>NC_137786.1:66863819-67463819 GCF_963383645.1 Muscardinus avellanarius
TCACTGGCTGAAAGTTTCTTACCTTTTGCTTATTTCTGCAGGGGACTTTAATCGACAGTTCTTGGGTCAAATGACACAGTTGAACCAGCTCCTGGGGGAAGTGAAGGATCTTCTGAGACAGCAGGTAATGAATAGGAGCTAGTATGAGGAAAGCTGGAGTCTTCTCAGACCTGCCCTCTGTCCAAGCTGGCAGAGCTGCAGGCTTCTGCAGACAGAGACAGTGGCAGGCCTAGGCCACCCGGTGGGTGGCCCCACGCAAGCCTGCCCCCTCCCAGGGCTCAGCCAGTCTCTGGAAACAGGGACGCCTTGGCTCCAGAGAGGGGAAGCCACCAGGAAATGTTTCTTAGGCAGCTAAACACCAATGTTTTCATTCCTGGATTACACCAGGTATCTCTTTTCAATATTTCCCCCCTTCCCATTTCTAAAGGTCAAGGAGACATCATTTTTGCGAAACACCATCGCCGAATGCCAGGCTTGCGGTAAGTGCTTTCCTGATGTGGGTGGTGGAGTCCATGAATGCAGCCTGAAGGGACCTGGGGTGAGTCCTGAGGCCATGGACTGTGGTTTCCAGGTTCTGCAGAGTTGGTGGGAAGGACAGAAAAGCTCCTTGTGAAACCACATTCCATTTTATGGATTATGTTTTTTCTCCAGGTCCTCTCAGCTTTCAGTCTCCAACTCCAAACACCCTGGTGCCGCCAGCACCCCCCGCGCCCCCGACACGCCCGCCGCGCCGGTGTGACTCCAACCCGTGTTTCCGAGGAGTCCGGTGTACCGACACCAGAGATGGCTTTCAGTGTGGGCCCTGTCCTGAGGGATACACGGGGAACGGCATCACCTGCTCTGATGTTGATGAGGTACAGGTTCCATCAGACAGGGCAAGCATCCTAAGTAGCTCCCACACCCTGCAGCAGCTGGGAAAACAAGCCCACTGATGATGAGGATGGCTTTGGCTGTCCTCCAGGATCCATTAGAAACTACTTTCTTGCTGGGTGAGATGGTGCATGCCTGTAATCCCAATACTTGGGAGGCTGAAACAGGAAGATCACAGGTTCAGGACCAGCCTCAGCAACTTAGTGAAATCCTGTTTCAAAACAAAAATAGCCGGGCGTGGTGGCGCACATTTGTCATCCCCGCGCTTGGGAGGCAGAGACAGGAGGATCGCGCAGGTTTGAAGCCAGCTGCGCGCGCTGGCTTAGGAGACCCTGTTTCCAAATAAAAATGTAAAAATAGGTCTGGGAGTATAGCCCAGAAGTAGAAGGGCTTCCAGGAACCCCAGTACCACCAAAATAAATAAATAGAAAAGAGAGAGAGAGAATGAGAATGAATGAGAGAGAGAGAAAGAAAGGACGGCAGGCCCAGGGGTATGGCTCGGTGGCAGAATGGCCCTAGATTCAATCCCCAGCACATACACACAAAAAAGACTACTTCCTTCTGAATCCCTGGTGACCCTGAGACACCATGAGCAGGGGAGGAAGCATGACACAGTTCTGGCCAGGCATCATTTCTACCCCTCTGTGTTTGAACCTTTCTACCAGTCCGTATGCTCCAGTGCTTTGATTTCTGCTCTCCATTCCAACATTTGTATTGGTTACTTCTCTTAAGCAGCCCGTGTTAGAGAATTGCTTTTCCCATGCTCTTACAAATGTAGGAGAAAGATTAGTGTAAGGGTGTATATTAGGAATTTTAATGGTTATCTTCAGGCCTCTTAAAATAGAGGTGCAGAGGGAATCTTGTGCTAAGATCTATAAGAAGGCTTGTGACCCATGAGTAGGCAAAAGCACCCAGGGACGGAACCAGCGAGAGCAGAGACAGCCAGCACCGGCTGCTGGACAGAGGGCAGAAGCTCAGAAGCAGGCTGTTCTGGGACCATGGTGAACCATAGTCCCTTCACAAAGCATTGTCCATAGCAGGGAGCAAGGCTGCTGCCTAAATGTGCCTTTCCCCTCCCACCAGTCAGAAGAAGGCTGAGAGGGACAAAGGAGAGGAGAGGAGCCTGCAGGGAGCAGGGATGCAGATGTGGTCCTGGCTCCTGCAGGGTTGTAGTGATCAGCTGATTGCCTCCCGCAGGAGCAAGCACTTAAGATGGTCTTTAGTTATCCCTCAATGGGAGAAACATCTGCATGCATCTCACAGAACTGCATCTGGCTTTGATCTTTCAGCTAGAATTTTTCTCCATTTTAAAAGGGCCGGTAGTGGTCATGTTTTTTACATTAGTTGAAATGGCTTTTTAAAAAGGGATCAGAACCAATCCCCAAGACTGCCAGAACCTTAGGATAGCCCTGGACTTACTCAATGGGTCCTGAAGGCGGGCACAGATGTGACAGGATCACGTGTTGCTGAAGAAGCTCCTGCACTTTGACTTCTCAAGATCTTCCTACCCAGGTATTTTAGCTAATGCCTTCAGAGTCTCCTAACAGCCAGCTGACAAGAGGTCCAGGGACACAGTCCTTTCACAGAGATTTGTAAGTTGCAAGTCAGAATATCAGGGGGCCGTACTACACTGAAGTATGCTGATTAACATCCAGGACATTCCGGCTTTGACGTGCCTTATTCTGCAATAGAGCAGAGCCCATCAGGGATCCAGTGGCTAATTATAAAGTTGAAAGCTGTAATTTCCTTTATCATTTTTTCAACAAAAAAAAAATAGTTAAATGAATAAACAAGCATGTGAAAGAAGGTTTGAGAGGTTTTTCTCCATGTTGCTAAAGACTTTGAAATTTTTTCTTTCCAGTGCAGATACCATCCCTGCTACCCAGGTGTGCGCTGCGTGAACCTGGCTCCAGGCTTCAGATGCGACGCCTGCCCAGTGGGCTTCACGGGGCCCATGGTGCAAGGTGTTGGGATCAACTTTGCCAAGTCAAATAAGCAGGTGAGATGAGGTGATGGTGTTTATTTGTTTTTCATCTTGTCAGGACAATTTTCCACAACTCTTCAGGAAAACCCTTCCCTACCTTGAGAAGTCAATGCCTGTGGAATGCTGGGGTACACACAAGCAAGTTGCAAAGTTTTTCAAGTCATTTCTGAGGATATATGTTCATAAAGTCCAGAGGGGAGAAAGCTTTCTAAGACAGGATAATAGAGTATCACTAGAAAGACAGGGAATGGGGTCCTAGTGGATATGTGGCATGATTTCAGAACTGTTTTGTTGGTAGTCTTCAGACATTTTGTCCTGCAGAATAACTTGAGAATCAGGAGAACAAATAAAAGCTTTGAAAAATTACGTCCTATTTACAGAGCCATTGTTGCCAATAAGAAGCTGTTTGGGAGATGAGAGGATTTCAAGAGGAGAAATAATCCCCTGAAGAAGCCTACCCTTTTTCTTATATAAGCTATAAATTGCCATAAAGCACCTGAGTACATCATGACAGTCTCCATTTATTTCCAAATATTCAACTATATCCTGGTCATTATTTAGCCGACTGACTGTGAAATTCTTTTTGATGTTTTCAGACCTTAAAAATGGTTGGTCTATAAATATATTTTACTACCTTAGGGAAATGATGAACTTTGAAGGCAGGCAAGGGATCATTATTTCCTAGTTGCCTATCAAAGAATTCTAGAGGGCATCAGTTTTTAGACTAGAAAAGGAGAGCAAGCTGGACAAAGAATGACAAGGAGCCACTAGAGGAATGATGCCAAGTCGTTCTTCTACTCCAAAGGCAAAATCTCCAAGGCTAAGCAAAAAAAAAAAAAAAAAAATAGACAAAATTAAATACAAAATGCTTGGTGTGCACTGGTAAGGATGCTTCCCAATAGGCCAAAGTGAAATAGAAGAGAGCCACCTTGCTGAAACTTCATGACAAGTTTGAATATATCACCAAGGTTAAAAGAATCAAAGCTGGTGGTGGTGCACATTTGTAATCCCAGCACTTGGGAGGCTGAAACAGGAGGATCCGGGTTCACAGCCAGCCCCAGCTACTGAGTGAAGCCCTCCACAACTTAGTGAGATCCTGTTTCAAAATAAAGAATACCAAATAGGGCTGGGGGTGTAGCTCAGAGGTAGAATGTCCCTGGGTTCAATCCCCAATACCACAAAAAAGAAAAGAAAAGAAATCAAAGGAAATGGTGCAGCTTTTAGAAACAAAGAAGGAAGGCCAGAGCCATGAGTGGAGGCTGCTGCTGCAGCAGTTCAGGGTGGTGGGAGCAGGGTGCGAGTCCCAAGAACGGGGAGCTGGGACTTTAACACCCACATAGGTATAGCAAGCAGAGTCTGAGGGCTTCAATAACACCTCACATCCCGTGTAGAGTCAAGAGTCTCAGAGAACTATTTTCTCCATTATATGGAGATGGAAAAACTTTACTAACCCTAAGAAACAAGAAGCTTGACATTAGTTTTTAAGACATGGTTGACAAAAATAGAAGTTTCCTACCACAAAGCAAAATTCCAAGCTTGTAACCACGTACAGTGATGAGTTCCACACCTATATCGCACACATAATAAAGAAACACCCACCAAAAAATTACACTCAAAGTCATCTATAGAGCAATAAAATCCTCAGGGTCTTGGTTAAAGTCAAAGATGTGTGATGACATTCCAAAACTCAGAGACACTAGGATTTGCTGATAAACAGAAATGATGATTTATATGAAAAACTACCATGAAGAAACATGATAAATATAAAACGAATCTTAAAGAAAGAATAAAGAGATAAAAGAGGAATGGATACCATAATTAAAGAACAGAACGAGGTGCAAAAAAGTTTGAAAAATAGGTAAATTAAACTTTCCCAATGAAAAATATAATCTTTAGCCAGATTCAGTGGCATATGCCTGTAATCATAGTACTTGGGAGGTTGACACAGGAGAATCCCAAGTTAGAAGCCAATGTGTAGTAACTTAGTGAGACACTATTTCAAAATAAAATAAAATAGGGTTGGGGGTGTAATTTATATACCATAAAGTATATATATGTATAGATAGATATGCACACATCTATACATATGTGTGTATATATATATTTATTAAACTAAAAAACCCAATAGACTGGTCAAACAGATTAGACACAGCTGACAGTGCAGTCATAAGCTGAGACCATATTATAAGGAAACCTATTTATTTATTTATTTATTTATTTTTATTTTTGTGGGTATGGGGATGGAACCCAGGGGCATTCTACCTCTAAGCTATACCCTCTGCTCTATTTTTTTGTTCTTTATTTTTAAACCAGTCTCACTGAGTTGCAGAGGGCCTCACTAAGTAGCTGAGGCTGTCTGCAAACCGCAATCCTCTGGTCTCAGCCTCCCGAATGCTGGGATTACAAGCGTGCACCACCATGCCTGGCTAAGGAAACCTTTTAAAATGGAGCACAGAGAAATAAAGATATGAAGAATATAGACAAGAGGTTAAGAATATAGACAAGTGGCTCACACTTTAAATCCCAGTACTTGGGAGGCTGAGTCAGGAAGATTGCAGATTTGAAGCCAGCCTCAACAACTTAGACTCTCAGCAACCTAGTGAGACCCTGTGTTACCAAATAAAAGTAGGGCTGGGGGTGTAGCTCAGAGGTAGAATGCTCCGGGATTCAATCCCTAGCAACACACACACACACACACACACACACACACACACAATAATAATAATAATAATAATAATAATAATAATAATAATAATAAGTTGTTATTAATGAAAAAGCCCAATATTGTTGAATGGTAGTTCCAAAGGAAGAATAGAGACAATAAAAATAAAAGAAGCTAAGAAAATTTGAATCCTCAGATAGAAGATATACATTGAGTCCCAAGCAGGGTTTGGTTTGGTTTTATTTATTCCTGACTAAAGGTTGTAGAGCAGATGATTTGTACAAGTTTTCCTTTCTGAACAACTCTAGATACCAGGAAGTCAATGCTCATTTGCAATGAGAATGAATGCAGACTGTTACAAATGCTTAGAGACAGTTAAGTTAACCCTCAGTTACTACCTGAAATTCTGTCTTCACATAACATAAAGATATCAAATCAGAGGAAAATTTATTTGCATTTTTATTGAAGCAATAGATCTCTTTAAACCTTCTTCAAACTCTTTGCCTAGGTGTGTACCGATGTTGATGAGTGTCAAAATGGAGCCTGTGTTCTCAATTCTATCTGCATTAACACATTGGTAAGTTTTTCTCCCAGGTCTTTATCCCAACGCAGAACCAATTACTGAAACACATATATGTTTATAGATCATAATCCCAAATACATGCATAACTTTGAGTTACAATACATCTGAGTGACAGAATTAGGACTAAAATTTGTGCCAAAAACTTTCTTATGAGTAATTTTACAAGTAACTTTTTATGTAAGAAATGTCATTTTACAAATGACAGATTTGTTGTTTATCTTCTATCAGAGTTGCTGTATTGGTCTCAACTATTTATTAAATAAAATATTGCCATCTTTGTATTTTAAAAATATGAAAAACCTGTTGGTTTACGTTGATAGTCCAGTATTCTATCAGTGGCTACACAATCTCCAAACAGTATTCATTATTTTCATAAAACATTTCAAAATTCATTTGTACTAAATAAAAATGCTTAGCACTTAAAAGGGCCTATAATTTAAATATTCAGATATGAGTTTTATTTCTGAAAGTTTCTGTCAACTGTGTCAAAATGAAAGATGTAGAAAAGGCAGACTATCAACAAAATGGACTGATTCCATGGACAGCTGTTTCTAGCCTGCTCTGTGTCTTTGGGAAAGTCATTTAATACTGAGATTCCTGGTTCCCTTATAAATAAAAGCCTTTTACAAATATCAGGCCATTTATTTTAAATCTCACAACAACCCCTTGACTAGGTGCTATTATTGTAATTTCTCACTTTACAATTGAAAAAACTGCACCCAGGGACATGGCGTGATTGGGCAGGGGTCACTCCTCATGGGGCCTCCCTGCTGGCCGCAGAGCCTGCCTTTTCCACCAAGCCCTCCTGCTTGGGAATGTGCAGGGCTTCATTGCTTTTTAGCTTTTTACCAGGTCAAAGTTGGTCTGCAAAAATAGTTGGGGGAAGCCTTGGTATAAAGATAATAACAGAAGCCACCCAGCGAGAAGAAAAGTAGACATTGGATAGAACCCCAGGGAACCCCCAAAATGATGGAGTAGGCAAAGTACAAAGAACAGAAGCCAAGAAACGGAGTGAGCTGGCGGCACGTCCAGTGAGGCTAGCCGGCCAAGAAAGTAGTTGAAAAGCACCCTCTGCACTTGCCAAGCCAGAAGTCCCGCGCGACTAAAGTCATTAAACTGTGCACTTTATGTGGGTGTCTTTTACTATGCGTAATTTTATCTCAATAAAGCTGTCTTGGATGATTAAGTTCTAAGGATTCATAATATAGCAGGAAACTATAGTTAACAATACTAAATTGTATAGGTGGAATTTGCTAAGAGAGTGGATCTTAAGTATCCTCACCAAAAATAAAAAAAATAAAAAACAGCAACAAAAAAGTGACTATATTAGGAAACATATGTACTAAATGATTGAAATGGTAATTATTTCACAATGTCTACATATAGCATGCTACCATACCATATACTTTTTTTTAACAAAATTTTTATTGAACATAAATGGTATACATTTAAACTATATTTGGTGCCCTCTCCCCCCATACCATATACTTTAAATATTTACAATTTTATTTCTCAGTTGTACCTCAATAAAACTAAAAAAAAAAATTAACAACAAAAAGAACTTTGAAAAAATATACTTTTCTCAGCTGTTAAAAAAAAAGAAGAAGAAGAAGAGTTCCTGCCTGGCTCTGGAAGTTCCGCTACTGTGTAGCCAACAGCTCATTTGCCAGGTTTCCTCTTCCACAGCTCATCAAAAATTCTCAACGCAAGCCACCAACATTTCTCTGTGTGCCTGTTTCTTTGCCATTCAATTATAAAAGAGCCAAAGGAACAGTTAAGAAAAAAATCAAGTCATCCCCCTGTCCCCAAAGTAAAGGCGCTCCCTCCCTCTCTCAGGACATCATTAGAGCCTTTGGCTTTTCTCCTCTGCCCTGTGTGGCAGAGCAGGTGAGTCCAAGTGCTACCAGGCCACCATCCGGCCTTTTGTTCCTCATTGTCCACGTGGCCTGCTGCAGCTTCCAACCTGATGAGGGTTTCACCAGCATTCACACCATCTTCTGAGACGCACATGCGCGTGGAGGTGGCCTGGACCCCACCTTATCCTGGCATCGCTGACAGCGTATGACATGGACAGCGGTGCCCTGGCTCCCGGCCCGCGCCCCTGCTAAGCTCATTGTTGCCCCTTGCAGGGTTCTTATCGCTGCGGGCCTTGCAAACCAGGGTACACCGGTGACCAGACGAGGGGCTGCAGAATGGAAAGAAACTGCAGGAACCCAGAACTGAACCCTTGCAGCGTGAATGCTCAGTGCATTGAAGAGAGGCAGGGGGACGTCACGTGCGTGGTAAGGTGTTTGTCTATATGACTGCTTGTTCTTCCTCTTCCATTTTAAACACCACCTCTCTCCAGTTTCTGCTTGCTTTGGGGCAAAGGTACTCCAAAAAGGAAACATGGCCATCAGAATAAACACAGAATGTGATCATAGCAGGGTCAACGGGGTTTGTGGGTAGCAATCTAAAGCCCATCTAGCCTTTAGCTGCCTTCTCTCTTTCACTATCTTGACCGTGGGATGACACTACCACTTGAACTCCTAGATGGTAGAGCTCCAGCTCCGGAGCAGCTCTGTGGACAGGCCCCAGTGGCAGGGAGGTGAAGGAACCTCCTCCCTCCATCCCCCTTCCCTCTTCTGTCCTATCAGCTTATTTGTACTCTTGACTAGTGTACAAGCTGTCATTTCTAAAACTGTCCTCACCCTTGGGATCTCCAGAGTCAATCTGGCCCAAGGCTTCAGGGGGTAGGTGGCAGTGCAGAGGTGGGGGGCTGTTGTAAACCTCCAAGAGAAACCTCCCATCTCCCACCGTGAGTCGAGGACGATGCCATTCTCTGCATCCCCCTTTCCCCAGTGCAAGGACAACTTAGTGAATGGCCGTTCTTCCTGTCATTCCTAGCCCTGGAGCCAGTCTGGGCAGCAGAGGGCTGGACAAGGAGCAGGACAACCATAGCTGACAGGGGTTTTATGTTCAGCCTATAGTGGATGCTTTGTGAAGAAGATGCATTCCCATCACCATTCCCCAGTCCCAGAACCAGAGTCCCTAGGGACAGCAGGCATGGACCAATCAGCCAATCTCATGCTCTCTTCCCCCTCCTGGAGGAGAGACAGGCTCCAGGAGGACCTGATGTTTACTTGCATAAGTGTGAGGGCCCGGGACCTCTGCAGATGGCCCTTCACTCAGGATTGTGGGTTCACTAGGAGCACCCTGAGCAGCAGCACAGGTTCTGGGAGAATGTGTTCTCTTCCTTACACCTCAAACGTGGGCTTCTTTATCTTTATGCAGGGAAGCTTTCCTACAATCACTTTTCCAATGGGAAATATAAGAGTCAAAAATAAGTAAAAGAAGTACTTGAAAGGCTGACAGGAAGATCCTGAGTTGGAGGTCTGGCTCAGCAACTTAGTGAGACCTTCAGCGACTTAGACCATCTTTCAAAACTAAAATAGGACTAGGGATATTACTCAAAGGCAGAGCATTCTGGATTCAATCTCCAGTACCACACAAAAAGTAAATATAATAAAGTCAGCCTTCTGAGGCAGGGCAGGTATCTAGAACAAGGTCAGGTTGAAGGAATATGCTATGTCAGAGGGGAAAACTCCAGTGATTTGCCCAATTCCTGTTGGTTGGGCGTGTGTGTTACCAAAAAACAATCATTGAGAAGCAAGTGTAGATCTGTTTAAATCCTCATTTTCTATGAACAAACTGATGACTCCCCTGGGGTGGTGGGTGATGGGCTCTTAATATGTTTTTGAATTTGTAATAAAGCACAACGACAGATGGAAAGGGATTAATAAACTTGGTGTGACTACTAAAATAATTTAATATGCCAGAAAATGGCTCATTAAAAGATGTACTTGTTCCTAGAGGAAATTTTTCCTCATTAAAATGAGTCGAGGATCATATACCCCATGGCTAAACTTTCCAGGCCTTCCGGCGCTCTGGGAGGGAGCTCTTGGAATCCGGCCCTCTCAAGTGTCTGGCTGCAGAGGGAGCGCGCAGATGATGGGAATAGGCGCGCTACAGCGGAGGAAGTCCCTGGTCTGAGAGTACCTTATGTTGAGGCCGGGAAATTTCACATTCACTCATGTAAAGTTTGTTTCTTGTTGGCCCTGACTCCCTTCCTCAAATTCCCTCTTCTCTCTCCACACCTCCTGCCACACTTCCATTTTCCATATCCTTGCCTTTGCTTTCTGTCCCCTGGCCCTCCTTGCCTCTCTCCCTTCCACCACCCTTCCTGCTCCTCCTCAAGGAGCCCGTCCTGCACCTGGGCTGGTTCCAGGCACCACCTCATACCCTACCTTTCTCCTCTGTGTATCAGCCATCCTCCACCCAAGCCACCTCAGATATGGACCATCAGAGGAAGAACCCAAAGGTGCACAAGAACCACACATAAGTGGCAAAAGTCATTGGAATGGGACAGGCTTGAGGTCATACTTCAGAGATCCAAGAGATATACTAAGCTTTCCTGAGTCTTCTGTTAAGAGAGAGGGAGAGGGAAAGAGGGAGAGAGAAGGAGAGGGAGAGAAAGAAAAATAAAGAAAGCCCATGATGACTTTGCAGCATCTGTATAAAGGTAGAAAATGCTTGTAAAGAGTCTGGTTTAAGCCATGCATGGTGATGCATCCTGTAATCCCAGTATTTGGGAGGCTGCGACAGGAGGATTATAGGTCTGAGACCGCTCAGCAATTTAGTGAGACCCTGTTTTAAAATAAAATATAAATTTATTTATTTTTTTCAGAAAAATCTATCCTAACATGAAATATGAACTCTAAATACCCAAAACAATCTTGAAAAAGAACAAAGCTAAAAAAAAAAAAGAAAAAATATCCTCTAGTAAGAAAGCAAAAGGAAATATTGAAATGTTATCTCTAAGTGGTCAAAAGTTTGATATCAGACAAACGAATCTGTTATGTGAGATTATCATTGTTAATTTTGGATAAATTGCTATAATATTAGATGTCAACCACTATGCCAAACATGGGAAAGAGGGATGGGGAAGGAATTGGGTAGGGGTTGGGTAGGGGCTAACTGGGCGATGTGTGCATGTATGTCTACACAAGTTTTTTGTCCCACTATGATGTATGAATACAGTGCACCAATAAAAATAAAAAATAAAAATAAGAAAAATAAAATAAAATATAAAAAAGGACTGGGGCTGTAGCTCAGAGGAAGGGTCCCTTGGGTTTAATCTCCAGTATGAAAGAGAGAGAGACACTGACTATTAGAGTTAACTGTTACTCTCACACCTGCCCTGCTGACAGTGAACTCTTCCTTCCAGCTGCTTGGGGGACAGCAGGTCACTGAGGTAGGCATTCTTAGGGAGAGAGAGACACACAGACCCAGCACTGCATCTGTGGGAATCCTCTTTTATTAAATAAAAAGGGCATGAATAGAGAAACTTGACTTCAGAGGTAGGACTGGGGCTCAAGAGTGAGATGGGAAACACTCCAGCAACCACCCCACCCATTCTCTTCTTTCCAAGGGAGGCAGGGAGAAATTGGATGCTCACATGAAAAGCAACTTGACCATAACTCAAAATTTTATAGATGCTCTTTGAACTGAGAAGTCCATGAAGTGAAACTAGTATATACGCAGAATGGCAAATGTACCAGAATTATTTGTGGCAGCACTGTTAAAAAAAGATGTTCAAAGCTGGACACTCACCAGTAGAACACTGTTTGAATTAATGGAGGCATTCAGACAACCTTATGTGTGATAGATCTGAGGCCACTATAAAGAATGGCATGAATGTGGAAAGATCTCTAAGACAGAAATGCTGGATTTAAGAAAATCAAGGCATAGTACAGCACACGTGCGCACATACGTGTGTGTGTGTGTGTGTGTGTGTGTGTGTGTTGCTACTGATTGTATAGAAGGACAGAAAGAAACTGAGTGTGGTGGTGCACACATGTAATCCCTGTATTTGTGGAGGTTGAGACAAAAAGATTGCAGGTTTAAGGTCAACTTAGCAAGACCCTATTTCAAAATGAAAACTAAAAAAGGGCTGAGGGTGTAGCTCAGAGGTAGATGCCTCTGGATTCAACTCTCACTGTCAAAAAAAATACATATACCCTTTCATTTCAGCTTTGCTGAGGTTTCCCCTCCATCATCTGGAGTCCCTCTAGTATCCCTAATACTCCCTAGTTTGGGCATATTAGGGAAAACATACGTCCCTTCTCTTTCTGTGCTTGGCTCATCTCACTTAATATAATGTTCTCCAGGTCTTTCCATCTTCTTATGAATGACATGATTTTGTTCTTCTTTATAGCTGAGTAGAATTCCATTGTGTGTATTTCCCATAATTTTGCAATCCATTCATCTGTTGATGGAGACCTAGTTTGGTTCCATATTTTGACTATTATGAATTGTGCTGCTATGAACATGGGTATGCAGATGTTACTGTAGTTCTTTGATTTCAACCCCTTTAGAAAGATACCCAGGAGTGGTATAGCTGGAGCTACATCCAAATATGTGTAAAAGTATGAATGTAACATGGTTAACCTGGACACTCATTGTTGGGGTGGAGGGGAAGAGGGGAAGAGGGCACCAAGCACAGTCTGAATGGACGCCATTTTCAATGTGGTCCATATAAAAATTATATATATATATATATATATATGAAAGAAAGAGCAAATTGTTATATCTGCTTGTCTGTGCATGGACCATCTCTAATTTGTAAGAATGGGTTCTCTTGGATGCCTGAGTATTCAAAGAGCAGGAAGGAGAGTTTGTAGCATCCATCTCCTTTTGGGACTTTTGACTTTTGAACAATTAGACTATTAAAATGCAATTAAATATTTGTTAATCCCACTCAACAAGGCCATCAGGCTCCAGGCCCTTCCCCCAAAGAGGCACATGCAGGAACAGAGGTCCCAGTCGGCCAGCTGCACTCCCTGCCAGGCTCAGCCTCCCAGGCCTCTAATGGGCTTTCCCTTCTCAGTGCGGAGTCGGGTGGGCTGGTGACGGCTATGTCTGCGGAAAAGATGTGGACATCGACAGTTACCCTGATGAAGAACTGCCGTGCTCTTCCAGGAACTGCAGGAAGGTAAGAAGGGAAAGCAAGGAACACACACACACACACACACACACACACACACACACACACACCAGAGATTTCCAAAGTCACCTCTTCTATGGAGAGGGTCTATGGTTCTCATTTAAAATTGCACTTTTAGAGTCAGGCATGGTGGCACATGCCAGTACTTGGGAGGCCAAGATGGGAGGATCACAGGTTCCAGGCCAGCCTTAGCAATTTAGTGAAGCCCTCAGCAACTTAGCAAAACCCTGTTTCAAAGTAAAAAAAATAAAATAGGTTTGGGTTGCATCTTGGAGGTATGATACCTCTGGCTTCAATTCACAGTACCCAAAATAAAATAGAATTAAAAATTTCATTTTTAAAGTAGCTACATCTCAAAGGAAGCAAAATAGCAAACAACAATAAAGGCAGGCAGCCACCATTGATCTTGAGTCTAGAAATAGTCTTCAAGTCAAAATAAATGTGGGATGTCACTCTGAGCTGTTTCTCCCTGTAGGACAACTGCAAGTATGTGCCAAACTCTGGCCAGGAAGATGCAGACAGAGACGGCATTGGAGATGCTTGTGACGAGGATGCTGATGGAGATGGGATCCTGAATGAGCAGGTGCCGGCCTCATGGGAAGGGCCTGAGAACTGCCATGTACTAGGGATGATGGAAGATGGTCCTGTGAAGTCAACTATTTTTAGTGATCATCTCAAATTTTAGTTGCCATGCCATAGTCCCATAGCCCTGCAACTTGTTATTTGCAAATGTTCAAAATATAGCTGGCAGATCAGGGTCACCAGAGTTTCAGTGACAGTCTGAGTAAGTGTCCAATCTTCTCATCTCTTAGGATAACTGTGTCCTGACTCACAACGTGGACCAAAGGAACAGTGATAAAGATATCTTTGGTGATGCCTGTGACAACTGCCGAACTGTCTTAAATAATGACCAGAGAGACACTGATGGGGATGGAAAAGGAGATGCCTGTGATGATGACATGGATGGAGATGGTGTGTTTGCTCTGCTCTGTCTTTTAATAGGGAATCTGTGTGTCCTTTTGCCCTTGTCCTCTGTCAAGAGTAGGGATTGAATTGCAGACTCAGAGCCTCCCTCTCTGGTGGCTTACTAGCACCTGTATTTGGGGGACCATGGCTGACATGTTTCTGTAGAAGAAGATTCCACCAACCCATACCCCTATTCCATATTTAGTATCCTGGATGCTTCTGGAATTCTAGATCATTGCTAGGAATTTTTAAAGAATTCCTTCCAGCAGGGCTATGTCTTGTAGGATATCTGGCTTCCCAGGTTATACCCTTCCCACTACCTTTCTTACATGGAATGGGTAAATGATACTTTATTTTATTTATTTTTTATTTATTTATTTTTGGTGGTACTGGGGTGGAACCCAGAGGCTTTCTACCTCCGGGCTATACTCCCAGACCCATTTATATTTTATTTTGGAAACAGGGTCTCACTAAGTTGCTGAGAGCCTCACTAAGTAGCTGAGGCTTTCTTCGAACCTGTGCGATCCTCCTGTCTCAGCCTCCCAAGCGCGGGGATTACAAGCTTGTGCTACCACGCCCGGCGTGAATGATACTTTAAACGGGGTCACAGGCCACACCATCTGGGGTGGGCTTCTTAGAGCTAGGCATTTCCTGGAGATGTGGCCATCCTCAGCCAGCGCTAGGCAGGGAGGCTATGCTGCATGGCTGTGGGAACTCCCCTGCAGGGACTCCCCTCCAGCACAGCTCCTGGAGCTTGCCAGCCCTGGTACTTCAGGGAACTTGAGGGAGGGCATAAAGATGGCTATCACTAAAGGACAGCCCGGGATCCGATAGTTTTGAAAAATATACCATACTACAGGGCCCTGGAGCAAAACCCTTTAGAAGTACTATCCACCTCTAACAAGTACACACCAGTCCAGGATATCCACACCTCCCTAAAACCTCACCTCACCTCTACAGGCATGAGGCATGACAGGTGACCAGGATAGCCTGGTCTGCCAATTTCTGCATGGTACTATACCCATTGCTGTTTATCTTAAGCCAGTGTGATGTTATCCAGTGCTAAACTGGCACAAGCAGCACTCAGTGGGCCTGGCTCAAGCACACCTCTGCCCAGAGCCCTTGGGCACCAGCCAGAGCTCAGCACCTAGAGGTCCTCCCTCTCCAGGGTGAACCGACCTGGCCATCACACCCCCCTTCTCTAGTTGCTGTCACAGCCCTCGAGATCTCAGATAAATGAAATTCAATGGATAGATGCCTTGAAGAGCTGCTACTTTTAAGTCTCCCAGAACCCCTCCTTTGAAATTAATTCCAGACAAGTGTTGAGAAGGGCAGTGGCTAAGAGACAGTGGTCCACAGGAGCCACTGACCATGGGCCTGGCCTGTCTAGCACAGAGAAGTCAGCACACTCTGTCCACATCTGTGCTGCTCCATGATGCTCCCCATTCTTTCCTTGCAGGATTAAAAAACATTTTGGACAACTGTCCCAAAGTTCCCAATCGTGACCAGAGGGACAAGGATGGAGATGGTGTGGGGGATGCTTGTGACAGCTGTCCTGATGTCAGCAACCCTAACCAGGTTAGTAGGAGGCAGGGAATCCAAACTCTAGGCCAAACTCCCACCGGTCATTTAAGACTAATGTCTAGGAAAAAGACCCGTGAGCAGTTCTTGGCTGTTGCCATTAACAGCACAAGCAGGGAGGTGGCACAGGGTCTGGAGCATGGTGGGACAAACACTATAAGAGTCCAGACGGGGCTAGACCATCTTCAGCCCTTGAGACGGATCTCGCAGCCGTAGAGTGCAGACAATCTTAGAATGAGCTTACTGATTCCTAAAGCAAGCTTTCTCTGCTGAAAGTGGAAATTAACCATCGGGACCCTAATTGTGTGTCCCTTAAACCCCCAAATCCCAACACACCCTATGTTTGGACATTTCAGATTAAGTCCAGTCCGTGACGTGTTGAGGTTTCCCTACTCGGCCCCCTCCTGTCTGGATAATTGGGCAGGCTGTGCTGTTTCTTTCTGAAGCCCTGAGAGAGGAGAGTCATTGTGGCCCTCTGTGACTCACCATTCTGAATCAATTCCAAAAAGCAGAAGCAAAGCAAAGTCAGTTCGCTCCACCCGCATGCCCAGGGCTGGCTCGCTTCCAATCCAGGCCAGGGCCCCACAGCACCCCCGCCACCACACTGCCCCCTGCTGCCACGCTGCCCGGCACCTTTTCCCCAGCAACACATCTTGCTGTGTGGGCAGCCCAGCCGTGCAGCTTGATATTTTAGAAGGCTTTCTTGAAAATCCAGCATTGTGCCTACACCAATATGGTGCTGTCCTTTTGCAGTTTTGTACCACCCCAGTGAAATCCAGTGATGACAGGCCAGGTCTGCCTTCTCTGGAACATTCTGTACATGCAGGCCCAGGGATAAATAACATGTTCCCTTCTCTTTGCAGTCTGATGTGGATAATGATCTGGTTGGGGACTCCTGTGACACCAATCAGGACAGGTATGGCACATCTCCCAGATGCAAAGAGGCAGATGCAAAAATTTGGAGAGAGTTTTAATTTTCAGAGGTTTCTGCCGATGGTATGCATTGTGAGGTGCTGTGGGTGGACTGGGCTGCTGATGGGACAGCTCTGCCTCTGTCCAGAGTCGCCATTCCCCTCTATAAGTGCTGTGTGGGAGTAGGGGGGACAGTGGCAGAATGAACTGATGGAGGAGACACAGAGTAGTCTTACGGTTTACAGACAGGCTCTGGACGGAGACAGCTAGATAGAAATCTCAGCTCCTTCTCTTGCAGGCCGGCTAATGTCAGATTAGGTATCTAGTTATCTAATCTCTGTGCCTTGGTTTTCTAACCCGCAAAATGAGAGAGACAGTGGATCTAGCTCATAGGGCTATCGTGAAGATTGAGTTAATCCATGAAATGTGCTTAATATGGCTTCTGTTGTAAATGTAGCACTTAATAGATATTAGTTCTTTCATTATTATATTCTTTCAGAAAAGCTTCACCATTATCCCCAAATAATCCTCAAATTATTTTTATTCAGTTCCCCTTATTTCAGTAGAATTGTTCTGTGTAAATGAATTTCACCAACCCTTCTAGCCCAACATGACGGAGTTCTACATTAAGACCTGGCTGGTTGGGGCCGTAGCTCAGTGGTGGAATACTTTCTTAGACTAGTGTGCAGAAGGCCCCAGGGTTGTTGCAGGAACATCACACACACACACACACACACACACACACACACACACACACACGCGCGCGCGCGTGCACACACACACACACATGCACACACACACGCACACACACATGCACGCACAGGTACAGGCACATGCCACTCTGCCTTGGAGATACCTGCAATCCAACCAACTAGCCCTTCTGTCCTTGGTTTTTTTTGTTTTTGTTTTTGGGGGGGTTTTTTTGGTACTGGGGATTGAACTCAGGCATATTCTACCTCTGTGGTCACTACCCTCCTCCAGCTTTTTAAAATTATTTATTTTGAAACAGCATGTTGCTAAATTGCTGAGTCTCACTGAGTCACTGAAGCGGCCCATGAACTTGCGATTCTCTCATCTCAGCCTCCCAAGTCCTGGGATTTCAGTCTGCACCATCATGCCTGGCTGTCTTGGGGAATCCTTATAGAAGTTGTCAGGACCAGGATGAGAGGGCAAGGCTCGTAAAAGGCAAAGCAGGGAGCCAGCAGCTGCTCTCCTAGTACCTGGATCCCAGCTGCAGGCTCAGCCTCTACCCAGCCCTTGTCCAAGGGCAGCTCCTTGAAGTCCCGTCCCCTTGATTGTGCTCCTAGTCTTGCTGCCAAGTGCATACTAGCCACCTGAACCTGAGCATTTCTTCATCTGCAAGTAGAAACAATTTATCACATCCTGCAGGTTGTGGTAAAAGTCCAAGATAATGTAGGTAAAACTCCCAGCACAGTGCTGGCCTTCAGGTGACATGCAGAAAAGAGTGGTGGCTGTGTCCTTGTCGGCATCGCAGCACAGGAGGGGCAGGTCGGCAAAGGAGACTGCCCTCAGCTGTGATCTCCCTTGCGGAGCAGACGGTGGCGCCCTGACAACTACTCTAACGATACACATCAAGAACGCGCCCTACAGGTCATCCTGTGCTCTGATCACCTATAGTCATTTCTAAAATATCCTTCCTTACCAGCCTCTAGATATTTGCCTAAAACAAATGATTCATTCTGCCACGTTTTAATTCCCACAAACGTAGCCAGGCGTGGTGGCTCATGCTTATAATTCCAGCGCTTGGGAGGCTGAGCCAGGAGGATCGCACAGGTTCGAAGCAACTTAGTGAGACCATTTCCAAATAAAATATAAAAAATAGGTCTGGGAGTATAGCTTGGAGGTAGAAAGCCTCTGGGTTCCACCCCAGTACCACAAAAAAAAAAAAAAAAAAAAAAAAAAAAAATCTCACAAACGTGAGCCTTGGGGAAGAGGAGAGGAACTGCTTATTTTTGCATACAAAATGTTCAGGTTCTACAGGGGAGCTGCTAATGGAAATAGCTCAATCCTATGTTTGAAAAAGCAGCTGTACTGTGTGCACAGGACTCCTGCCTTTTGGGCCTGCCTTCCATGTGTCCCGACTCACCTAGATTTCTCTGGTCCCCCTCTGTCCCTCTGCGGCCACCTGTGTGGAAAGTGTAACCTGCAGGGCACTGGATGGTCCCCGGCTCCCCTCCCATGGAGGTGTAGGTGGAGCAGGATGAGAAGAGAATTATCTCTGATCCCGAGTAGACATGGAAGGTCTCAGCACACCTGCGGGAGCATAGACTCGGGTGGCTCTTTGGCCTAGAAAGAAGAAAGGTCAGATGGGCAGAGGGCAAGAGACCTGAGAAGTCTGTGGGTGAGCCCTTGGCCCACCCACGTGCTCACCTCTCCAGGCCAGGTCCTTTCCCTGCCAGTGTCCCATAGCATGGGTCTGGTCAGAATCTTTGTTGGGTTTAGTGGCCAGAGACTGGGAAGAGTAATAAACAGAACATACCAGAGGACTTCGTCCTGAGAGACAGGCACTTAAGAAGTGCTTTTCCATATATTAAAATTTAATGTGCAGCCCAGCACTTTAAGTAGTGCACACTTATAAACCCAGTACTTGGGAGGCTGAAATAGGAGGACAGGTTTGAGGCCAGCCTCAGCAACTTAGCAAGACCCTGTTTCAAAATAAAAAGGGCTGAGGGTATAGTTCAGAGGTTAAAACAAAACAAAACAAAATGCCAAGACTGGTGGCGCATGCTTGTAATCTCAGTTTTTGGGAGGCTGAGATAAGAGGATCTGGGTTTGTGGACAACCTCAGCTACTTAATGAGGCCCTTTGCAACTCAGTGAGACCCTGTTTCAAAAAAAAAAAAGAATTAAAAATAGGGCTGAGGTATAGCTCAGAGGTAGAACGACCCTGGGTTCCATCCCCAGTATCACACACACACACCCCTAAAAAAAAAAAAAAAAAATCCTCCTGGGTTCAATCCCTAGCACTACACGCACAAAAAAAATTTAGTGTGCAAAATTTAATCATTCAACCCTCCGAAGAGCTCTATGAGATAGCTCATCCTCCACAGATGAGGACGCTGAACTGTAGAGGTCCAAGACCTCCCGCTGGTCAGTGGCAGCTCTCACTCTGTGCCCCTCCCATGTCCTCTAAGTCAGATGTCACCTAGAAGTCCCTGGAGACCAACTGGAGCTTCTGGTCACAACTGACAGAAATAGACCCTTATCTTCTTGAAGAGAAAATGAATCCCTTGTTTCAAGAGGTTGAGGAAGTGGGATAGTGGTCTCCTAAGCTCCTAGGGCAGCCTTATCAAAAGGATGACCCAGAAGCTTGATAAAAAGCTAAACCTGATTAAAAAAAAAAAAAACAGACTCTCAAGAACCCATACCTCTGTCTCCCGCTCAGCTGTGATCCTTTCTTGGCAGTGATGGTGATGGCCACCAGGACAGCACAGACAACTGCCCCACCGTCATCAACAGTGCCCAGCTGGACACTGACAAGGATGGAATTGGTGATGAGTGTGATGATGACGATGACAACGATGGGATCCCAGACCTGGTGCCTCCTGGACCTGACAACTGCCGGCTGGTCCCCAACCCAGCCCAGGAGGACAGCAACAGTAAGCAGGCCCAGCGCAGGGCTGCTGGGACCCCTCGAGCCCGGCACACTTGTGGATACTCTTCCTGAGTACTGGGAACTTAGGGCATCCCCAGCTTCCCCACCCCACAGTAGCTGCTGCTCAAGCCCAGCTTCTCCACATATCCATGGCCAGTGTGTACAGTAGACATCTGGTAGATAAGGCTCCAACGCAGTCAGAGCTGGTCAGCTAAGCATCTTCCCCAGCCTCCCAAGGGTGAGACCACAGAGAGCAGGACGGCAGCTCAGTCCCAAAGGGCTCGGAGAGCAATGCACTCCCTGGCTTGCTCCTTCTACTAGGAGTCCCAGGAAATGATCCCGACAGAGGGAAGGACATAACAGAAATGGCATAGGCTGGGTTCATAAACTCCAATGCCTGCAGGCGCCCAGGGGGTAAGGAAATATGGGCACCAAGCCATATTGGTATGAGGTGTCAGGGAATGACAGGGACTGTGATAAATTGGAAAGGGATCGTCCACCACAATGCAAATTCAAATGTTTCAAATGTAACGTCCACTGACCCAAATACACTGGTGGGCCTGGGGTCAATAGAAGTTAGTCTTAGATTCTAGTGACAATAATAATTTCCCTGTTCTGAACACACTGTACTGTAGAAAATGCTAGGCGTTTACGGATGTAAGGTTGTGCTTAAAGAGCCACCAATTAGTGAACCCAACTATATGTAAAAAGAACTTTCTGGGGACACCGGAGAGGGCAACCATTGAAATAGGTATTATTAGAAACTCTGAGTGTCATCTGAGGGCTGGCTGGCCTCCCATCCTGGGAGCTCCAGGATGAGGCCCAGGGCCATCCCCAGCGCTTCTTTCCTGACACTGGTGAAAACCGTAGTCCTGGGGGTGGGAACTTAGGCTCCTCTTCTGTCCCTGCCCAGCCCCCTTTCTCTGCAGAGGAATGAGAAGCACGGGCATTACTGAGCTCCTGTCCCCTTTCTCCACCCCACACAGGTGATGGGGTGGGAGACATCTGTGAGAATGACTTTGACCAGGACCAGGTCATTGACCGGATCGATGTCTGCCCGGAGAACGCAGAGGTCACCCTGACTGACTTCAGGGCCTACCAGACCGTGGTCCTGGATCCTGAAGGGGATGCCCAGATTGACCCCAACTGGGTGGTCCTGAACCAGGTGAGCATCTCACAGTTGGCAACAGCTCAGCTTTGCCTCTCAACAGAGGCCCTTCTGAGAGTGGCCAGCAACCTTAAAGGGTGCTGAGCATGAGCCAGGCACTGTCCACGGGAATGGATAGCTTATCATGCCCATTGTAGAGATGGTGAAGCTGGGCCTTACAAAGCTTCACCGACTGCTCGTGTTTGCACTGCAGCAAGTGGCTAGAACTGGAACCCAGCAGGCTGACACTAGAGCCCAATTTCTGAACTCTCCAACAGACTGCCCCCTGCATGTCCACCTCATTGGGTAACTAAGGAAGGAAGGCACAGAGGGGCTCAGTAGACCTTCACAGAGCAAATCATATTCATTAGAAGTATATGTAGTATATTCCCCAATCAAGGGTTTATTGAGCCAGCTTTAATGACAGTCTTAGCAAGGAGCTCTATTTAAACCTTCTTTACCAGTTTGTGCATTCCTGGAGCACAAAATCAGATAGGACAGCTAGTTAGATAACAAAATCTTTACACAGAGATCAGACATCTCTGGCTAGTTGCTCCTGGGGCCTGAGGTCCTGGGCATTTACCGAGCCCCTTCAGGATTGTTCTGAACTCCCTCAAATCTCTCTACAGGGCATGGAGATTGTGCAGACCATGAACAGCGATCCTGGCCTGGCAGTGGGTATGTCCAGGGCCTCCCTTCCCAAGCATAGATTCTGCTGGCAGAATTCTATGTCTATTTTTCTAATCATATCTGATCTCTGCAGGGTACACGGCATTTAATGGAGTTGACTTTGAAGGGACCTTCCACGTAAACACCCAGACAGATGATGACTACGCAGGCTTTATCTTTGGTTACCAAGACAGCTCCAGCTTCTACGTGGTCATGTGGAAGCAGACAGAACAGACATACTGGCAAGCCACGCCGTTCCGAGCCGTCGCAGAGCCTGGCATTCAGCTCAAGGTACTGTGCTTGGAAGACCTCATTTCCCTTTAAATTCTAAGTTTTCCCAAATGGCACTTAGTTAACCCAAGAAACCGATGCCTTCAAGCTAACGTCTAAGTCAGCAAAGAGGAGAGCTGAGTCAGAGCCTCGCCTTTACTCCTATGTGCCAGGTACATTCTGATAATGTCAGCCTGTGTGGGGTCAAAGAGATGAAGGAGGCTCAGAGCACATCTTCAGACACACAGTGCTGGAAACTGGCTAGTGTGTTTCATTAGTGGGGCCCACTGTGTACAGCTGGGCTGATGAGCAACCTTTGTCACCCCTGATAGCACAGAAGGCAGAGCCCTTGCTGGGCAAGTGTGGGGAGCAAAGGACTTATGGCAGGGAAAATGTGGAACAGTATTGCAATATCGTTCCCTACGTACGAAGCTGCTAGGGGCTACTGCGGTAGAAATGACACCTAAATTGTCTTGCAAGTCCCAGGCAGCCCGACTAGAACCATGTGTTCACCACTGTGTCGCCACTTAAAAACTAGAAAGTGTGGCCTGTGTATCCTGTGCTGAAATCTTGCTCATGTCGTCGTCCAGGCTGTGAAATCAAAGACTGGCCCCGGAGAGCATCTCCGGAATTCCCTGTGGCACACAGGGGACACGAGCGACCAGGTCAGGCTGCTATGGAAGGACTCCAGGAATGTGGGCTGGAAGGACAAGGTGTCCTACCGCTGGTTCCTGCAGCACAGGCCCCAGGTGGGCTATATCAGGTAGGTGGCACTGCGTCTCCTCTCCTTGCACCAGAAACGAAGTGCACGCTCTACTGCAGCCAGAGCCTTCGCTTCCCCGAGTACTCCTGACCAAGACGGGTCCTCAAGGATTTTCCAAGACCCCTAGCAAAGAGATGGGGGAAGATACCCCAGCTCAGCCTGGCACCTGGACAGTAGGGCCAAGCTGGGGATGGAAAGAGCTTCAGGGAAAGGCCTCCACATGGAGGGGGTGGTGGGGTTGGTGGGGAGTCCCTCAGGGAAGCCTGAGAGTGGATTGCTGACCAGTGAGAGAGTAAGGGGGTTGCTGAGACTCCTCCAAGCCCTACATTATTACTTCCTGGTGTATATTTCACACTGAATGCAGAGTCCCTTACAGTGTGTCTTCCTTGCTTGATTGTAAACACCCTAAAAGCAGCACTAGTTGTTGGTTGTTGGTTGTTGCTTTTTTTTTTTTTTTTTTTAATCTCAGGGTCCCCAGTGCCCCACACAATGTCTGGCACAACCCATTCATCTTTTAAGCCAATGGGATCTTACTTCTTTATCAAACTATGTTTTCTTGTTTATTTTTGTTTTGGTGCTGGGTATTGAGCCAATGGGTACCTACCTCTGAAATACACTCTCAGCTCTTTTTATTTGAAACAGGGTCTTAATAAGTTGTGAGGCTGTCCTAAAACCTGTAATCATCCTGTCTCAGCTTCCCAAGTTCTGAGGTTACAGGTGTGAGCCACTGCCACTCTGCCCAGCTTTGAACTGTGTTTTTAAACCTAGTCTTAGAGTTGCAATGGCTTGGAGCTGCATCTCTGACATTTAGACCGTGTACTTACTTTTTCATTGCTCAAACTTGCCACGCGAACTTATGTAGTGCATTTAGGAAGGAGTATAAATTGCATTCTCCTGACCAGAGCAGAAAAGCAACTGAGTGGAAAACAGCTGTGAGGGCCAATTCACACTTTGCCCTTCTTGGTGACATTATGTCAAAGGTACTCTGTTTACCTCATAGTAAGTAAGAACATGCCTGATCATGCTCTTGGCCCTATGAAGCCTAACAAGTATTCTGAAATGCCCCCATGTTATCCCAAAATGAAATCACAGAAAATATGCCTTACCTGTAAAAAAAAAAAAAAAATGAAAAGAACGTATAACCTACTGGTGCATATTATTTTACAAAAATTGGTCCGAGCCCTAACAATAGATAAATAAGAATGAGTTAAATTACAACAAAATAATGTAAATGCTTGAGCACAACCCCACCCGAAGACAAAGTGAAACAGACACTCACACCCATACCTGGAATCACCGTGAAAGTGACATTCACACAGATGAACAGGCTGGTAACTTCTGTTACAGTGATATTGCCACAGGTCATATGAAGTCCTAAAATGGTTAACAGCTCTTAATTTTCAAACAAAACAAAGTACTCAGGAGCTTCCTAATTTATCCTAGAAATTCAGTTTATGTTAAAATTGATGCACAATATACATAATGTTCACAAGTCAAAGGGAGTTAGGCTCCAGGCTCTGGTTGTTATAAACAGCCTATTTACCTTCCCACATGTCTGGACAAACACTCCAAATAATATACAGGATGCAGGGCAGTGTAAGCCACCCGGCATCCCTGGCTTCTGTCACCCAAGGCCACTGTGAAAACCAGCAGTGCCCCAAAGATCCCTAAGCTTTGCTTGAGGACGGCCGTCTGCTGCTGAGACTCACGGCTCTGCCAGTCCACCAGATGACATCAAATAGACCTAAGGAAGAGCAAAGTTCTAGACATGGGATCCAGGCAAGGCAACTCACGAGACAAGACACAAAGCCTCTCATCCACAATCTCAGACTGATTCTTCTTAACTCATCAGAGAAGATCTGTCAGGTTTACTGTGTGCCTAACACTGTGCTGGGCCTTTTCAAAGACAAGTTGGGAGACACAGACACACCAGTTCTGACCTAAAGGAGCTTTTGATGTAGCAGGGAAGGGGGCCCGTCTACTAAAGGACAGTCCAGGTCTTTGGGGAACGGTGTCAGAGTAAAGAGGCAGCTGCAGAAATAAGAATTTGGACCCTGGGTCTCACCATGAGCACTTTGCTCTGGGATGGGTTTCACGAGGACCTACTGTGCCTGTGTTTTCTGCAGGGTGCGATTTTATGAAGGTTCGGAGTTGGTGGCTGACTCTGGGGTCACCATAGACACCACCATGCGGGGAGGCCGACTGGGCGTTTTCTGTTTCTCTCAAGAAAACATCATCTGGTCCAACCTCAAGTACCGCTGTAATGGTAACGTACATTCTCACTACTGCACAACAGCACTGCTAGAATTCATCAAATAACGGAACCTTGTTTTTATAGCACAATTTTCCCGCAAAAGCCCAAAGCTCGGGCCACAGATTCATTAGAACCTGATAGTCCCTGTGCAACAGAAGTCAGATCTCATTTTTTCCTATTTTATAGATGTGGAAATTGAGACCCATTGAATTTAACTGTGTGGTTTAAGGTTTGGGAGTCAGTGAGAAATTCAGTCAGGTTTAATTTACAGGCAGCCTTTATTTTTATATGGCTCAAACCTAATCACAGCCTCAAAAGCCACCCTGCCTGCTAATTTTCTTTAGGCCTTTGAATGAGCACTGTTGGGCTTTAGGCCAACCATTCACAAAGCAGCCTGAAGTAGAAAATGGCTGCGGGGCCTTGTTGAGCCTCTTGGGCAGGCTGACAGCGCCCCCTACAGGAAGCACGTCCAATCTGCAATGGATCTGGACTGATGGAAGGATCTCACTAACCACCCCATCCATGCCTGTTCTTCTTGCAGACACCATCCCAGAGGACTTCCAGGAGTTTCAAACCCAGAATTTCGATCGCTTGGATAATTAAATTTGAAAACAATCCGCATCTACTTTCTCCAAACACTAAAACCATGTATTTTTTAACTTCCTATAATTTTCTTTATGTATACTGTGGCTTTCTTTTACCAGCCCAAATATATCAAAACTTTTTACATGAATGTGGAAATAAAGAAGAGATCATTTCTAGCAGCTGTGCTACTCAGATGTTGCTTCTGCGTGCCCAGCTCTGATGGGGTATGTCATTTTCTCAGGGACCATGCCACACTTACAAGGTGACCTTTTGTTCTCAGGTTGGATAGTCTATGAAATTGAACATGGACGTAAGTCAGAAGGCCAAGGCCTGCCGGGCATGGTGGCACATGCTTGTAATCCCAGCATTTGGGAGGCCGAGACAGGAGGATCAAGGTTCATAGATAGCCTCAGCTACTACTTAGTGAGTCCCTGTGCAACTCACTGAAACCATGTTTCAAAGTAAAGAATAAAATATAGGGCTGAGGGTGTAGTTCACAGGTATAATGCCCCTGGGTTCTATCCTCAGTACCACAAAAAAAATGTCCAAGGTCTTCTCTGGAGTCGCCCCAGTTGGCCTCACACAAAAGACCCAACAGTTCCCTGCCCGCCTCAGCAGCCTCCTCATTTTAGGTAGGGAATCTCAGAAACATGTGCCCCTAGCCAAACGCAGTGGTACACACCTGAAATCCCAGTACTTGAGAGGCTGAGACAGGAAGATGATGTTTGAGGCCAGCCTCTGCGATTTAGCAAGACCCTCTGCAACTTAGACCATTTCAAAATTTAAAAAAAGAAAAGAAAGAAGAAATATGTGCCCTCGAGGCACCTTCATAATAAAGACTTTTCTGACCAATCCTGGAGAAGATTTATGCCATTTTTTCTGATACTGTCCCCTCATCCTACAAAGACACCTTCCACACTTCTAGCATAGCACAATTTTATGCTTATTTATATATTTGGCTCCCCCTAGTGGAATGAAAACTTATTGAAAATAAAGTCTTAACTACCACCAGTATAGTACCTGTCATATAGTCAATATTCAATAAATGTTTGCTAAATGAATAAGAATGATGAATAAATTCCTCTTAAGTAACAAGGATAAGAGAATGTAGATAAATCATTTAAGCCCTTGTACAACTCATATGGCTGCTTACAATGCATGTTCTATAGTTGAACTATTAATTATAGATACAGGCAGAAACTTGCCTAATTTGTACATTAGCCTTTCTTACTTTCTAGTTTTAAGCCAATTTTTATAAATTCCCTAGAAATTTATTTCCAAATACTATTGCTGGATAGTAATATATTCTCCTATTCCAGAATTCCCAAAAATATCTTTAATCATAAAGGACCAACATTCTTTCCATAGTTATGCCATGACTTCAGTAGTCAAAAAATATAATGGTTCATGCATGACCAATATGAGTCCTGGAGGATTTCTGGACATTCTCATTTTGTGTACCTCCAGGAGTAGTTAGAGAGAGGTGCTGCCTTATAATTCAGGTTGTCTAGTCTCCTACATCCAGATTGCCAAAAGGAGAAGAGAACTCGAGCCTGTCCACCAATTTTAATCACTATTACTCATCTCTTAGGGCATCCTGCTGCAGGAGCAGCCCACAAGGATCTCTAGGCCATATTGCCACCATGGCCTCTTCTCAGCCTCTGTTTGAACTGTCCACAGCTACAAGTCTTGTCCAATTCCAAAACATTAGAAAAGAGAAGTAAATTCATTTGACTGAAGATCACTCTTGCCTCTTTTCCTTGCTTTTTATATCTCACTGAACATCATATCCTGAGCCTTTGGGTTCTCCAAGAGCCCTCTGGCCTGCTTGGTCCTCCACCTATTCTATGATGCAAGTAGAATACACCTTTATAAATATTTTGGTGCCCTTTTTCTGGAGCTCTTGACACTTTACCAGACAGTCTGTGGGGAAGATTATAGTCCTCTTACTGAGGAATTTTCATTCTGATAGCTGACACTGTATACAAAATATACTAAGCTACCAGGGACAGTAGCACACACCTGTAATCCCAGGACTAGGAAGGCTGAGAGAGAAATATCACAGGTTCAAGGCCATCCTCATCAACTTAGCAAGGGCATCAGCAATTTTGCAAGACCCTGTTTCAAAATGAAAAATATCTGGGTGTAGTGGTGCATACCTGTTATCCTAGTGCTTGGGAGGCTGAGACAGAAATATCACAGGTTCACAGCCAGCCTCAACAACTTAGCAAAGCCCTCCACAACCTAGCAAGACCCGGTTTCAAAAACAAACAGAATAATAAGCTGGACGTGGTGGTGCACACTTGTAATCCCAGTACTTGGGAAGCTAAGATAGGAGGTTTGTAAGTTCAGGGCCAGCCTCAGCAACTTGTGAAGCCCTCCACAACTTAGTGGCATCCTATTTCAAACTAAAGAATAAAATAGGGCTGGAGGTCTAGCTTGGAGATAGAATGCCCCTGAGTTCCATCCCCCCCCCATGCACAAGTACCACAAAAACAAAAAAATAAAAGTGTTAGGGGTGTGGCTCAGAGGTAGAATGCCCCTGGGTTCAATCTAGTACCAAAATATAAAAATAAATTAAAAGGGCTGGGAAGTATAGCTCAAAGATAGAACACCCTTAGCTTCATACTCAGTAACACAAACACACACATAAACCACACACAGCTATAAATATATATACATACACAAACATATATACATGCATGTATATATGTATATATGCATATACATGTATATCTATATATTTGTGTGTATGTATGTATGTATGTATGTATGTATAGCATACACACACTAAGCTAAAAGATAAGTGTGTTGGTTGATTGGATCTGGATGGGACTCTGAGCTTAATTCCTGAAGTGTCCTGGTCTTTCGGTGAGCCTGGTTCCTTATCAATGGTGTCCAGTGGTTCTCATATCCTCCTGTGCATTGTCTCCCTGAGGCTGGTGGAAAGCAAAGGCAGCCCACTCCCATCCCTGTACAGTCTCCCTGCTCCTGGCCAGGCAGGTGCTCCAAGAAAGAATATGTCCACAGGAAATGGGCTCCTGAAACTAATCAAAATTTTGTGTCTACAACCATAACAGGTCATGGGCCCAACAGGAGATCCAGGGCATAATTCCACCCCTTAGGGAGCTTATTACATTTTTGGGCAGGCAGGGTTTATTATATATGCAAAACAACCAAAGAACAAATAAGAAGCAAGTACCAACTATTCAATTTTGGAAAGTGGGTTGTGAGCCCATTGTTTAACTGTCAAGTTTGAAATTGGCCGTGGTGGGAGTATTTACACCATAGACATTGGCAGACATTATAAACCAGGGCTCAGAAGAGCTGGTTGCTAAACATGCATCAGTACACAGCCCGGCGCACTGCCTTGTCTTTTCCTAGTTATCCCTCCACCACACTTTGGGAGCCTTGGGAGAAAGCTGAAGCTTTCTTTCTTTGAAATAAGTAGAGAAGTGGACAAAATTGTGAAAACCAGGAAGCATTTGAAAAAGTTTAGCCAGATACAGGCTCTGAGGACAGGTTAGCAGGCCTGGTACACTCACCCCTAAGTCACCCCTGGGCTTCTTGAATGTCCTTTATACTCCACTTTCACATAGTGAAACTCAAAATCTTGTTTGAGTTCCATTGGGTTAGAAGGTCGTCATTTAAATCTAACTTGATGCTAAGGGGTCGAGGAGTTGGAGTGGCCATCAGTTACTCTCCCACTAGTCTGAATTCATTCCAGTACTGATCTCCTCACTTCTTACTGAGGGCGCTGGCAGAGAGAAGTTGCCACCAGTGGAAAGATCATGCCTGGGTCGACTGGAGAGAGCCCTTGGGTGGAGGAGAGGACCAGGAGCATCAAGAGAAGGCGTTAAGAGATTGTGGGAGCAGACACAGAAAGGGAGGTCCAGCACATTCTGCTTCCACCTAACAATGAGAGGAAACGTCCTTCTCCCACCCAGGTTTGTTTGTGTCTTCCTCCCACCCAGTTCTGGGGATGGCAATACGGAGGATTGAACCTAGGGGCATTCTACCTCCAAGCTATACCCCCCAGTCCTTGCTAAGTTGCTGGGGCTGCCCTCAAATCTGCCGTCCTGTATCGTAATAAATAAATTTGAAGCCAGATGTGGTGGCGCACGCTTGTTATCTCAGCATTTGGGAGGCTAAGACAGGAGGATTGCAGTTTGCAGACAGCCCCAACTACTTAGTGAGGCCCTTTGCAACTCAGTGGGACCCTGTTTCAAAATAAAGAATAAAAAATCGGGCTGGGGGTATAGCTTGGAGGTAGAGTGCCCCTGGGTTCCATCCCCAGTACCTAAAAAAAAAAAAAAGAGTAATAAGTAGATTTGTATACTCATAATTCTCATAGAGTACAGTAAAGTGGTTCTGGGGACCAAGGCCTACAGAATTAAAGCCCTCCTATTCTGGAGAAACAACTTGACTGAGAAGCAACTGTGGTTTATTTTCTTGGCTTGACATAAAAGAATCGAAGTGTTTTCCTCCCATTGTCTACCTCCTCAGCTATGTAGTGGACATGCCTCAGGCTTTGAACTCAGGTTTCAGAGAAAAACAACTTTCTTTCCCAAACTTCAATTTGTTTTTCCTGTGAGAACTTATTGTGCCAGACTCAGCCTCTGTCTTTCTTGCAGTTTCCATTCTTCTCCCAGGATCATGATACTAGGACATCTCCTTAATACCACAGTTTTGGGTGGAGGTGCTGTGGTTTGGATAAGCTTCCCCAAAGGCTCACATGCTAAAGGCTTGGTCCCCAACCTGTAGGGCTATCAGGAAGTGGGGGAACCTTTAAGAGGTGGGGCCCGCTGGGAGGCCTTAGGTCACTGGGGGAATATCTCTGAAGGTGACAGTGGGAATCCAGCTCTTCCTGTCTCTTTCCTGTCTCAGCCACGATTGGCCATGCACTCTCACCAGCTTGCACTCCCTCACCATACATACAAACCAATGGAACCATGAGCCAAAATGAACCTTGCCTCATTCAAGCAGACCATATCAGGTGTTTTAGTGCAATAAAGAAAAGGCAGCTAACACAAGGGAGGACATATGTTCATACAGATTCCTCCTGACATGACCAAGGTCAGCACCTACCCCATACTCTGACGCTAACAGACTATAAGGGTGCTCCCAAGTCTGCTGTGCAGACTGTTTATCGTTTCTGTACTGATCCTCACCTCTGGAACTGTAAAAGGCCCTAGAGGGCTCCCTTCCCTCTCTGAGTGGGAAAGTCTTTCTCTAGTCTGAGGACTGAAGTCTCATTCTTCCTCTTGCTTTTGGCCATGAAAGTTTGTTCCCAGTCTTCTTTTACTAGTTCCCCAACCTCAAACCTCCCCTTTGTAAACTTAGCTTTGGGTATGTGAAAGGCAGAACAGCCTGCACAGGCTGGTTCTGACTCACCCCTGCTGTAGCCTCACTGGGGTGAGAAGCTCAGCGATTACTCCCCTGCCTGAATGGGAGGGTTGGGCACTGAGAAGCTGAGAGAAGAGGGGCCACCACTGCTAAGTGCTAGCTGGTCACATTCTGAGTAGCCTCACGTGGTAGTGTCTAAAGTCTAGGCGTCTCAGGCCTCTCCGAAAAATAAAACAAAATAGCCACCTGAACCTCGGTAGCACACACCTATGATCCCAGTACTTGGGAGGCTGAGACAGGAGGATCGCAGGTTTGAGTCCAGCTTCAGCAACTTAGCGAGGTCCTGGCAACTAAGCAAAACCTCATTTCAAATAAAAAATAAAAAGGGCTGAGACAATAGCTTGGAGGTAGAAAGTTCAAAACCCAGTACCCCTCCCCAACAAAAGGCCACCCAGGATATTATTTGGAAAAGTCAGACTCATCAAGGAATGAAACTGGGTTGTTCAAAGGGTAAAGGGGATTACTCAGAGAAAGGAAAGAGAAGCTGGGGAAGCAAAAGGAGGAGTGTGGAGGAGCCACGTCTCTCCCATCCCTGCAAGGCACAAGAAGGTGGTGTTGTGGGAGGCTTTGTCCTCCAAGAACAAGAAACAGAGGCTGGAGTAGGGCAGCAGGCTTCTTTACTCACCAGTGAGACTTAGGGAGCAGAGCTCAGGTCTGAGCCCCAAGCTCACATTCATTCACGTTTGCTCACTTAATATTCAGCATGGATGGGGCGGTGTGAGGTTTGCTTTGCCCAGCAGAAGCAGGGTGCAGAAGCAGAACAGCAGCTAGTCTGCATGTTGTTTCTCTCTTCTCCAGCAGTCTGGGCTGCCCCAGGAGGCCCTGCTTCCTTCACCACAGAGGGGGCCCGTGAAGAAAGCTTTATTCTTCTATCTTGTTCCCAGGCTTCTGGCCAAGAGTCATCTTCAAGGACGCAGCTAGGCCCCTGCTTTATTGCCCCCTTTTGAGACTTCTCAACATACTTAATGACAAGTTCTCATTTTTTGAGATTACTTTTAGTCAGAGCCATAAGGGTACCATATTGGGTACGGGGAGGGGGGGACTTTATAGCTATGGAGGTTCCTATTTCTTGTTGTATTAACCCCCTAATACATGGCATGAGGCAGCATCCAACCAAGGTGAAAATTCTCATTACTCTTATTAAGGAGGATAATTGAGGCCAATAAAGTTTTGTTGTTGTTGTTGTTGTTGTTGTTTCTGAATCATTTTCAGAGCACATTGCTAAAAGGGTTGTCAACTCTAGAGTTCTCTGCCAATTTATTAGCCAAGCTGGCCAGTTCCTTTAAGGCTTGCATAATGGTTCCATCAGAAGCAGTGTAATTAGGTATAAAGATGCAGTATTGACTCCCAGCATCACACAAACACCTCCTTTTTTTGCCAGTAACATATCTAAGGCTAGCCTGTGTGAGTTGCCATTTCTTTAGGCTGTCATAAAATGTAACCTGACATATCTTAAACTTGATAACAATAGGGCTAATAGTCTTGGTCACATGTGATTCAATTATGGGTAGATGATTTCATACCATACCCAGTCTCAAAGCAGAGCAGGTATTTAAAGGATTAAAATAGACAAGCAGAGCTGCTTGCTTCCAAAGCTGTATGCTCAGGTTGTCAGCAGGGCAACAAAAAAAGATAAAATCTAAAAGTTACATACCCCACAAAAAGGTAAAAGTTTTTTAAAAGCACCATGCAACCCCTCACGTCATGGGTGATATCAGAACAAAGAACAGATTAAAGAACAAGACTGGCCTATTGAATTTGGTAAAAAAAAAAAAAAAAAAAAATATATATATATATATATATATATATATATATACACACACACACACACACACACACACACATATATATGTTAGCTGGGCATGGTGGCACAGGCTTGTAATCCCCGCGCTTGGGAGGCTGAGACAGGAGGATCGCACAGGTTCAAAGCCAGCCTCAGCTACTGAGTGAGGCTCTCAGCAACTTAGTGAGACCCTGTTTCCAAATAAAATATAAAATAGGTCTGGGAGTATAGCCCAGGGGTAGAAAGCCTCTGGGTTCCATCCTCAGTACCATAAAAAAGTGTGTGTGTGTGTGTGTGTGTGTGTGTGTGTGTGTGTGTGTGTAAACTTAGAAGGCCATAGAATTAGGAAAAGCTAAAAAAAAAATTATCTTTTCACATAGATGTTGACAGAGCTCAGGCTATTGGCCTGGGAACTTAGCAATTCAGATAAGGAAACCCCAGAAAGGACAAACCCTACCTAAGACCCCAAGAGGTCTGGGAGAGAGCAGTGTTTTTGTTCTAAACACTATTGCTTTTTTCTCCACTGGGGTGCTGCAGGTCACACATCATTGCACTACTTATTTTTCTAGAGCTGTCAAGTGGGGTATGTATTAGTACCAGCTGAGAAGCTTTTTAAGGCTTTTTCATTCAATGCGAGTGAATTTTGCACCACCTGAAAAATAATTGGGCCAAGCTTATACGGAATGGCTATGTGGTTATCAAGCAGTAGAATCCAAATCCATTTTTCTAGGGTTTTAGTTGCCTTTTCTTTTCCTAGCCACTCCCAGTCGTGGGGCTCATAGGAAGGGATGTGATCAGGTACCCATGGCAGAATAGGGGCTCCCGAAGGTGGTGGAGCATTATAGGGAGTTTTGAGGCAATTTTTGTCAGCCTTAGACTTTTCTTGCACCTCACCACTTGCCCATCTTTGATGTCCTCTACAGTGCATGATGGCCACCTTTGGCCTCAATTATGGTTTTCTTCCTTTAGATATAAACATGAGATGTTTTTGGTTTTTTTTAGGGTCCAAGGCAGAGGTGGGGGAAGATGTCAGGAGTTGCCTTTTGAGATGCTGAATCAGCCTGTTGCTACTCTTTTTTTTATATATACAAAGAGGTCTTTATCTCATGCCTTTATAGATGTGTAGAGGGGTTTTGCTTTAACAGCAGTTTGGAATCCAGATATGACAGAACCATACTGCTCACAGAAGTTTTCAGAGGGCTCTCCATTTGGCAGATACAGGGATAGCTTAGACTGCTTATTTTTGTTCTGCCCCAATAGTCTTTTCCTCTCTAGATAGTGAATCCCAAATACTTTTTTGTCAGCAGACCTGGACTGTTTTCTTAGAAACTTTTGTAACAACAGTGGTCTAGGAGGCATCAGTGGCTGGCCTGTTTCTTTGGTACAGCTTTTAAGAGTCTAGTGTCCAAGGAAGAGATCATTAACATACTGGAGGAGGGTGTACCCCAAGGTATAGGAAGGAAAAGACTTCAGGTCATAGGCAAATGCTTTTCTGGTCCTTAGCTCATGGGAGCCAGAAGGATGCTAAAGTGGACATCTTTCAGGTCCAGGCACATAAACCAGTTCTCAGTGGCCAGGAGCACACTGACAAGTGTGTACTGGTGGCACGGCATGGGGTAGGGTAACAATGGCTTGGTTGATGACTCACAAGTCTGACACCAGTTTTTAGTCCTGGGCTCTTGCCTATTTGACTAATAAAAAAATATTCTACCGGGACTGGCACAACATGTTGTTGAGGTCTCTCTAAGTGGGGTTGGATTCCCTCCGGGGCCAGCTGGAAGACTGGGTACTGCTGTAGTAACACTGGTTGTGATGAGGGGAAAGTTTAGTAACTACTGGTGCCTGAAATTTGGCTATGTCAGGCAGATTGTCCTCACTCTATACAGTAGCCCATCAGGCCACAAACTCTGGGCTGGTAGGACCCCCTTTCTGCCCCTCAGTTTCCACCCTTCTTCTTGGGACATTTGCAGAAAGAAAATTAGCTGAGAGCTTGGCACTAACAATTTTGTTACCCTTGTCTGAGAAAGTGATGGTTGCTCCAAGTTTGCTGAGGAGGTTTCAACCCAGCAGTGGAACTGAACAGTCTGACATATATAGAAATTGGGAAATTACTTTTTTTTCTCCCTAGTGTGCATCTGTGGGGAATGAAAAACATCTGCTGGGAGGTATTCCTATTGCTCCAATTATGTTGACATGTTGCTTATTGATGGGGGCTACCGGACTGAATGTTCTGCCCAGTGTTAACAAGGATCTGGAGATTGTGCTCACCACCACCCCACTGTCATTCAGATCATGGGCCCCTCAGGGTCTCTGGGCCCAGTCCCCTTTAGTCATCAAATAAACCAGCCTGGCTGGCTGCCAGGAGAGGAGATTGGAAGAGGCCTGATGATTCTTCATGGGGCCTTTGACATTTTTTAGGACATTTGGTCTTCCAGTGCCCAATTTCCTTGATTAGTGCACATTGGTCATGGCAGAGAGGAGCCCTCTTTCTTTTTGGTGGCCATGGGCATTGGGTATAAGGGGGCCCTTGACCTGCTGGCTTTTGGTTTGGCTTGTCTTGGAGCACTGCATTCTATGCTGATGACATGAGGTCAGATTTTTGTTGCATTTTCCAATTTGCTTCTCACTACTCAAGAATTTGGGAAGCATTCATTTCTACAAATCCTTCTAGCTTCTGTAGTTTGCATGGATGTCACTAGCACTCTGGCTGATGAAGACAGTATTACCATCAGGACTAGTATTGGCAGCAGTGGGTATAGGGGTGGTGGTGGAGGGGAAGACCCATCTGAGGGCTAGCACAGGAGGATGGTGGAGTTGGGATTCCACTTGCCTAACTAGATAACCAGTCAGATGGGCCCGGAGGTGGTGATGGGTGAAGAGGTGCTGAATATGCCAATGTGGCTGATAATTACTGTAGTGTCTTGGAGACATATGGTGGCAGCAGGTCTGATTTCTCTGGGAGAGTTTCCAAAATGGGCAGTAATGTCTTCACCTGGATGCTGCCTCCAATTTCTTGACCGACCCCTAGAGTCCTGCCTTTTGACAATTAAGATCTTATAAATTTGACCTTGCAGCCATCGGAGGAAGTTCTGAACTAATTGGAGCCAGGTATTAGTATAAGGAAACTGGTCAAGTTGTCCTAGACTGTCTGTGATTTAACCCTGAATGTCTCAGAGTGTGAAATGAGGCGGTTTAATTATATTAGTGGTTTACAATCTTAGTGTGAATTGGTTTTTGTTTTTTTGTTTTTTTTTTTTTTTTTGGTGGTACTGGGGTTCCTGGAAGCCCTTCTACCTCCGGGCTACACTCCCAGACCTATTTTTACATTTTTATTTGGAAACAGGGTCTCCTAAGCCAGCGCGCGCAGCTGGCTTTGAACCTGCGCGATCCTCCTGTCTCTGCCTCCCAAGCGCGGGGATTACAAGCGTGCGCCACCACGCCCGGCAACAATCTTAGTGTGAATTGGAATCAGTGGGTATGCTTTGTATTTTAGAAGATGTTTAGGAAACATAGGATATATTTAACTTACAAAGGAGCTAGTAATAATTAACATTAAAGCTATATAGAAGCTGACATATATAGCAACTTAGCCCTTATAATTGGAGTGAAACCCAGAATTTACGACTCAGTAAGATAACTATAATTGCCAGTCTGTGTAAGTTAACTGCATTGACAAAAATCAAAGAATAGCTCCAGACCTTTCACATGTTTAGAGAATAGTGTTACTGATCAGAAATAGGCTTATTATTGGATAGACAACTGCATCTCTTTTATATAGCAACAAAACATTCATTAAAGCAAATAGACATAAGTTAGATCTCAAATGACAAGAATTTTTGAGTGGTACTAAATATCAGATACAATGCACATTGCATAAAGAAATCATTCATGTTGCATGTATAGAAAACCCATATATTTAAGCCGGGCATGGTGGCGCATGCTTGCAATCCCAGCATTCCGGAGGCTGAGACAGGAGGATCATGGTTCGTGGACAGCCTCAGCTATTTAGTGAGGCCCTTTGCAACTCAGTGAGATCCTGTTACAAAATAAAAAATAAAAAATAGGGCTGGATTTGTATCTCAGAGGTAGAATGCTGCTGGATTCCATCCCCAGTACTGCAAAAAAAAAAAAAAAAAAAAAGAAGGAAGGAAGGAAGAAAACCCATATATTTAACTTTACAAGCTTCTATGAAACATCCAGATAAACTTCAGATGCACAGCATATTTAGTCCCAGATGTATATACTTCTATAGTGACAGATACATAAGGTATCAAATATATATAGTAACCCAAGCAATAGTTGCTTATCTATTCCTGTTAGGTAGCTGGCTGGACATTAGCAGATAGGGTCAGCTAGAACAGAACAGAAGTCTATCTGCAGATCCCTGCTTATTTTTATCCCCTCCCTTCTTGTGGAAAAGGGGTTAGAGAAAGAACGTAGGGTCAATAAGCTGCAATATAAAAAGGACAATTACCCAGATGTAATTTTTATTAAAATGATATCCAAAGGGACTTCAAGACCTAACATTTAAAATACTGTGCCTCTTTCTTTCTTTCTCTTTCTTTCTTTCTTTCTTTCTTTCTTTCTTTCTTCCTTTCTTTCTTTCTTTTGAAAGGCATTGCTCCAGAGCCTATCTGCAGAGTGTAACTCTGTTGCCCTTGGCTACCTTTCTTTTTCCATTTCTAGAAAGGACCAATTTCATATTCCCTTTTTTCTGAAATGTAACTTTTTTTCTATATAGCTTTTGTTTTATTTTGTTTTAGATAAAGTTTGTGTATTCCCCACCTGTGCTTCCTGTTTGAATGGTTTCCTGTTTGAATGTTTGAAGACAAGCAAGGACTCAGATAGTGCAAAATAACTTTAGGAATTTTAACACCATAATATCTTTCATTTAACAGGCTGTACAACACATATATTTAAACCTTGAATTTGCTAAAATGCAATTTACTAAGTACCCAAAGACTTAATAAACCCAATTGATTATCTTGATAAAACATAAAGCCTTTTTATTTTTTAATTAATTTTTTTGGTGGTACTAGGATTCCTGGAAACCCTTCTACTTCCAGGCTATACTCCCAGACCTATTTTATACTTTTTATTTGGAAACAGGGTCTCTTAAGCCAGCGTGGCTGGCTTCGAACCTGCACAATCCTCCTGTCTCCGCCTCCCAAGAGCGGGGATTACAAACATGCACCACCACTGCCGGCCCATAAAGCCTTTTTAAAATAAGTTCTTTATAGCCAGACATGGTGGCTCACGCTTGTAATCCCAGCATTCGGGAGGCTGAGACAGGAGGATCATGGTTCACGGACAGCCTCAGCTACTTAGTGAGGCCCTTCGCAACTCAGTGAGACCCTGTTTCAAAAAAAAAAAAAAAATGGGCAGGGGTTGTAGCTCAGAGGTCAAATGCCTCTGGGTTCCAGCCCCAGACCCAAAAAAAAAAAAAAAAAAAAAGTTCTTTATAAACATCACAAAGAGCAGAAAAACTTACTTTAAATATAAAGAGCATAGAAAATCATCTTAATAAAAATGTCAAAGTTTTGCTCTGTAGGCTAGTTTTTGTAAACTTTTACCAAGAGCTATTAATGTCTTAAGAAAACACAATTGTTTTTGTTTGTTTGTTATTTTGTTTGTTTGTTTTTGCAGCACTGGGGATAGAACCCAGGGGGCATTCTACCTCCAGGCTACACCTCCAGTCCTATTTTTTAGTCTTTTTTATTTTTTTTTAAACGGGGTCTGAGTTGCAAAAGGCCTTACTAAGGAGCTGAGGCTGTCCGCAAACCATGATCCTCCAGTCTCTGCCTCCTGAATGCTGGGATTACAAGTGTTCATCACCACACCCAGCCCACAGTTGTTTTAAACATAGAATCAAAGCATTAAATGTGACTTTTACGAAAGTTTATTATTATTATTTTTACTAATTTGTGTGTGTATGTAGAGGGGGGCGGTACGGGAGATTGAACCCAGGGGCATTCCACCTCTGAGCTACACCCCAGCCCTATCATTTTATTCTTTATTTTGAAACAGGTTCTCACTACATTGCAGAAGGCTTCACTCACTAAGTAGCTGAGGCTGGCTATGAACCTCTGATCCTCCTGTCTCAGCCTCCCAGGTACTGGAATTATAAGCATGCACCACCACACCTGACTCTAAAAAAGCCCTTTAAATAATTTTTGTTAATGATAACCACTTTTATTGCATATATCAAAAATTATGTCTTATCATTTGAAAATTATTTGCAATTTTTAGAACTCTGTGATTTGTTTAACCTCCTGAGCTTTGTTTTAACTTTTACCCTTACAATCATAAACAACATATTTAGCTGAAACCCTCAAAGAGATCTTTAAGGGAGCCAGGAGTGACACATTGCTGGCATTTTACAACATTTTAAACAACAGATAAGCTAGCAGAACAAGAACCTGTGTTGACAGATAAGGATAAGTCCCCTAGATGAGATTCCCACTTAACTGATTCCAGCATGAGAGACACCACAGAAGTTCCCAAACGGAACCAACCAAATGCCTCCCACTACCAAAAAGGGGGACTAAATGTGAGGAATCAAAGGGCTATGAAGTGTGCTCCAAGGGGAACTTACCCAGAAGGCCAAGGTTGGTTTCTTTTTCCCATCTTTACCTAGAGACTGACTTTGACCTTGGTGTATAAACAGAATTTGGGAGGCTGAGACAGGAGGATCACGGTTCGTGGACAGCCTCGGCTACTTAGTGAGGCCCTCTGCAACTCAATGAGATCCTGTTTAAAATAAAGAATAAAAAATAGGGACAGGCATGGTGGCGCACGCTTGTAATCCCCGCACTTGGGAGGCAGAGACAGGAGGATTGCGCAGGTTCGAAGCCAGCCATGCTGGCTTAAAAGAGACCCTGTTTCCAAATTTTAAAAAGTATAAAAATAGGTCTGGGAGTGTAGCCCGGAGGTAGAAGGGCTTCCAGGAACCCCAGTACCACCAAAAAAAAAAAAAAAAAAAAGAATAAAAAATAGAACTGGGGGTGTAGCTTGGAGGTAGAATGCCACAGGGTTTCATTCCTAGTACTGCAATAAATAAATAAATAAATAAACTGACATACATGAAATTAGATAACATTAGGGCTGCTAGTTTTGGTCATATTAATAGTGAAGATCACAGAAGCTGGCTATAACCACTCTATTAGTTCTCTGAACAGGATAAGAATAACCAATTATATACTCATCCTACCAATGCAAAGTCAAATTGGGTAGATACCTAGTGCTAAAACTAAGAACACTGTAAATCCCATGAATAAAGTCAATCACAAAGCATTTATGAAATAAAAACTAAGAGTCTGATTTTGTGGCATGAGATGTAATGCTCCTCGACCTTCCATTATGCCTGAACCAATTAGCCCCTGGGTGTGACTAGAGCAGAGCAGATCATCTTTCTCAGGATTAGCTTGTGTGGCTCTCCTGGTTTTTCATGAGAAGTCCAATGAGTCCTCTCTGGGGCTGTTGGCTCCAGGGCTGCTAGATTCAGGATGCAGTGATGGATTTAGGCTGAAATATCCTTGACTTTTACTGCTGTTGTGTGGTAAGAATAACAGTGAAGGGCACTCTCCATTTTGCTTTGAGAGAAGCTTGATTCCAATCTTTGGCTAAAACCAGGTTTCCAGGCTTATAGGGATGGATTGGGGTAAACTAATATTCTATCTAATACCCACTTATCAGGTTATTTGTGTCTTTCTTTACCTAGTTTACATATAAATTAATGAATTTTTTAAATCTCCTACCTCCCACAATCTTCCTGGCCATTCCTGGAAGATAGGAGAGGATCACAAAAATGTTATCTCATAGGAAAAACACCCTGTTCTCTTGGTGTGAATGCATCTAATTCTTCTCAGGCCTATGTTTTCCTTCAGGGGTAGGCTTCTACCCATCCAGTCTGAGTCCATACTATGACTGGCAGGTATCAGTACCCATCATAGTCTCTGGCCCTATAGAATTAGGGCCTGGATAGCACAGTGACCTGTAGCCAATCAGAGACTTCTTTTTGTCTTAACTAAGAACTATATCTAGTTAAAAAGGGTCTTGGGGACAAACTCAAAAGTTTGATTGTATGAGACAGATTGGAAGAGGCAAATATGAACCCCAGCATCGACCTTATTATAAAGTGATAACAAATAGAACAGGACTCACACACAAAGAGAAAAATATGCCAAGACAACAGAATTACAAACCTGAGAACTCTGAAAATATGAGAATGAAGAATAACAAGAAAACAGTAAACTCTCACAACTCAACAGCAAGGGAAATGGCCAATATTGATCTGCAGAAAATATAAGAAAGAGAACTGTGAATCTTGATCTTCAATTTAATATAAGGCCTCAAAGAAAGTGTACAGAAAATTAAAGAAGAAATTGAGGCCCTAAGGAAAAAACAAAAAGAGGCATTGAACAAAATGAGGAAGTTGATAAATTAATTAAAGACCACAATAGAAACCATATCAAAGGGCAGGCGTGGTGACACATGCGTGTAATCCCAGTGCTTGGGAGGCTGAGACAGGAGGATTACACAGTTTCAAAGCCAGCCTCAGTTACTTAGTGAGGCTCTCACCAGCTTAGTGAGCCCTGTTTCCAAATAAAATATTTTTAAAAAGAGGTCTTGAGTATAGCCTGGAGGTAGAAAAGCCCCTTGGGTTCCACCCCCAGTACCAAAAAAAAAAAAAAAAAAAAAAAAAAAAACCATCTCTGGCAGGCTAGACCACATGAAAAACAGAGTATCACTCTTGGAAGGCAGTTCATTCAAAACTGAAAACACAGTCAACAATATAGAGAAGACACTATTATAACACAAGTTGAACATCCAAGAAATATAGGACAATATGAAACATTTTAACTTATGGATAAAAGGCATTGAAGAAGTATAGAAGCACAAACCAAGGGAATCATAAAATTCTTCAGAGAAATACATTCAGAGAATTTCTCAAACATAGAAAATAACTTGGAGTTCACCGGATGGCTCCAGATCAGTGCAGCCACCAGGCTCCAGAGAGGAGGGGTGGACAGCGAACTGAGGTGAGCAACTACGGACCAGCCGGGCAGAATTTAGCAGTTTTTTCAGTGCAAGGAGTGTCTAATGCTCCCAGGGGACGGGCTCAGCACACCCTGCAGGGACTCAGAGCGGAGCTCAAAACCAGGGAAGAAATACGCCAGCCTCATGGCTAAGGGTGTGGCAGCAGCACCATATTGCCAGTGGCGGCAGCAGCAAGTTCACTGAGTCCACTACAGCTCCATCAGCACAGTCAACAACCATGAGTAAAATTGTGGCCCCTAGAGGAGAAATCCCAGTACTGTACTCCCAGGGACTTGCACAGATATTCTCCCTGGGTCAGAGATTTTTGCAGTCCAACCCAGTGGGGGAGTGGCAGCGGCAGAGATATCACATGATAGTTGCAGCTCCCCGTGGGAGAACGCCCAGCCTGGCACTCCCATGGTCGAAAGCAGTCTCAATTGACTCCCTGGGTCTGAGACTTTGCAATACAACCCAGTAAAGAAGTAGTGGTGACTGAGATACCACAAACTCGAGATCCAGAGCACCTTAAGTGAAGTTGTAGTGACCCAGGGAAGAACCCAGAGAAGGCACAAACTTCCGAAATCATGGGAAAGAGGAATAACAGTGGAACAATGAATGCCCAGAGAAGCTCTAAGAAGGCCCCGCTTTGCCCGGAGTCCTCTGAAAGAAGGATTTATTTCAGTTCATTTTCCAGGCTATGATCTAGCACACAATTCTCCCTTGCATGAAGTTTATTTCTGTACGTGATATTAAATGTACACACTATAAAACATAATAGGAACTCACTGCTGAGATCATATTTGGCCACAAAATAAAGACTGTCCAAGTCAGGGTGAGTCCCTGTCGCCACGTTTGGGGTTCGTTTCTGGATAGGTGTTCGTTAATTGCACTCACTGGAGTAAACAGTAGTGAATATCTAATGTTTAAGAAAAATGTATGAAAGGAACATTTCAATGGAAAAAATTTCAACCCGTTTTTTATTTTATTTTATTTTATTTTTGATGGTACTGAGGGTGGAACCCAGAGGCTTTCTACTTCCGGGCTATACTCCCAGACCCATTTTATATTTTATTTGGAAACAGGGTCTCACTAAGTTGCTGAGAGCCTCACTAAGTAGCTGAGGCTGGCTTTGAACCTGCGCGATCCTCCTGTCTCAGCCTCCAAGCACGGAGATTACAAGCGTGCTCCACCACACCCGGCATCACCCATTTATTTTTAATAAGTTACCTGCAACAATTCCACCCAGTCCTACCCTCCTCCACAAATTCTGAGGATCAGGTTTTGAGCATGAATCTCTTGGAAGTCCCTTCAGACCCGTGGTTTTCTGTGAGCTCCTCTGGAGGATAAGGAGTGCTTATCCCTATATTCATCCCCAAAGTGCTCCCTCCACCTCTTAGTAAAGTGTTTGTGAACCAGAAAAATCAACATCAAGCCCTGCAAGATGCCTCCAGTGCATGTCTTTTTTCATAAACCCACCAGGGGGCAGCAATGCTCTAAAGACAGCCCTATCTCAGCTAGCCCTGAGGTTCTATGGTCTTGCTCTCCTAGGGATCAAACCCACCACCTGGAGCCTGCTAGGTATGTGCTCTACCCCTGAGCTACATTCCCGGCCCTTTCTATTTTATTCTAATACAGGGTTGCCCAGACTGGCCTCCAACTGGTGGTCCTCCTGCTTCAGCCTCCCAAGTAGCAGAGATCACAGGTGTATGTCACCATGCCCCTTTTTTAAATGACTCCAAAAGTAAAGTAAAATAGTGTGTGTGTGTGTGTGTGTGTGTGTGTGTGTGTGTACGCACATTACACACACAGAGAGAGATAGTCTATATCCAAGCTGTATCCCCTAGCCTTATTTTATTTTGAAACAGGATCTCTCTAAATTGCGGACGCTGGCTTCAAATCTGCAATCCTCCTCTCTCAGCCTCCAAAGTTCTGGGATTGCAGGTGTGTGCCACCATACCTGGATCACAACAACTGTAATTTATAAAGCGTCTGCTCTGCTCCTAGCATGATGCTAAGGGCTAATCACCTGTGCTTAAGAACTCTTATTTACCAAAACAAACATCTCAGCAAAAACAAGCACCACACAGGGAACAATCCGCTAAATGTAAATTATTGCAAATAGGCTCCAAATGAACACTGAAGACTTATTTTCTTCCAGGAATTACCTAGAGAAGACTTCTCCCTTGTCCTCAGCCTAAATTCACAGGATAGAGTCTTCTCCAAGAGGGAAGCAGAGCCACTCACCAGCCCACTCAGCTTTCACTCACACATTATTCTGCCAACTCCTGTTGAGCTAAGCCTGCTGGCCAGGCCTGGGCTGGGCCCTGGGAGGGACACACCCCAGTCATTTGGTCCAGGCATGTGTGTGTGTGTGTGTGTGTGTGTGTGTGTGTGTGTGTGTGAAAGCTCCATCCATCCTTCTAAAACTGATGTAATGGCTCCAAGTATAACCTGGGTTGACCAAAAAAAAAAAAAAAAAAAAGTGTGGAAATAGAAGTGTCAAGATGACATCAGGGAGTCACATATCAGCCCTGGAATTTCTCCCGCTGGACTTTGTGGATATGAGAGAGAAATTTCTATCGTTTTTACCTGGGACTTTGCTGTTAGTCCGTGCTGAATCAAATCCTTCCTACGACAGTAGAGAGAATGGACAATGAATGCTGACCTAGAGAATAGCCAGGCTTTAGAGCTGGAGAATCACCCGGACATTTTTCTTTGAACCTCTCTGTCCATTTCACAGCTGGAGTAAATGAGGTGCAGTGACCTCCAATTTTTCAAGGTCACATGGCTAATTAGGAGTGGACCTGGGGCAGGGTGGCAGGTTTGCTGGCTATAGGCTTGTGGGCCTCCTTTTCCTGCTCTGAGAACTGCCTGGGAATAAGGCCAGGCCAGGGTGAAGCCCAAAAGATTGCTTCTCTCCAAAAGATTCAAAGAAAAAGTGCTGGTGGCGTGTACATAAAACCACAGGGCTCCTGTGAGGCCAGTCTTCTCTGCTGGGAGACCTAGCAGCAAAGGTGAGTGTGCCCCCAGCTTTCCTTCTCTGCACCCCCTCCCCACCACTCGGGGCCTTCATCTTCCTGTGGGGTTCTGGCTCACAGGGAGGAACTCCAGCCCGTGCAGTGCTCCCTGGGCAGAGTGGAGGCTGGGCTCTGAACTTGGGGGTACACAGTCGCCCTTAGACAGCTCAGAAGGCGCTCACAGGCTCGTCCTCGCTTGCCACTGCAGGTCCAGCCCTGCTTGCTTCAAGGGGGTTTCTGCATCTGTTGAAAAGCACTGGCAGATGCTCCGGTGGCCCGCCTCTCATCACCAGCGCCTGCAGCTCTTTGTTTCTGGGTTTCTTGGATGCAGGAGGCACTGTGTGCGCCCAAGTCACATGTGGGGGTGCGAGAGCATCACCCTCACTCTCTGCTCCCGATGGAGAGGAAGCCACACTCGGGTTTCTCACGTTGCTTTCTGCACGCTGGGGAGGGAGAGCCAGGAATGTCCCTGGAAGCAGCCTGCTCATTCAGAAGCACATTTCCATTTCAGCAGAGCAGCTGTCACCCCTGCTGGAGGCCGGCTGGCTTATTGAGGACTTATTGAGTCTCACCATTTGCCACCTGCCCCAAGGGAAATCTTAATTCACAGAAGCTTAGCATGCCAAATCCAACCGTCCTCCCAACTCAGGGATCCCCTCCAGAGCCCTCCTGACAGTTGTCATCTACTGCAGGGAAACACTGCTACCTGAGGTGGCCGATCCTCTGCTGCAGGGCTCCAGTTGTTAATCATCTGAACAGTAGGCATCATGTACAAGCCCTAAGCTACCTGCCAGGCAGTACTGATGTGTTTCACCTTCGTCAACTCTGTCGCCCCCCCCCCAACACACACACACCAACCACCCTATGGAAGGGTGCTGTCATTTCCCTCCCCACTTTGCCCTGGAGCACAGAGCAGCTAAGTGACTTGCCGAAGCTCACACAGCCATGGAGCAAGCAGTGGAGAAGATTTCAAACCCAGGAATCTTCCTGTATCGCTTTTTTTCCCTACTTTGGGCAGAAATGTCCATCACATAACTTAGCCTTCTTAGGTCCAATCCTTATGAGGCTGTGATGGAAGCCTTGTTAATGTGCACATGGACACAGAATTTGGCATATAATTTCAGGGGTCAGCCCTCTTCAGCACACACACACCCTGGGTTGAGAATCATGAAAAACATCAAATAGTTTTGTCTTTGCATGTATTTGGAAGGTTTTTAAGAAACCTCTCTATATCTCACAGGCTTCTTCATATTTTTTCCAAGCTTAATTTTCCTAGCTCCGAGCATTTGACCTCACCAACAAAGATAAACAAGCTTGCATGGGGGAGGATGCTGTGGATTGAACCCAGGGCAACTCTAATACTGAGCTATAATCTCAGCCCTTATTATTATTATTTTTTTTAATTTTGAAACAGGGTCTTGCTAAGTTTCCCAGACTGTCCTCAAATTTGCAATCCTTCTCTCTCAGACTCCCAGGTGTGGGGATAACAGGCCTGCACCATGCCTGTTCAGCAGAGATAGGCAAACTTAATAATGTAATTCAGGTGTTGGTTTGAACCTTTATAACAGCAAACAACTATAAAGACTCCAATGGAGTGATGGAAGGAGAAGGGGAACAGAGGTATAAGGAATATAACCGTTGAAGTAATGCTACATGAGTATATAAAATTACCAATTCCACTCTCAAAGACATGTACTGGGAAGGGGAAGGAGATGAGCATGGGTGTGTGCATGTATGTCCCATCAATCTATATCCCAGTATGATGTGTAATTACAGTGCACCAAATCAAAGCACATTAATAAAAAAGAAATAAAAAACCCAAAGTCAAGGGCTAGAAGGCTTGTGTTCATTTGTTGATGTTGACATTGTGCCTATATTCTTTAGAAAGGAATTCGGCAACACACAGAGAAGAGTGTTGAAAATGTCCACAAGCTTTTTTTTTTTTTTTTTTTTGTGGTACTGGGGTTCTGGAAGCCCTTCTACCTCCGGGCTACACTCCCAAACCTATGTTTATGCTTTTTATTTGGAAACAGGGTCTCTTAAGCCAGAGCAGCTGGCTTCGAACCTGCGCAATCCTCCTGTCTCCGCCTCCCAAGCGCGAGAATTACAAGCGTGCTCCACCACGCCCGGCGTCCACAAGCTTTTGACCTGATAATTCCACTCCCAGAATTCATTCCAACAAAATGACTTAGATGAAAATAAAAGCTATATGTAGAGAGACATTTACAGTGAATTTATCTCTACACATCAGAAAAAAAAAGAAATGTAATGTTCAATAAAACAATAGGGAAATTGTGAGTAAATATATTCATTAACTTAGCAGAACATAATGAACAATAGAAAGTGTTAAAATAACATTCAGGAAAAAAAAAGAAATGAACGTCATGATTGTTGTCAATTTTAAGGTGATAGGGTGGAAATACCCCAGGGGAGCTTTCAATTCACTTTTGAGTGCCTCACTCTAAAAGATGAGACACCAAACAATCAGAATAAAAGCAGTTCAGAGGGGAGAGAAAGTTTGTGAGCACGAAAGTGTATATAAATGGATGAGAGGAACACACATTCATGCCTATAAATAATATCCTATGTGAAATATGAAAAGATAGGTGTTCATGAAACAAGAACAGGATGCTGCCAGGCATGGTGGCTGACTCCTGTAATCCTAGGGCTTGAGAGGCTGAGACGAGAGAATTGCAAGTTTGAGACCAACCTGAGCAATTTAGAGAGACCTTGTTTCAAAACAAAAAATTTTTTAAAAGGCTGAGAGTGTAGCTCAGAGATAAAATGTCCCAGGTTCAATCCCTGGTACTAAATAAGTAAATATAAAAAATAGGGATGGAATGTAGCTCAGTAGTTGGGTTCAATAACTAGTATACACACACACACACACACACACACACACACACACACACAGAATACTCTATGAGGAAATAAGAATCATAAAAAGAGTTCTTAGAATTATATTAACTGAAAAAATAAATTCAACAGAATTATTTATTATCTGGAAGATAAAACAGAGAAATTATTTTAAAAAATGTAACTAAAAGAGAAAAAAAGAAATGAAAGAGAAGATGACCTATCCAGGAGGTATGATGTCTATGCAGTAAGGAGTCCACCAAGAGAGAACAGAGACATTTGCTAGGACAGAGTTTAACTGGCCAGAGCCATGCACCCAAACCATCCCTTGGTAGGATGGAAGAGCTGGCCCCTTTGGGTTCCAGAGGGAAAGGATGCTGCCTTCCACCACTGCACCCAGAAGTGCAGTCCCCAAAGGAAAGTGATCCGTGTTATTAGGAAGCAGAGGTTGTATGATGCACAGTCAAGTGACCAAGGGCCACTACACAGAAACCCCTATTGACTCCTAGTAACGACACATTTCTACCTCCTCCAAGCACCTGGACTAGGTGCTTAGCACTCCATCCCGTGCAAATCCTCCCCTGGGCCTTCTGTGCCTTATCTTGGGTAAGATGCATTGTCATACCCTGCGCACCACTTTTCTCTTACAACAACAACAAAAAGCCTTACAACAAAGTGGATAGAAAACCCTCTTAACAACCCCATTTTACAAATCAGAAAACTACTGCCAGAGAGGTTGAGAAGCATCCCCAAGTTTGCCCAGCTAATGAGAAAAGCCAGTCTGGGACCTAGTGATCTGCCCATGAAGCTTCGACCCTCAACTTTCCAGCACCTTCCCTTTCCCCTTCCCCTCACACCACAGAACCTTAAGCACCTTCCCAGAAGGTCTCCCAGTGCCCCTAACACCAGCGTCTCAATGTACTCTAGAACCAGAGAGGATCCCCTCTCTGGCCATGAGAGTCTCCATCAAGTGCGTCATGGACGGTGACTTTTCTGCATATGCAGCCTAGCTTTTGGCTTAGAGAGCCCCTGTCACACCCGGGCACCCACAAGCCCAAGTCCCTAGGGTGCTGGGGCCACGAGATCTCAACCCTCCTCCTGCCTCCCATCTCACCCAGCGGCTGCCCATGGGTTTGTTCAGGCTGCAGAAAGGAACGCTACTCCTCCCTATGTGGGAAGCCAGACAAAGCAGAACAGAACCGCGGGTGCTTTCCAGAACCCCGCAGCAGCTGGCACTTCCTCCTGAACAGCCACAGACAGAGCCCCAGAGTCACTGGCATGGCACAGAGCCTCCAAACAGAGGAGCACGCTGGCATTTGTCACCTTGGCTGGTGGGCGGTCCCTGGCACAGGCTGTGTCTATGTGGTCTGTCATGAAGCCCTCTTATCTACTCAACTGTTTGGCCTCTCTACCTCTGCTGTGGGGTGTGTGTGTGTGTGTGTGTGTGTGTGTGTGTGTGTGTGCGCGCGCGCGCATTATGCTGGAGATTGAACCCAGGGGCATTCTACCTCTCAGCTATACCCTGAGCCCTATTTTACATTTTGAAACAAGGTCTTACTAAGTTGCTGAGGTTGGTTGCAAACTTGCGATCCTCCTGTCTCAGCCTCCCAAGTTCTAAGATTACAGGCTATCAGGCCTAGCTCCTCTGCTCTTCTGTCTCTCAGCATTTAGGAAACACTAATTCTAACTCCATCAAATGTGATATCTCCATCATAGCCCCTCATGTGGAGCCCAATCTCAGCCACAAATTTAGGTGTGCAGATAACAAATTGCTGAACCAGTGATTTTAACTTCTGTTTCTATTCCCATCCCACCAGTGAGGCAGAAACAGAATCTCAGTCAACTTAGAATTGACCCGTGCCCTGAACCTGCTCTTGTCAAAGTCTGGACAAACTCTGGGATGGGAACTGCAGCGTCTTATTCACAGGGGCACACGGAGGGGCCAGCTGTGATCATTCACTTTACGCCCTGTGCAACTGCAGGGGCACCATTGCTTATGTAACAAATTACCACAAAGCACATGGCTTAAAACAACATAAATTCATGACCTCACCATTTCTGATGATCAGGAGTCCAATCAGGTCTCACCAGGCTACAATCAGGTGTTGGCCAGGATGGGCTCAGATCTGGAAACATTTGGAAGGAATCCTCTCCCAGGCTCGTTCAGGTTGTTGGCTGGTGTGGTTCTGTGCAGTTGAGGGATTGGGGTCCCTCTTGCTGGCTGTCAGCCGGGGTCACCATTAGCTCCTCAGATCCTTTCAGCACCAACAGTGAGGCCTCAGGCCCCCTTCTGCTTGGAGTGAAGTAGACTTTTCTAAGTTTAATAAAGGTTGGGCCTGTTCCCTTAAGAGATAAGTTGTCTTGTTATAGACTATCCATAATCCATTAAATTAGCCCTAAAAGTAAAAGTAGAATGGCAAAAATATAATAGTAACAAGCGGCTAAAATGGCAATTAAATAGTTATAGAAAAAAGTGCTAATGGGGCAAGCTGTAACTGAAAGATAGTATGGGCTGGCCTAAGGGCTATTTTCAATTCCCCTGCCCAAGGACTTAAAAACAAGATGTCACTGGGCGTGGTTGTGCATGATTGTAATTCCCCCACATCCCAGCTTGGGAGGCAGAGACAGGAGGATCACGCTGGTTAGGAGCCAGCCTCGCTGGCTTAAGAGACCCTGTTTCCAAAAAAAAAAAAAAAAAAAGTATAAAATAGGTCTGGGAGTATAGCCCGGAGGTAGAAGGGCTTCCAGGAACCCCAGTACCACCAAAAAACAAAAAAAAACCCAAGATGTCCTTGGTTTGGTGGTCCCTCACCAGGGCAAGATGACATTCTGTGAGCTAACGGCTGTGTTAATATTCTGGAAAGTTAAAAACATATTCAAATATAGACCCTTGTGCAGGGAGGGCTGCCCAGAAGTCATAGCGACCAATCTCTATTAAACAGCTAAACCTAAGGCCTCCTAAACCAATCATAAAGCTACAAGTATACTGTTCTCCATATAGAGTATAAATATGTCCTAATCTCTGAGCTCGGGGCTCTCGTTTTCTCGCAGCTGTGTCTGATGAGCCGAGAGAACGGACTCGAGTCTGAAATAAACTCTCTTTAAATTTAATATTGGCTCGTGGTGACTCTCTCGTGGATGCGCCTCACAACAGGAGGGCCTCGGGCTGTCCCTCCTACTGCGTGGGCTCTTCTGCCTTCCTCTCCTGCTTGACTGCAGCACCTGGATAACCTGAGCACTCCCCTATTCCAAGGTCAGCTGATCAATAACTTAATGCCACCTGCAAAGCCCAGCAGAACTAGATTAGTCTTTGATTGGCCAAGCAGAGAACAGGAGAAGGGGAGTCTCTTTGGAATTCTACTTCGGCTCACCACGCAAGATATGACATGGATGCACCTCTGGAGGTGTGCAGTGCAGCTGCCCCAGAGACACCCTTCTCCCCAGCAGCACAGTCGCCAACCTGACGTCCTTTTAAGGTCATGGTCCTCTGAAAGGCTGAGGCTCACTGCTACTACTGTGGCTGTCTTGATCTGAACCTCACCAGCATGGGAAGCTCTAGAAGGCAGGTCCACTCTGCCTGAACATACCACACAAGCCATTCTTCCTCGAGGCGGGCGGGGGGGGGGGTCCAAGGCTGTGTCTAGTTTGCAGATCACAGGACAGGAACCATCATCTCTGTACTGTCTTGTTCTTCTTCCCTCAGCACCCAAGGAATCCTTTTGCATCTCCAGAAAAAACTGTCCTCTCATGACCCCCAATCCTGAATCCTTCGACTCTATCTAGAGTCCTTCCATTCTAGGGTGGCTTTGGGTTTTAGGACCTGAGGCCTGCTCTGATTTTCCGCACCATCACTTTAAACACACACACAAACACACACACACACACACACACACACACACACACACACACTGCCATGAAGTCGAAAGTCAGCTTCTTGGAAGGTGAAGGGGCAGGGAGTTGAGGATGGCTAAGTAGGGCTTTTATCTCAAACATGTTTTTCTGCCACTCTCCTGACCTGGTACAGTGTTTAAAGTGCCCTGGAAGACTAAGACATGAGGGTCATATGTTCATGGCCAGCCTCAGCAACTTAGTGAAGCCCTTCACAACTTAGTGAGACCCTGTTTCAAAATAAAAAAACAAAAATAGCCCAGCATGATGGTACATGCTTGTAACCCCAGCATTTGGGAAGCTGAGATAGGAGGATTGTGGTTTGTGGACAGCCTCAGCTACTTAGTGAGGCCCTTTGCAACTCAGTAAGACCCTGTTTCAAAATAAAGAAAAAAATAGGGCTGGGGGTGTAGCTCCAAGGTAAAATGCCCCTGGGTTCCATCCCCAGTACCGCCAAATTAATAATAATAATAATAATAATAATAATAATAATAAATTAAAATAGAGCTGGGAGTGCAGCTTGGAGGCAAAATGCCCCTGGACTCAACCCCCAGTACCACAAAAATAAAAGAGCTGGGGGTGTGGCTCAGAGGTAGAATGCCCCTGGGTTCAATCTCCAGTGCCAATACAAAAGAAAGGATGGAAGGAAAGAAGGAAGGAACTAATGCTTGGCACTTGCTCCTTTGCAAGAGTCATCCGTGATGACTGAGTTGGAAGACTCAGGGCCCCTGTGGAAGCAATGGCCCCCACAGCAGCTGGGCCATCAGGTGGTGGGCGTGGAGGGACGTGGGCAGCTTTGAGGCTCATCCTTCCTTGTGAGCCTCTAGTTCATTCTCCAGGGCCTCACTCAGACCAAGCACACACACACACACACACACACACACACACACACACACACACACACACCTGCAAGAGGAGCGGAGCAGGAGCTAGTACCCTAGACTTAGAGGTTGTCATCCTCGAAGTTCAGATCCAACATTTTCTTAGAAGAGGCTCTGAGGAGACCAAGGTTGTGAAAACCCCAAGGAGGGCTGGCTTTTGTGGCTTCTCAAGCCCTAGGGCCTCAGAGGAGCAGCCAGAATCCCCCAACCTACCCTGAGCCTCTCCCTGAGATCCATCTCTGGAGTCCAGAGCTCTGTGGAGAGTCTCAAGTTTGTATTTCGATGTCCTCTCAAGGTTATGGTGACACTCTGCTGATGAGACAGCATATTGTCAGAATTACATCACAAGTTGAAAAAGAGACTAAGTTGCAAGAGCTGGTGGGCTGGGTGAGCACACCTCTGTGCCCCAGGTCCTCAAGAAGGACCCCTCTCAAGAGGCTCGGTGCCCCACCCTATGACAGAACCCAGGAAGGGAGCAAAATCCTCCAAGTCCATGTGCTTTCACTAAGATTCAGCAGCAGGCAAGGGCCTACGGAACTTAAAAAGGGAACGTAACCCTGACCTCTGCCCTGAGGAAGCTTCTGATCATGAGGAGAACCAAAGCTTTCACACATGTAAACTAGACAAGACACTACTGAGAAACAGGAGGAGGTCTTGCCTGAGTCCATTCTGTGTAACAGAAGTGTGAGTAGCCGGGTGAACAAGGAGGCAGAGGAAGGATCACTGCAGACAGCAGCACACTGGCTCGTGAGGACCGCCCTGTAGGGGACCTGAAGACACGGATATGTATTCTCTTCACAATTCTGAGCGAGGGTCCAGAAATTAAGATGCTGCGGGGCTGCTTCCTCCTGAGGGCTGTGAGGGATTGTTCCCGGCCTCCATCCTGGGCCTATAGAAGACCCTCTTCTCTCGCAGCTCTACATAGTATCTTCCCTCTATGTGTGTCTGTCTCTGTCTCCAGATTTCACCCTTTCTATAAGGACCACAATTCTGTTGGATTAAGGACCATACTAATGACCTCAATTTAAACTTGATTATTTCTATAAAAATGCTATCTCCAAATAAAAAATACAATTACATTCTCATGTACTAGGTTTGGGGCATATGTCTGTGTGTATGTGTATAAATATATATGTATGTATGTATGTATGTATATATACATATATACATATTTTTTTAAAGAGAAAAACACAATTCAACATATTAAAGGTATCTTTAAGGATGAAGGAAGACTTAAAAGAGGAAACATTGGCTCAGCACAGTACAGTGGCCATGCCTGTAATCCCAGTACTAAGGAGTCTGAGACAGGAGGATTGCAGGTTTGAGGGCAGTCTCTGCAACTTAGTAATACCACATTTAAAATAATATATATACATATACACACATATATACACATACACGCACACACACACACACACACACACACACACACATATATGCTGGGGATGTCGCTCAGAGGTAAAATGCCCCTGGGTTCAATCACCAGTAAGAAGAAGGAAGGAAGGAAGGAAGGGAGGAAGGAAGGAAGGAAGGAAGGAAATATTGTTCATCTGAAAGGGCCGACTCCCAGGCCTGCGCTGCAAAGCCTGCGCTCAGTGATGACTGAGAATTCCCCAGGAATGCCCTCCAGGATCTAGAACTGTAGGAGCATCTTCAAGACCAGAAGACAGAATCAGGCAAGGCTACTTCATCACACGTACTCCAAGCAGAGGGTGACAGAACCCCAACCCCTAGGGAGGCCTCGCTCAGCTATGGGCATCATCTGCTATAGACAAGCCCTTGAACTTTCCTGCCAAAGGGAAGTTTCTGGGATTCATATGAGGCCCAAGGTGGAGACTGGTCTAGAGGGTCGGAACCAGGCTGAGTCAGGGAGCGGGGAGGGGGCTATTCTTCCTGACCTCACTGCACAAATATAGAGTGGATGGAATGAATTCACGCTCTCCCCCAAAAGTCACATGTTCAAATCATACCCCCCAAAAGTGATAGTGAGGGCTTTGGGACGTGAGTAGGTGATGAGGGCAAAGCTCTCATGATTGGAGTCAATGCCCTTATAAGAGACCCCTATAATACCTGGCACACGCCTATAATACCAGGAACCCAGAATGCTGAGGCAGGGAGATCACAAGTTTGAGGCCAGCTTGGGCAACTTAGCAAGACCCTGTCTCAAAATAAGATAAAAATTTTATGTATTTGGGAATGTATTTGGTTTGGGGGATTGAACCCAGGAGCATTCTACTGCCAAGCTCTACTCCTACCCCTTTTTATTTTTCATTTTAAAGCAGAGTCTTGCTAAGTTGCTGAGGCTGATCTTGAACCTGTGATCCTCCTATCTTGTCTTCCCAGTACTATGATTACAGGCATGTAATAAAGCAAGAGGCTTTATTTTAGATGTTATTTTTGGATGTTATTTCCTAAAGGTATTTTTTGGGGGTTGAGTTGTGGCCCCCAGATTCATATGTTGAAAAGTCCTAGTGATGGTACATAGAGTACAGGCCTAAGAGGTAAAGTTTTAACATGAGGTCCTTAGGGTTGGCTCTAATCCAATATGATGGGTATCCTTATGAGACTAGACACAGAGAGGGAGGACCATGTGACAATGTGGGGGGAGACGGCTGTCTATCAGCCAAAGAGAAAGGACTCAGAAGAAACCAACTCTGCCAACGTCTCCATCTGGGACTTTGGGCCACAAATGTAAGACAATTAATTTCTGTTATTTAATCTACCTGTCTGTGGAACTTTGTTATGGCAGCCCTAGCAATATATCCATATTCATGTTGTATTATTATTGTATTTTTGTGGCACTGGAGACTAACTGAACCCAGGAGTGTTCTACCCCTAAGCTACAACCCCAGCCCCCAACCCCAGCCCTATTTTTTTTTAAACAAGGTCTTGCTAAGTTGCTGAGGCTGGCCTCAAACCTACGCTTTTCCTGTGTCAGTCTCCCAAGTACTGGGATTATAGCATACACCACTACACCTGGCTGGCTTTGTCTGTATTTTTAAGCACTTATTTTTTTAAATGTAGATTAAAAATAGACTATATGTCCATCAACAGATGATTGGATTACAGAACTGTGGAATATGTACACAATGGAATTTTACTCAGCCATCAAAAAAACCTCAATTACATCATTTTCAGGGAAATGGATGGAACTGGAGGACATTATGCTAAGTGAGATTAGTCAGTCACAAGAAATAAGAAATAAGATACTTTCCCTAATATGTGAGAGTTAGGGAGAATTGGGTCATAGGAGGAACTCTAGATGAAAAAGAAAATCCTATGGAGGAGCAAACAAGACAACCTAAAGGAGGAGAAAGGAGGGGGGAAGAGGAAAATCTCTAAAACACACAATGTACTTAAACATATTGAAATCAACCACTAAGCCAAGCAAGGGAAGGAGGGACAGGGAGGGAATGGGGTGGGAATTGGGTAGGGGTTAAATCAGTGGTGTGTGCCTGTCTCTACACACAAGATTTTTACCCCAATATGATGTATGAATATAATGCACCAATAAAAATTAAAAAATAAATAAATAAATAAAATAAAATTATGACCCCCCCCAAAATAGACTATAACATTTTAACTTGCTTTGACATTTCTGCAATTCTTATTGTATTGAGAACTACCTCCTCCTAAACAAAAGTGGCCCATATTTGCCAATTATACCTTAATGAGTCTGGGGGGAAATAACAAAATAGAAAGAAAAAAAGAGAGATAAGGGGATCCAGGTCTCTCTATACCTCGAGAAGCCCGGAGACAGTGCCTTGGCCGTGATGAGAAAACCCAACCTCCCAGTTCCCAACAAACCTCCAGGGACCCGGGATGATGTGTGCCTGCACACAGCCTTTATAGCTGGCCTGAGAACCAGCTGGCACCACTAGAGCAAGGAGGGGGCCCTGGGCTAGCTCAGTCAGCTGGCAACATCCCACCCCATAAAACCACCTGGAAGGCGAAAATAAGACCCCAACTGCAGGGACCCCAAGCGGTCAGGAGAGACAATCCCAGGCCCCCGCATTCCTAGAGGAGGTCACCCTGGAATAGGCTATTGTCCAGCCTATTTTGCCCTAAACAGCAGAAGTGAGTGGCTCATCAGTGCTCTGCCCAGCGGCCCTGGGCTGTCCTGGGGGGCCACTTCTGCTTCCCTCCCACCAGACTGGCTCCCACCTTGACCGGCTCCGCCAGCCCAGCCCAGTCAGGGGTTCAGTTCCCCACAGGGGAGCTCAGTGTGCTGCAAACCCAGTGGCCCTTGAATCCTCCTGGAGTGCGTTAGGGTGCTCTCTCCGATTCTGCACACACAAGAGGTGGGGCCTGAGCGTCTGCCTTTCTGACCTGCTCTCTGCGGCTGCAGACTGGGCTGTGCTAGACAGTGCAGCAGGAGGGAATTTTAGCCTCAACTGTATCTGAGTAGAAACCTGGACTCCCAGCAGCCGAGCAGCTTGATGGGAGCCAAGTGTGAATTCTTCCTGGCTGCTCAGAGGCACTCAGATGGGGGCTAAGAAGCCAGGTCCCCTGAGCTTCTGCCCAGCCATGTCCCCCACACTTCAAGGCAGCATTGGGTACATTTAGCTTGGCCTTCAGGCCAGCACCACCAATTGACTTTTAATTAGGGCCCTGAGAATCCATAGGTGAGCTCAATTTGGGAATGCATCTGAAAAACAGCACTGCCTCCTCCCCAGATGGGCTTCTCTGCACCTCTCCTTCCTCCAGCAGGGCCTGGCCAGGCCCCAGGGTGGATTCCTTCTGGTTAACTGTACTTTTCCTGGCAGGGCTTCTGGGCTCACAAAATCTGTCTCTTGCCAAAGGCAAAGAGTGCAGACTGCAGCTAATCAGGTGTGATCATTTTCAATGACATCTCCCCACCCCCCAATTAGCAAAATCATTCCACTCAGTTTAGAACATGTAGGAAATGTTGAAAAGCATAAAGAAAGAAATGATCCTATAATCCTACCACTCAGAAATAATCAGTTTTAGAATCTTGAAAAATGCCCCTCTAATCTTTCACATAGGCAAAGGTCTGTATGCAATTTAACACTGGGCTTCCTTCTCCCCTAAAGTTAACAGTGATGAAAAAGCTTTTAAACTGTTAAATCTTTGAAAGTTGCATAATAAACTATCCTATGAATTTGCCATAATTTACTTAACACTTCTCCTGTTTGGGGCACTAATTTTTTTTGTCTAATACAAATAATTTTATTCTGGTACCCTTACAATTAAAATCTCTAACCTTATGATTGCTTTATTTCCTTAGAGAAAAAAAACTCCCAGGATTAGGATATTGGCACAAAGAGTTAGAATACTCTCAAAATTCTTTTTTTTTTTTTTTGGTGGTACTGGGGTTCCTGGAAGCACTTCTACCTCCGGGATACACTCTCAGACCTATTTTATATTTTTATTTGGAAACAGGGTCTCCTAAGCCAGCACGCACGGCTGGCTTTGAACCTGCACGATCCTCCTGTCTCCGCCTCCCAAGCGCGGGGATTACAAGCGTGCGCCACCACATCTGGCTCAAAATTCTTGATGGATATTGGTGAATTGATTCTATAAAACTTTAATTAATCTATTCCACTGCCGCAGGCTATACCTGTTTCAAAACGTGATCAGCATTTCACATTATCTTTATTTATTCTTTCCCAACTTGGTAGATTAAAACTGGTATATTTTCTAGTCTGTACTTTGTTTCCCCAAAGTATTTTTTTCTGAGTTTCATCCTCTGTAAATGGTTGCATCCTCAATGAGCCTGTATTAAGGACAGAAAATGAGGGTCAAGGTGGTAGGAATTAACACCCAACAATATGCACTCCACCTCCTCTGGCATGCTGGGGCCATGCCTATTGGTGTGGTTCCTCATGATGGTTGCCTTTGCTTTGGGACTCTCTATACTTCCACTCACACTCCTGTCCTTGGGTGTCCTTGAGATAACATAGCATTCCTAATATCCTCTCTCAATTAACAATGACCTCAGCCAGGTATGGTGGCACACACCTGTAATCTCAGTATTTTGGAGGCTGAAACAGGAGGATTGCAGGTTCAAGACCAGTTTCAGCAACTTAGGCCCTCCACAACTTCATGAGACTGTTTCAAAATAAAAAGTAAAACAGGGCTGGGGATGTAGCTCAGAGGTAGAATGCCCCTGGGTTCAAACCTCAGTACCCAAAACAAAAGGTACCCAGGAGCAAGGACTTGAGAATCAGACTGGCCTGGGTTTAAATATCAGCTCTCAGTGGGACATGGTGGCCCACACTTACAATTCCAATACTTGGGGTTAGGATCATTGTGAGTTCTTTTCCTCAGCCCAGATAGATATCATGGGCTGGGAAATAAAGAGCCAGGACAAGCAGTTGGAATTTAGTGCAGGGCAAAAAAAGATGTATTATAAAAGCAAAACAGGGGTGAGGGGAGCATCGTGCCTCTGAGGAGGATGCAATGGAGCAGATGTAGTGTGCAGCATCCCTGGACCCAGATCTCAAATAGGACTTATCCTATCTGGTTGTCCTTATCTGGGTTGCTAAGTTCCTAGGCCAATAGCCCACATTTTGTCAGCATCTATGTTAGAGGACTTTTTTTTTCCCCAGCTCCTCCCAGCCCCTGACTTTCTAAGTTTTAGGGTTTATAACTTTTTTAGCGTTGGCCTTCATCTTATTTTTGTTGCCATGCCAACCCAGCAGGCTTGGGAAGGAAGAAGCCCAAACAGCAGGCTGGGAAGAGTAGGAAGCAGCCTGTTTCAAACTTTAAATGTTTGCTCTGCTTTAGGATAGGACATAGAATGTACTCATTCCCGGATCACTTGGGAGGCTGAGACAAGAGGATCGCAGGTTTGAAGCCAGCCTCAGCAACTTAGTGAGGCCCTATTTCTAAGTAAAAAAATAAGTCTGGTGGTGTATACCAGAGGTAGAAGGGCCCTGATTTTCATCCCCAGTACCACAAAAAATAAATAAGTAAATAAATAAATATCAGCTCTCTCCCCATACTCATTAGTTGGGTTAGTGTTAGCTTCCCATTGCTATAACAAATACCTGAGATTAAAAAGAAAAACTAAAAAAAGTAAAAAGGTTTATTTTCATAAATAGATCATGATCCCCAAATCACAGAGAGGGGCATTCTTCTAGACCATGGCTAGAAATTCACCTAATCATTTCCCTTATCCCAGAAGACAAGGCATATTACAAATACTTTGGCATATCCGAATATACCAGGAAGCTTGTTTAAATGCAGACTTTGGGGCCTCATTCAATCAGACTGGCTGAATGAAGCTTTAGTGGAGTAAGGACAGGAACCAACCATTTAAACAAGTCACTTAGCCGGGCGTGGTGGCACATGCTTGTAATCCTAGTACTTGGGAGGCTGAGACAGGAGGATTGTGCAGGTTCAAAGCCAGCCTCAGCAACTTAGTGAGACCTTGTTTCCAAATAAAATATAAAATAGGTCTGGGAGTGTAACCCGGAGGTAGAAGGACCCTGGATTTCATCCCCAGCACCACACACACAAAAATAAATAAATAAAAATAAAAAAATAAAGCCGGGTGTGGTGTTGCATGCTTGTAATCCCCTCGCTTGGGAGGCGGAGACAGGAGGATCGCGCTGGCTTAAAAGACCCTGTTTCCAAAATAAAAAAAATGTATATATAAAATAGGTCTGGGAGTGTAGCCTGGAGGTAGAAGGGTTTCCAGGAACCCCAGTACCACCAAAAAAATAAAATTAAGTAAATAAATAAATAAGTCCCTTAGGCTATTCTGATCCACTGGGAAAAGCCAACCATAATAATCAAATCCTAATCCAACCTATCCCTAGGCATGGACTTGAGCTCCAAATATTCTACCTATGGAGCTAATATGTAATATGGGAAAGAGTAAGAGTTTGGGCATAAAACAGGATTGAGGTCCAACTTGAGTCCTCCACATAATAGCTGTGGGGCTCTTGCAAGTTACTTGGTTTCTTTGGGTCTCAGCCTCCTCTTCTATAAAGTGGGAATAACATACCTCTCAGGGCTGTGGTGTTAAGTGAGAATCATGTAAAATGCCAGTGTATAGGAGAATGAAGCAGGGACTACTACTATTCATCAACCCATTTCCAGTCCAGGAAGCTAAACAATACTTGTAGCAATGGACCTCAAAGGGTTAGCTTTGACTTACAGTTTCCCTACTTTTTGATCCCACTTCCAACTGTGATCTACCCAGAGCCAACCAGATATAAGGAAATTTCATGGCAGGCTGCAGGAGTATTGCGCAGAACCTCAAGGAAAGCAGCTGGAGATACTCCGCCAGCCTCCTATGAAACCAGAGCTGTCTTACATCCTCCCTCAGCTTTCTTTATCTGGCCTTCTTACAAGAAGGCTTCTCTGTTTCTGTGGTCCAAAGGGCAGCAGATAAGAGCCTGTCTAGACACCATTACAAAGATTATTCTTTGTGTCCTGATTCCAGGTTACTGGGGCAGGGATGCAGACTTGCCCCCCCCCACCCCATCAAGTGACATCTTAAACCAATTCACTGAGTATCCAGGCCCACCTGAGGTGGGGGATAATTGGAGGAAGTCCTATTTATGCACATGGCCATCAGGAACCCATCCCTGTAACCATGTGGAGGGGAGAGGACAGTTTCTCCACCCAAAATGGCGACAGGCAGTATTCCAGTAGGGGGCATTCCATTCTTGATAGCAGTGAGACAGTGGCCATGTGATTCTAGATTCCATATCTCCCCAGTGTCACTAACCAACATGGTCTAGTTACTGATCTTCCTTGTGATGGTATCATTCGTTCATTGGGTAAACAATTATACATCTAAGTCCTATGGTAGGTATATAATGGTAAAAAAAAAAAATCTGAACTATAATCTCTACCCTCAAGGTGGTGTCCATTTATGTCCAGCCACAAAAATGGACAATTACAGCACTGTGAGAAGTGCTATTCTCAGTTGATCACCTAAATCAAGTTGGGCGTTGGGCTGCGGATGGGGTGGACAAAAAATACTTCCTAGAGAACATTACGCCTGAAAGGGATCTTGAAAATTAGGGAAGTTGGTATAAAAGATGAAGAAAGAGTGCTTTAGGCAGAAGGCTCATTGCCAAGAAGGGTGTCAGGGGGAACTAAAGGTTATCACTGCTGAGACAGGTTTGGGGATGTCTGAAGATGGAGAGACCCAACTGGGCAATGTTTTTGAATGGAAACATGCAGGTAATCTAAGATAGCCATCCTGGATATGGAGAAGAGAAAGTGGTTCAAGAGATGCTAGCACATGGGTTAATAAAAGGGCATGTAGAGAGTAGGGTAGAGAAGATATGCAAATGGGTTATTTGAAATAAGGAAAGAATGTGTGTGTGGGTGCATGCACATGTGCACAACTGAACCTAAGGCATTCTACCTCCAGGTTATACCCCCAGCCCTATTTTTATTTTTTATTTTTAAATAGGGTCTCACTAACTTGCTGACAGCCTCACGAAGTTACTGAGGCTGGTTTTGAACCTGCAATCAGCCCTCCCAAATACAAAAGTCCCAATTACAGAAGTTCACCACCACACCTGGCTAGGAAAGAAAATTTAGGAGAAGGAATTTATCCCTATTCTTTGTTTGCAAGTGGTACTGGGGATTGAACAAAGGAGCATTCTATCTCTGAAATATACCCCAGGCTTAGTTTTTAGTGCTTATGTGTGGTGCTGGGTATTGAACTTGCCATTCTACCTCCGAGCTATACCCCCAGCCCTATTTTATTCTTTATTTTGAAAGAGGGTCTCAATAAGTTCCTGAGGCTGACCGTGATCATCCTGTCTCAGCCTCCCAAGTACTGGGATTATAAGTGTGCACCATCATGCGCAGCTTTATTTTATTTTTAATATTGAAACAGGGCATTGCTAAGTTGCTGAGGCTGGGCTCAAACCTGAAATCCTCTGGTCTCAGCCTCCTAAATACTGGGATTATAGACATGTACCAGCATTCTATCACTTTTTATTTGACAGAACCACCAACCATCAGAGTCTTCCTGAAACCCGGTCTAATGTTTGTTCAGTTCAGAAATTGTCAGAGGAGGAGGGGCCATGAGTCATCGTCAGTGTATCTTGGTGATTTTCTTGTGTCCATGGGACAAAGGAGAGAAGCACATTAGAGTCATCATCGCTATGGAGATTGGGTTGAACACACTGAAGAGCCAAAATGAGAGGAAAAGAGAAGAATAGAAAATCTGATTTAATCTTGCCCACCAAGCAGAACTAGAACAGCAAAAACCAACTAGTCACAGATCTAATTTGGATTATAAAAAGCTCCTTTCTCAGTAAGATCGGTACCGACGAGTATAAAACCAGAAGCAAATGAAGAGAAAATTGAGTACAAATTTTTACTATGACAATATGCAGTGAAGCCCACATTGTAAGTTTCCTGCCAAAGAGAAATGTAATCTTCCCTGGTGGTATGAGCCAGAATTTCATGACATCAGCCAGATAACCACAAAAGAATGTATCATGTAATGCAAGATGCCTCTAAACCTTTTCTTACCCAACAGACAAACATTCATCATTATTGATTTATTTATTTAATAAATAAACTCCATTTCATAGCCAGTCTTTCAAACCAGACATTACAAACAGAGATATACTAAGACATAAGCTCTCCAGTGTATCTTCTTTTCCTTTGATGTTGTGAGATGTATTTCTCTAAAGCACTATTCTACACACACCACTCTCTCTTCATGTATTCGGAACAACTAATCAGTGAACCACAACATTTTGTTCCAAACAAAATGTATACATTTTAATCTAACTACAAAAGAAGTTTTTAATTTAAACTTTTGATTAAAACATCTAATATGGCTACAAAAGAAATAAAACTCACTGTAGAAAGTTTCCAAAGACAAAAATAAAAATCATCACTAATAACAACACCCAAAAGTGATTGCTTCTAAGAGTTAGGACACATTGACACTACGTGCTGGGGTGGGGTGGGGGGGCAGAGGAAAGGAACTTAAAAATGTCCTCATTTCCCGTTACAGCAGATTATATTATTATTGTCCAAAATATCTGCTGCCCCACCTTGGGGAGGATAAAACTTCCCTGCCTCTCTGTAGTCCTTCAGTATGTGACTTGAGGTGCCCTTCCCTGTGGATTGCACATCACAGGGATGTGATTACCCGGTTGACCTCATAAGTGGCCATGACACTTGCTTTGTCTGAACACTGACAGCAGAACTGATGTCCACCACTTCTAAGAAGCTGTAAGAGTCAGCATGTAGTGATCTCAGATTCCCTCCCTCTCCCATGAAATCAGCACTACAGAGACTGCTGTTATCAGTCCCAGAAGAAAGAGGTTTCAGAACAAAGCTGCAGATAGTCCACAACTGGCACGTAATGTGAGAAATGGTTTTTGGTCATTGTAAACCACTGAGACTTTGGGTGTTGCTTGTTACCGCAGAATAACTTAGTCTACACTGACTGATATGCACACTTGAAAAAAAGGTCAACTGAGTTTTTATGGCTGGAGAGCTTTTTGAGTGTCAACTTATACTTTATATGTTTAAATTATGTATAAAGTTAATTTTAAGCCCTTAAAGTTGTATTATCTTACTTATAAATCCATTAATCTTATGTTAATACTTTATTATAATCTATTTTTATGTGGTGTTTTTGTTTTTTGCGGTACTGGGGATTGAAACCAGGAATTATGAGTGTGCACCACCACGCCTGGCTTATTTTTATGTTTTTGATTAATGCCTCATTGATTTATATATATTACAAAGTATGCCTAGATATTTATCAACATTTAGTTTTAAATATGTCAAACTACAATCTAACTTTAATTGATTTAATAAGTCCCTCAAAACACAAAACAATCTAACATTTCTACAGTGTATAGATAAAAACCTTACCAAACACTTAAACTAAACCTAAAATATTTATTAAGCCTTTCTAAACATTTAAAATACACAACCTAGCTGGGTGTGGTAGCCCACCCTTATAGACTGAGATAAGAAGATCACAGGTTCTTGGCCAGCCTCAGCTACTTATTGAAGCCCTCTGCAACTTAGTGAGACCCTGCTTCAAAATAAAGAATAAAAAAAAATAGGAGTAGGAGTATAGGTCAGAGGTAGAATGCCCTGGATTCAGTCCCTAGTAATGTGTGCGTGCACGCACGCGCGCACACACACACACACACACACACACACACAACTAAATTTAATGCTATTCCAATTTAAACATTTGGACATTGACTCCAAACTTAATTACATATAACTTTTTGAGATTTTACCTTTTTTTGTGGTACTTATCCCAGCACTTTCGAGGCTAAGACAGGAGGATTGCAGGTTTGAAGACAGCCTCAGCAAGTAGTGAGACTCTTACCAACCTAGCAAGATGATGTTTCAAAATAAAAATAAGGCTGGGGATGTAACTTGGAGGTAGAATGCCCCTGAGTCCAATTCCCAGCAACACATACACACAGGCTGAAAACACGAAATACTATAATAATTGCAAAATTTATTTCTCAAGCTGGGTGTGGTGGTACCTGCTTGCAATCACAGCCTTCAGGAGGCTGAGACAGGAGGATCACAGTTCGCAGACAGCCTCAACTACCTAGTGAGGCCCTTTGCAACTCAGTGAGACCCTGTCCCAAGATAAAGAATAAAAAATAGGGCTGGGAGTGTAGCTCGGAGGTAGAATGTTTCAAAATAAAAATAAGGCTGGGGATATAGCTCAGAGGTAGAATGCCCCTGGGTTCCATCCCCAGTACTATAGAAAAAAAAAAAAGTCTAACCAAATATAACTTAGTTTATAATAAAGGGTCTTTGAAAGCATTTCTGTTTTTTGATAATAACAACATATTCAAACTCATTCTGATACTTCTAGCCCTATAACATGCTATGTGTTTTACTCCAGAGAGCCCAGCCTCTACCAGGACTTTTGGCTGGAATGCAAATGAGACAGATCTGTAAAGCAGCCCCTGGGGACCACTGGGAAAAGCCAGAAATTCACAGTGATCTCTGGCCTGACATTCATGAGCATCTTAACAGATAGACATCCCAGGGGTTTAAGCCCTGCAGCGCATCTGTTAGTCAAATGCGATTCCTTGCAGATGGAGTGGTTATACAAATAGAGAGGCCAGGAGAAAGGGCTGCTGATGAGGAGGAAAGGCTGACTGAAGGGAAAAGTCCTGGGGGCAGAGGACTGGGTGGAGAGAGGAGAGGGGGCTGCGGGCAGAGGAGAGGTTGGGCAGCTTCTGTGCAAGCAGATGTACTTAGTAAGGATTTTAGGAAAAGTTTGTCTCCCCAGCCCATAAGTGAAAGAGAGATTAGGACAGTAACATCACAGGACCTTTGTGAATCATACCAGGCGGGCACTGGGTGCTCAGCAAACATTAGCAGTGGTTATTGCTTAAGCTGCGCCTCCAGAATGGACTAGGACTGGAGCTCTTACGACGGGATCCAGACAGTTCATTCATTCCTCTTTCCTTCCCTCCCTCCTTCACAACTCCTCTGCCACACATCTGTTTTAATTCTCTACCATCCTGGAAATTGGCTTTCTTTCCGTGTCCATGATGCCTTAAACAGCCACTAACACCTTTTATTTTTCCAACTGCTCGGTTCAAGACAGCAGCCAGTGTAAAGCTGTATTCTTTTAGTTCCAAGTCCAAATTTCCAGGGAGACTGATTGTCCAGCTTAGATGGAAAGATCTATTCCTGGATCAGGATCAGTTAGCTGTAGCTATGACAGGGGGTCTGTGCAAAGGATGCAGCTGCTCCTGCTGGAGATGATTCCAGAACATAGAGGGGGAAGGTAGGTGAGCCACGGCTGTGAACATGGCAGGTGAGCACATTTCTTCTCTTATTCCCTCTTTCCCTCCCTCTCTCTCCCTCTCTCTGTTTTGTGGTACTGGGGTTTGAACCCAGGGGTGTCCACCTCCAAGCTATACCCCCAGCCCTGTTATTCATATCTTGAAACAGGAGGGTCTTGCTAAGTTGCTGAGGGCTTTGCTAAGTTGCTGAAGCTGGCCTTCAACCCGCAATCCTCCTGTCTCAGTCTCCCAAGTACTGGGATTGCAGGTGTGTGCCACCATGCCCAACACATTGTGTACATGTACATGTACCTATACACACACATGTGCAATTTGGACTGCCCTATATATGGTTTTCTAAACTATTTCTCGTTAAATAACACATCAGGCCAGGCATGGTGGCACACACCTGTAGTCCTGGTATTTGGGGGTGCTGAGATATGATCACAGGCTTGATGTCAGCCTCAGAAACTTAAACTCTGAGCAATTTAGCAAGATCCTGTTTCAGAAATTAAAAAAAAAAAAAAAGCTAGGTGTGGCAGCACATGTTTGTAATCCCAGTACTTGGGAGGCAGACACAGGAAAATCTCAGGTTTGTGACCACCTCAGCAATGAAGTGATACTGTTTGAAAGTAAAAAATAAAAATAAATCAGTCTGGGAGTGTAGTTCAGAGATCAAACATCCCTGGGTTCAATCCTGAGTACCACATAAAATAAGGAAGGAAGGAAGGAAGGAAGGAAGGAAGGAAGGAAGGAAGGAAGGGAGGGAGGGAGGGAGGGAGGGAGGAAGGAAGGAAGGAAGGAAGGAAGGAAGGAAGGAAAGAAGGAAGGAAGGAAAGAAGGAAGGAAGGAAGGAAGGAAAGGAGGAAGGAAGGAAGGAAGGAAGGAAAGAAGGAAGGAAGGAAAGAAGGAAGGAAGGAAGGAAGGAAAGGAGGAAGGAAGGAAGGAAGGAAGGAAAGAAGGAAGGAAGGAAAGAAGGAAGGAAGGAAAGAAGGAAGGAAGGAAGGAAGGAAGGAAGGAAGGAAGGAAGGGTGTGACGAGTTATGTCTGTAATGCCAGTACTTGTGGCTGAGAAAAGAGGATTGCAGGTTTGAGGCTCATCTCACCAAATGAGCAAAACTCTGTTTCAAATAAATAAAATAAAAAGGGCTAGAGGTGTAGCTTGGAAGTAGAATATCCCTGGGATTTATCCCCAGTACCAAAATGAATAAATAAATAGGGGCTAGATGTAGAGTTTGGAGGTAAAATGCCCTGGGTTCCATTCCTAGTACCAAAATAAATAGATAAATATAAAATGGGGCTGGGGATGCAGTTTAGAGGTACATGCTCCCAGATTCAACTCCCAGTACAACAATAAATAAATAAGCCCCCCAAATACAGACACACATTCAATAAAGTATTTCTCTGCAACACTTTTTTTGTGGTATTGGGGATTTAACTCAGCAGCATTCTACCTCCGAGCTATAAACGCAGCCCTATTTATATTCTTTACTTTGAAACAGAGTCTCATTAGGTTGCAGAGGGCCTCACAAGTAGCTGAAGCTGGCTGCAAACCTGGAATCCTCCTGTCTCAGCCTTCCAAGTACCGGGGTTACAAGCATGCACCACCAAGTCCAGCTTACAATACTATTTTCCATGTACAGATGCTTTACATAAACTTTAATTATTTCAATTTATTTTGCTTTTATGAATGCTACAAGGTATTCTTAAAACTAAATGGTTTTAATTTAATATCTTAGGGGAATTCTCTATATTAGAATTACCAGGTCAAAAGTCATGTCATCTTCTAACGGCTTTGATAAGAGCCAGGTGTTGTAGCACATGCTGTAATCCTAGGAATTTGGAAGGTTTAGACAGGAGGATTGTAAGTTGGAGGCCAACCTGGGTAGGCAACTTAGCCAGACCCTGTCTCAAGATAAAAAAATAAAAAGGCTGGTGATGTGATAAAGCATCTCTAGGTTCAATCTCCAATATTGCAGAAAAGGAAACTTTTTTTTTTTTTTGTGGTACTGGGGTTCCTGGAAGCCCTTCTACCTCCAGGCTACACTCCCAGACCTATTTTATATTTTTGAAACAGGGTCTCTTAAGCCAGCGCGGCTGGCTTTGAACCTGCACGATCCTCCTGTCTCCGCCTTCCAAGCGCGGGGATTACAAGCGTGCGCCACCACACCCGGCAGAAAAGGAAACTTTTAAAAAGTTTTTTAAAATAAAGTTGTTTGATATATATTGCCAGGTATCCTAGGCAATCTGAGCCACTCACCCAACACATAAGAAGACTGTTTCCATCAATATCAGCTTTTGCACTTAGTTAAAAATTACCTGCCATTTTGATCAGTGAAACAAAATTTTCATGATTATTAGTAAGGATAAACATTTTCATGTTCATCAATTATGTTTTCCTATTACACTATACTTTATTATTGATGTACAGACATTTAATTATTAAAAATATTAACACTTGGTCATACTGCTTATTGCTTACTTTTTCTTGGCTTATCATACATTGAGAGCCATTAAGGTTTTTACCTTGTCTCACCCTTACTCAAAAGTGCACTTCTGACTGTCCTTCGCCCAGAGTCAACAAGGTTTAGAGTCTTGGAGTCTAAGTAAATAAGACCCTCTCGGAGTGATTGATGCTAATTGTTCTGTTAGTTAAGATTAGGTTTATAGTGTACCAAGGTATTGTTTGATTTGCAAGTGATATATGTACTTTGGATTTGTCTTTTCTGCATTCCTGTGCAACCCAAAGCTAGAAACTGTATAAATAACCACAGGAGAATAAACGGGTCGTCGGCCCAATAGAGATTGACGACCCTCCCATGCTAGAATTTAATTCTTTCATCCTCACGCCTCTCTTCGGAACCCGTACTTTTGCTGGCTGGCTCCGGCAGATACTCAAATCCATGCTTTGCAGCACATAACTTTACATGTGCCTGGAGGTTATCATCCCTTCTCTCCTGTCCACTCCATCCCACAGCTCACTGCCACTGCACAGAATTCAGGCATTTCAATCAACACAGAAAGCCCTTTATGGAGCTCCAGAACCAATCTGGCTGTGTCTTTCACCCCTGCCACTCATGAGCCCTTCTTCACCCTTTTATTTTCTCATTTATTCCTTTACCACCTATTTGTTGAGCAATTAAAATATGCCTGGCATCATTCTAGACATTGGGGATACAGGAATAGCCCCTGCCTAAATCTGGAAGACAAAGTGAGCACATAAGAAAAGAAGTAATCAGAAAAGAGGTGCAGCCTAAGCATAGTCAGGAGACTTCACTGAAAAGGCCATATGTGAACAGAAGCTCCATGATGGCAGAGAGGGAGCCTGGCAGCAATCCCCAGGAGAGCATTCCAATAGGAGAAAATACCCACAGGAGCCAGAGGGGGCGCACATCTCCAGTCTGCACATCAGCAAGGAGGCTCGAACTCTGGAGCAGTGGGCAAGGAGTGATAGGAGGTGCCCTTGGACAGGTCATGGAGGCAGGGATGGGTGATGGATCTGGGAGGCTTCTGTAGGTTCCTGGATAGATTTTGGCTTCTCCTTTGAATGACATGGGAAACTATTTAATGTATGGAAAATTGTTTCTCAGGGTAGCTTTTAAAGTCTCACACCTCGTAGATTTTGCAAGATAAGCTTGCCACAAAAGAAAATGTGGAATATGCACAATGAAATACTATTCCGCCTTAAACAGGGACTCTTGTAACACGCAACCATTTGTAGGAACCTGGAAGATATCATTGAGAGAGATAAGCCAGGCACAGAAAGACAAATACTGCATGATCTCACTTATATAAGGAATATTTGTTTATTTTGGTTTTGGGGATTGAATTAGGAACATTCTGCCTCTGAGCTACACTCCCAGACTCATTTTTTGTTTTGAAATCGGGTCTCACTAGGTTGCCGAAAGTCTCAGTGAGTTGCCAATGCTGGTCTTGAACCTGGGATCCTCCTGTCTCAGCCTCCCAGGTACTGGGATTACAGAAGTGTGCCACCACGCCTGGATAGAAATCTTTAAAAGTCAAACTCATAGAAGCAGAGAGTGTAACTGGGATTACCAGGGGCCGGGGCTGGTGATATCGAAGAACACAAAATTGCAGTTAGTATAAGTTCAAGAGATCTACTGTACAACATTGTGACTAGTTAGTTTATGTTAAGATTAGTAGAACAGAAGCTGAGTGTGGCGGTACACACCTGTAATCCTAGCACTTGGGAGGCTGAGATAGGAGGGTCTCTGGTTCACATCAGTTTCAGCAACTTAGCAAGTATCTCAACAATTTAGTGAGATCCTATTTCAAAATAAAAATAGGGCTGAGACCCCCTCGTTTCAATCCCAATACACACCCCCACACTCACAAAAGATTGGTAAGAGGGTAGATCTTAACTATTCATCTTAAGAAAGAAATCATATTTATGCTAATTAGCTTGATTTAAACATTGTAGAATATATACACATTTTAGAACATCTTATTTGATACCACAGATATATTCAATTTTTGTTTTTCAAGTAAAAAACCCAGCAGAGACACCGGAATCCTTGAGACCTGAATATGTGAGGGCAACATGTTTGGAAAACACTAAAACACTTGGAGGACTTTAATTATATATGTATATAACAGAAGGAAGAAAAACATCGTGGGTTTCAATTTTACCTTTTATTAAAGTACAGAGTTAACAAGTTTTGGAGTTTTCTACATAGCAAAAGACATCAACTTCAGGTGCTTTATAGAAAAATTAGCATTCAAAAAACAAATACAAATTCATAAATGGCTTTGTAACTGAAGAAAAAAAACTATTTTAAAAGTTAGCAAAATCTAACCATATCACAGACCTTTATAAATTTCAAACAGTAGATTTACCACACATATTGCATTTCCAAATTCTAATATAGCAAAATGTAACCACAAAATTTGGCTACAGCTAATCGTTTCAGAAAAGTTTTCTTTAAAAATTAACAAAGTTATGACTATAAAAATGTTTCTCTTTGCAAAGTAAAAAAAGTCTTAAATCTTTAATAAAGGAAAACAAAAGAATCCTCTTAAACTTTTTATAAATAGCTCTTGAGACATATATTACACATCTGCTGTAACTTTCTTTACCTGAGGGAATTTCCCAGGATCCTTTATCCCAAAGGATTACCTTCAACAGTTCTTCCATCAATTGTTCACAAGAATTTAATTAAACTTCTATGGGAAGTGAATTTGGACACAGGCATTATTAATCTGTCCTTCTTCAATTAAAATTTTTTTAATGGATTTTTGCTTTTAAATGAAAACCAAAAAACACCTCTTTGGTAAAAGCCAACTATTTCCATCTTTAAAAATAACCTACTCTGTGAATGATTTACTAAGAGAGAAAAGAGAGATCTAAAAATCTGAATGAACAGCTCTCCTCTGCAAAGTTGTAGGTCCAACATGAGAGGGGCCCATCTCTGCCTAAATGCAAACTCAAGTTTATTAGCAAGTTGCAGAGAACATCCTATAGAGAATTCCACGAGCCAAGAGGCTACCACATTGTCCTCGATGAAAGAGGGCCCAGTGTTCTGAGTGCCTGGGGTCATAGCTGAAGGTAAGACCCCTCTTTCAACTCCTAGAGGTGTAGGATATGAGTGTACGCCAATGTGAGAGCCTCCTTAGAAAGGTGATAAAGGAAGAAAAAAGGCCCAGGAGGCATAAATACAGGCTCTGGGATTCCCTTTGCAGGATAACATGAAGCACCGATGGTGGCAAGCCACCTAGCAAAATTAAATAAGTACCTCATCTCAACAAGGCAGAAGGTGACAATTTGGGGAGGAGGGTGAGTTACACTTCGCTGAGGTCATTCCTAATGAAGCAGCCTCTGAGTAACTGAAGGACACACTGCTGTCCTGTGGGGACTCCCCTGCTGGCCATGCCTTAAGGAAACAGAACCCCAAGTCCCAGCGGCTCCACCCTCCCTTCGGCCTATACATAGTCTGTCTACTCAATGGAAAGCTCCAAGCGTCTCTGGCAAACAATTCGTACAGACAATTTCCCGGGAAACTGTGCGAACAAAAACAAAACCAACCAACCAGGATTACAAAAGCTCGCCACCGTAATAATGCGGTACGTTTTTCAAAGGCGTGAGACAAAACATAATCTACCGTCTTCAGCCAGACAACGCGTCTAAGTACAATGAGTCCCCAAAACTCCTCCATGGAAGTGCTTTTACTCATGCAACTGAGAAAGATTTCCTACATTGGACGAATGGCACAGAAGAGACACAGGCACGGAGTCTTGTAAGATCCTCGGCTTTCATCTCTAAAGGAGTCTGCCCAGCAGCGCTTTGGGGAATGTACTTTTGGAAGCAGGTACAAAAACTTGGAGGAAGCAAAGGATTTAAAAAAAGACATCAGGGAGTTAATCAAACTAATATCATTGTTATCACAACTCAAAGCAATTGGCACAGTTTTTCCAGTTTCTTAAGTTGTAATAGCACAAAAAGTAGTTTTCTTAACCTACATGTGCTGACTCATCACCTGAATATTGTTTCTTGCAATTAATAATCACTGAAGTCAATTTCTTACGTATATCCTCTCAGTCCTCAGAATACAGCCACCACCGTATGGCCATCCCAGAACCCTGCTAATGGTGTCAACTGAGGATAAAAGTCAGAGGGACCATGACTCTTCCTCTTGCATCAGACACCTTCGGGATGCAAGGTTATGCCACATTCCAAGACTTAAGAAGCTGGGAACAGGGAGCAGCTGGGCTGGCTGAGAAGGGAGCTACAAGGGGCCACCACCACGCCAGCTTGTGTTTCCCTGAGCAGTGCTCTGCAGAGGAAAGGGCGAGCATTGGCCAGCGAGCAGTGCATGGCCCGGTCAGCTAGACCTTGGCCTGTTCTGTGCAGCCAGTTCTGAAGTCACCCAGCGGGTTAAAACCCCACCTGGCTCTTTCTGGGCTTCCTCTCAGAGTGTTTGCTGTGGCGGTTTCAGTTGACCCAGAGCCCCACATCACCGGGGGGCCCCACTCTCTGTACTGTCTCCAATCATGGAGCTCACTCACCCTCCCCCACCACCCCAGCTTAGCACACAGCTACTCACTGGGATGTGTCTTTGAACTGCTGAGTTCAAAGAGCTCCTGCCCGACAAAAAGAAGTTTGATAAAATTTATACACAGGCTTTCTTGCATGTCCACACAAACACACTGAGTGCCTTTTGGGGGGGGTACTGGGGGAAGAACCCAGAGGCTTTCTACCTCTGGACTATACTCCCAGACCTATTTTGTATTTTATTTGGAAACAAGGTCTCACTAAGTTGCTGAGAGCCTCACTAAATAGCTGAAGCTGGCTTCGAACCTGTGCGATCCTCCTGTCTCAGCCTCCCAATGCTGAGTGCCTTTTAAAATGGAATCTTACACACTGTAAATAAGGCCAATTCCTAAAAGAATTCACCTCTGGAATCATTTACCCCCTTTTTCATTCTTGCGAAGTGGGCAAAGGAGTGGAAATGAAGAATTTTACTAATGTCCTCAACTACCATTTTGGCACACAGGAGCCAGGCTCATGTGGGACCCAGCTCTGCCCAAATTGTACAAAAAGGCACAGAAAAAAAAAAAAAAAACCATTTAGGTTGAGTCTTCCAGGGAGTTCAAGAGGATTCTTGAATAACTGGGAACCCGCATGGCATCTCCACTGCTGTCTTGCCAGAACTTCCCACTGAGCACATCTTGAGAACATCCAATACAGAAATACACGTCTCAGGTAGCTGCCCAGAGTCAATTCGTACAGACTGGTACCCTGTAAGTGTGCATCTTAGAGATTTCTGTGGCTTTTGTTGATAGCTTAACGAAATATCCTCAGCCACCCACGTTTTCTTCTAAGTATACTCAGACACTTGCACGACTTCTAACAGGTGCGTCTGACCAGCCCTGCTTGAGGAGCTGCCCGCGATGCACCTCAGCAAATCCACTCTGAGGAAACCATGATGGAAATTAACAGTGTGGTCACGTTACAAGTCCAGGAAACAAAAGCTCTTTTGCTTTTACAATTTCAAAGGCCTCGAGGTGGAGGAGAGAGAGAGGGCCCGACTTAACACCTGAAAGACAGGTGTGGCAGGCTGCAGCCAAGAAGTAAGTTTCTGCTTAAGCCTTTGAAGTATTATTATTAAATAGCACAAACAGGTAAGAAGTACAGCCCTCCATCACCATCACCAAGGCAAAGAAAACAACGTGAGTATTGTTCTAGAATCACGTGAACCCCACCCCAAGTAAGCGCCGTACATATTGCAGTAACTTGGATCGGGCAGTGCTGACATGGTGGGAGATGACAGGGGTGGTGAGGACAAATTGTGCTTTTCACATTATTACAAAGATGCTGAGCACAGAAAGGATGAGGGGGCTCTGGGAAGGCTGGGGATAGGGAGGAAGGCTGTGATTCCCAGCATCATAACCTCAGTGGGAAACAAGTGGGGCCGCGAGGTGGCATGGGGGGGGGGTTTGAGGCAGGTGCTTCCTCTTGTACCCTGTAAATACCAGGGAGCTGTGGGCAGGGCCCTCTAGGAAGAGGCCCTGGAGGCGGAAGCGAGGGAGCGGGGTCTGCATTCTCTCAGGGCCTGGTAACTCAAGCTTTTGCATGATTTTTTATTCCAAGGATGAGAATGACAGGCCACACTAGATGATTTTTATCCCCGTGAAAAGATATTGTGCCCCCAAACTCTATTTGGGTAAAAATAACACCTAAGGAAAACAGTATGATAGTAGTCATACTATCCAGTTTCATAAAAATAAAAAAAAAATCTATATATCACCATGATTAGTTTGGTTGAGAATTTCAATTCCTTTGGGACAAACTGATAGTTTCTTTTCGAATTCCAAAATTAAAAGGCTAATCAGGGGTTGCATTTTCCCTGAAAGTGTTCTCAGACTCACTGAGACAGTCAGGGGGGTCAGCTTTTCACAGGGATCCAGTTTCTGCTCATACTCCTGGTGTTCACAGGATGGCTCTTCGCACGTAGCCTGCTAAGCTGAGGGGCCGGCTGCTATCTTCACACGGAGAACTCCCGAGAGGGGCAGCAGAGCGGAGCCACCAGCGTCCACAGGTACAACAGCACGCACACCCAGCAGGAGGCCATCTTGACCCAGAAGATGGACCAGCTCCCGCTGAAGAAGGTCTCAAGGCTGGCACTCTCGTAGCTGGTGGAAACAGGACACCCGGCTTAGGTCAGAGTAGGAAGAGAGTGGGGGCTTCTCTGCCACCTACTGCCTCCCTGCTTCCTGTCCCCACCCACTCTTCACTAGCCTCTCCTTCCTTCTTTCCTGTTTTTTAAAACAACTCAATGGAAATATAACAGATATAACTCATGCTCGTTTGGGGAGGGGTACTGGGAATTGAACCCAGGGTATTCTACATCCAAGCTATACCCCCAGGCATTTTTATTTTTTTATTTTTAAACAGGGGCTAGCAAGTTGCTGAGGGCCTTATTTGCTAAGGCTGGCTTTGAACCTGTGATCCTTGTGTCTCGGTTTCCCAAGAACAGTGTTTACAGGTGTGAACCACCACGCCCAGCTTCTCACGCCCATTTAAAATATACAAAAGTCCATTCCATGGCTTCTAATGTGCATGTAGATTTGTACAACCTCGACTACAGTCAATTTTAGAACATTCTCATCCCCCCAGACCTCCTGCACCTCTCGGCTGCCTTCCCATCCCCCGCCGCCCTGTGATCATTAATCAGATCATTTCTGTCTGTCTGGATTTGTCTACCTAGGAATCACAGCCTCTGGTGCCTCTTGTGACTGTTTTTTTTCCCCCTGTCTTACTTAGCATGTCGTTATCTAGGCTCTTCCACATTGTAGCATGTATCAGTATAGGCTGAGCAACCCCTTATCTGAAGTGCCTTGTGACCAGAAGTGCTTCTGATTTTAGAGTTTTTCATATTTTGGAATATTTGCATGGGCGCTACCAGCTGAACATTCTTAATCTGCAAGTTCAAAATCCCAAATGCTCCGGAATAGGAAACTTTTTACCGTGTCAGATTTCAGGACACCTCGGATTTCTGGATTAGGGATGCTCAGCTGGTCCTTCTTGCCTAAACACGTTTTCCTGAACGAGTAAATCCAGCACATCTTGTCTATCCATTTATCAGTTGATGGACATTTGGCGCGTTGCCTACTTTTTAGCTGTTATGATTTATGTGACGTGAACATTTGTGCACAATTTTTTGTGTGGACATATTTTCATTCTGCCTCCTGTTTTATACTTTAGAGTGGAATGCTGGATCGCATCGTAACTGTGTGTGCTTAACCATTTAAGGACCTGCCAGACCGTTTTCCAAGGCAGCTCTCCTTTACATCCCCACCAGCAATGAAGAGGGCTCCAATTTCTCCACATTCTTGGCAACATTTGCTACTATTTGCCCTTATGATCATACTTCCCCAGGAATTCTCAAAGCATCAGGAGGAAGCGCTGAGAGTTCCTTCCTCCTGTCCTCCTTCAGGAAGACGTCCTGCAACAATCTCCCAAAGAAATCTCTTGCGATCAGTGGCTTTGCACCTGGAATCCCCACTGCACCGGATTCCTCGTGTCCCTGCCTCGTCTCACCCCCTCCCACTGCTCCCCACTTTCCGACACACTGTTATTGATTTGGATTATGATCTCTCCCGCTAGACTGCTCGGCTCTGCCACCTACCAAGGCGTGGCATATGGGAGCCACTCAAATAGGTGCTGAATAAAAGAACACCAGGAGCCTGACTATCTTAAAGTCATCAGTTCAAACAACCTGAGATACAAATGAAACATTGGATCAGAACAAAAAGCATGAATCTCCACTTAGTGACAAAAAAAAATCTATTATGTTCTACCAACCTAAAAACTGGAAGAAGCCATTTGGGCCTAGTGGTGCACACCTGTAATCCTAGTACTTGGGAGGCTGAGATAGGAGGATTACAGGTTTAAGGCCAACCTCAGCAACTTAGTGAGACCTTCAGCAACTTAGAAAGACATTGTTTCAAAATAAAAAAAATAAAATAGTCTGCAGGTGTAGGTGAGGTAAAATGCTCCCTGAGTTCAGCCTCTAGTAAGGTTAAAAAAAACAAAAACAAAAAAGGCAGACTTGGGTGGTATACACCTGCCATCCCAGCAATTTGGGAGGCTTAGTGAGGCAGGAGGAATACCAGTTTGAGGCCAGCCTGGGAAACTTAGCAAGACTCTGCCTCAATATAAAATAAAAAGGATTGGGGATTTAGCTCAGTGGCAAAATGCCCCTGGCTGTTCGGTCCCCAGGACCACCAAAAAATAAAAAATAAAAATAAATAATAATTGAAGTAGAAAAACAAAAAACATATTTTCTTTTTCTTAAAAATATTATTTTTCCTCCATTACTATTGCTGTATTTTTCAGACTGTCATGTAGAGGTCACAATCTTCCTCTGTTTGTTTCGTTTCTGGGTGCCAGGGTTGAACCAGGCCCTCTCCTAGGCCAGGCAAATACTGTGCACTGAGCTAGACCCCAGCGGCCTTCCCTGTCCCAGAACTGCACTAAGCACCAATTCCCAGCACACAATGGATGCCCACTGACTGGCAATAAGTGGCCCAGTGCAGAGAGGCCTGGAGAAGGGTTCACGTGACTCCCAAAGATTTGATAAGCATCTGGACACTTCAGCAACAGCACTTCACCTGGCTTTTTGACATAATCAAAGGGGTCAGCCGGGCGTGGTGGCACACGCTTGTAATCCCCGCGCTTGGGAGGCAGAGATAGGAGGATCGCGCAGGTTCGGAGCCAGCTGCGTGCACTGGCTTAGGAGACCCTGTTTCCAAATAAAAATGTAAAAATAGGTCTGGGAGTGTAGCCTGGAGGTAGAAGGGCTTCCAGGAACCCCAGTACCACCAAAAAAAAAAGGGGGGGTCACTTACTGGAACCAGTTGGTCACGGTCATCATCACGTAGAGAGAAGCCAAGGAGAACACGAAGTGAAAGTAGGGATAGCTGTAGACGGTGCCTCTCTTCTCGTCATAGATGACCCGCGGGCCCTCCTTCACATTCTGCGGCTCCTCAGAGTCTGTGGATCACAAGGGAGCCGGGTGCGATGAGCAGCCGAGTGCGCGCTCCGATCTCAGCAGTGCCACACCCGCCCACTTCTGCCCCAGAGGCTACTGAGTACAAAAGATATCAACGGCCCCCCACCCCATCTGTGCTCTTAGCACTAAACACCGCCCCACACAGTGACTCCCCTGACCCAGAGTCACCAAGCACCATGTTTATGTTAGCAGAGCAGAAGAGAGCCTTTAAAGACATAACCCACATGAGAAGCATAGCAGAAAGAGAGAAAGAGAGCAGCCCAAGAGTTCTCCAGCCTCTGGACTGTCCCTTCCAGGAAAAGTAAGCAGAGAGAAATGAACTTGAAACGAGGAGAGGACTTCTTGGTATTCTCCAAATCATTCCTTTTATTTTTATTTGTTTTTATTTTTATTTTTTATTGGTGCATTGTAATCATATATCACATTGGAATACAAGACTTGAGAGGATATACAAGCACACATCATCCAATTAGCCCTCATCCAGTCCCCATCCCATTCCCTCCCCCTCCCTGGATCCCATGCTTGTTTGGTGATTAACTTTGATACATTTGTTTATGTACCTCCTGCTTTTTAAAGAGGCTCCATCCTCCCCTATTCCATACCCTCTGATTGCTCACCTTAGTTGCTTCACTATAGGACCCTTTCTATAGCTCGACCTCTTCCTGTTGCCCCTTTCCTCCTAGTTTTTGCTGACAAATCATTCCTTTTAAAAAATATACTTAAGTATGAGCCAGAATACAGACTAATTTCCCCTGCCAGAATATCAATACAGACAAAACCCAGCTACCCTGGAGGAAGAATGTGGGAAGTGTATAAACAGTAAACCAGCTCTGGAACAAGAACCGTTCCCCTTACTAATCAGATGAGCGTGTCTGAATCCCAGTGTCACGGTGAGAGCTCCCAGTGAGCACGCAGGGCCACGCTGACATGGAAGGGACCCCTCACTCACCTTCTCCATCAGAACCGAAGCAGAAACAGCACCGCGCAACCTGCGGAAGCCAAAGTGAGAGTCAGATGCCTGACTTCTGCCTGCTGTTTCCCCATAGGTAAAGCACCAGGGCCACCTATGTGCCAAAGCCTCCGCTGCTGGGAGCACACCCTGGCCCCACGCTGCACACTGTATCCCCTCAAGAGGCTTGACGGAGGTTGTGCTCTTTCCTCGATGTGTCGGGTGCTGGTGATGAGGAATACCGTGGACATGGAAATGCCACGGACACCCTTCAGAGGCTCGGCGCTCCCTCCAGCCTCTGGGTGTGAGTGAGCAGGGCCTCCTTCAAGCTGGCATACAGGGAGCCCTTCCTGGGATTCTCCCTGGAGTGGCTGATTCTGACAGGCATATAGAGGGCCTAGAGACTGCCCCCCCCCCCCCAGGGAACAACTACGGGGGTTATATATTCTCAGGATTAGTGAGGTCTTGTTCAGCCTGCACTGCCCCCTGACCTCACCCTCTGCCCAGTTCTACTCCCACTCTTTCTTCCTCCTTTCCACATGCACCCATACTTAATAAACTTGATACACAGTGCCTCAGTTTCCCCTTCTGGAGGACTCAACTAGAAACACCCAGTAAAAGAGGCAAGGGTCCTGTTCTCCTGATCCCTCACCAAATCCTCTTGGTCCTCTGAGGCTGGTTCAGCATCCTGTTTGCAGCAGTGAGGGCAGGCAGGTTAAATAACTTGCCTGGAGTCTCCAAACTAGCTCAGTGACAGAGCTGGACATGAGGCAGGATGGAGACCCAGGGTCCAAGCTTCATAACGCATGACATGATGGCCGGGGTGAAGCTGAAGGCCTAGTCACAGTTCTATTAAAACCGAGCAGCCAAGCTGGCTGTGGGCATGGGTGAATGGGATGCCTGTCTTTGAAGCATCTTTAGTACCTTTTGAATTTCATGCCTTATTTCTTACTCATATTTTCTACTTACTCAATAGAGCTATGAAAACTTACTACATGATTGTGGGAGGACTCTGATAAACAGAATACATTACATGTACCAAGAAAGGCAGTTTGGGAAGCGCTAGGCCCTTGCCACTTGCTGGTGGGAGACATGTGAACTACTTACAAAACATAACAGGCCGGGCGTGGTGGCGCACTCTTGTAACCCCCGTGCTTGGGAGGCTCTTACAGGAAGATCAAACAGGTTTAAAGCCAGACTCAGCTACTTAGTGAGGCTCTCAGCAACTTAGTGAGACCCTGTTTCCAAATAAAATATAAAATAGGGCTGGGAGTGTAGCCCAGAGGTAGAAAGCCTCTGAATTCCACCCCTAATACCACACACACACACACACACACACACACACACACACACACCACACCACACACCAAAAAAAAAAAAACAAAAAAAACAAACAAAAAAAACCCCACAACAGACCAAAAACAGAGAGGCATGCTGGAGGATGTGGAAGCCTGAGCCTTCGGCCTGTTTGAACACCTGAAGGCCACACCTTTGTCTCCCTCCTGCACAGTGAAGAAAAGGTAACAGAGGCATCAGCCTCAACAGAACCCTGGATGGTGCAAACTCTTCTACACTTTGATTCGCTGCTCCATTCAGTGAGACCAAGACATGGCACGCTGAGGTCCTTATTCTTTGAAGCTTAAGTTACCACAAGAAAATGAAGTTTTCTCTTTCAAGTGGGTATCTTATGAAACGTGATGCAGGAGAGCACACTGGCTTGCTCAGGAGGAAATATGTTGGGAGGTTTCCCCTCAGAATAAGAGCAACATCCTCAAACCTAACTTAGAGACTTGCTGTTCTTTGAGTTGAACTCTGTACACAATAGGGACATTGAAATCAAAAGCGTCCAGCCTCAGCAGGTGGCCATCCAGTCAGCGGTAAGAACAAAGACCGGCCTTCTAGAGACCGTTCTCTTCTGTGTAATAGGCAGCGACCTATTCAAACCCGACACAGTTTTCTCCTTTAAGTGACAGAAAGAGCTGGTGAGGGATGTTGGCGGAGTGACAAGCCTTCATAATGGTCCACTATCTCAGGGTCAGGTGCAGGGAAGACTGTCCCGAGACACCCAGCTGCAGAGTAAAGTGCCCATATCTGGACAGACCCCAGGGCTCTTGCATTCAGAGAAAGCTATTAGAAGGCAGCCTATGGCCGGACGCCAGGCAAGGCCAGCAGCAAGGACAGGGGGACAGCAGCTGAGCCCATGGCAGCACAGCCAAAAACAGAAACAGAACTGGGTGTGGTGGTACACACGGGTAATCACAGTACTTGGGAGGCTGGGACAAGACTGCAGGTTTGATGTCAGCCTCAGCAACTTAGTGAGGCTCTCAGCAAACAGGATCTTAGAGAGGTCCTGTTTCCAAATAAAAAATAAAACAGGGCTGAGGTGTAGTTCAGAAGTAGAAGGCCTGAGTTCCATTCTCAGTCAGTCACACACACACACACACACACACACACACACACACACACACACACACACATGACACAGGGGCCACAGCGCATGTTTTACACCCCAGAAGTTTAAATGACTTAACTTTTCCATCTAGCCCCTCTGTAAAATGGAGATGTAGCTACCATCTCATGAGATTTTCACAAGGATTAAATGAAATCACACATGAAACCTTAGGCCAGGCCTGCACATGGCAAGTGCTACCCATCCTAGCAGCATTGGGGCCCCCATCCTTGCCATTCTTGGGGTCAGGGCAGTCTTTTCCTGGACACCTCCATCTGATTAGACCTTCCTGACCTTGGTGAATGTTATACTGGAAGCCCCAGAAAAAGACTTCTGCACAAGTAAGAAAATAATGTTCAGATGACTAACAGGCACCTGCTGACCACCCTGATTCTTTGAACATGCAGGTGAAGGCCTCACCAGGTCACTTATTACTCATAATTCTGTAGCCAGTGACACGGCCACCTGATGGAGCTGATGCCATTAAGTGAGTTGATGGATCCAGCATGCTCAGTGCTGTGTCTGCAAGCACACGCAATAGCTTCACTTTCCTGTCTTTTTCTTCCTTCAGAATAACTATTACAGGCCAGGTGTGGTGGCGCACACTTATAATCCCAGCGCTTGGGAGGCTGAGACAGGAGGATCGCACAGGTTCGAAGCCAGCCTCAGCTACTTAGAGAGCTCTCAGCAACTTAGTGAGACTCTGTTTCCAAATAAAATATAAAATAGGTTGGGGGTATAGCCCAGAGGTAGAAGACCCCTAGGTTCCATCTCCAGTAACACAAAAAATAAAAAGTAAAACAAACAACAATAAAAAAAAACCTTACTCTATTATAACCAAGAAAAAAAGCAAGCCAGGCATAGTGATGCATGCCTGCGATCTCAGTATTTGGAAGGCTGAGACAGGAGGATCCCAAGTTTGAGACCAGTCTCAGCAACTTAGTGAGATCCTATTTCAAAATCTGAAATAAAATAAAAAGGGCTAGAGGTATAGCTCAGAGATAGAATGTCCCTGGGTTCAATTCCTGGTGCCAGAAAAAAAAAAAAAAAAAAAAAAAAAAGCAAGGTGTAGCCTGACAAGGTTACCCAAGACTCTGGTAGGGGTGGCGAGGAGATGCAAAAGGCCAGCCATGTTGAAGGTGAATCAAGAATTAGTTGACTCTTTTCTTTTTTAATTTTTGTGGTGCTGGGGATCAAAACCAGGGCTTCACTTAAGTGAGGCAAGCACTTCATCACTGAACTACACCCCTACCTCATTGATTTAATTCCATACTATTTATATGACTTTTGGGGAGGCAAGGTATTAGGGACTGAACCCAGGGGCATTCTGTACCTCCAGCCCCTTTTTATTTACTTAATTTTTATTCTTCAAACAGCATCTCAAACAGGTCTAAGCTGCTAGAGCTTGCCTCAACTCTGATCCTCCTGTGTCAGCCTCCCAAGGACTGGGCTTAGAGGCATGTGCCACTGCACCCAGTGAACAGGACATTTCTTTCTTTTCTTTTTTTTTTTATTTTTTTGGTGGTACTGGGGTTCCTGGGAGCCCTTCCACCTCCGGGCTACACTCCCAGACCTACTTTTACATTTTTTAGATTTGGAAACAGGGTCTCCTAAGCCAGCGCGCGTGGCTGGCTTCGAACCTGCGCGATCCTCCTGTCTCTGCCTCCCAAGCGCGGGGATTACAAGCATGCGCCACCACACCCGGCTGAACAGGACATTTCTTTTTGGATACCAAAAACTATATTCTTTTCTGAGCAAAAAAAAACATGATCTTAGAATGTAGAATCTTAAAGATACAACATAAAAGGTCCTGGGAGCGAATGATTTTGACTGAAACAGGGCAAAAAAAGGAAAGGGACTTACTTCCAGTTCAGGAGCAGCGTATCGCCCCTGCAGAGCATCAGAACTCGATCTTGTTGTTGACGTCAAACTAGGGAAAAATAAAAGGTCAGCGGTGCCTGTGAACATGGTGAGCCACCTGGAATGAAGGGGACAGCCGCCTGGCCAGTGTTCCAACAGAAGGCTTGCTGTAGCCTACAGCACTATAGGCTGAAATCAAAGTACATGGCCCCCGCATCCTCACCCACAGACTTGACCCACTGTGGATCAAAAATATCAGGGAGGGGTGGTCTGTTTGTGTCAAACATGGAAGGAATTTTTCCTCTTGTTCTTTTTCTTTAAACAATATTGTGTAACAACTACTTACAAAGTATGTCAGAAACAATACAGTATAACTACTTATATCAGAGTATTTATATCAGAGAAATATTAAATACAGGGAGAATGTGCTCAAGTTATATGCAGACACCACACCTTCTTATATAAGAGACTTGAGTATCTGCAAATGATATTGGCGGGAGTGGGGCCTGGATTACTCTCCATAGAGCCTGAGGGACGACTGCAGTTTATTTTAAGACCCCACTTTTATTTCTAAACTGGCTAGCTAAATCTATAGCTGATGTCGTTTTGTGTGGATTGCATCCTTTTATGCAGAGAAGTCTGTAGATAAATAAGATGTCTTTTGGTCCTCTGTTTTGGTTTTCAGTATTAGTTTTGCCTCTCCTTCCTTGAATGACAGAATAGTTTTCTGATTTCATTTTTATTTTTCTCTCCCTTTGACTTGTCTCACTTAGAATCAAAAGTGATGAGAGCCCAGAGGTGGCAACAGAAAGCACAAGCAGGAGCCCACAGGGCACAGACACTTATTATAAGAGTCAGCCTACGGCGGAGCAAAGTTGTCCCTTTGGAAATTTAACACAAAGTAGCTGTCAGAATAGTAAAAAGTTCTTCTATAACTTTCCCATACCTACAAAGGTAAAATTTTATAAAATTTGGTTTGCAAAGATAAAACCAAATTTTATTTTCCCTGAAGACAAAAATGTGGAGACAGTTCAAGGAAATAGGACTATATAACACTGGAGGTTACAGCCATCTTGAAAGACTCATTTAGAAAATATTTACTGAAGGCCGTTATGTGTCAGGCTCTCACCTGAGCATAGGCCCGGAGGTGAGTGGCAAGTGGCACTGCTCAAGAAGCTGGTTAAGAGATACCTCAACCAAATAAACCCATGAAAGCATGGCCTTCTCTGCTTAGTCTCATGTTCTTTCCTAAGGAGTGAAGAGACCGACGAGTGCAGAGACACACAAAGAGGCCCTCTGGGGCCCATGAGCTTTGCTGTGTTTGCAGCCCACTCAAGTCTAACAGCATTGCTTTGATTTCTGCTTTTCCAGAGATGAACACTAGTCCACGCCCATTCCACTCCCACTTTCTGACTGAGAGCCCAGTCCCAGGAATGAGGGAAACACTTCCCAATGGCTGTGCACCCTGGGAATACACACATCTGTTCTTACACTTCTTTAAGCGTGCCTTATATTATATATATATATATATATATATATATGAACTGTGCTTTAGAACAATATATAGTTTTCATGGAGGAAATGTAACATTTTTGGATAAGATTAATATCTGAAACTTTCTAAGTATCTGGACATGATGAATACTCTACAAAGAATTACAATTACTGCCGGGAAGATGGCGACCGAGAAAAGCGGGGCTTAAGAGCCCCGCTAACAACCAATCTCCATTACCACAAAATCAACGCCTTTCATAGCCAGAAAACACCATCACCAGAGAAACAAAAAAAAATCACCAGGCTCCAGAGAGAAAGCGGACTGAGAACAGAGCTCAGAGCCACAGAGGAGATAACCGGCCTCACGCCCGAGGACGTGGCAGCAGCGCCATACTGCCGGCGGCAGCGGCAAATACACCAGACGGCTACAGCAAGCCGAGGTGAGCCGCTGTGGAACAGCCAGGCGGGATTTCTCGCCACAGGTAAAATCTAAAGCTCCCAGTGGCTGAGCTCAGCACACGCCGCAGGGATTCAGAGTGGAAATCAAAACCAAGAAGAAATATGCCAGCCTCATGGCCGAGGGCGTGGCAGTGGCGCCATATTGCCACTGACGGCAGCAGCAGAGAATTCACCGAGACCAGTACAGCTACATCTGCGAACTCAAGAACAGTGAGTCAAATTGCCGGCCACAGAGGAGAAATCCCAGTACTGTACTCCCTGGGACTTGACCCAGTGGGGGAGGGGCAGTGGCAGAGATATCACACCATAGGAGAACGTGCAACCTGGCACCCCCCATAGTCTAAAGCAGCCTCTATCGACTCTCTGGGTCGGAGACTCTGTGATACAACCCAGTAAAGGAGTAGTGGGGTCTGAGATACTACTGACTCGAGATCCAGAACACCTTAAGTGAAGTCATAGTGACCCAAGGGAAGAACCCAGAGAAGGCACAAACTTCCTAAATCATGGGAAAGAGGAATAATACTGGAGCAATGAATGCCCACAACCCCACAACATCAGAACCCAATAAAACTGAAAATCAGAGATTTCTAGAAGATCAAATCAGGAAAATAACTGTAGAAATAATAGAGGTGCTTCGAAAAGAACTCAGAGAGAGCCAAAAAGAGATAAAGGATGCAATTAATGAAGTAAAGGCCTCAATTCAAAGCATAAACAACCGATTAGACCACATGGAGAACAGAATCTCGCTCTTAGAAGATGATCATTCCAAAAATGAACGCATAGTTTCTAATCTAGAAAAAAATATCCGACAGCAGGAATCTGACATTGAAGAAATATGGGCCCATTTTAAGAGAGATAACCTAAGAATAATTGGAATAGAGGAGGGAAAAGAAAGTGAAACCAAAGGGATCAACAATCTCTTCAAGGAAGTAATAGCAGAAAATTTTCCAAACATAGAAAAAGAGGTTAATACACAGGTCCAGGAAACTTATAGAACTCCCTTTAGACAGGATCGGAGAAGGGGATCCCCACGCCACATAATTGTCAAAATGACCAATGTGGAAGCCAAGCAGAGAATCTTAAAGGCAACAAAAACAAAGGGCCAAGTGACATTCAGAGGCAAACCAATTAGAATCACTCCAGACTTCCCAAACCAAGTCATGAGAGCCAGAAGGGCTTGGAGGAACATATTCCAAACTCTGAAAGAAAACAACTTCCAGCCAAAAATTTTCTACCCAGCAAAACTTTCTATCAAATTAGATGGAGAAATAAGAAGCTTCCATGACAAACAGAAACTGAAGGAATTTATGTCTTCAAATCCAGCACTAGAGAAAATACTCAAAGAGATTAACTACAAAGAAGAAATAGGTAACACACACCAGAACCAGAGAAACAAGAGTTTCCATCCAACAGTCAACTAAGATTGGTTATCTGTGGAGATTCATTACTTATGTTAGTCTTTTACCTATCTCTAAATGGTATTGTTTGCCTTTATTGTTGTTAATTTTTAGAATTTCTAGTTGGAATATTAATATACCTTGAGATATAGCATTTGGAAATATTTTATCCCATTCTATTAGTAACTGTTAACTCTGTTTACATTGTCTTTGGATATACAATATTTTTTTTTATTTTTTAGGTAGTTTGTATACTCTTCTGTTGCCTGTGCCATTGAAATCATATCCAAGAAATCACTGCCAATTTCAGTGTTGTGAGGTTTTATGACCCAGATTTTCTCCTAAAAGTTTATAGTCTTAAGATTTATATTTAGGTCTTTTATCTATTTTGAGTTAATATTTGTATATGGGATTAGGTAAGGGTCCAACTTTATTCTTTTCCATGTAATTATTATGTTTCAACAATATTTAGTTAAAAGATTATTATTTCTACCACCAAATGTTCGTGGAAACCTTGTCAAAAATAACTTGACAATATAGGGAAGAATTTAGCTCTAGGCTTTTATTTAACTCCAATGGTTTATATATCTGCCTTTAGAATAGTACTACACTGTTTCAATTATTGTAGCTTTATATGGTTTGAAATCAGAAAATATATATCTTCTAGCTTAGTTCTTTTTCAAGATCGTTTTGGGTATCTAGAGTCCATATTCCATATTAGGATAGAGTTTTTTCTGAAAAATAAATATATAAATATATGATAGTTTCACCTAAAAAAAATGGAAAAAAAATATTCTCTGGTAAGAAAGAAAGTAAAAAGAAATATTGAAATGTTATCTTTAAGTCATCAAAAGCTTGGTATCAGACAAATGAAACTGTTATGTGATATTATCATTCTTAATTTTGGATAAATTGCTATAATACTAGATGTCAACCACTAAGCCAAGCATGGGAGGGAGGGATGGGGAGAGAATGGGGTGGGGATCGGGTGGGGGCTGACTGGGCGATGTGTGCATGTATGTCTACAAAAGTTTGTATCCCACTATGATGTATGAATACAGTGCACCAATAAAAAAAAAAGAAAAAAAATTACAATTACTATTTCATTTGATAAATTCTTTGGAATGAGACAGTTTCAGAAAGACAAGACATTTAATTCTAGCACCTTTGCCATTTCATGCCCACCACCAAAAAGCATCAAAATCAGGAAAGGTTTTGGTTTTACTTCTAAAAATATTTATATCCAGTTTATCGTTAAGGACATGTGATGTCTACAGGTAGCTGTTTATTCAGTCACAGCCTTTCTCCAAAAAACACTCCTCTTGGAATTATCAAGAAAATATTGTTTTTGCAGCTCTTTTAGCCTAGGAAATTCTTACTATGTGCACAGAGGCCCACTGTTTGGTCAGCACAGCACAAAAAGCCATAGAACAATTCTTGGTGGTCCTTAAGGTCTTCTCTTCCAGGGCCAGGGTACGAGTGGCCTTCACCCATTACTTCCTGAGGTGGGAGAGGAAGACTAACAGCCTCTGGCAATGCTTCACCATACAGAGAACAGTTAGTGCCCTGCAGCGTGAGCGTGTGCGTGTGCGTGTGTGTGTGTGTGTCTGTTATCTCCGTCCCTACCTCAAATACCAGCAGTGTCCTGCAGGCATTGAGACACCCATCAGAATCTTACCCTCCCGCTGGGTGTCCTGATGTACACTTGTAATCCCAATACTTAGGAGGCTGAGACAGGAGGATCACAGGTTCCAGGTCAGCCTCAGCAATGTTGTGAGACTTTTAGAAACCTAGCAAGATCTTGTTTCAAAGTAAAAAAAATAAAAAGGCCTGGGAGTATAGCTTGGAGGTAGAATGCTTCTGGGTTCAATCCCCAGTACCACAAAAAGAGAAAAAGAAAAAGAAAATTGCCCTCCTTCCCTTCTCTCCAAAACCCCTGCAGTACCCCCAAGCCTCTTCCATACTGGCAGAGCAATGCACAATGCAGGTGCCTCGCAGCACCTGCTTCAGCTGATTCTGGAGCTGGGTGAGTCTCCTGCGTCATAGGAAGTGGCTAAAGAACATGTCTGGACTTTGTTATTGGAAGTCAGGTCCTGCCCTCTAAGACAAACATACAGGGCAGGCCTCTGACACATCTGATGCCTTTGTGATGAGAAAGGCTGACATCCCAGCCTCTGTGTCTTTAAGTCCCTCAGGTTCCCACTGTACCATGTAATCGGTGATCTACGGCTCCCACAGGGACCAGCGTCCTGTGTGGGCTGGGGAGGTTACCCTGTGCCACTGGAGCAAAGCCACGAAGATTTCTAGTTCAGCCAGGTGCAGTGACACATGCCTGTGATCCCAGTACTTGGAAGTCTGAGACAGGATGATCACAGGTTCAAGGCCAGCACACAGTAACTTAGTAAGACTCTCTTTCAGAATTTAAAATAAATCAATAAAAAAGAGCCAGGGGTATAGCTCAGTTATAGAGCACTCCTGGATTCAATCCACAGTACAACATAAACAAAAACAAATTCTAGCTGGCAGGTTAGGCAGTGGCAGGATTCCCAAAATAAAGACACAAACCACTCCTCTTATTTTCTTCTTAAATAAAAGTTGTAGGCCCAGAACTCTCTCTCTGTGTGTGTGTGTGTGTGTGTGTGTGTGTGTGTGTGTGTGTCTGTTCCTGATCGACTCCAGGATCTTGTGAACCTGACAGTCTGAACTTGAAGCCAAAAGAACAACTTCCAAATCCAGAGACCATGAAAGAAGTTAAGGAAGTTGGTGGAGGCAGGGGCTTGTCACAGCAAGGATGGAGGATTAAAAAGTGTGAAGAATGGACCTACAGAAAGAGCCATCAAGGAATTCCTACAATGGGCCCAGGGGAGGGCCCACCTGGGGCCCAACCTGGGATGCTCCTTTGAGGGAATTATTCCTGAGTGCAAGACAAAGGAGCTCTGGAGAAGTGAGTTTGTGCTGGGCCTTTCTCCCAGGCTGAGATGCACAGAGTGTCATAATCTCCCCGTGAATGCCCCAGCAGCAGGGCTTATAAGAGAGAGAGAAATAAATGTTTGGGGTGGGCCAGAGAGGTAAGAGGAGAGCACAGTGGACAGGTCTTCTATAGCAATCTGGGCTTTGCACTGAAAACTAGTGACTTCTTCCCCTTTAATCTGCACTCTACCCACAGTCCTCTTGCTACCTACATCCCCTTTAATCTGCACTCTACCCACAGTCCTCTTGCTACCTACATTTTTTAATTTATTTTTTTGCTGTATTGGGGATGGAATCTAGGGGCATTGTACCTCCGAGCTATGCCCCCAGCCCTATTTTTTAGTTTTTTTTTTTTTTTTTTTTTTTTAAACAGGGCCTCACTGAGTTGCAGAGGGCCTCGCTAAGTAGCTGAGGCTGTCCACGTACCATGATCCTCTGGTCTCAGCCTCCTGAATGCTGGGATTATAAGCATGTACCACCACGCCCGGCTCCCTACAATTTCTATCATGAGTTCTAGACATTTTGTAATCATGGTCCAATGACACTTTCTGCCCAGATGACAGTGGCTTCATTTTATAATCTTTCTTTTGCAACCTTTTATTCTTCTTGAGCCAGGGAGGAGTCTTAGAGTTTAGAGTTTATCTAAACTCTAAGAAGTCAAGATTTGAAAAACTCCTAATTGGGCTAACATCTTCCTAGCAGCACTTCCCTTGCCAAGACCCTAAACAGTTTGAAGCTCTAGGCTCTGTTTAGATGGTGCTCGAAGCTGACTCCCCTGGTTTGCAGGAGTAATTACAGCCCATGTCAGTGGCCAGGGCTTCGCTGACTACCAGGAGGAGTGAACTGCCCTCCTCCCGCCAGGGTGTTCATGCCCTTTAGTTAAGGAGACATCTCACAGAGCCAGCTGGTTATTCTCAACACCACTTGTGCAAGCTGCTGCTCCAGGTCTCCTCACTCCATCAGCTACTACAGTTTTGCAGCTTAATTACTAGCACTTAATAAAGTTTGTGGCTGGCATTTAGAAAGCTTTGAAAATTGACATCTAAGGAACATCAGACTAGCCCAGCCAACCTCCACTAAAATGCCTTAATTCTGAGACTTTTTCTTCCTCTTTTATTTGGGGGGAGTGGGGTATTGGGATTTGAACCCAGGGACATTTTATCTCTAAGCTATACTTCAGCCAGTACTTTGTATTTTTTATTTTGAAACAGGTTCTCACTAAATTATACTAAGGCTACCCTCAAACCTGTGATCCTCCTGTCTCAGCCTCCCAAGCACTGGGATTACAGGTGTGCATAGAGATAACATTTTGTTTGTTTCTCAAGGACAAATTAAAAGGTGGATAAAAAGCGACTCTTTACACCGGCTAGACACGGTGAAGATCTGACGGTGGAAGTTCTGTGGCATGTGGCAATTCTATACAGCACACTAAGAATTTCTGTCATCTTTTCCATAGATAGTTTGTAGAAAATCCAAATCTTATTTTACCTACAGGGCAAATCCCCACCCTCTCCATGTTCTACTAGGCATCCAATAGCCCACAAAAACATATGGCTTCTTTCTGTTACATCCTTTATAGTTTTTTCTGATAATACAAAAAAGAAAGAAATTATATCTTACTATTAAAAAATACACTTAAGAATAAAAAGAGGAGAAAAAAATCAGTTATCCCTGATATCTCTAGTATTACAAGTTTGGTTTATCTCTTTCCAGGATTTTTTCTATTCATGTAAACATAATTATATTTTATTTTAAAAAATGGAATGATTCTGTGTTTGTAATTCCAACAATTACTATATCCTATATAGTTACATACTCCCCCTCCCTTGGTTGATAAACACATTTACATGCCAGTGAAGAAAATAAGTGAGTGAGAAATCATGAAATTTAGCCTACGTTGCTACCATTTCCCCCCAAACTCAGCAACAACAGACTCAGGAAGGAAAAGCTCACAAGTAGGGAGTGGCGAAGAATCAGGATTTTCACTGACTTGGGCCTAAATCCCACTCACTCATCGCAGACAACAGGTACTCAGTAAACAATTCATGGAATTAATAAGAATGCAAGGACAGAAAGTGCCACCATGGTCTCTGCTGAAACCAAAGAACTCTGTCCCTATATTGCAGACAGACCAAGGATCAATGCCGGTCAGTGTTGACAACCAGCAGTCTAACCACCTCTGCAGGGCAAGCTTTTCCTACCTGGGTACATAACCATGCTCAATGTCCCTGTGGGCCCCTTTCTAACAGTGGGAATTGTAAGAGAAAGTGCCAGCATACTTGGAGAAACATTTTGTTTACACAGTCCATCACCATCATGATTGTTTAGTTTCAGCAAAGGGAAGATTATAATGTACCTATGGTAAGTTGAATTTCTTACATACTGAAATATAACAAACAACACGCAAAATGCCCAGGAATAAAACCTGTGAAAGGTTACTATCAAAAGGGAGCTTAATTATCAGTGAAAGGCATCCCCTAAATACGTGACTAGCAATGGCCAGTTCTATCCTAAACTCTCCTCTCTCGGCCTTCTCTGGAACTTTGTACTCGTGAAGAGCTGCCTAAGCATCCTCACACAGCCTGCTCGGTCCTCTGGGAGGGGCTGCCTCGCCTACTTAGCAACATTGTGGGTTTGAGCATAAAAGGGACATTTCCTATCTTTCCTGGACCATACACAGAATGACCATGGATGCAGAGCCCTATACTCTTTCCATCAAAAACATAACAAATGCTATTTTCCTTGGATTAGAAACTTGCAAGAACATTCTGGTACATACTATTTCTTCCGCACTTTCCGTTCCCTTGCTTTTCAAAAATGCTATAGCAAGTAATATTCCACTGTCTTCAAAAGGGCATTAGGCAGCCGGGCGTGGTGGCGCACGCTTGTAATCACCACACTTGGGAGGCTGAGACAGGAGGATCGCACGGGTTCAAAGCCAGCCTCAGCTACTTAGTGAGGCTCTCAGCAACTTGATGAGACCCTGTTTCCAAGTAAAATATAAAATAGGTCTGGGAGTACAGCCCAGAGGTAGAAGGCCTCTGGGTTCTACCGCCAGTACCACCAAAAAAAAAAAAAAAAAAAGGCATTAGGCAATGGTGTTGCAACATAACATGTATTTATTTTATTTACCCCATACAAATACAAGTAAGGTAAATAGAGCTTACACATGAAGTGTTCGTGCTGTAATCCCACCTCATTCCTCCTGGCTATTTCCCCCCTTCCTCAGTATTTGTTTATTGCTTCATAGCAGCTGAAACTTATTTAAATCCTTTCCCTATAATTTTAAAGTCTGCAAACTGGCCTCAAGTAACTCCTAAGACTTACCACGAATACAAGATGCAGGCAATCAGGAGAGCGGTACCCAGCCCAGTCACCATGTTCTCATCCCTGTACAGGTCCTGACCAAAGTCGGGTGCACAGATGGTAACATTCTTCCCACGTTCATCTAGAACTTGGAATGAAAACAAAGTAAACACTGTCAAATTTGAAAAGCCTATTGTAATTCACAGATGCATTCCTTTTGGGGAAAGCCCTGATGTGACTCCTCAGAACAGTGAACACTATTGCTGGAAACATCCACCGTACAGTCCAATTCTACTCAGGCTAGAGTTTATTTCAAAGACCACTCTCCCACATTGACACACGCTTGGAATGACACCCTCACATTCCAGGTAAGTGCCAAAGAGGATGACAGTCCTGGGACTGGAGTCTTGCTCTTTTCTAGTATTATTCAAACAATAGTAAAAAGGAAAGTTAGATCCATTTTGCACATGAAGGCCAGTCACTAGCCAACATGTAGGAGCAGAATAATGTCCACCTAACCCCAAGGAGTCAGTTTACTATAGATCACAATGGTCATGACCACTTTCAGTCTGTAACTTGGGAACCTCTTGAAGTGATCTAGACTTTGAAAAAATTTGAGAGACTACATATAAAGATTTACTTTCTGTCTAATATGGTATCTCCAATTTTGAGCACTCAAGTTAGGTCTACTTGCTAATTTGGCCCAAAAATTAAAAAAAAAACATTAAATAACAGTCTAGAAACCATTTAACAAACACACATACTCTGTTTGAAGTTACACTAAATTATTATAAGTATTAATACTTGAAACAGTAAGTATAATATTTATGCTGTACTTTAAAAATCCTTATTCTTAGATCACTGGGAAAAAATCTATAAAAATTAACAAAATAAAACTTTCTATTTAATAAGTACCATCTGAAGAAATAAAAATGTTTTCCTGTTCTTAAGTGATACTGTTTTTAAAATATTATAAACAAAAAACCCCATTAGTTTAAAAACAAAGATTAACATATAACCAGTCATAAAAGAAAGTCTTAAAGAGATTGGGTTCAAATAAACTTACAGAGTCAAGATAGAGCTTTCTTTTTTAAATTAAATCCAGGATAGGCTATAAGTAGTATATGACTTCCAACTATATCACTTTCTACTATATATAAATAAATAGTGGTGAAGATGAGACCCATAAATAGTATGTGTGCATGCTTAAACCTTCAAAATTATCAAAGCATTTGCTTTCTAAATGTAAACAACTCATCTTCTACTCTAAATTAAAGACAACATTTACTTGATTTATACAAGATCAAGTATACCCAAACATATACACTCATATATTCTTACACACATGCAGGTATATGTGCACATACATATGTATATATAGATTTACATATCACAATATTGATAAAAATAAAATGAAATATAATGAGCTTGGAAATCAAAAGGAAAATTTGGTCTTTTACTACAAAGCTTAGGGGCTCATATTAACATGTTGGAAAATAATAATATGTTTTGTTTTGTTTTGGTGGTGCTGTTGATTGAACCCAGTGGCATTCTACCTCTGAGCTACACCCTCAGCCCTATTTTATTATTTTGAAACGGGGTCTCACTAGGTTGTTGAGGCTGGCTTGGAACTTGAGATCTTCCTGACTCAGCCTTCCAAGTACTAGAATTACAGGCATGAGCCATCATACTCAGCTACAATAGTGTTTTTATGGCTTAAAAACCCTTTTCAAATAATCATCACAACAACTTTACAATAATAAGCACTAACCCTTACATATGACCTACTGTTTACCTAAACAGTTCTCAGTGATTAATATACATATCTAGACAGACATTCTCACTAAACTCTTGAAACTACTCTATAGATCCAGACTACAACTCTAGGTGTCAGGCTCCTAAGGTCCACTAAGCCCTATGTTCTGTTGTCTCCGTAAATAAGCCATTAAGATAAGCAATCTGAAGCCTAGGGCAGTGGTGCACACCTATAATCATAGCTGCTCAGGAGGTAAGGCAGGATCATCAAATTCTATACCTTGGCAACTTATCAAGACCCTATCTCAAAAACAAAACAAAACAAAACAAAAAAAAAAACAAAAACCAGAGGTGTAGCTCACTGGTAGAGCCCCCTGGGTTCAATCCCCATCCCAGTACCCCCCCACACACAATCAATTTGAGGTCACTCCTCCAGCAAATGGTGGATCTGGATTCAAATCCATTGTCTCTTCTGTACCCAACATGTTTACTCTCTGTTACAGAGAAATAATCTCCTGAAGAAAAAAAAAAAAATGAACAACCAACTTAAAAAAAAAGTTCCTTCATAACACGGAGCAGAAAAATGCAGATTATGTGTAAAAACAAACTCAAAACTGGATACTTGTTCATTTTTTCTGCCTAGCAGAAAGACCCAAAAGAAGGAATTTTCACTGACAGAGCCCAAGCTCATGACTTTATTCCATGAAAAAGTCTAAATCCTTTTCTACTTTGATTTACTGAATCCTTGATATTTCAAAAACAGTGCATTCCTCCATGAATGAAAATATTCATACTACATGCACATGCTCCCTAGCGAGGCTGGCTTACCTACTTCTGCAGGCTTGCTGGACAGTGCTGAGAAGGTGAGGTAGGTGACGTAGCAGCTTATGAGCCCTGACTGCAGCAGCCCGGAGTGTGGCTGTCCTGGAAAATGGCAAGAGACAGGGTGAAGACAAGTTTTACATTTCAGCAGTAAGAAAGAGCATGCCTCAAAAACAGACACCCTTACCCTGCCAAAATTACAAACCTTAAACCTGAGGGGTCATCTTTAGGAGAGAAAAGAGACATATAATGTATTACTCAGAATTAAAACTTACAGGGAGGGATTTTTTTTTTTATGGTACTGGGGATGAAACCCAGGAGCATTCTACCTCCAAGCTACACCCCCAGCCCTATTTTTTATTCTTTAATTTGAAACAGGGTCTCACTTAGTTGCTGAAGCTGCTGCGAACCTGCAATCCTCTTGTCTCAGTTTCCCAAGTACTGGGATTACAAGAATGCACCACCACGCCTGGCTTAGAGGGCAGTATTTATTATACACCTGGCCTAATAATGTTACTTGAGATGCTGAATTCTGCCAAGTTCTCCACCAACACCTTATCAAACCTGTAGCCATATTTAAACATATTTAAGCACCAAGAACCCCTACGGTTTCTAACACTAGTTCTTAAACCATAAGATTAGGGGGGGAAAAAGGCACTGTCACTATTTGTGAGATCACACAGCCTGGTGGAGTAAATGATAGGACAGATTTCACAGGGCATGTATTCTGGATTCTACAAGGCCACCAGACACTTACAGGTCATGACAACACAAAAAAACACCCATCTGCCAATTGATTCTCATCAACTGTGCCCTTTGGGCACACTAAGTACAAGAGCTGGTCCAAATGAAGGAGAAAAGGTATGGGGCTCAGTATTCACTGGGAGAAGGGTTTTAAAGCTACAATGCTTAATTTTAACTTAGTATTTGGATCAATCAGAGTAAGTTGGATATAATGGGAGAGTTCTCTGTTTGGTGGACATTTATTTTTCTCCTTTCCTTCCTTCCTCTTTTCTTTTTTCCTAGTTCTAGGGATTGAACTTCAGGGAGCTCTATCAAAGAGCTACACTCAACCCTTTTTTTTTAAAATCAATTTTTATTTCGAGACATGTTCTCACTGAGTTATCTCAGCCTTCAGAGTCCCTAGGATTACAGGTGTGTGCCACTGTGCTTGTCTCTTTTTGGTGAAATTTTCAACCACCTACTGACATGAAAGGATTCAATCTACCCTCTGGTTACATTTGTTTCCAAAATTATTATTTTAAAATTATAATTGCCAATAAGAGTATAGGGATAGACTTGTAATGGCATTAAACCAAACATTTCAGAACATTATACCTATTTCAAAAAGTTTAATTTAATGCTAATCAAATTCTTTTAGGAAATTCTTAGCTGATCAATTAAAGGAGTTGGGGGAATAATCATCTCAATTTCAGTAATGGGCTTGAAATTTTTAGTACTGGAAAATTATTCACTACTAGTTGTCTTTTTGTTGTTACTGTTGTTTGTTTGTTTTTGGCACTAGGGATTGAACCCTGGAGCATTCTATATTCAAGCTACACCCCCAGCCCGATTTTTCATTCTTTATTTTGAAACAGGGTCTCACTAAGTTGCAGAGTGCCTCACTAAGTAGCTGAGGCAGGCCATGAACCTGGGATCCTCCTGTTTCCACCTCCCCCATACTGGGATTACAAGCATGGGCCACCATACCCAGCACTCATTGCCTTTCTGGACCACTATTTTAGAAAGAATTCAAGGGAGATAAAAATCTGTTGCCCATATTTTCCTTTTCCTACCTAGAAATCTGAATGTTATGTGCATATTAATCATCTACAGAATAAGATCTGTACAAGGAACATCAGACCGGGGCCATTTCTCTATAACCCAAGGATAGCACACGGGTAAAGACATGAGAAGTACTTTATAAGCGACAACACACATCTCTACTTTCTGAAGCACTTGCAAATTGCAATGTCTCTTCCCTTCTGGCTTTGAAACACATAGTGAGGAAGGTCGGGCTTCTATGCTTCTGCTGACTTCACTGAGGAAGAACCTGGGCCTGAGGAAGGTTAGCTCCCAGGGCCAGCTGCTGCAGGGATAGAATTTTCTGCTTCCTGACTCCTAGACAGACCATTCTGTGCTTACTTTCTGGTCCACTGTCTTAGATGAAAGATGACTCCAGATACAGCTCCTTCCCGAGCCTGTCATTCAAGTTTTCCCTGGAGATTATAGGCAAAACTCATAAACACCTCACTTAATGTACACTTTATTTCCCAAGTAAAAGCTCTGGTTGCACATTATCTACCTCTCTACTTATTGGTCCCATTAAGCCAGGTCCTCTGGCCATGAGGCAGGCATGACTATCACATCCCTCTGGGCATGGAAGCCCACCCTTCTCACTGTGCCCCACCCACACGAAGTGAAAGAATGACTATACTTTCAAAAACCACTAGGTTTGCTCAAAGACACTTAGAAAAAAAAAATTAAGTATAAAAAACAAAACATGCTTACGCTTTTGGACACAAGGTGAGATGGCTACCATTGAAATAAGCAGGCACAGGCCTCCGTTTAATCCCAGGAGAATTTTGTTCTCCATGCAGCCGACTTTCTGCGTGTAAAATACCGCCATCAAAATCAGACCTCCAGTGGCAACGGAGTACATGATGAGCGTCACCAGGGACAGTGAGGCGTACCACAGCTTGTTAGTGGCCGTGCCTGCACTCCTGTTTCTCCATGAAGCGGGTGATTGGAAAGAGAGAAGACAAGTCAAGGAAAGGCCTCCGCTCTCCCACATCTCCCATCCCGCGGGAACTGGCTAAGGCCATGAGGCTGCCAGTTCACCATCACCCGCTGTGCAGAAGACACCTCTAAACAATGATCCCGCTCCTTCTCAGCCAGAAAGGTCTCATAAACATGCGGACTTCTCAGTTCAGGCTCAGAATTATCTTTAAACACAGAGAAGTTCATTTTCTTTTGTATGTGTATATGGGGGCAGGGGTTATACTGGGGATTGAACCCAGGGACATTCTACTCAGAGCCACACCCCTAGTCCTTCTCATTTATTTATTTATTTATTTATTTATTTATTTATTTATTTATTTTTGAAATAGGGTCTCATTAAATTGCTGAGGCTGCTGGGCATGGTGGTACACCCATGTAATCCCAGCATTCGGGAGGCTAAGACAGGAGGATCGCAGTTCACAGACGGCCTCAGCTACTTAGTGAGGCCCTTTGCAACTTAGTGAGACCCTGTTTCAAAATAAAGAATAAAAAATAGGGTGTATATGTATGTCCACACAAGTTTTTTACCCCATTATGATGTATGAATACAATGCACCAATAAAAAAAAATTTTTTTTAATTTGTTATTTAGACTGGTGAAAAAAAAATAGGTTAAGGGGTGTAGCTCAGTTCAGAGGTTGAATGCCCTTGGGTTCCACCCCCAGACCCACAAAAAAAATAGATAAATAAATAAAATAAATTGCTGAGGTTGGCCTGGAACCTGTGATCCTCCTATGTCAGCCTCCTAAGTACTGGAATTACAGACATGTGCCACCAAGCCCAGCCCTGTTTTATTTTTTATTTTGAAGCAGGGTCTAAGTTACAGAGGATCTCACTAAGTTATTGAGGCTGGCTTTGAACCTACAATCTTCCTGTGTTAGCCTCCCAAGTACCAGAATTATAGACGTCCACCACCACGTCTGGCCAAGAATTTCATTTTCTGATTCAAGTGCGTTCGTCCACTGATATAAATACCTGTGCCTTTTACTCTAGCTTCTTCACTGAATGCAAACTGCCCCAGGGCAGGTGCTGGCCATGTTAACGAATGAGGTAAAGGTGATGTTTCTCTGGGCTTCTCTTCACGTTTCTCTACAGATACAGAGCCCAGCGCTGCCACAGTTGCTTGCTCTGTGCACTGCCAGCTGCTCCCTGAGCAGAGCACACCTCATCTTTACAGAGAAGCAATTAACTTCACTCAGAGGGAACCTGGCCAACCTCAGCTCCTTGCTCCTGTACAGAAAGGAGGGGCTACAAGAGTATCACTGCTCCAGGAAATATTAAGCAAGAATTAGACTTTTTAAAAAAAGTGAATAAAATCAGGCAAAGAAAAATTTTATTCAGATGTACCATAAACTAAGAGATTAATGTGCTTTCTAATTTATATAAATAGGAATAAAGGGATAGAAGAAATAAGTAGTGCTTTGAATCTATAGAAGTTGTTAAGAACAAAGAAAGAAGTGTTTATAAATGCTAAATGAAAGGAGAGATGAACAGCTTATCAGTCCCCTTATTTATTTAGCTGTGACTGTATTGAATCACTGTCATCTGCCTTATGAATCAGTTGCTCTCTGTGACCACATTCTCCCAACCCTTCACAGAGAAAGCAACTTGCTTAATGTTTTCACAAAACTGGAAAGTGTTCAAACAACCCAGCTAAAATGTTTTAATGATGGAAAAGTTACTGCTGCCAGAGACAAAGAAAATAGGGAGGAAAGGCCAAAATGACAATGACCATCTTATTCCTGAAACCCTGCCAGAGACTTCAATGACCACAGAATTATTGTAATACAAAAGGCACAAAGAAAATGAGAGAAAATGAGACTCAAAAAAGTGTGGGAAATCTAACAGCCAGATAATAATCAATGACAAGGGAACAGAACAGATTATACACAAGAGGTGAACACTGCAAACTGGTGTGTGGGTGGGGAGGCCCCAACTTTTTCTCCATAATGTTTTTGGGTTAGGTTATTATGTGAAGGATTTCTTTTAATTTTTTTTTGTGTATGTATGTGTATGCACCCAAGTGTGTGTGTGTGTGTGTGTGTGTGTGTGTGTGTGTGTGTGTGGTGTTCTACCATTTAGCTATATACTTCTAGCCCTATTTTATTTTGAAACAGGTCTTGCTAAATTGTCCAGGCTGGTCTTGAACCTCAATCCTCCTGTCTTCAACCTCCCAAGTACTGGGATTATAGGCCTGTGCCACTGCGTTCTGCATAAGAAAGATTTTCTTATGGTTTTATGTTTATATTCCCAAAGTTAAATCTTCACCCCTGGCATCTCCCCCCGAACGCCAGGCTCACGTTATTCAGTATCTCCACTTGGAGGTCTAAGCCACTAGCCTGCTCAGGCCAACATTCCTATATTCCTACCTCCAACCCACACACCTGCACCAGCATAATCTTCCCAGGCTCGAGGACAGCAGTTCCACTCTTGCCAGCTTGGGAGGAAGGCAGGGAGAGCAAAGGATGGACAAGCACTGCAGTCACTCTGGACCCTCCTGCCCACCCATGTCCGCTCCAGAGCTCTCCCTACCAGTTCTTCAGAACCCACCACTGCTGCCACCTAGTTCCAAGCTTCGCAGGCCTCCTTAGCCCACCTAATCTTTGTTCAATTTAAAAATAGATTAGATTAGATTCTTCTCTTTCAAACTCCTCCAGCCCAAGGCTGGCCCAAGGCCATGTCTGACTTCATCTCCTCTCCTCTTTCTGCACCACTGGGCTCCAGCCACTGTGGATGCCCCATTAACAGAAACCAACACTGTCTCTCAAACTCTCCTGGGCTGATTTTTTTTTTTTTTTTTTTTTTTTTTTTTTTTTTTTTTTTTGCGGTACTGGGGATGGAACCCAGGGGCACTGTACCTTCGAGCTACACCGCTGGTCCTATTTTTAGTCGTTTTATTTTTTGAAACAGGGTCTCACTGAGTTTCAAAAAGCCTTGCTAAGTCCGGCCTCAGCCTCCTGAATGCTGCGATTACAAGTGTGCGCCACCGCACTGGCCTCTCCTGGGCCGATCTTCACTGCTGCTTCTATTGCATAATTGCTTGGTTCCCTGTTGATTATCTATTGTACCCCCACCCCCAGGAAGATGTAAGCTCCACAGTCACAGTTGTGCAGAAGGGTGCCTAGAAAATGACAGGCGCCCACTGGGTATGACTGCTTAAGACTTCACCTGTTTTTAAAAAATATCACTTTAGGCAGCACTGCTTGGCAGACGCTCTGGTCCTTGCTCCTCCCGGTATCTCCCTGTTTTTAGAGCCAGCCCAAGTAACTGCTGTGATTTGTTTATCTTTATGCTCCCCATGACAACCGCAGAGTGGGCTGGCACACAGTCGATACTCCAGAAGGTTTGCTGACTAAAGACTGAATGAGTAGCACCGGGACGGAGAGCAAAGAGGCCCAGGCAACCCGCGCGGCCCACCACGCGCGGCAAGCTGGCTGGCCCCGGCTCTGGGGGAGGCTGAGCAACAAGCTAAGGCTGGCAGAGCGAGTCGAAGCCTAGTGCCTTTGGAAAATGGGGCTTCCTTAGAAACATCTGAGTATGTTATCTACTTTCTCATATTTCAACCTTGAGGCAGAATTGCTACTTCGAATCACAAAATTTAAGCTAGAAAACAAAAATTTATTAAAAACACCTAGGCAGACCAACCACATAATTTTGCAGTATGTAAACTGGGGTCAGAGAGGCCAAGATATTGCCCTGGAATAAAAGGGGAAATGGGGGAGGGGACAGGAATGTCCCTCCTCCTGGATTTCCAGTCCATGGCTTTGGGGACAGTTTCCTTCTCAACACAATTACAATGAGAAAAAGGAAGGAAAAGAACCCTGGTTGTTCCATCAGGGGCATGTTTCTTAGATTAAGCCTGTAAGCAAAGTATTTCTTTTAAAAAGATAGCAAGGAGGTTACCAAATTAGATAAATATAAAAAAGAAAAGCAATAGTGAGCTTATTCCTAATTTTAGGCAGACAGAGCAACAATAAATTCACTGACAAAGAAAGGGGCTTTTGTTGGAATTTTGGGTTCAAAGCCTGGAAAACAGCAACATTATTTGTTGCAAAGCTCTTAAGTCATTCTTACGGAGGAGTTTCTAGAAAGGTTTGAGAACAACCAAACTCCTCCAAAGTGACTACTAAAACTTGGCATTAATAATTAGTCCCGGAAAATGGCTTTCAGACTCAATCAAAACATTAAAGTCACCGGGTGTGGTGGTACACACTTGTAATCCCATTATTTGGGAGGCTGAGACAGGAGGACTGCACAGCTTCAAAGCCAGCCTCAGCTACTTAGTGAGGGAGGCTCTTAGCAACTTAATGAGATCCTGCTTCAAAGTAAAATATAAAATAGATCTGGGAGTATAGCCCGGAGGTAGAAATCCCCTGGGTTCCATCCCTAGTACGACAAGAAAGAAAGGAAGAAGAAAGAAAGAAAGAAAGAAAGAAAGAAAGAAAGAAAGAAAGAAAGAAAGAAAGAAAGAAAGAAAGAAAGAAAGAGAAAGAAAGAGAGAAAGGAGGGAGGGAGGGAGGGAGGGAAGGAAGTAAGGAAGGAAGGAAGGAAAGAAGAAAGTTGGAGTGAAAAAGCATAAGGATTCTAAAGGGAACATTCTGTTTAATGGTACTCAGTGTTCAATATGTTAATATTTTACCATTAAATGTCCTGCAATAAATATATTTGTGAAAATATTGGGATGACATATTTATTTTGTCTAATACAAAAGTCACAGTGAAAGTACATGTATTAAGAATCACAGTCCGGTATGATGGTGCACACCTGTAATTCCGGTACACGGGAGGTTCAGGGCCAGTCTCAGTAACTTAGTGAGATCCTCAACAACTTGGCAAGACCCTGTTTCAAAATTAAAAATTAAAAAATAGGGCTGGGAGTGTGGCTCAGAAAGAGAATGCCCCTGGGTCCAATCCCCAGTACCACTTCACCTAAAAAAGAAAAAATCATGGGAGAGTGGTATTAATTAACTAAAATGCACTTCAAACTTAGTATGGGTATTTCTTCTGCACAATGAGAAACCAGGGTCACACAAAATATTGTCACCCTTCTGTTTATCTTTAAGAAAATTCTGTTGCCTCAGAACAAGTTCTAGGCTAGAATACAACATAAATTACTAGGTTTCAAGGATGACTCAAAAAGTAGACAGTGTGTAATAACTCAATCCTGAAAACCCATATAACTACAGAGATTAGACCTAAAAAATACCAAAAAACATCAGTGGTGGTGTTTGTGTGGCTACTCAGTGTTCTGTAAACGGCTAAAAAATTGGTCTTATGTGGCTTTGTTTAATTCAGTATTTGACAATAAAATGATGACTAACACTATCTTTTTACTGACATATCCCTGCAACTTTTTTTCCTTTACTTGATCTTTAAAAAACAAAGATCAAAGAAAGGAACAATTGCCAAGCTGAAGAATATATTAAAGAGCCGGGCATGGTGGCACACACTTGTAATTCCAGCATTTAGGAGGCTGAGACCAGAGGATCGCAGTTCACAGACAGCCTCAGCTGTCTGAGGCCCTTTGCAACTCAGTGAGACTCTCTTTCAAAATAAAGAATAAAGCCGGGTGTGGTGGCGCACGCTTGTAATCCCCGCGCTTGGGAGGCTGAGACAGGAGGATCGCACAGGTTCGAAGCCAGCCTCAGCTACGAAGTGAGGCTCTCAGCAACTTAGTGAGACCCTGTTTCCAAACAAGATATAAAATAGGCCTGGGAGTATAGCCCAGAGGTAGAAAGCCTCTGGGTTCCACCTCCAGTACCACAAAAAAATAAATAAATAAATTTAAAAAATAAAAATAAAAATAAAGAATAAAAAATTGGGCAGGGGGTGTAGCTCAGAGGTCAAATGCCTCTGGGTTTCATCCTCAAACCCGCAAAAAAAAAAGAATATATTCAAGATGAAAATGATTGATGATATTTGGACAGTATGTTTTCTCTTATCCCAGATTTTAAAAAAATTCATAATTATATGACACTTTATTGCTTTTTCCCCCAAAATTAAGTATAAAATAAAACGATGCCTATAAAATCTACAAAAATAACAAAAGCCTTATTGGGTTATTTTTTGGAGGCTGAGGCAGGAGAATTCCAAGTTTAAGGCCTGCCTGGGCAACTTAGAGAGAGACCCTGTCTTACAATAAAATAAAAAGGGTTAGGGATGTAACTAAGTGGTAGATCCCCTCTGGGTTCAATATCCAGTACTGAAAAAGAGAAAAGAAGAGAAAAGAAAAGAAAAGAAAAGAAAAGAAGAGAAAAGAAAAGAACGGTAAAGAAAACAAGAAAGCAGGTAAGTGCTTCATCTAGACTCACAGTGTGTAGCTGGCCTTGGAGCTCAAGGGTTGCCTGGTTGTCATTTCCTTGGGGTAGCTCAGCAAGAAAAAACTAGCTTTTAATAGTTGGGCAGTCAGCCCGGAATGTGAGTTCTATTTTCAAAGCATTTAAAAAGAGTCTATCAGCTGGGCATGTTGGTACATACTTGTGATACTAGTACTTGGGAAGGTGAGAAAGGAGGATTGCAGGTTCAAGGCCAGCCTCAGCAAGTTAGTGAGGCCTTTGGCAACTAAGTGAGACCCATTTCAACTCATTTCAAAGTAAATAAAATAAGACTGGTGATGTAAGCTTGGGGGTAGAATGCCCCTGGGTTCAACCCCCAGCATGCACATACATACATACATACATACATACATACATACATAGTCTATCTTTTTAAAAGGCACAATGGATTTTGAAGCTAGGACAGTGAATCTAAAAAAGGGGTCCTTCTTTTCTTGGGAAACTGAGATGAGATAATTTTGTTTTAAAGGAGAGAACTAGTCTACCTCATACTCTGCAGAAGATGAAGTGTCAGCTCCAAAGATTTTTGTTTGATTTATTTTTAATCGTCTGAGGATGGGAGCCTAAAATGAAGTCTTTCCAAGTGTACAGGCAGCACAAAAATCAGTCATTCAGGACTAGCAGGTACCAGCAATGGGTTCAGTGTGGCGAACTCATGCCATTGGTTGATTTCAAGCCCAAAGGAGAGAGCTCAGTGAACAAGAACAAATATCATAAAATGGGAAGAAAATAAGTGCAGAAAGGAAGGGTAGAGAGGATAGAAAAACTGTACTGGAAAAGAGTAAATGGAGAGGTCCAAAAACAGGTGTGAAGGCGAAGGGCTAGCACAAGCAGTTTTTGGTGTGAGGAGGCTGCCAATCTCTGGTCACAGAGCTCAGAGTAGAGGCTTCCGACACGGAGGCAGTTGCTCTGAGTCAAGGAGTGAGTTTGCTTGGAAGCGATCCATAAAAGCACATACCAGTTCTTGTTCCATTTATGTGCAAACTCCACGATCAGCAGGAGCTGAATGACTATAAAGATGCAGCCTCCTACGGCTCCCACGTAGCGCCAGGCTGCAAAAGAAGACAGTCCAAATAGTGATGAGGCCCATGTGCTTAGCCCAAAAGAAAAATACTCACTTTTCCTGGATGCTCATTGTATCTGTAACACATTTAACCCAGGCAGTCTGGTTCCAGAGCATCCAAGTTTAACCTCCATGCTAAACAGCAGGGTATCTTAACAGAGGTCATAAAATCCATAATGGCCCACAATTTAAAAGCAAACACACACATAGCCAGAAACATCAAGGGTTTAAATTTTATTGGCTAAGGAGTCACCAATGTACAGGGAGAAAATGAGGTTCCGATTGGGAGGGAGAAGCAGGGTTGTAGGTCTACTATTGGCTCTGCCACCAAGATCCTATAACTTTGGTTGAACCATTTCACACGGACTGCAGCCTGTCTATAAAAGTGACGGCTGATCTAAGGGCTTCTACGTCTCTTCCCATTTGAAATAGGCTGTCCTAAATATGTTAAATATACATAAACTATCTTTGTAAAAAACAGAAAAACCAATTAAAACCGTCTTAGAGGTAAAAGCAAGACTTGGATACTAACATTCTTAAGAAACATATAAAAAACTAGGATGAAGCCAGGCGTGGTGGAGCACACTTGTAATCCCAGCATTTGGGAGACTGAGACCAGAGGATCTGGGTTCGCAGCCAGCCTCAGCTACTTAGTGAGGCCCTTTGCAACTCAGTGAAACTGTGTTCTTAAATAAATAATAAAAAATAAGGCTGGGGGTGCAGCTTGGAGGTAAAATGCCCTGGCTTCTACCCCCAGTACTGGAAAAAAGAAAAAAAGAAAAAAACTAGTATGAGCCTGAAAGCTTAGCTGGACCCTAATAGGTACCTATGTGAGGGACTAAGGCTATTCCTTCCGAACAGATGCAATATGAAAGCTATTAATATCTTAATTAAGAAAGGGAATCCATTTGAGTTGAACAGAGTGTTTTGGACCACTGAAGTTCAAGCCTGCCCTCTCCCTAGCTCATATGAAAACCAGGGTCCTGTTTCAGCTATGACTAAAGGTCTCATGTAAAATGAAATGTGGTGGGTTCTATCAGTAACAAACATTAACTCAGTGTTACATCACTTTGCAGAGAGAGGAAATTTAGCAATAGACTGCAGGGTGCCTCCCTCCCTCCCTCATCCATTCTCACTGCTTAAAGGCTCTGTGTTTCCCGCGGCTGAGCTTCCAGTGCCAGCTCAGACTGAGGTCTCTCTGGTGGGGTCATGCTGACATGACAAACTGGTTTTCAAACAAATTTGAAGTGCCTTATTTTCCTTTCAGGCTAATAACCTTAAAATTATCATTTCAATTCCCAGGCCGGCAAATTAACAAAAGGTCCTCTCAGCTGCCTGAGAGGAGGGAAGGAGAGAGGGAGAGAGGATGAAGTGTGGGTAGGTAATGCAGGAGGGTTTTTTTCTTCTGTTTTTGCCACAAGAAAATCAGTAATTCAAAATATCAAAGGTACCCTGGACTATGCCTTTGAACAATTTTACAAATTGGATAAAACAAAATAAATGGGAAGTCCAAACACCCCATTGGTACCGTTCAGAAAGGTCTCCTGATCTGGAATGAAGAAAGCTCCTGAGCACATGGCCCCCAACAGCAGAAGTTTAAAGAACCAAAAGCTGGAAAGAAAAAAAAAAGGAAATGTATTTAAATGATATTCAAAGAAGGACAAAAGACCACTTGAAGATGGCGTGTCAATCAGTAACTCTGCCATTGGTAATGTTCTCTCCAAATCGAGGGGAAGTAATTAAGTGACTGAAGAATGCCTTTCCCCACAATTAGACACACTTGGCATGGCCTCCAAGTGTGCCAAACCCCACTTCATTGCAGGGGCGGACGTGACCTAGGGGAAGGTGTTAGTATAAGAAATAAACCCATGGTTTCCACTGAATTTCCCACTATGGCACCAGGTATTACAAGCAGCCTTCCACCACCTCTAAGGCCACTGGATGGGAACAAGAAGCTCCACCATCCCGAAATCACACAACAATCATAACTAAAGGAAGAAGAGTAACAGCCTTGTGTATAAGAAGGAATCCTGGAACCCTGGCCAGAACAGAAGGAAGGAGAAACTACCCCAGGGGAGACGGAAGACTTACCCATTGTGGATGTGGGCTCTGCATCCTTTGCTGTTGTTGATTTTCAAGGTCAGCAGGCAGAAGAGAAAGAAGAAGCATGCCATTCCAAAACAGACTCTGTACACCGCAGAGTACCCCATCAGCTTCTCACAGGTGTCCCCAGCTTTGATGCCTTTACAGATATCTTCGAAGAAAGGGATCTGGAGAAGAGGAGTGTAGAACAGTTGTCTGTTATATTGGTGAGGGGCTGTCATGAGGGTGCATTCAGCCTGGACTCAGATTCCACTGTGGAAAGGGATCCTGTGCACAATTAAACAAAGACTGAGGACAAAAGGCGGCTGAAGGCTCTGCCTTAATTTTCTCTGAATCTTTTTTAAGCATATAGTTCTCATAAAGCATGACTGAGCCTCAGAGTTGTTACTACATTTCTAATACATGGGTGTATTTTTCTTGAAATAGGTAAGAGGATAAAAAGTGAGAGACAGCCTTCACTGTCATCCCCAAAGGTCATTCCCCTCCTTCAGGACAGTCAACAATTTTGTGGGTAGAGTATTTTTATTAGTTTGCAGGTATATACATATACATAACATATATGCACATACTCATACAGTATTATACAAATATTAGATATATAGACAGATTTTAAAAATAAAAGATTTGGATTGGAGATATAATTCAGTGGTAGAGGGCTTGCCTAGCATGTGTAAAGCCCTGAGTTGAATCCCTAGTACCACAAAATAATAATGACAATAAGATTAAGAAAAGAATGCCAAAGGATCTTTGAAAAGTCTGTTCTAGAACATTTTTTATATCTTTTACCTTATATCTTTTACAAAAGATTCCCATCTACCTACATTGGTACCTAAGCAGTGGAAGCAAATAGGGGCTTTCTTTCAGAGATTTCCATTTATCCCAAGATAGCTCTTTTCATAGGAAGAAGAGATGGATGGGGGCTCTGAAACCTGGCCCAGAGAGAGGACCACAGCAGGTCTTTCCAGAGCAGCTGCCTGGGAAACTTTGCATAATAAAACAGTCTTTAATCCAACCAGTGCCTTCTTCAATCTCCCCTGGCTTGCACTGCCACACCCTGTCTGGGAGCCCCAAACTCTTGTTCCTCTGTGGAATAGAAAATAAAAAGTAAACTTCAACCATCGGCCTGTTGTATTTTTCTCCTGTTAATCTGTCTATTGCCAGTTCATTTCATAGACTAAGATGATCAAACCCTCAGGGAAAGGTTAAATTCCCCTACAATACCAAACAAACACACATGTAAGGTGTCCAGATTAAATAGAGAATATCTAGTTAAACTGCATATAAACAATGAATAATGCTTGAGTGGTAAGTATGGCTCATACACTATTTGAGAAACACCTAGACCGAATCCTGTATAAAACAAACTTATACTAAGAAATTATTCTTTGGCAAGAAATGAAGCTCAAGAAGACATGGTTGTGATGGGAGAGGCCAAGTGCTGCCCCCACAGCCGCCTGGCCCCACCTGCAGGCTGGCATCCTCCAGCTGCATGGGAGGGCTTACGGGACAAAGGGCAGACCTGAGGCCGGTATGAAGGCCACTGGTAAAGGTAGAGAAGGCAAGCAGAGGCAGCGAGAGGGGAAAGTCTGCAGGCTGAATTCCCAGGTCGCGGGACCACGGGAGAAGCGAAGGGTTGGAGGGCTCGTTTCTCAATGCATTGCTCCTGTGATGGAGGGGTACTGTCAGCAAGGGGCAAAGAACCGGAGGTGGAAGACAAGAACAGGAGACTGCTTAGCACACAGGGTCTAAGGTGCCCTGGGCACTCCAGTGGGAACACTTGGTCTGGATATTGCTTTGGGGTACCAATTAGGACTGGACACAAAGACACAGGAAGCAGAGAAGTCACCTGACTGCTCTCTGAAGGAGGCTGAAGTTTTAGCGGTACTGCCAAGTATCCCACATGGTTAAAATCTTCAGATGCTAAAGCAACAGGAGTCCACACACAAAATGAACGTTCAGCGACTCTAAACCAAAACCAAAGCCACAACAGGAACAGTGCTGGTGACAGGAAAGTGATACTGCTTTCAATCAGCAGGCGTGTGCATGTGTGTGCGCACGTGCGCGTGTTACTAAGAACTGAAGCCAGGGGCATCCTACCTCCATGCTATGCCCCCAGTCCTATTTTAATTTATTCTTTTGTGTGTGTGTGTGTGTGTGTGTGTGTGTGTGTGTGTGTGTGTGGTTTTGGGGATTAAACTCAGAGGTATTCTTCTCTGAGCCTCACACCCAGCCCTATTTCTTCTTTTCTTTTTTTTTTTTAATTTGGAAACAGGTTTTGCTAAGTTCTGAGAGCCTCATTAAGTTGCCAAGGCTGTCCTTGAACCTGTATTTCCTGTTTTGGCCTCCAAGTACTGGCATCACAGGTGGCACACACTATATTCCTACAGGAGAGACATGTAACCTTACTTACCAAGCTGTCTTATTTATATGGGACTGTCTTAAAATATGCATTATTTTCTTCTCTTCCTTCTCTCTTTTTTCTGTTAGCAACACTAATTCTTGACACCCCACACCCCATCTTTCACCTTCACGCTCTTCTCCACCTCCCTGCCCCCAAACCACTGCTCTCCTTTGCTTCTCCTTCCAAACACCAGCAGGCTGAACCTTTCATCCCTCCATTCCCAGCAGAGGCCTCCCTTGTTTATGCTAATGCACCAGACTGTGCCCACACCCCCCTAGGCTCATCAAAGGGCAAGTGTGGCACTGCACATTTCAACCAAAATGAAAGTGGGCAAATAACCCCCTGTTTCAAATGCTATCCAAGCCTCTTTTATGCTCTGTGGGTGACTTAGCACATTTAGCCTTCAATAAATGGTGAGTATTTTTAGGCAAAGAACTGCCAAGTTGAACAAGCAGACAGGATTTCAGTAAGAGGAATTTGATTAAATATTTGCTGTTCCAAAATCCATCCCAATTTTGGAAAAAGAAAACATACATGCATACAGATTCCACGCCGTGAGGGTGTTGCCTCTTAAACGTGGTGTGGGCATCCGAGGACACGGCGGGAGTTGGGCTCACACAATGAGCCTGTGTTGTTTCTGTGCAGACCTCTGAGAGCACAGCTTTCCTCCCCTAACCCTCAAAGCAACCAAACTCAAAGCCACAAACTGTCAAGCTAAGTATAGACAGCTCACGTGCATTTCCAATTCAGACTTTGTTGCTGACTCACAAGTTACACACAGCACCACCACCCCCAGGCTCAATTTCCCCATTTGTAAAATGAAATAATCTCATTTGCCCAGAGAATTATACCAGATAACTCTTGAGAAGTGCTTACCCAGCTCCTAAGTATGGACATCATTAAGTAAAATTCATTAATTTTGAGGTACTATTATATAAAAAATTCATTAATTTTGAGGCACTATTATATAAATTGCATCCACTACTTGTGGATGCATTCTTCTCTAAACATGGGGCAAGCTGGGCATCCCAGAACTCAGGAGATGCTCTATTCACTTTACCAAAGGATCCACTAAAATTAACTTTCAATAAGGTGAATCCTTCCTTGGTACGATCTATAGAAACTGAGTTCCTGAAAAGCAGCACTCATCTACCTGCCTTTCACAGACTCAGTCATCCTCAAAGAAAGGATATCTGAAATCACAAATCAGGGAAAGCAGTTCTAAGACATGAACTCAAGGACAAGGGACCTGGAAGAAGATCCACACAATCCTGCCACAAAGGAGAAATGCTAGCCATGATCCCCAAACAACTTCAATCTCAGGCAATTAAATATCAAGAAATAAGGCAAGCTGGGCATAGTGGCACATGCCTTTGATCCCAGTACTTAGGAGGTAGAGACAGGAAGATCACAGGTTCGAGGCCCATCTCTGCAACTTAGCAAGACCCTGTTTCAAAATAAAAAGGGCTGGAGGTAGAAAAGAGAAGAAAGGAGAAAGAGGAGGAGGAGGAGGAGGAGGAAGAACAACAACAACAACAAAAACCCAGCAGCAGCAACAACAACAACTACTACTACTACTACTACTACCACCAAGAAAAAAGCTACAGAGAGACCTACTGGTCTATGTGGCCAGGGGCCCACATGCTACAAACTTAGAGAAAAAGTATAGACTTTGGGAGTGGTTCTTACAGAAATGGAGAAGAGTCATGGTTCTACACTACAATACTGAGATAGGAAAGGTGGAATGAAAGAAATAGGTAGAAAGAAAACATAAAGAAAGGACAAGGAAAATATAATTTCAGTGGAACCCTATACTAAAATTCCCCAAACCAGGCCTATCAACCCCAGACTTCTGGGGAGCTGGCAAATCTTTACCCACTCACTTAAACGTTAAGTACCCTGAGCACTGATCTGGAAAGATGACAAGACCACCAAAACAGGAAACCCATTCACTTATGATAATTACCTTGGACACAGTTAGCCATCCTACCTGTGAATAGTTTAAGCAAAAGGGACACCTATCAGGATCAGAAAGTTGAACTCAACACCCCAATGGTTTTGTGACTGCAGGACTGATGTCATCCTCACATCCCTCCTCCTATCTATCCCTTGTCAAGTCTCCTATAAAAGATGAGCCACAGACCCCAAACACCTCTCTCACTTTTCAGGCGGCCCACATTCTCCCTTGAATATGTTTTTATTTTTACTGCCCCAAATAAACCCCATCTACATCTATGACTGGCACATGCTAAAACTCTTTTCTTTCTGTAAACCAAAAACCCTGCTGGCTCCAAATCCCCTTGCCCTCTCTCCCCCACTGGGAACGCCTCCAGACTCTATCAAATTGTCTCCTTTCTAGTGTGACAGTATGACCAGTATGATGCGAGAGACAAAAATGTGATATTAGCAAAAGCTAATTATTCAAGCCAGGCGTGGTGGTACACGCTTGTAATCCTAGCATTTGGGAGGCTGAAATAGGAGGATCGCGGTTTGTGGAGAGACTCAGCTACTACTTAGTGAGGCCCTTTGCAACTCAGGGAGATCCTGTTTCAAAATAAAAAATAAAAAATAGGGCTGGGGGTAGAATGGCCCTGGGTTCCATCCCCAGTAACACACACACACACACACACACACACACACACACACACACACACGTTAATTATTCTTCCATTTCATTATATTGAGTTTCAATTGCATAGAATGAAACCAAGTTGAGAGAAAGCTTAGGGCAGAGAAAGCTTAGGGCAGCTCAGGCATGTGCGGTAAGGTAAGTTCACTGGAACTGGAAGAACAAGATCTGCAAGTTCTGTTCAATCATCCCTCACGTGAAAAGAATTTCAGGATGGAGAGCTTCTCTCAGTCAGCCTCACCCCTTTCTGTTACTTTATTTATCTCAAGCTCCCCAGACAGGTGTTCTCCATGAATCAATTCCAGGGACCACAACAGTAGTGTCTGCCTGTGCCCACCAGTGGACAACAGCTGTGGGATGGGACATACAGAACCAGCTCCCATCCTCCCTCAGTGTCTCTCTAGAAAAGCCGGGCTCCTCTCTCAGCAACCAAGCACCCTTGAGGTCCTTTTAGGGATCTGGGGCTATCTAAAATACAGTAATAACATCACTTCTCTTTTGCTTAGGTATCCAAACATCTTTTTTCTTTTCTTTTTTTTTTTTGCAGTTATGCAATTATGCGTAAAGTTGAGACGCAGGGAATGAGACAAGCAGGCCAAGTAAAAAGCAAGAGGCGTGTTTTTCTGCACTCCCGAGCAAGGTTTACCCGTCTAAAGATGGAGCCAGTGAAGCGCACACCTTGGACCCGCACGTTGATACTTTTTATGGGGCTGTTTCTTGAGGGCGGAGAGAGCGCGGAGTTGGGGGCTTTTGGGCAGGTGGGTTGTTGTTTCTTAAGCAGTGGTTCATATCAAAGTTCTTGGAACTAAGCGATACCTGTGTCGGGAATTGGGTGACACATGTGTTTGTGGTTGTCCGCATCAGCCAGGGCAGTTAGGCCATTGATGTTTAACTGCAGTTAGTTACATGCATCAGCCAACTGGAACTTTCAGGGGTGGGGGGCTGCCAAGGTCCCTGCTCCAACCTAACAATGCGTAGCTCTCAGCTCTGCTCCTCTACTTAACATAAAGCTCAGTCAGTACCCATCTCCCTAGACAGGGCTGAGATGCTTAATCTCACTTTCCAATATTGCTGTATTGATTATAGTTCCTTTCTTGCTTTTTACCATTACTTTTTCAGGTTTTTTTTTGGGTGGGGGGAGTAGCAAATGGCCAGAGCTGATTTGTTGAGACCCCCAGAGTCAGGTCTCTGATCTAGGGCTCCAATAATAGCTTAGACCACTAAAGTTTCCCTTAAGAGAGAAGGGAGAATAACTGCATGTGACCCACATGGAGCCACTGAGGGATTAATACAGGAATCAGCACACTACCTCCTTTGGGTCAGGTCCAGCCAGCCTCCTGCTTATGTAAATAAAGTTTTATTGGAACACAGCCACACTCATTTGCTGACATATTGTTTGTGCTGTTTTTGTACCACGAGGACAGCCCACAGCCTGCAATATTTACTAGCAGGCTCTTTACGGGGAACTTGTACTACTAGGAAGAATAGCAGAGATCTGTGCAGAACTGTTAACTGCTGAAGTACAAATTAACATTTCAAAGGCAAGTGACAACTGGTGATAACTTACTCTAAGGATCAGAAGCCAAGAGGAGCCCCAAGAGCTGGAGGAACAGCTTCTGTGGGTCGGCCCAACTCTCCTCCTTCTCCCATTAGACCCTCTCCCTTCCCCAGAGCTGCCCTCAAATGGAACTTGGCTCCAAGTGAACCAACTTATACATCCCTGCATATCCTTTTTAGAGTGGCAAATTAGGCATCTTAATTTTTTTTTTTTTGAGAGGGTGGAGGGAGGGAATGGAGGTTATGTGTCTGTGAGTTTCTATGTTCTTCTCTATGGCTCGAAAGCCTCCAGAGATCTAAAAGAAAAGTCCTCACATCTGTTACACAAACACAGACGGTGAGCCCAAAAATAAAACCCACACTTATGAAAGCCAGCATGTCGAGGATAACTTTAAACTTATATGATGACGCTAGAAACTGTCTCGCTGAAACTGAAATACCATACCGCCCAAAATACCGGGCCCCTTGTGATTATACTCAGCCCAGTTGGAGAGGGCAACACAGGCTCTACTACAAACCTCCTGTTCACCTCAACTCTGTTTCCAGAAAAGGCCAAGGGGAAATCATTCCTGGCTTTTCATGTCAACAGAAATAAGAACTGACTCCACCATCCCCAATATTTGCTAGTGGAGTTCACATAGTTTAGCTTTTAAACACACGCTTGTGAACGCATCAGTCTAAAGTCAGGGGCTCTTTCCAAAAACACATGCCAAAGTGTTTTTCCTCTACCTGAAGTCCAGTGCTGCAAAGACGACGACTGTATGTTATCCCTACTTATATACCCAGCATGCCCCAGAGTGCTTGGCACCTATGCTTAATTGAATGAATGAACCAATGAATTAATGCAGTGGATTTTTATAAAATTTTAAAGAATATGCTCAGATTATAATTTAGCCAAAGTAACAAGTTTCTTCTATTAAACTTTGTGACAAGCTTCAAGGTTAGGCTGCGGTAGTCTCAAGTTATCTGTGGGGAGTGCAGTCCAAGGTCTCCAGGGGATGCCTGAAACCACAGAAAACCCAACCCAATATATACTTACGCTTTTTCCCATATACGCATACCTATAATAAAGTTTAATTTATAAACTAGGCAGAGTAACAGACTAACATAAGTAGTGACAAAATAGAGCAATTATAACAATATAGTGTAATAAAATTGGGTGGGGCCATGTAAAATAAGAGTTACTTGAACATAAGCACTAATAGCCCAGCAGCCAATTTGATAATGGCCACTAAGTGATTGGCAGGCAGGTAGAGTACACGTCCTGGGGGGGAGGGACAGAGGGGGACAGTGCTCAACTTAAACCAGTGAATTGCTTATTTCTGGAATTTTCCATTTATTTATTTATTTATTTATTTATTTATTTATTTATTTAGTGGTACTGGGGCCCCTGGAAACCCTTCTACATCCAGGCTACACTTGCAGACCTATTTTTATATTTTTATTTGGAAACAGGGTCTCTTAAGCCAGTGCGGCTGGCTTTGAACCTGCGCAATCCTCCTGTCTCTGCCTCCCAAGCACAGGGATTACAAGCGTGCACCACCGCCCAGCTATTTATTTATTTTTACTTTTGTTTTTGGAGTGTGGTTGATCCCAGGTAACCAAACCACAGGAAGCAAAGCCTTGGATAAGGGGGCTACTGTATTCATAATATTTATCCATTGCCCTTGTTCCCATCACTGGGACGCTGCTTCATCTTAGCTTATCCTGTTCTGCGTCATTTGTCTGCTCCCTCCAGCCTCATTTTATAACAACTGTAAGATCCTGTCTGTTCCACTCACTTGACAGGTGCTTAAGGTCCATCTACAGACCATTGCTTAAAGGATGCTCTTAGCAGAGGCAGAACAAAGCCTTGGGAAAACTCCCCTTTCAAAGCCCATCGTCCACCTTACAGAAGATCTAGTTAACATCTGGGGCTCACCAGAGGTTCTGGTAAGGAATCTTCACAGAGGAAGGACAGTAAGTATTTTAGTTCCTGGCAGGCCTCTTTATTACTGGACAAAGATCAAACCTCTTTGTCCTTGGTTCAGACAAAAAGAAAAGAAAAAAAGCCTCTCAGCAGGATATTCACTAGTTCAGATGCTGCCTCTATAGTTCCCCCACCCCACCCCACCCCCACATTTACTTGTGTGGGAGAGATAAGGCCCTGGCAGCGCAGGGACTCTTGCTTTCTCACGTGGTGTTAGGTCTGCATGGAATTTACAACAAAGATAAAACTGTTTGGAAACATATTAAGGAGGTAGAAAGAAATAGGCAGATAGAGCTGGAAGACCAAGGTAGAAAGATTTAATTTCCTGAGAGGCAACAGATGCAGATGCTACTAACTTCCAAACCTCCTGAAAGGATCAGGCCTCCTGAATGTTCTAATGAGATCAAACGCCTCCTGAGAGTGGCCAGAGGTTCACAAAAGTCCAGCTGTTCCTGCTGATAAGCAATCCAGGAGATTCTAGGAAGCAGTGTCTGGGACCCCAACCAAAAAAAAAGAGGCACAAAAAGAACACTATCTAAACCCCAGGAAACTGCCTCTGGAAATCCAAACCAGAAAGAAAACCCTTAGAAGCTTATAAACCCCTAGACAGGCCACACTAAATGGTCATCTTTTGGAAGCTTCTCCCTCTCCCTCTCCCTCTCCCTCTCCCTCTCCCTCTCCCTCTCCCTCTCTCTCTCTCTCTCTCTCTCTCTCTCTCTCTCTCTCTCTCTCTCACACACACACACACACACACACACACACACGTCCTCTTGACTTTTTTTTTTTGCGGGTCTGGGGATGGAACCCAGGGGCATTTGACCTCCGAGCTACACCCCCTTGGCCTATTTTTTATTCTTTATTTTGAAACAGGGTTGCAGAGGGCCTCACTAAGTAGCTGAGCCTGTCCACGAACTGCGATTCTCCAGTCTCAGCCTCCCAAATGCTGGGATTACAAGCGTGCGCCACCACGCCTATCTTCCTCTTGGCTTTGAGGGAAAGCAGTGCATAATTTATGACTGAGGTCCCTCGGGGTAGCCTGCAAACTCTCTTGAGTAGATCATGTAGACTTTGAGAGAAAGCAGTTTGCAACTGACGGTCCACGGCTTCGGCTACTCCCAGGTGGTGTCAGGGGCAGCTGCTGGACCCCATGAGTCCCCATTGCCCAGACACCAGGAAGGATGCCATTGTCCCAAGAGAGCCATCTACATCTTTTCCCCTTCTCTATTATCTTTAAAATAAGCTCCCTGCTCGCCTTTCTGTTGTCTGCGAGTGTCACCTACTTCATAGACAAGAACCCCAGTAAAAAAAAAAAAAAAAAAAATGCCCATTTCAATATGCCCCTCGAGTCACTTCTCCTGGGAGGGGAGGCAGCCCAGAGACTTTAAGAGGTAGAGCCTCACTGCCAGCTCCCCACAGGTAAACTCTAACAGGCCCTCAGCGTTCTGCAAAGGCCTTGAGATTCAACAACCCCATCTACTTGTATCCTCAAAAATTTACTCCCTGATACACTTGACACATAATGTGCCCACAACAGTACAATGAACTTAGCTATAGTTCAGGAAGAGGACCTTTGAAAAGTGTTTCATCTCAGCTGGGTTGGGGGTGGGGTCCTCCAAAATCAAAGAATGGGGTCAGCAATTTTTTTTAAATTTGGCTTTGTGTATATGTGTATAGTACTGGGGATGGAACCCAGGGGCATTCAACCACCATGCTACATCTCCATCCCTTCTTATGCATTTATTTTACTCCCTTAACTACTTACATACATAGATTTGTGGGTGGTGGGGCAGGAGGAGTACTGAAGATTGAATCCAGGAGCATTTTATCTTCTAGCTACATCCCAGCTCTGTTTTATTTTGTTACTTTCAAACAGGGTCTCACTAAACTGCTGAGGACCTTGCTAAGTTACTGGGGCTGGTCTCAAACCTGCAATCCTCCTGTCTCAGCCTTCCAAGTACTGGGATTACAGGTCTGTGCCACCATGCCAGGTTATTTGTTTATATTTTGAGATAGAGTCTCCCGAAGTTTCCCAGGCTGGCCATAAACCTGCAATCATCCTGCCTCGGCCTCCCATGTAGCTGGGGTTGTAGGCATGTACCACCATACCTGGTAATGTGATATTATTGTAACACAAAAACATCATATGGTAGCTCCTGAGAATGAAGAGTTCTACTTGGGGCTTCAATGTACCTAAAACAACCCCTGATTTTAGGCCTCAGTACTTAGAACCCTGAACATTCAACAGAAAAGACCAGATTCAAAACCAGAGTCAGACTTCCTGGCTTTGGCATGAACACCTGTCATTCTGTACTAGGACGAATTACAGTGTTATGGATCAAAGTGGAACTTTTTTTTTTTACCGATAATATTTGTTTGCTTAAATAGATGGTTATGCCAAATACAACCTGAAGGTGGGTTCTATTTTATCCGCAAATCCACTGAATAAACAAATACTATGTCTGTGGCTATCTTTATTTTCCTCTTCAGAATAACAGTGTTCCCTTGAGCTCAGCTTTTGACCACTGGGACAGGAAGGAGGGAGGTGGGGAACAAGAGCCCCAAGAGGTGATCTTCTCCCTGCTACTATGCCCAGAGTACTTTTCTGAATCTGGAGGAAGACTATACTTTCTAAACGACTTCCACTGTTACTTCTGTGAATATGTGACCAGCAAGCAAACCTAGTCTCACAAGCAGAAGAGCAGCACAAGTATTAGCCAGGCGATCAGTAATCCTGGGTTTGAGTCTCAGCTGCACCGGGGATCTCAGCTTTGGACAAGCCACTTAAATCCTGTGCCTCACCTTCAAACAACTGGCTGGTATCACCACCTAGAACTCTTCTGCCTTTAAATTTTTTAATAATTCATTCAAATTACATCCTTTAAAAGGATCCTAATGTTCTCTAACACCATCACACGCTGCTTGCTTTTGCTCAGCATGAATGTGAGTCGCATCCTTTCTCCACTCATCTCAGTAACTGAGTCCTTTAGCTAGGGTCCTTGGTCCAGGTATGTGGGGATCCCCGGGACTAGCACATGGGGGGCTTCCCACAAATGATCCTTACAATTATGCCTTCATGTTCCTCTCAGTTCTTCGTGTTAAAAATAGGAAATAAGGTGGTTCGTTTACCAAATGACAGAGTCTCAGGCATACTGCCTGTCGACTCCAGGAACCACTGAAGTCTTATAAAATGTCCCACTGACTGACTAAAAGATATACTTATGAGCAGTCTTGAAATCTAAGGTGTTCCCAAAGAAAGCAGTTCTGTATTCATGCACAGCCAGAATTCTGTGGTCACTCAGAACATGGAAGCAGGGAATCATCTGGAAGAAATACAGGTAGCTGCCAGGCATGGTGGCACAAGCTTGTAATCCCCGTGCTTGGGAGGCTGAGACAGGAGGATCGCGCAGGTTCGACGTCAGCCTCCAATGGCTTAAGAGACCCTGTTTCTAAATAAAAAATATAAAATAGGTCTGGGAGTGTATGGGAGTGTAGCCCAGAGGTAGAAGGTTGGGAGGGGATCAGGAAAAAATGGGGTGTAAATGCTAATAACTATAGGTTTTTTTAGGAGTGGCAAAGACGTTCTAAAATTAGATTCTGGTGATTGCTGTGTAACTGTGTGACCATATAAAAGACAGTGGACTATGCATTTTAAGTGGGTCAATTTTATGCCACATTAATTATATCTCAATAAAGCTGTCTGAAATAAAAAATAAAAGTGAGTTGTCTGATGCTAGAGATGTCAATGTGCTTATACGCTAAAGAAGAATCAAAATGTGAGGTATTGTTCTAAACAGTTTTCATGGATTAAATCACTGAATTTTCACAAAACTGTATGGAGTAGGTCATTACAAATTTTTTTTTTTCTTTTTTAAACAGGAGAATCAAGGTGGAGAGAGTGAGAGAGCTGGTGAGTGGTTAGGCCAAGACTTAAACTTCAGGCAGCCTGGCTTCCAAGTCCACCCCCTGTGTTATACTATTCAGTCTTATATTGAGCATAGTCAAGGAAAATGAAGAAGCTATGGAATGCCATCCCAGCTGACTGTAGTTTTAATATGGCAATGAGAAGGGATGCTTCAGGAAGATGATAACAGTCTAGAATGAAAGAAAGAAGGAGAAAGGGGCTGGGAGAAGATGGAAGTATGGTGCCGAGGATGCCGCTGCTGGCGGGTGCCAAACAACGGCTCTGAGCTGTACGAACAACTGAACCAAGAGGAAGGACCTCTGCACCCAGGATCTAGAACTGAGATTTTGTTCACAAAGGCTGGGAGTGCAAGAGCATCAAGAGGATGTGAGAGAGTAGTTTGGATGGTGTATCACATGTTTTAGCTAGATAAGCAAGAAAAAGAAATGGAGAGAGAAGCCAAAAGACTGCAAGAAACAACAACTAAGAAAAGATTAAGAAGTGGAAATTCAGTGAGGTAGGACAGGTGCTGTGAGGTCCTAAAGGAAAGAGAAATGGAAGGCTGACAGAAATGGCATTTGTAAAGTTTAAGAAATATGAGAAGCCGGGCGTGGTGGTGTATACCTGTAATCCCACTTCTTGGGGGGGCTAAACAGTAGATCACAGGGTCAAGACCAGCCTCAGAAACTCAGCAAGATGCTCAACAACTTAGTGAGCTCCTGTTTCATAATAAAAAATAAAATAGGGCTGGGAATATAGCTCAGAGGTAAAATGCTCCTGGTTAAATTCCTGGCATAGGGAGAGAGAGGGGAAGGGAAAAGAAAAGAACTCTAAGAAACTGACAGTTCTGGGTGACTTGGGATGTGGCCTTGGGACTCAACTGGCTACAAATAATTCTTCACTTTGACCTCTTTATAATCTTACATCGATGCCACTAATGCACGTGAATTTCCCTGAAACACATCTCCTTCTCCAGTGAGGACAACAGCAAATGGTGAAAATAACTGAGAAAACAGACTAAGTGTATTTATCTCACCACTAAAAAATATGTTCAATGGGCTTTCTGAATAAAAAGAAAAATGTTTAAGTCTACCCTACTAGCTTTAATCAAAGAATCTAAAACCCCAATTATTGGCCTCAACATTCATCAAAGAAGGATCTTTCCCCTTTCTCCTGTGAGTGTTGACATACTGTATGATAAACATAGAAACTGTAGTTCAGAGAGTGTACTCAAGATTAAAGACTGGGGGAAAAAAAAAAAAAAAAAAAACAATAAACCAGGACAGGTGATGAATGTTACCTGGAGAAGGAGGCTTGGTTCAGCTCTACCAGTGTCTTCTGTCCCCCAGGAACAAATAGGTAGAGGAGGACTGTAACTGAATGGCTTATTAAGTCCAGGGGAACAAAGGTATCAGGAAAAGTTCTAAACAATTCCTGGATGAAATGCCAGATGCTGGCGAGTGTGCAAGGGAAAGACAAACTATGGTCAAGAAGGGCTTCGAGGGTCAGCCCAGGGCAGAACAAGTAGATATGCAGGGACCCCTCTAGCACACTAGGCAACTTACTTCCCAAACAGGGAAGTAAGAGAGCCCTGCTGTCCATTTCAATCCTCACGGACTTTTCAAAAACTCAAGAAGATTTTCAAGTGATTCCAGGAATTGTAAATGCTTTTCTTTGGGAACAAGAAGTTAGGGTAAACATATGAAACAGGACGTAAGTACACATGCAGGACTGGGGCTTCACTACAGCATGCCTGCCTCTTCCTGAAGCAGCACAATGTAAATGGAGGGGGGATGCGCAGAGAGCCCGCAGGTCAATTTATATACCTGGCTAGGAATTTTCAGGTGTTTGATCTAGGCTCACTGGCAACCTCCAGAAGTGGCTCTAGCTAAAGAGTTGGGAGTAGAGAGGGAATTAGAATTAACACTGGGCTATCAGACTCTCATGAAAACCAGAGGGAGGAGGGGGAATGAGTGAGTGGGGGGGGGAGTGGGAGAGAGAGGGAGAGAACGTGAACTGAGGGCCTGCTTTATAACACCAACAAAACAGTAGCCACGAGCTACCCAAACCCCAGTCCAGAGCCCATTCCATCTGGCCCTCTGGTCCTCTGAAGCATTCTATACCCTGCAACATTGTCTTCCAGTGCTGTTTCATCTAGGGAGGGGTAACCAATCAAAGAAGTATGGTTTCCATAGGACTACTCACTCAAGGGAGAGCTACCCGAGCCCACCAGCTGACTGCAATGTGTAAAATAAAGCACATTTCCAGTAGATGCCAAGCAGGATTACAAGGGAAGCACAAAATCTTCCAAAACAAATGATGGAAGAAACTGCAATAAAAATAAAGTCCCTAGTAGACTCTCCTCTTGATACAATGAATAGCTTCTCACGATTTAAGTTTAAAACAAACATACTTCAAAAACCAGTCATGGCCAAAGTCCTTTTCACATTCTGTATCCCAAACAAATAATGTTACCATGTAGTTTATGATGTGTTTTTGTTTTAAAAAAAAACTTAAAATGCAAACAATTCAACATCTAAGTTAATTAGAGCAGCCTGGAAGCCAAATGTATCCTAGGATGAAGAAAATGGATCTAAGACATTTCAGGTTAGGAAAATTTAAGGTTCTCTATACCTTGGTTATAGCTTAATGAGCTCTTGGGAAGGCCTCATGGGTCAACTGTCCTTCCTTCTCCAGTCCGAGCTGGGGTTTAGGGTTGCCTACTCCCCAAGAAACAAGAACCTTCCTTTCTCCTCCCTCCCAAATGCCCATGGAGCATCCCAGGGCAACTGAGCCCAAGCCGGCAGCAGGTGTCAACATACGGCAGTGCCAGGTCAAGAGACCTAATTCACTTGCTCATTTTCCCTTCTTTTGTGTTCTATATTCTAAAATGGATTTAAATCCCTTGAGCATCAAATGTCTCAAGTTTATACCTATTTACATGGAAAGAATAACAGGCAATAAAATGGCTCTTATCCTCTGAGGTGGGAAAACATGCTTCAAGCAAAGGCAGAAACCATGCCCCATTCCACCAGTGCAGGAGAGCTTTCTCTGGGCCAAAGTTCTCTTGGGAGGGGAGTTTCTCTAGGGAAAAGCAGGACCAAGTTGGTCCAGCATCTCCCTGCAATTCCCTCTCATTGTCACTTACACACAGGCCACATTCTGAAACCAAGCAAAAACTGAGGATTACCCTTGGTTCTCAACCCATGCACCAAAGGCCCACGTGACTGGAAGGCCCCCACTGCGTGGAGAATGCAGGGTAGGAGGCGATGACACATCCCTATCCGGGTCACACAAGCAACCCGTTCTCTCCCCTTAGCCAATCACATCCTCAAACATCCCCAAGAGCCAACAAAGCAGGGGGGCAGGGACTGCAGCAGAAGGCCAGTGTGTGTCCCACAAGGGGGCCTTTCAACGCCCACTCTCCCGTACTGCCTGAGGATGAGGTCAGCCTCCTTCCAGGGCCCTGGAACAAGCTGACTTTGTGGCCAGATGGCTGCCCCCTGTGAGGCTAGAAAAGGATTGGTTTCACCCACAGGGACCTCATTCCTCATGCAGAAAGCCCAGTCAAAGGATTTTTAAAAGTTACACTCAGGAGTCAGGCATAGAAATTTACAAAGCCTCTGGTGACGTCGGGGCTGCCCCTTCCTTTCTTCTCTCCTTCCTTAAACTTTCTGACCCCAAATCACCCCTGCATACCCTACTGTGGGGTTCACCTCCTTAAAACTTTCCCTCTGTTTCTGTGATGATTGACACCTGCTCAATAATCTGAGATGCTGTCTCACAAAAAAGTAACAAGAGAAAGAAAAAGATCTAGGACTGGGCTGGGGCTCTAGCAGTGATAAAGTGTGTGCTTGGCACATGTGAGGCGCTCGGCTCAATCCCCGCATTGCCAGGTGGGAGGAGGCTGAGGATGAAGCGCAGTGGTATAGTGGCAAAGCGCCCCGGAGTTTCACCTCCAGTACTGAAAAAAACAAAAACAAAAACAGAATCCACACTGAATTGCCATTTTTTTCAGCAGACTGTGGGACAAATGGTCTCACCCTAGCACAGATTTCTGCAATTTTTGATCCAAATTTCCTACAAGATTTGACCCACGTTTTCCTCCCTGCCCCTCTACACATGCCTGCCTTGCTCTTTCTCCTTCTCTCAGCTCAGCAGCTGAGAAGATATTCAGCCCAGGTTTAAATCCCAACTCTACCACTCAGTGGCAGAGACCTGATGCAAGGGACTTAATGACTCACCGCTTCAGCTTCCTCCTCTGCAGAGCAGGGAGGAAGGTTATCTAACAGTACCTACTGTTCAAGCGAGAGCAGAAGCTTGTGGAACTGCCCAACAACCATTATCTCTTAAAATACTATTATTCATACATGCCACTTCCTCCATGAAGCCTTCCAGAGCAACATCAGTCAACATCTTTTGTTTCTTGAATAATTTGCCTACCGACAATCAAAAAAGTACAGATACTGGCTGTACTTTTTAGGGCTTGTTTCATGGGTGGGTTAGTTGGATGGTAAACAGGTGTTAAAATTACTATGGGCCAGGTACTGCAGCTCACACCTGTATTCACAGTCTTTGGGAGGCTGAGACAGGAGGATTTATGGTTCTAGGCCAGCCTCAGCAACTTAATGAAACCTGGTTCAAAATTTTAAACATCGCAAATAAGGGCTAGGTGTGTCGCTCAGTGATTGAATGCCCTGAGCTCAATATCTGGTGTCAAATTAATTAATTAATTAATTCACTCATTCATTCATGTTCTAAAACCTATCCCCATGACTTCCAATTACTTCTACCCTCCATAGCAATGTTTCTGACAAGTTCACCCCTGAGAGATAACAAAATATTTGTATATTTACAGATTTTGTTTCTTGGATCCAAGGCTTAATTTTACCAGGACTAAAAACTTCTTAAGAGAAGAGATCAGTTGGGTGCAGTGGCCCATGCCTGTAAAACCAGTAAAAACAGGAGGATCACAGGTTCAAGGCCAGCCTCAGCAACTTAGGGATGCCCTATTTCAAAATAAAAAGGGACTGGGGTGTGGCTCAGAGGTAGAATGTTGCTGGGATCAATCCCCAGTATTTAAGAGAAAAAAAAAAAAGGCAGTACTCACACCACAGATATCTGGGACACACAGTTCCCACCAGGGGACCACAGAGGACCGTCAAGCCACTACTTATTGAATTTAAAGAGAGAACATTACGCCACTGGAAAAACAAATTAGTAAATGGAAATTAAGTAGAACTTAGGAATGAGAACTAAAATCTACCCTTTCAGTATTCCAACTCTCAAATTTCTTGCCACAAACACAAGGATAAACCACGATGAGCCGATCCTGGGAGGCGAGCACAGCGATAGAGCGTAAAGCCTGGGCCAGGCCTGCGAGGCAGACTGGGTCTCGGTCTCGGTCTCCCTGCCTCGGGTCTTCTGAGATGCTTACCCTTTCCTATGGCACTTATCAATCTCTGCCTCGTTTTGGGCCTCATAAACTTCCCGTCTTCTCTTCTAAGTGCTGAGCCTTCCTTCCTTCTCATCTGAACACACTGTGGCTCCCACTCCAGAGCCTTACTGAGCAAAGAATTCAAAGCAACCAGAGAATACAGACTTCACAGGTTTGACAGATGTTTCCACTACCTTCGAAACAAGTACAATTATAAGTTCATTACCCAAGAACAAGCTCCACAGGATCAACTCTAACTAATAGATGAGAATAAACCAAATCCTTTTAAGAAAATGGTTTTCTGGACTGGAGGTGTAGTTCAGTGGAGAGTGTCTACCTAGCATGTGGGGTTGGCATGGGGCCCTGGGTTCCATTCCTGGTACCACAAAAAGGAAAGACAGCTTGTTTTGAAGCACTTGAGCGTATTTAAAGTAGTCGTAGTTTCAGCCTAATGCTGGGGAGATCGCTCCTCAGCAGCTGCTCCTGGTGCAGCTGTCTGTCTCCACCATGGAGGGCGCATCAGAGTCAGTCCCAGAGAGCTCAGGGCTGAGCAATAAGTCCCCAAAGGGAGTGAGTTTGGCAGGGAGGCTTTCCTCTCCCACTTCTGGGATGAGAGCTGTCCTCATGAACTCATGCTGCTCTCTGCTCTCTCTTCCGGGCCAGCTGTGCCCTGGCAGGTGAATGCTGCCCTGCTCCATGCCGTGGTGCCCGCCGCGGGGAGTCTGGCTCCTGCGGGGCTCAGCAGGAGGAAGCCCACGTCAGTGCAGTTACTCATTGCGTGCCGCCTCACCGCCCATCACTGTCTAAAGAATGGAGGCGATGCCTGCCATCTACTTGCTGGCATTTTAGACTCTTTTGTTAATTTGTTCAGAGCCTGGGAAAGGAAGAACAGTGTTATTTATTGGCCTTTCTCCAAGATACAACCACATTCCCCCATAATCTGGTCAAGAGGCCTGCTATTGAGGAAAGGGGAAATTCCAGGAAAAGGCCCTCGGTGTGTCTCCATGAGCATCACATGCCAGGCCCACTTCTGCACACGCTGCCCAAGAAATGGCTGGAAATCCATCCTCCATCCCCAGAGACACTGCCCTATAGGAGATCTGCCCAGAAAGGTGAAAAGCCACCCCAGACCCCATGCCCTGCATCATCCTGTGCATAAAGTGTTTATAACAGCTGCTACTTGAAATACTGGCAGCCATCCTAATAACAAGAGAAAAGAAGAGAGGTCTAAAGAGAAGTCTGCACATTTCATCAGGAATGGCTATAAACAAAGACAAAACCCTCAACCCTTGGATACAAACATGCTCTATGGTAAGCACCAGATTGCATCTGCAGCGCACGCTACTTAAGACCTAGCGGGCAGACAGTTTGCCTGCTCAGTTGGAGAGCAGTGCCCCAAACCATGGACCCTGATCTCTAGATTACCAGTTTCCCACACACCCTCATCCCACATCAGCACTAAGAAGATCTGAACAGAGGCAAACTCACGTGCTCCATCTGCTTGGCCACGGTCGGCGACATCATCATGCAGCAAAGGCCGACCACCAGTATGAAGTAGAGCGCGTACATGAAGCGGGTGGTCCTCGACTGCCGGACCTTGGGGCAGCAGCCGCAGCAGAGGGAGCAGCCCGCAGGCCCACAGCAGCAGGCCAACTAGAAAAGGACACAAACACCCACTCAGAACCTGTACTGTGACTTAACAAGGAATACCTACTTGGTCTACATCCCAGGTTCCAGGAATAAGAGTTGCTAAAATGCCTGCAATTTCCAGAGTGATGGGGTAAGAACAGAGTATTTTGTTATGCACCAAAATGTCCCTTTAAACCATACCTGAGTTTGTGCTATGGAATTCATTCTTGGGGAGGCCCTGGATTACTTCAGGGTGGGGACTGTTGCCAGAAGAAATTGGCCATGTGATTTAGAGGGTTGGAAATTTTGGCTCACCACCACCACCACCACCATCCCTGGGCAGGGGAACTGCAGATTGAATTAATTACCAATGGCTGGTGATTAGATCAATCAGACTTACAAAATAGCATCTCTATGAAAACCTTAACCCACGAGATGGACTCAGAGATTCCAGGTTGGTGAAACATTCCATGTGCTAAAAGAGTAGGGTGCCCCAGCCGGGTGTGGTGGCGCACGCTTGTAATCCCCGCGCTTGGGAGGCAGAGACAGGAGGATCGCGCAGGTTCGAAGCCAGTTGCGCGCGCTGGTTTAGGAGACCCTGTTTCCAAATATAAAATGTAAAAATAGGTCTGGGAGTGTAGCCCGGAGGTAGAAGGGCTTCCAGGAACCCCAGTACCACCAAAAAAAAAAAAAAAAACCATAAACTGTTTTTAGCCGGGCGTGGTGGCGCACGCTTGTAATCCCCGCGCTTGGGAGGCAGAGACAGGAGGATCGCGCAGGTTCGAAGCCAGCCGCGCACGTTGGCTTAGGAGACCCTGTTTCCAAATATAAAAATGTAAAAATAGGTCTGGGAGTGTAGCCCGGAGGTAGAAGGGCTTCCAGGAACCCCAGTACCACCAAAAAAAAAAAAAAAAAGAGTAGGGTGCCCCAACACAATAGAAAAAGACACTCGGGCTTAGAACCTTTCTGGACCTCACACTGTGTACCTCTTCACCTGGCTAGTCATTTGCATCCTTTACAATAAACCAGTACATGTAAGAAAAGAGCTTCAGTAAGTTCTATGAGCCATTCCAGCAAATTATTGAGCCCAAGGAGAGGATGGGGGAACCCTAATTTTTCAGCCAGCTAGTCAGAATATGGTAGGCCCAGCCAGGCATGGTGGCACATACTGGTAATTTTAGTACTTGGGAGGCTGAGATAGGATTTGAGGACAGCCTCAGCAACCTAGCAATCTTTCTTTCTTTCTTTCTTTCTTTCTTTCTTTCTTTCTTTCTTTCTTTCTTTCTTTCCTTCCTTCCTTCTTTCTTTTTTCAGGTCTGGGGATGGAACCCAGGGGCATTTGACCTCCAGGCCACATCCCCTGCCCTATTTTTATTCTTTATTTTGAAACAGGGTCTTACTAAGTTGCAGAGGGCCTCACTAAGTAGCTGAGGTTGTCCGTGAACTGCGATCCTGATCCTCCCTGTCTCAGCCTCCCAAATGCTGGAATTACAAGCATGCACCACCACGCCCGGCTGACTTTTCTATTTCTAAAAATAGAAAATAAGGCTGGGAAGCTGAGAGTAGTGGCGCATGCTTGTAATCCCAACATTCGGGAGGCTGAGACAGTAGGATTCAGGTTTGTGGTCATCTTCAACTACTTAGGTCCTTTGCGACTCAGTGAGACTTGGTTTCAAAATAAAGAATAAAAATAGGACTGGGTGTGTAGCTTGGAGATAGAATGCCCCTGGGTTCCATCTCCAATACCACAAAAAAAAAAAAAAAAGAAAAGAAAACAGGGCTGCAGGGGGCATAGCTTAGATATAGAATTTCCCTGGGTTCCATTCCCAGCACCAAAAAAAAAAAAAGGAATGTTCAAATTTCCAATTGGCACCTGAATTAGGGACAATGTTGTGGTACCGAGCCCTTAACCTGTGGGGTCTGCACCAACATTGCAGGAGACCCAGCTGGTATCATAAACTGGGCCAATACTTCACCAACATATCCACTCCCACCTTCAGCAGGTCAACCTTCCAAGCTACAAGATGATCATTCTTCCCAGGCATGCTGACCACAGGGCAGGGCATGCAGAAAGTTAAGGAGCCATGGCAAGTTTTTAATCCCCAAGACTCAGGAGGCTAAGATAGGAGGAACACAAGTTCGAGGCCAAAGAAACTTTGTCTCAAAATAAAACATAAGAAGGGCTGAGGATGTAGAACAGTATGCAAAGCCCTAGGATTCAATCTCCAGTATAATGAGTGTAAAAAAAAAAAAAAAAAAAAGCATGTGACAGATCTTGCACCCAAATTTTCTGATACCATCTTATTTTACATTAATTTATTTTTTTAACTTATTTATTTCCTTTATTGTACACTATAGTTTCACATCATAATGTGGGTCATGTTGACAATGGCCTGTATTCACACAGTACTTGGTGCCCCCCCCCCCAGTTTCCCTTTTTCTTTTCCTCCCAATACTGAGTGTCCAGGTTAACAATGTTATATTCACATGTATACACATATTCGAAGGTAGCTTTTCTATTAATAAACCTCAGCCTTCTTCTTCCCCTCCCCTTCCTTTCTGACTTCACTAAGGTTTCCCCTCCATTATCTAGAGTCCCACTAGTATCCCTAATATTCCCTAGCTTGAATATATTAGAGAATACATATGTCCCTTCTCTTTCTGTGCTCGGCTGATCTCACTTAACATAATGTTCTCCAGGTCTTTCCATCGTTTTGCAAATGACATGATTTTTTCTTCATTGCTGAGTACAATTCCATCGTGTGTATTTCCCATAATTTTGCAATTCATTCATCTATTGATGGAGACCTAGGTTGGTTCCATATTTTGGCTATTGCCTGATACCATCTTTAATGAAAAGCATTAATGGCTTGGGAAATGGCCAATAATAAACAGGAAAGTTTTTTCCTAAGTACTATACTCATTGCTCTTAGACAAAAACGAAGATATCTGGGATTAGCTGAGAGCAAGAGAAGAAGCCCAAAACTAGAAAACAGACAAAGTAAGGCAGGAAAAATATGAAAAACAAGCAGCTGGGCCCAAGAACAGGACTCATGAAGACTGAGGGCCTAAGAACAAACTGAGTGCCGTGGGGAGTGCTGGCTTGGGAAAGGCTATGCTTGCAGCCAGGCACCTTTGTAGGAAATGCACAGGGTGCAACCCAGAGCTGAATGGGAACCTGCAGTGTCTTCTACACAGGCATTGTCTACCAGAGCCTCATGACTGTGGGGCAACCTTCTTAGGCTAACGAGTAGTGCACGGGCCCATGGGGTACAGAGCTTACAAGGCCTTAATAATGCTCAAAGCAATAGGTACAGTGGTCAGTGGCTCAGGTGTGAAGTCAGCCTGCCTGGGTTTTAGCTTGTCTTTGTTTCCTACAGGCTCTGGTCCACAAGCAAGTTATTTGCCCATTTAGGACTCAATCTCCAGGCTGGGCATGCTGGCGCATGCTTGTAATCCCCGCGCTTAGGAGGCGGAGACAGGAGGATCGTGTAGGTTCGAAGCCAGCCGCGCTGGCTTAGGAGACCTGTTTCCAAATAAAAATATATTTTAAAAAATAGGTCTGGGAGTGTAGCCTGGAGGTAGAAGGGCTTCCAGGAACCCCAGTACCACCAAAAAAAAAAAAAAAAAAAGACTCAATCTCCAAGCTGGACCTGGTAGTGCATGCTTATAATCCTAGTACTTAGCGGGCTGAAACAGAAGGTTTACAGGTTCACGGCCAGCCTCAGCTACTCAGTGAGTCTCTCTGCAATTTAATGAGACCCTGTTTCAAAATAAAGAGCAAAAATAGGGCTAGGGGTATAGCTCAAAGGTGGAATGCCCCTGGGTTCAATCCCTGGTACCTCCCCCCCACGCACACACACAGACTCAATCTCCTAATTTACAAAGTAGGGGTGGTAGTAGGACTTGTGCAACAGTCTCTTAGACTTTACGCTATGGTCATCTGATGTACCTGGTGTCAGGGAGGGGTCTCTGTTAAGCAAACAGGGAATTCTACAAAGGAGATTACCACAAACTGTTAATGATGATCAAATCTGTATGCATTAACACTGTATTCAATATATAACTTAAATACTAACAATTCAATCTCCTGATAGTGATTTGGAAGGAAGTTTGGAATTTGCAAGTCTTCAAAACAAGCACCCATTAGAATGCTACATTATAAACACCACTTATGCCCATGCTGGGCATGGTGGCACATGCCTATAATCCCAGTACTTGGGAGGATGGGACAGCAGGATCACAGATTCAAGACCAGCCTCAGCAACTTAGTGAGACTCTCACTAACCTAGCAAGACCCTGTTTCAAAAACCAAGTGGAGGTGGCTGGGGTGTAGCTCAGAGGTAGAATTTTCCTGGGTTCAATAAGAAGAAGAAGGAGAAGGAGGAGGAGGTGGAGGAGGAGGAGGAGGAAAGAAGAAGGAGGAGGAGAAGAAGAGAAAGAGGAAGATGAGGAGGAGAAGATGATTATGATCATAGGTATGTAGGAACAACAACAAATTATAATGATGTTGTGACAGATCTTGGAAATTCAGTCTTTTCCCAAGTTCCCTCATTCACTTCATGAAAGTGCCACTGTTTGAACCCTTTAGCATTCTGTACTATTCTATCACCTCAGATATTGTTAACGTTCTTTCTTCATCTTACATTAAAATTTCCAAGCGATCCTCCTCAAAAGACTTTTTTTTTTTCATACTGGAGATTGAACCCAGGGGGCCTTCTACCTCTGAGTCACTTCCTCCTCTTATTTCTCATTTTGAAATAGGATCTCACTAAGTTCCTGAGGGCTTCCTTAAGATGGTGAAGCTCGTCTCAAACCTGTGATCGTCCTGTCTCAGCCTCCCCAGTACTGAGATTACAGGCATGTGCCACCACACCTGGATCAAAAGACTCTTCTTGCCTCACAAATAGACCACTACTTTGTAAAAGAAATTATTCTATGTGAGTTGAGCCAACAGATCACATAAGTGAGATTCCAGTACTACCGCATGTGCTTTTTATGGGCCACCTATTTTACAGTTCATTCGTCCACATTTAAAATCTGATTGACCTCTTTCCATTTACATTCTCAAGTTTTATGTACACATACACACACACTCACACTCTTCTCAGCTGGCTCGATTCTCTGGGCTCTGCCTTGAATCAAAAAATGGATGCTGAATGAATAATGTATGTAAGTTATGGCATCAGTGCTCCTCAGAGTGGCTGGAAATTCCATTCCGTGGGACCACAGTCACAAATTACATGCTGCACTCTGAGTTTCTCACCAGCATTCTATCACAAAGTGTACTAAGGGCTTTAATTTTTGGATACTGCATATTTTCTTTTTCTACAAAAAATTATTACACATTCAAAAGAAAGTTAGACACCCTTTTTGAAAGGCTATGTTTGCAATCCTTCTAGAAGTTCATGCTGTGTATTATGTTTCCACAAAGACAGAGATTTAGGCATAAAGACTGGAAAAAGTCTTACCCTCCAGCTACACAGGGACTGATTTTAAATAAACTATGGGCTATTCATACAATGCAATATTGTTTTAAAAAAAAAAGAGAGAGAGCAAGTCAGAGCTCAGCATGGTGGTGCACAGCTGTAATACCAGCTACTCCAGGAGATGTGGCAGGAGAATCATAAGTTCAAGGTCAGCCTGGACAACTTAGCAAGATCCTATCCAAAAAATAAAAAAGGTCGGGTATGGTGGCACATGCTTATAAACCCAGTAGTTGGGAGGCTGAGACAAGAGGATCAAAGATTTGCAGCCAGCCTCAACTATTTAGTGAGGCCCTCTGCAACTTAGTGAGACCCTGTTTCCAATTAAAGAATAAAAAACAGGGTTATGGGTATAGCTCAGAGGTAGAATGCCCCTGGGTTCAACCTCCAATTACTGAAAAATAAATAAATAAATAAATAAATAAATAGATGGATGGATGGGCAGACTGGGGATACAGATCAGTCATAGAGCATCCCCAGGCTCAATCCTCAGTAACACACACACACACACACACACACACACACACGCTACATTAGTAGTATGGGCTGAACTGTGTACCCTCAAAATTATCTCTCTTCCTTTTGGCATGATAGATTTTATAGATTGAAGCCCAGGAACAGTGTACCTCGGAACTATAACCCCAAGCCTTTTTTATTTTCTGGTTTGGTTTTTTTTTTTTTTTTTTTTTTTTGGTAGTACTGGGGTTCCTGGAAACCCTTCTACCTCTGGGCTACATTCCCAGACCTATTTTATATTTTTATTTGGAAACAGGGTCTCTTAAACCAGAGAGACTGGCTTCTAACCTGCGTGATCCTCTTGTCTCTGCCTCCCAAGTGTGGGAATTACAACTGTGCGCCACTATGTCTGGCTTTATTTTCTGTTTCGAAACAGGATTTCACTAATTGCTGAAAGTCTCACTAAGTTGCTAAGGCTGGCTTTGAATCTGCAATCCTCTTGTTTCAGCTTCCCAAGTACTGGGATTACAGGCATGAGCTACCATGCCCACCTACCCTTAGCCCTTTTTATTTATTATATTTATTTATTTATTTATTTTATTTATTTATTTATTTGATGGTACTGGGGTTCCTGGAAGCCCTTCTACCTCTGGGCTACACTCCCAGACCTATTTTTACATTTTTATTTGGAAACAGGGTCTCCTAAGCCAGCGCGCGCGGCTGGCTTTGAACCTGCGTGATCCTCCTGTTTCTGCCTCCCAAGCGCGGGGATTACAAGCGTGTGCCACCACGCCTGGCAGCCCTTTTTATTTTGAAACAGGGTCTTGCTAAGTTACAGCAAGATAGCCTCAAACCTGGGATCCTTCTTCTCAGCCTCCAAAGTATTGGGATTACAGGCATGCACCGAGTTTCCCTCAAAAGTCCTAGGCTGAAGTTCTACCTCCAGTACCTCAGAATGTGAATATACTTGGAGATAACGTCTTCTGAGGGGTAATTAACGTTAAAAAGATGATGGGTGGACCCCTGATCTAATATACCTAGTGTCCTTTTAAGAAGAGAAGGATGACCATATATGAACACAGCGAGAAGGTGGCCACCTTCCAGTCAGAGAGACCTAAGTAACCAGTCCTGCTCTCAGGCTTCTAGCCCCAGAAGTGAGAGATTAAGAAGTTTCTGTTGTTTGAGCCGCTGGCTGTGGTACTTTGTTATGACAACTTCAGCCAACCAACACAGGCCACAGGCCTGGCATTTTCTACCTATGCACAAAGGTGTATGGTCCGGTGTGGAGACAAGAGGCAGCGGCTCACTAACGCCGAGTATGTGTGCAATGGGCCGGGATGTGGGGAAAGGAAGGAGACTTCTCACTCTTCTACTCTGCTGTTCAGGTTTTTACTGTGTGCATGTTGTACTCTTAAAACAAGAAAAGATATCTGACTACTTGAGAAAAACAACAAAGTTTGAAGATATTGCTATAAAAGCATTTGCAAATGTGGTTTAGACTTACTTGATTTTTCTCTCTGAGGAATCTTCCCATCCCCTAAACATTACAAAGAAAAATCTTGCCCTCTGAAACCTCTTTCCATCCTCCCTCTACCCCACCCCTATCAGAAGTAGCTACAGCATGAGCAGCATTCATTAATCAAAGGTACTTTGTTCTTGCCTGGGCAAAGGGTCAACAAGAAAAGATAATCTGGCTGCTCACAGCTACCTGAGGCCTGGCATGCCCACTCTGTTCTCCTCCCCCTCCTAAGGAAGGACCAGTCCCCAGGGCCCAAACACGCATTCCACAAATGGTATCAGTCCATCAGGCCTACCAGTGGCCTTGGCAAGCAGGAACTGCTCTCGCTAGGCATACATGCTAGGGCTGGTGATAACTACAGGCATTTTTGCTAAGTTAAAAAAGCACAAGCCGGGCGTGATAGCGCATGCTTGTAATCACAGCATTTGGGAGGCTGAGACAGGAGGATCGGGGTTCGCAGATAGCCTCAGCTATTTAGTGAGGCCCTCTGCAACTCAGTGAGACCCTGTTTCAAAATAAAGAATAAAAAATAGGGCAGGGGATGTAGCTCAGAGGAAGAATGCCCCTGGGTTTCATCCTCTGATATGCAAAAAAAAAAAAAAAAAGCACAACTGCTGGGCATGGTGGCACATGTTGTAATCCCAGCATTTAGGAGGCTAAAACAGGAAGATCAAGTAGCTGAGGCTCACACTAAGTAGTAGTTGGGGCCTCACTAAGTAGCCGAGGCTGTTCCTCCTGTCCGAATGCTGGGAGGCTAAGGCAGGAAGAACAGCCTCAGCTACTTAGTGAGGCCTTTGCAACTTAATGAGACCCCGTTTCAAAGTAAAGAATAAAAAATTGGGCCGGAGGCCTGGCGTGGTAGCACACCCTTGTAATCCCTGCACTTGGGAGGCGGAGACAGGAGGATCACACAGGTTTGAAGCCATGCTGGCTTAAGAGACCCTGTTTCAAAAAAATATATATATATACATATACATATTTTTTTATATTTATATATATAATATATAATATATATTATATATAGGTGAATATATATATTCTATATATATTCCTATATATATATTCACCTATATATTATATATATTCACCTATATATAATATATATAATATATATTATATATTATATATATAATATATAATATATATATATTCACCTATATATAATAGGTCTGGGAGTGTAGCCCAGAGGTATAAGGGTTTCCAGGAACCCCAGTACCATCAAAAAAAAAAATGGGGCTGGGCGTGGTGGTGCACGCACACTTGTAATCCCAGCTCTTCGGAGGCTGAAACAGGAGGATTGCACAGGTTCAAAGCCAGCCTCAGCTACTGAGTGAAGCTCTCAGCAACTTAGTGAGACCCTGTTTCCAAATAAAGTATAAAATAGGTCTGGGAGTATAGCCCGGAGGTAGAAAAAAAAAAAAAGCTCCTGGGTTCCACCCCCAGTGCCACAAAATAAAAATAAGAATAAAAAATAGGGCTGGGGGTGTAACTCAGAGGTAGAATGTCTCTGGGTTCCATCCCCAATACTGCAAGATAAATAAATAAATAAATAAATAAATAAATAAATAAATAAAGCACAAAGCCTTTGTTACCTAGGATCAACTGGCAACACCACCAATTAGAAATAACAAAGTCTCAGGAAAAAGGTCAAGCAGATGACACAGAATAAGCATGCACACATGCACAACATGTATTTGCATCTTACTCACAAAATAGTTCTCCAGCCTCCCCCAGTCTTCTTATGAAGGTCTGCAGCAGCAAGTCGGAGGGACGCTGCAGGGTAGGGGAGAGCACTGGTCTGAGAGTCAGTGCTCTCTCTCCCAGGCAGCCTTGGGGCTTGGCTTTCCCCACTTGTAATTGGAAGAAGCCCAGGTAGACAATGGGCAGTGGGTGAACAAATTTCATCTCCCCTCTGCCTGACACCAGGGCTGCCTGGCACTCCATGCGGAGGAGGGCTGGCAGGCCAAACATCTCAGAGGGAAACCTGTGATGGCCAACGTGCACCTGCTGCCAGAAGCACACGGAGGGACAGCGGGGGCAAGTGGACCACACTCTTGTTTCCCTGCAAGAGGTAAAATGGGACATCCCTGCCAGCCATGAATGTTTATGGAAACATGACTTGCAAGCACACCGAGTTAACCCCAAAGCCAGAAAGAGGAAACAGACCAAAGAGAGGAGAGCAGCAAGAGCTCTGCAGGAACGCTCTCTGGGATCCGGCTTCACTGTGGCGCTGCCCGGCCTAGTTCTGCACAGTCTCCTGTCACACACCGTGCTGTGGTCCCTCGCCTTCATGAGAGTGGTGTTCTGTCGCTGGAATGATCCTAAATGTATAAAGCCCTAGTCGATGTGGGAGGCATCCACTGTGAAAGACATACTCTTGGCGGGTTCTGGATAGCCAGCTTGACTTGTATGTCAGTACTAAGTCCAAACCCTAAAAGGAAAGATGTTCTCAAGTCCAACACCACTCTTCATCATCCCTGTTCCTGACTTCTGGAAACACAGGAGCCCTGGCAGAGCTGAGGAAAACTTTTTAAAATTACAAAATGATGACACTGCTCCTTAATAAATGGCAGTAGGAGGCAGCAGCAGGGAAGGCCACCAAAACTACGAAGCAGCTGGAAGCAAACTCGGGGGTCCCTGGGATTGTGAAGGGTTATGCAGTATCGAGAAAATCAAAGAAAAAGGTTAAAGACATAAAACTGGACTCAGACGATCACCTCTATGCAGTAATTATATGTAGATTCTGCACCTTTCAGTAGCGTACAGTATCACCCAGCCTGTGCGAGGGCCACTTCTCCCCCCGCTCCTTTGAGACTTGAGCATTACTTTTGAGTTGTATGGTCAGCAGGTGGACTTGAGCAATCTATTCTGTCTTGAATAGCAATGTGTCCTGAAAGTCTAGACCCCACAACCAACATTAGGCAATTCATTTCTCCCACCCTAAGCTTACGGCTTCCCGCCGAGCTCATACAGAGCTTACCCCACTATGAGGGCAAGATGGTGGGGTGAGGGTGCTGGTAAGCAGCAACTCTTGCCACTGTGGTGCCAGGAATCTTCCTTTACTAATAGCCAGGCAATGAGGTGATGAGACTGAAAAGCTAGAGCAAGAAATGACTGGGCTGTGGGACACTTAACACATGTATATGTGTTAGGAAATCGGTCTAGGGCTTTCAGTGGATTTACCACACACAAACAAATATAGGGCAACCTATTAAAACTTACTTTATACTAAAGCTAGCTAATAATAAATAATAATAAAAATAACAATAACAATAATAATAAACAATAAATAAATAACAATAAATAAGTAACAATAGTTAATCTCTTATTCTTCCCAAGATACAACCACTATTATACTACCTATTACTTTCACCCCTGTCTAAAAGAGATGAGACGAAGCTCGGAGAGGTCAAGCAACTTCACAGAACTGGTAGGTGGTGGAGCCAGGACTGAAATCCCTGGATTCCAGAGGATTCTGCCATTTTGGTGTATTTCCAGTTGGCATAAAAACTGGACAGATCACACTGGCCTGAAACCAGTCTCCAACCGGGGCTTCCCCCAGAAGGGAGGCTGGCTGTGCTGGAGAAGAAGCAACGAGAGAAGCTGTGTTTCTTTCCTGCCCTGTGTGCATAGTAAGCAGCTATCTCCCTTCCATGCCCATTCCTCTCCCATGTGACTTCTAGCCACAGGGCCCAGGGTGACTTCCACTGAGCCCTTCTCCAAGCAGCTCCGGCACCTGAGCAGCAAGCTTTTGCCTCATCCCCAAGCCCTGCCCCCTGTTAAAAGCCCAGTTCTCTGAGGCAGGAGAGCTGAGTTCCAAGCCAGCCTGGGCACTCCATCCCCAAAAGGAAGAAGTCCAATTCCTAAATCTGTGGGAACAACCAGGCCTTTCACCCATTCAGTACTTATAGTACATGCCTACTCAGTGCAGTGCTCCTTCCTGGAAATGCAGCAGTAAATGAGAGACTTTGTCCTCAATGAGCAAGAAAACACACGTGCATGCATGCGTGTGAGTGTGCAATCCTATTCATGTTGTATGAGAAGGGAAACCTAGATGGTCAATGAAGAGTACTGATTATTTAAATTATAGTAGATTTATATTATAGAATATGATTGAAATTATATTCACCCATTGAAATTATTATTCAGGCTGGACGTGGTGGCACACACCTGTAATCCCAGTGCTTGAGAGGCTGACACAGAAGGATCGCAGGTTGGAGGACAGCTTTGGCAACTTAGCAAGTCCCTCAGAAGCTTAATGAGACCCTATTTAAAATAATAAATGAGGCTGAGACAGGAGGATTACAGTTCACAGACAGCCTCAGCTACTTAATGAGGCCCTCTGCAACCTAGTGAGACCCTGTTTCAAAATAAAAGAATAAAAAACAGGGCTGAGGGTGTAGCTCGAAGGCAAAATGCCCCTGGGTTCCAAACCCAGTACCACAAAAATAAATAATAATAATAATAATAATAATAATAATAATAATAATAATAAATAATGAAATAGGGTTGGGAGCATAGCTCAGAGGTAAAAATGTCCCTGGGTTCAGTCTCTAGTAACACACACACACACACACACACACACACACACACACACACACAATTATTATTTAAGTCATATAGAAATACCACAGCCATGGAAAGATGTGTACATGTTATTAAGTGAAAATAGTTAATAACATAATAGTATAGAGAACAGCATTTGGGTTTAAAACATGGCAATAATAGCAAGAACAAAAGGAAATTTAGAAGGTAATTCCAATGTATTAACAGTAGTGAGCAGCATTGTAGGACTGTGAGTGATAATGCTGTTCTCTATTTTCTGAACTCTGCAACATGCACATATCTTATAATTACAAAAACAATACCACAAGTTTCAGTGTGGAGAGAAAGCAAAACAACATTCCTGTTCCATCTCGTAGGTGGTAAGCCTACAAATATTTGTTAAATGAATCAGCCAGTGACTAAATGAAGCCTACATCAGCTTTCTGATTGGTAAAAAAAAAAAAAAAAAAAAAAAATAGCCAGGATGAATTATTGCTGTAATTGGGTTACTTAAAAAAGTGAAAATTCCTACTGTACTTTACACTTAAAAATGGTTAAGAAACCAGGCATGCTGGCAGACACTTATAATCCCAGAACTTGGGGGGCTGACACAGGAGGATCACAGGTTCAAGGACAGCCTCAGCCAGTAGTGAGACCCTCATCAACCTAGAAAGATCCTGTTTCAAGAAAAAAATAAAAATAAAAATAAAATAGGGTTGGGTGTGTAGTTCAGACGTTGAATGCTGCTGGGTTCGATTCTCAATAATACACACACACACACACACACACACACACACACACACACACACTGGTTAAGATACTGTTTTAGTTAGTTCTTCCATAGCTGTGACCAAAATATCTGACCAGAACAACTGAGAGGAGGAAAGGTTTATTTGGGCTCATAGTTTCAGGGGTTCAGTCCATAGTCAGCTGGCTACAAGGTAGAGATGGCATAGAAGAGGGAAACTGCTCAGGACAGCCAGGAAGCAGAGAGAGAGCCAGAGGAAGGGCCAAGGTTACAGAGAGAGTCTCCAGGACCACACACCCAGTGACCATCCTCTCTCCAGCCACACCTGACCTGTCTACATTGCCACCCAGTAAACCCATTTAAACTATTAACCCATCAATGGGATTATTCACTGGCATGATCAGAACCCTGATTTGGTTATTTCGCCTGTGAACAATTTTGCATTTCCAGTACATGAGCTTTTCCAAGGGGCATTCTATATTCACACAATAACAGAAAAAATTTTGTTATGAGTTTTTTTTTTACCACAGATAAAAGATAACTCCTTAATGTTTGCACTAAGTCTAGAGCTTAACTATTACAAATACACTTCTATTTGGTAGAATCTGAAACAAAAATTAAATGAAAAATAAACATCTATCTAAAAATTAGTTGAATAGGAAGTTATATATCTGCCTAGAAACGAACTAATTTGCTTCCTCTATCTTGGCTTCGTAAGTTTTCTTCTTGAGTTCAGAGCATGCCCTCAAGCTCCGAGGCTTCCACAATTGTTCTCACATCCGGGCAGGAAGATCCTGAGGTTTTGGGGGGATTTTTCCAACAGGTGGCTTCTCACGCAGGTTTCAATATTCTAGAATATGCTAGTTTCAAGTTCCCATGAAAGGCTCAGTCAAGTCTCAAGTCAGTACCCTAGCCAGTCTGGATGGAGCAGGGACAGGCTATGGACACGGGATGTCAGCGACCAGCTTCTGAGTTACAATGGGACCCTGCACAGAACTGGTCTCGTCCTTTGGAGCCACTTTCTCACGAGATGAGGGTTACTTCCAGCACCAAATGAATGTTTATCAAGTTCTCTGCTCTCAGACAGCTGCTGGGTTCTTTCAATCATCCAATCACATCACTCTCTCTACTTATATACCTTATTAAAAAATACCGCGTGTGATACAGTAGTCCCTCTTTATCTGTGGTTTCACTTCTATGGTTTCAGTTATGCTCAGTTAGCCAAAGTCGGAAAATAATTAAAAGAAAAGTTCCAGAAATAAACAATCCATAAACCTTTAATAATGTTATTACAACACATTGTTATAATTTTTTATTTTGTTATTATATCTTTTGCTGTGCCAAACTTATAAACTGAACTTTATCATATATATATATATATATATATATATATATATAAAATAGTGTATATAAACAGAGTTCAGTACTCTTCATGGTTTCAGACATCTACTGTAGATCTTGACCATATACCCACCCCCACAATAAAGGATTACTGTATATTTTAGTAGGTTGATAGAAAGAATGTATATAGTTAAAGTCAAAGGTTACTAACTTTAGTTAAAGTTAACTAACCTCTTTCTGAGGGTTCAACAGGAAACAAACATTCCTGGAAGGCAGATCATTAAGAGCAAGGTTTCCCAAACAGCACTACCTTGGCCAGTGTACTGTTGCGGGGCTGCCTGGTGCCGGCAGGGTGCTCAGCAGCATCCCTGTCCTCTTCCTGCTAGATGCCACCAACAACCTTCTCCCTCTCCCCTGCAACTCCTGGCAATCAAAACTCTCTCTAGACAACTGTCCCACAGTTCAAACCACTGATTTAAGGGTTAACTTCAAAACTGTCTGGGTTCACACCCTAGTCTGAACCCAGAGCATCTCAGCAACTTGGGGAAGGCTGTTCTGTGTGTGAAAAAATCACCTGTCACATGCTCAAACTAAAGCTATCTTCATACCTTTATTTCCAGTAAGGAAAAAAACAAGGCCATTGGGATGCTTGTGCACCCACTGAAGCAACAAATACCTGCAGCAGAACAGAGCTGGGAAAGGTCAATTAGGCTCAAGTTCTAAAAGAAAAGGATATAAGAAAACCAAACCATGGTTGGACGCTGTGGCTCATGCCCATAACCCCAGTACTTGGGGATCTAAGGCAGAAAGAAAGCAAGTTCAAGGCCAGCCTGGGCAACTGAGAGAGACCCTGTTTCAAAACAAAATTTGAGCCAGGTATAGTGGTACACACCTGGAATCCCAGTACTTGGGAGGCTGAGACTAGAGGATCGCAGATTCAAGGACAGCCTGATCAAGTAAGTCTCTCATCAACCTAGCAAGACCCTGTTTCAAAATAAAATTAAAAGAGGGCTGGGGGTGTAAATCAGAGGTAGAAGGCCCTTAGGTTTAATCTCCAGTACCACAAAACAAAACAAAAAAGAAACAGGGTCTTGCTAACTTATCCTGTACTGGCCTAAAACCTAAGATTCTCCTGTGTTCAGCCTCCCAAAGTTTAAAATATCTTTAAAAATCAGCTTAAATAATCTCATCAAAGGAGCTGGGGATTTAGCTCAATGGGAAAGCACTTGCCTAGCATGCACAAGGCCCTGGGTTCAATTTGAAAGAAAAAAAGAAAGAAAAATAGTCTCTTCAAAAAGGGCAAAGGAGGCATCTTGTTTGTTCCACTTTATAAGTAACAACTTATCACTGGCAGCTCCTGAAACACTAAACCCCAAATTTGCCTCATTGTGTCATGGAGATTGCACTGCAGTGGAGAAATCTGGCCAGCCCCTTCCAAGAGACGCTGTGTGCCAGCAAACCCCAAGGCCTGCCAAGCCACAGGGCTTCACAGGCAGTGATGGGGCTACAGAGCCGAGACACAAAAGTACACTCTGCTGTGATGGTTTCACCACTCCCGGAGAGCTGGAGCAGGGAGGACCACCAGGGCTCAGGAGAGCTGAGGGCTCCGGGGCACAGCAGGGAGCCCACTCCCTTCTCTACCCAACAAAGTCTACGTGCAACTCCAGTGTATGAGACTTGAATGCACTGTAACACTAACAAAGCCTGTCATATATTCATGCAACAAATGTTTACTCAGTGCTTCCTAGTGAATGGGCACTGTTCTAGGAGCTAGCAACACAGTCGCAAAGCTCATGCTCAAGTGTAATCAAACTTAGCATCCAGAAAATTCAAAAATCTCTGATCTCATATAGTCCTCTCATTTTCTTAAAGTGAGAACTGAAGGTCAGAAAGGTTTGGGCTCAAAAACAAATCTAGTGATGGGCATCAGAGAAGAAGCAAAAACCACACTGGTGCAAACAACTCAGCAGTCTAGAAGAGGGACAGGATGTCTCCATTCATCTTCTGAGTTCCATACTTCTTCATCAACAGTGTGATATATTCAACAGCTAAATGAAGCCAGGTGTGATGGCGCATGCCTGTATTCCCAGTACTTGGGAAGCTGAGACAGGAAGATTACAGGTTCAAGGTCAGCCTCGGCAACATAGTGAGCCCCTCAGCAACTTAACAAGACCTTGTCTCAAAATAAAAAATAAAACAAAGCTACGGGTGTAACTCAGGGCTAGGGGTGTAACTCAGAGGTAGCTCTGGGTTCAATCCTCAAAACAAACAAACAAACAAACAAACACTAAACAGCTACATGAGAAGTCATAGCAATAGCTCTGCTGATCTCAGTAAGAAGGCAGTCAGTATCCAAGTGCCTAGCACATCTCAGTTTTCATCACAACCCAGTTAAGATGAAAGGTTGGTACACAATATCCTAACCCTAGGGTGGCCACAAAAATGAGTGCCCTTGTACAGCTAAGGCTGTGCCAGGAGCAGTGCCTACCCCTGATGTACCCCCCATTGCCCACCTTCTGGGAAGAAGACAGCAGAAAACTCCCTGCCCTAGCCGCCTCCATCTCCACTCACATCCCATGTGAAGGGGAAACTACTGGCCTCTCCCCCTCTCCACACTGCAGAACAGGGAGACACTGCTCAAAACGCCTATAATCCCAGCACTTGGGAGGCTGAGACAGGAAGATCACAGGTTCCAGGTCAGTGCACGGTAACTTATCAAGACCAGTTTCAAAATAAGAAGGGCTGGAGTGTACTGAGTTCAATCTCCAGTATCACCAAATAAGTAAGTAATTAAATAAATAATAAACCTCTGACCACTACCCAGTGACATATTTCTCTTTCAAGAAATTTAGTCTAAACCAGGCGAAGTAATCCCAGCATTTGGGAGGCTGAGACAGGAGGACTGCAGTTTGCAGACAGCCTCAGCTACTTAGTGAGGCCCTTTGCAACTCAGTGAGACCCTGTTTCAAAATAAAGAATAAAATATAGGGCTGGGGGTGTAGCTCAGAGGTAGAATGCCCCTGGGTTCCATCCCCAGTAGTGCAAAGGAGGAGGAGGAGGAGGGGGAGAAGGAGGAGGCGGAGGAGGAGGAGGAGGAGGAGGAGAAAAGGAGGAGGAGGAGAAAAGGAGGAGGAGGAGGAAGAAGAGGAGGAGGGGAGGAGGAGGAGGAAAAAGAAGAAAAAGAAGTTTAGTCTAAGAGCTGGGCGTGATGGCGCACACCTGTAAACCCAGCATTCAGGAGGCTGAAACAGGAGGATTGCAGGTTTGTGGCCAGCCTCAGCTACTTATGGCCTTCTCAATTTAGTGAGACCTTGTTTAAAATAAAAAATAGGGCTGGGGGTGAAGCCCAGAGGTAGAATGACTCTAGGTTCCATCCCCAGTAATACAGAAGAAAAAGGAGGAGGAGGAGGAGAAGGAGGAGGAGGAGGAGGAGGAGGAGGAGGAGGATGAGGAGGAGGAGGAGGAGAGGAGGAGGAGAAGGAGGAGAAGGAGGAGGAGGAGAAGGAGGAGGAGGAGGAGAAGAAGGAGATGTTGTTGTTGTTTAGCCTGGTACAGTCGCAAAAGCCTGTAATCCCAGCTACTCAAGAGACTGAGACAGAAGGGTCACAAGTTCAGGGCCAGAATCAGCAACTTAGGGAGACCCTATCTCAAAATAATAAAAAAAAATAAAACAGGCTGAGGATGCAGGTCAGTGATAGTGCCCTGGGTTCAATCCCCTAGACTCGTACACAAGAGGTTACCTAAGAGCAGGCTCTGTGCACACTTCACCTACCTTTGGTTGTCCAGTACAATCAGCATTGTCCTACCTTCCAGGATTCACAAAATCCCCAATTGAACCTAAGATTTTTTTCTACATAAATAAATACATAAAATGGAAAAAGAAACGTCGAACAACAGGGCTCTGGTCTGGAGAGCTGAGCTCAGAGGCAGCAGAGGCTCTGGTTTGGAAAGCAGGAGCATGGGAAGGGGAGGGGAGGGAAAGGCCACGCTAACCTCCACAGGTCGCCCCGGCCCCTCCAGGCACCCCTCTCTGGATGAAAGGCTGTGGCCACTTGAAAGGCCCTGCTGGGCAGCTTTCTCCTGGAGCTGGCCTAACAGCTGTACAGTTCCCTACAGCTGAGAAAACACTTTCTCACAGCTAATTTCGCCTTTCATCAGCCCCTAAAAACCTGAGGGAGCCTTCTCCCAGCTCTCTTTCATCCTTGATAGCCATCTCTCTCGCTTACTTCTAGCTTGAGGAGAAAGGAATGAATAGGTAGACGCTATTCCACCAAGCTAATACCACAACTTCCCTGCCTTTTCAACAGTGGAGCCCTGCCGGATACCCGGTGGATCTTCTCAGCAGCTCTATCCTCTTTTGAACCAGGTCCTCCTTCCAAGGCTAGCTGGCGCACACCCTAACTACTTGAGTGAGGGTGCCGCACTCAGCTACCTACTGCCTCTGTGGCACCAAGTAGAGTGCAATTCCCCCTACACCCCAACCGGAGACAAAGCCAATTAATGCTCTCAAGAGACCTTTGCAAAAAGGAGGCTGGCCATGGTGGCACACGGCTGTAATTCCAGTGACTCAGGAGGCTCAAGCAAAAGGATCTCAGGTTTGAGGCCAGACTGGGCAACTTAGCAAGACCCTGTCTTAAACAAACAAACAAATGGACTGTGAAGCAGAGTCCCCTAGGTTCAATCCCAGTATCATTAAAAAAAAAAGAAGAGAAATAGAGAAAGCAAACAAGCAGCTCTGGCCAAATAAAGGAGCCCAGAATTAAAACTATCAAAACACCAGCAGAAACAAAAATAGCCTTGCATTCCCAGCCCCTGCACCATGCCCCACCCTTTGCTTTCCTGGTTTTTTTTATTCATTAGGAAACACAAGCAAGCGTGGGGGTCTAAAGAAGGTTCCCCTGGACATTCTTTTTCATAAGACAAGTCACTTGCTCCTGATGGGAGCGCTGCTCCCTTTTTAAAATTACAAAGGCACATCTCTATCAGCCTTACACTGCAGAGGCGAGCACCCCATCATCAGAATCAAACGGATGGCCCACAAGGCAAGGCTGACACACACCCTGAATGAACTGTTATTGGGCTGCAAGGTACACTGGCCCAAGGGGCAGGCAGTGCAGGAAACTTAATTACTGTTATTTGTTCAGTCAACCTAGCATTTCCCCACTCAGCAGGGGTGGAGTGATGCTGGACCCAACAAAGAGGGCCCCTTTGAAGACTCTGGGTCTGTCTCACCCTTCCTTCCTTCCCCCAGGGGAATCCAAGGCTTTGGTGTCCAAGTCCCAAGGGTCCAGACTGGTCTGAGCCACCGGTGCCTGTGAAGTGAGAGCCTCCACCCTTTACTGCGAGGAATGAATCAGAAAGTTCCCTGAGGGAAGGGGTCAGGGGAGAAGCAACAGAGTAGGAAGCGACTACAAAAAAAAGCCCTGGGATCCTGACTTGCTGGTGGTGGTAGAAGGCAGGCCGGGACACTGGCGGCCTCGCAGGAGGAGCCAGCAGGACAGGTTTGGTAGGAGTGCGGGTGTGTGCACGGGACATGGTGGGAGAGCTGGAATCCTGAGCAGTCTGGATGAGGGATTAAACAAGTGGACGAGGGCCCCCGACAGTCCAGAGCAGAACAAAAGCAGGGAGTACTCCACAGAGGCAGAGAGCACTTGGTGGGTCTAAAGAGAGCACCTTACCTTAGGACACTCCAGGTGTGCTCAACGGCCAACCACCTGAGCCTCACAGTGAGCCCGCCAGCTTCACCCCAACCTCCTGAATCTAAACTGGAATTTGCACCGTAAGAAGCTCCCCAAGTGAGCACCTAAGGCCAGCCCAACAGCAGGTGCAGGTCTGTTTCAAACTGCACATTAATCCATTCATTCATTCATTCGTTTGTTCATTCATTTAGTGTGCATGTGGTACTGGGGGTGGAACCCAGGGGCTTTCTACCTCCAGGCTACACTCCCAGACCTATTTTATATTTTGTTTGGAAACAGGGTCTCACTAAGTTGCTGAGAGCCTCACTAAGTAGCTGAGGCTGGCTTCGAACCTGTGCGATCCTCCTGTCTCAGCCTCCCAAGCACTGGGACAAACCACACTTTTAAACAGCCATGTGTTGTGCTGGGGCACAGAGCTGAGTGGTGGAGCTTGTGCCTGGAATGCTCAGCAGCTGGGCTCAGTCCTCAGCACCTCGGTGGGGGAGTGCCTGCATTTTGATGACATGCCACTCACCTAACAGCCAGGTTCCCTAGATCTTTACTCAGAACCTTTTGTCAACGTAAATGATAAAAACAAGTTCCAGTGAGATCAAACAGTACATCAACATAACAACATATGGGAATTATGATAGGTTAGTGTGCAATCTCTAAAAAAGATTTTTTAACACTAAGTAGCTGAGGATAGCTTTGAACCTTGTGCAATACTCTGGTCTCAGCCTCCCAAGTGTGCACCACCACGCCCGGTTTAAAACCTACATTTTAAAACACACACAAATGGCTTAACTTTCATTTTTTAATCCCATAAATTTTCCTTAAGTGTGCACCACCTGCTCCCAATTATTCATGGGCGGATGTTAAACAAAAGAACATGTCGCAAATATTAATGGAAAATTAGGAGTTAAAAGATATTGAAATTGCTTTTTTATGAACAAGCATGCTGGAGGATATAACACATAATTGAATTCTGCTATAAAATACAATCTAATTCTGATCTCTGACTTTCTTACGGTGCACAATAAAGAGCATCACACTTTACAGAAAGTATACAGCCTGAGAGCAAACTGGTTGGTTGGTTGGTTGGTTGGTTGGTTGGTTGGTTCTGGGGATTGAACTCAGGGGCATTCTGCCTCCAAGCTACAGTCCCAGCCCTTTTTAAATTTTATTTATTTTTAATTTTTTTTTTTTTTTTTGCAGTACTGGGGATGGAACCCAGGGGCATTCTACCTCCAAGCTACACCCCCAGCCCTGTTTTTTATTCTCTTTTGAAACAAGGTCTCACTGAGTTGCAAAGGACATCACTAAGTAGTAGCTGAGGCAGCCTGTGAACCACCACAATCCTCCTGTCTCATGCATCACCACGGCCAGCTTTTTTTTTTTTTTTTTTTTGCGGGTCTGGGGATGGAACCCAAGGGCATTCGACCTCTGAGCTACACCCCCTGCCCTATTTTTTTATTCTTTATTTTCAAACTGGGTCTCACTGAGTTGCAGAGGGCCTCATTAAGTAGCTGAGGCTGTCTGCGAACTGCGATCCTCCGGTCTCAGCCTCCCAGATGTTGGGATTACAAGCATGAGCCACCATGCCCGGCTCCAGCTTCTTCTTTATTTTTAAAAAGGCTTATGTTAGCAGGGCATGGTGGCGCATGTTTGGGAGGATGAGACAGGAGGACTGCAGAGGTTCAAAGCCAGCCTCAGCTACTTAGTGAGGCTCTCAGCAACTTAGTAAGACCCTGTTTCCAAATAAAATATTTAAAAAACAGGTCTAGGATTATAGCCCAGAGGTAGAAAGCCTCTGGGTTCCACCCCCAGTACCACCATCAAAAAAAAAGGGGGGGGGGAGTTAAGTGACTGAAAGTCTGTTCCTAAGGCTGGCCCCCAACTTGTGATTTTCCATCTCAATCTTCAAAGTGCTGGGCTTACAGGCATGTGCCACCAGGCCCAGCCCTAAGAACAAATTTCAGGGTCAATGTTCTAATTGCATTACAATAAGATATAATTTTACAGCTAAATTCCTGGTACATCCTTCCTTAAAGGATGATTTGAATAGAGCCTTTTGGGGAGATGGGTGGGAGGAGGTGGCATGTGTCATCATGGCCAGAAATAGATGAAAACCCAAAGGCTTAACCTTCAATGGTACAAATCCCCACTCACTAGAAAGTAAGAGTACTTGATGGATGGCATTTTAACCAATGTCCAGTCTTTCTAAAGAAGTCAGTGGAGAAACTGAGGAAAAGTTGAAAAAAGTACTAAATACACAGCAATAATAACCATAAGAGGTGCAGTAGCACACTTGTAATCTCAGCATTTTGGAGGCTAAAACAGGAGGATCACAGGTTTGAGGCCAGTCTTAGCAACTTAGCAGACCCTCAACAACTTAAAGATACCTTATTTCAAAATAAAAAATAAAAAGGGCTGAGGGGATGGCTCAGATGTAAAATGTCCCCAGATTCAATCCCAAGTACAACACACACACAAAAAGTATTAGTTATTTTTTAGAATGACTATTTAACAGTTTATTTAATATATAATAATAGTTTATAAAACTATTATTTAATAGTTTTATATACAGTTATACTAACATGAAAAATCTGAGGGAAACACAAAGTAAGAAAAGAAATAGGAAGCCAAGAAGAAAAAAAAGGATGCCAACTCTTTTTTCACAAATGAGAAAACTGGAGAGGATAAAAGGGAAGGGCCTAAGACAAGAGCTCAAGTTGGCCAGGTCCTCAAACTCTTCCTGGTCCAGCTGTGGTGCCACCTCCAGTATGGACCAGCCATTGAGAACTGCTGACCTACACTCATGATGAAATCATATCCAAGTCAGACCACAAATATTTTACACACTTGTAAACAAACTTTTTGTTAACTTAGGGATCATCTCTTTTCACAGACAGCATAAAACAAAATGGTTTCATAACCAATCCTTAAAGCTATCAAATAGCTAAAACTGATCAAGATTTTAAAAAAAAAAAAAACAAGAATTGGAACTCACCTACATTAAACATTCATAATTTAAGTCAACATTAGGAAAAGGCAAAATAACAGAAGGATGCTCCCTAATACAAGTAGAAATTTCTTGGCTACTGAAGCAATAAAAATAAAAGATTAATATCAAATTATAACAAAAAAACACCTGTAAGAATTATATGAACTTGGCCATGTAAAGTGCTCAGCACATGAGCCTGGCAGGTAAGTGCTCAACATCAGCTTCTGTTAAATGCTCACTGCATTCCATACAAGGTTACTCCATTGCTCTGTGCCCGTCGCTCATGCAGGAAACAGAGATAATAGTTCCCACATCATAGGATTATTGGCATCAGTGATGTTTCAAACCACTTAGAACAACAACATTAGCTATCCAATATTATTCTTAGTGCCTTTGAAAAGGAAGTTGGAGGGCTTCCTAAGCCGGGATCTGGACCTAGAAGCTGGAAACACTAGGATGTCATTTCCTTAAACTCGCCCTGGAGATGACACTTGACTCTCTTCCCCTTCCCACTGCTCAAGGAAGCTCCCAGGGACAAGGAGCCTGGGACTCTCTTCCTCACGGCAAAACAGCCTGCCCTCCAGGAACTTGCACCAGCCTCACAGTGGACCAAAAAACAATTCCTCTTTGTATTTTCATTTGTCAACTATTAGTTTATCCTGTTCCAAAAGGGATTTAGAAGTAGTTTTTGAACCACCTAAATAACAACAAAGGCACTCACTTCCAACTTGTGAGGTCACTGTATTATTACCTCCAGTGTAGCAATGGGAAGCTTGGGCTCCAGAAAATAGGTGCCCAAGGTCACAGCTGCTCAGGGGTGAGGACAGGGCTCAAACCTGGTTATAATTTCAAAGCCAGCCTTCTTAACTACATTATCAAACTGAATGTAGAAAGAGAAAAAAGGAAGAGCACTTCTTAAACATCAATTATTTCAAGAAACCAAATCAAAGTCAAGTGTGGTGGCACACACCTATAATCCCAGGGAGGCTTGGGAGGCTGAGGCAGGAGGATCACGGGCCAGAAGACAGCCTCAGCGATTGAGCAAGACCCTTAGCAACGTAGATGGACCAAATTCAAAATTAAAATTAAAAAGCACTTGGGGTATAGCTTGGAAGTAGAATGTCCCTAGGTTCAGACATGAAAAAGAAGAAAGAGAAAGAAAGATGAAGACAAGAATGAGAAGAAATATTTGTAAATCATCTTTCTTATAAGGAATATATCTAGAATAAAAAATGTATAAAGAATTCTCTCTCTACATGGGGGAGGGTGTTGGGGATTGAAACCAAAGGCATTCTACCTTTTGAGCTACCCCCCCAGCCTTATTTATTTATTTATTTATTTATTTATTTATTTATTTATTTTGGTGCTGGGGATTGAACTCAGAGGCATTCTATGTCTGAGCTATACCTCCTGCTCTACTTTATTTTTTATTTTGAAACAGGATCTTACTAAGTTGTGGAGGGCCTCATGATGTTGTTGAGGCTATCCTTAAAACTGCAATCATCCTTGTCTCTATCCTTGAACCTGCAATCCTCCTGTCTCAACCTCCCAAACACTGGAATTACAGGTATGTGCCACCAGGCCCAGCTTATATACAGAACTCTTCAAAGTCAATAATGAAAAGACAAATAACCCAATTAAAAAATGGGTAATGAGTTGGGCATGGTGGTGCACACCTGTAATTCCAGTACTTGGGAGGCTGAGATATGAGAATTGCAAGTCTGCAGCCAGCCTCAGCAACTTAGCAAGGCCCTCTGCAACTTAGTGAGACCCTGTTTCAAAATAAAAAATGAAATAGAGCTGGGGTGGAACTTGAAGGTAGAATTCCTCTAGGTTCAATCCCCAGCACCCCCTCCCACGCGCGTGCGCACACAGGGAAATGGGCAATGGGTCCAAATAGACAGTTCTCCAAAGAGGTACAAATATCCAATAAGCTCATGAAAAATGTTCAATATCATAAGTCACTAGGAAAAAGTAAACCAAAAGAGCTGCCACTTCACATCCCCTAAGATGGCTATTGTTTTTCTTTTTATTGGTGCATTGTGGTCATGTATCTTAATGGATTACAAGATGGTGGAGGCATATACGCACACATCACTCAATTAGCCCTTACCCAATCATATCTTTTTAAAAAGGACAGACAATAAGCATTGGTGAGAAGGTAGAGAAGCCGGAACATTCAGACCCGAATGTAAAATGCAGCAGTCTCTTTGGAAAACAGATGAGTGGTTCCCCAAGGGTTAATTAGTTATAAGACTCAGTAATTCCATTCCTAAGTATATACCCCAGAGAAATAAAAACACACATCCCACAAAAGCTTCTACACAAATGTTGACAGCAGCAGTATTTAAAAGTCAAAAAGTAGAGGAAAAAATGACCAGGAACTAATAAATGGCTAAGTAAAATATGGCACATGTCACAGAAATGAATGAAGAACACACGCTACAACACAGATGAACCCTGAAAACATGCTAAGTGAAAGAAGCCTGTCATAAACCACGTAGGACATGGTTCACTTTACATGAAATGCCCAGAGTAGGCAAAAGCAGAGAGACAGCCAGTGGATTAACAATTGCTGGGGTTGAGGAGGTAGCTCAGCGGCAGGGCATTTGCCTAGTATGAGGTTTGATCCCCAACACCACCAAAAGAAACAACAACCTTCCAAAGCTCTGAATGAGTATGGAAAGAAATGTGGAGTGACCGCTAATGGAAATGGAGATAATAATAAGAATGTGGTGACGGTTGCACAACTCAGTAAATGTACTAAAAACCACTGAACGGTACACTTTAAATGGGCTGTGTGGCATGTGTCCTGCTCCTCAAATAAAATTATTTTTAAAATTTTCATAAAGAGTTAACTAAAATATAATATAGTGTAGTCCTTTTAGGATGAATGAAATGTTTTTTAAATCCTCAAATAAAGCTGGGCCCTGGTGGCACACACTTGTCATCACAATGCTTGGGAGGCTGAGAAAGGATGACCCCAGGTTTGCAGCCAGCCTCATCTACTTAGTAAGGCCTTCTGTAACTTAGTGAGACCTTGTTTCAAAATTATAATAAAAAATAAATCTGGCTGTGTAGCTGGAACATAGAATGCCCCTGGGTTGAATCCCCAGCACTGCCAAAAAATATTTTTTTAATCCTCAAATAATAATTTTTAAGTTACATGGTTGGACATTTTTACTCGTGAAGAAGTAAAAGCTTGAGTATTTCTCTAACTCCATTTTTTTTCCCCTCTAACTCCATTTTAAGAATAAAAGTAAAGCCGGTTTTTTTTTTAATACCTGTTAATTTAAACAGGAATGAAGTGCTCCCAAAGGCAAATTCCCAGCACTTTAGGAGCTGAAATTGCTTCATGTGTTTAAGTTATCAGTCTGCTGCAAAAGGCTTTGTAAAGTTCACATAAAGCATTTTATGGAACATTTAATGTTTCATTTTCTTAAGAGACTGCACATTTTGAAATGGCTCGGTGTTAGCACCATTTCTCTAGCAATTTTCTTGTCTTGCATCAAGCAGCCCTTTGAATAATACTTCCTAATAGTCCACAGCCAGCTGCAGCTGGGGACAGAGAGAGTTGACAGTTTAACTACCATCTTACTGACACACTCCTCCACCCCTATTCACATCCATAGTTAAGAAAAATCTACATTTACATATGTAAACTGTGGACATGCAGATAAAAATAAATGATACTACACTCATACCAGATGTGCAACCAAACTGATCATCTCAGTTTCCTTTCTTATGCAAAAATGGATTAAATCTGTTATCTCCAAATCCACTTCCTAAATATGCCAGATACAACTTTTCCTCCTCCTCCTCCTCCTCCTCCTCCTCCTCCTCCTCCTCCTCCTCCTCCTCCTTCTCTCCTTCTCCTCCTCCAGGACCAAGGACAATATCAAAATGAAAACAATGATAGAAAATTCAGGTATTCGACATTTTGAATTTCATCCATTCATTTTTACTAAATAAGCTTTAAAAAAAATTTTTTTTCGGGTCTGGGGATGGAACCCAGGGGCATTTGACCTCCAAGCTACACCCCCTGCCTTATTTTTTATTCTTTATTTTGAAACAGGGTCTCACTAAGTTGCAGAGGGTCCTCACTAAGTAGCTGAGGCTGTCCACAAACCGAAATCCTCAGCCTCCCGAATGCTGGAATTACAAGCGTGCACCACCACGCCCGGCTAAGCTTTAAATTTTTAAAGAAAGAAACAACACATGCATAGCAAGATGTCAAAATGAAAAACAAATGCCCCCCAAATTACCCCCTATCCTTCAACCTTCTATTCTTACTCTACCACAGGAACCATCATGTGCTCTAACAACTCTCTGAAATCTTTATACATATGTGATTATCTACATACATAAACACATGATGCCTTTCCTTTTGGAAATCATATACATGGGTTCATCACACATGTTTCCCAACCCCCCCCCTTTTTTGGTGGTACTGAGTTCCTGGAAACCCTTCTACCTCCGGGCTACACTCCCAGACCTATTTTTTATATATTTGGAAACAGGGTCTCTTAAACCAGCTGAGGCTGGCTTCAAACCTGCGAGATCCTCTTCTCTCCACCTCCCAAGCACAAGGATTACAAGTGTGCACCACCACGCCCGGATAAACCTATTTTTTAATATATATATATATATATATATATATATATATATTTTTTTTTTTTTTTTTTTTAATTTAGAAACAGGGTCTCATTAAGTTGCTGAGAGCCTCATTAAGTAGCTAAGGCTGGCTTTGAACCTGTGTGGCCATCCTGTCTCAGCCTCCCAAGCCCGAGGATTACAAGCATGTGCCACCACGGCCGGCCTTCACATCTTCCCTTTTTAACACCTTCTACTTAAAACCATATATTAGCCAGGCGTGGTGGCGCACACTTGGAATCCCCGCGCTTGGGAGGCAGAGACAGGAGGATTGCGCAGGTTTGAAGCCAGCCGCTTAAGAGACCCTGTTTCCAAATAAAAATATAAAATAGGTCTAGGAGTGTAGCCCAGAAGTAGAAGGGCTTCCAGGAACCCTAGTACCACCAAAAAACAAACAAAAAATATATATATATATTAGCTGTCTCTTCCTCTTTATATACACAAATTTACCTGTTACCTCATTCTTTTTTCATCATAGTAAAAGACACAAGACATACCATCTTAACCATATTTTAGTTTATAGTTCAGTAGTGGTAAGTATATTCACATTGTGTACTGAAACTTAAGTCAGGTGCAGTGGCACATGCCTATAATACCAGTACTTAGGAGTCTAGAATAGGAGCATAGGAGGATTGAGGACAACCTCAGCAATTGAGCAAGACTATTAAAATAAAAATAGAGCTGGGGGTGTAGCTGGGAGGTAGCTCACCATTTTACAGATATGGAAACAAAATAACAGATAAATTAAGTAACCAATCCAGGACACCTGCTGGTAAACAGCAGAGAATCTCTCTGAATTTGGGCTACCTATCCCCAGAACTTGCTGTTTTCGTTTGTTTCTGTTTTTGTTTTTTGCAATGTCGGGAATTAACCCAGTGCTTCATCTCACATATGCTAGTCAGTTGTTCTACCAGCAGAGGTACATTTCTACTCCTTTTTATTTTGAGACAGGGTGTCACTAAATTATCTGAACTGACCTAACATTTATAATCCTCCTACCTCAGCCTTCCAAATTACTGGGGTTACAGGAGTGCACCTGCTACACCTGACTCAGAGCTGTCTCTGAACTACTCAGCTACATCACTACTAGACTACCTGGTCCAAAAGCCTACAAAATGTAAACCATAGCCTGGCACCTTGGCACATGCCTATAATCCCAGTACTAGGGAGGCTGTAACAGGATTACCATAGGTTTCAGCCTAGCCTCAGCAATTTAGAGATCTCAAAAACCTAGCAAGAGCCGGGCGTGGTGGCGCACGCTTGTAATCCCAGCATTCGGGAGGCTGAGACCTGGAGGATCACGGTTTGCAGACAGCCTCAGCTACTCTGTGAGGCTCTCTGCAACTCAGTGAGACCCGGTTTCAAAATAAAGAATAAAAAATAGGGCAGGGGGTGTAGCTCGGAGGTCAAATGCCCCTGGGTTCCATCCCCAGACCCAGAAAAAAAAACCTAGCAAGACCCTGTTTCAAAATGAAAATTTAAAAAGGACTGGGGTGGGGTGTAGCCAGGCATGGTGGCACATGCTTGTAATTCCAGTACTTGGGAGGCTGAGACAGGAAGGATTGCAGGTTCAAGGCCAGCCTTAGCTACTTAGTGAGGCCCTCTGCAATTTAGTGAGACCTTGTTTCAGAATAAAGAATAAAAATAGGGCTGGAGGTATAACTCAAAGGTAGAATGCCCCTGGGTTCAATTGCCAGTACTGCAAAAAAAAAAAAAAAAGAAAAAAAAAAGGACTAGAGTGTAGCTCAGAGGTGAATGTCCCTGAGTTCAATATCCATTACAAATAAATAAATAAATATATACATAACAATGCATACCAAAAAATGTTTAAATGTGTTCTCTTAGTATAAAGCATGCTCTTCTATTTCAAAATCAAGCATAAGCTTTATCAAGCTTAGTTTGGGCACTAAATTTTTAAATGATACCTCTAATGTACAACTTTAAGTTTTGTAGGTAATATGATATACACGTAAAGATGGTGCTATGGTCAGAATCATCTACTTTGCTTATTTTTGTCCTATTTAATCTCTGTAGCTCTGCACTAATAAATGTAGTCTGTCCTGGAGGAGTTCTAAGCCATTTGAAGAAGTCACCATGCCCAAACCAGGCTGTGGGCCTTATGTGGGTAATACCATTGCCTTCCCAGGAGGCCTGGTGAGTCCCTCGTTTTAACAGTGGGGACAATGTTTCTCCAAAGACCGGCAAATGCTTCTGGCATCTGAAGGTTAACAAAGATGGCAAACATCAGCCGTACATAAGAAACTCGCTGCTGGAAAACAAATGACCCAAAAAATGGGCAAGTGAACAAAATACACTTCACAAAAGAAAAAATTCAAATGGCCAATAAATGTATGAAAAAATGCTCAACATCATTAGCAATCAAGAGGGATGCAAATCAAAACTACCCAGAGATTTCACCTAACCTCAATTAGAATGACAATCATTCAAAACACAAACTGTGGCCAGGGTGTGGAGAAGTGGTAACTCTAATACATTGTTGGTGGGATTGCAAATTAGCACAGCCACTTTGATAAACATTATGAAGAATCCTCAGAAGACTAGGAATAAATCTACCATATGATCCAGCAATACCACTTCTGGGTATCTACCCAAAAGAATGGAAGCCAAAATACCAAAATAATGCATGCATATCTATGTTCATAGCCGCACAATTCACAATTGCCAAACTATGGAACCAGCCAAGATGCCCATCAACAGATGAATGGATTATAAACTATGGAATATGTACCCAACGGAATTTTACTCAGCCATAAAGAACAAAATTACATCATTTGCAGGGAAATGGATAGAACCAGAGAACATTATGCTAAGTGATATTAGTCACAAAAAGTAAAAAAAAAAAAAAAAAATCGGATGCTCTCCCTAATATGTGGAAGCTAGGGAGAAAATGAGTCATAGGAAAGACTCTACAAAGAAGGAGACATCTTAGATGAGTAAAGAAGGTGACCTGAGGGGGATGAGGGAGGGGAAGAGAGAAACTCCCAAAAGCATATGATGTACATTCACAAATATATCAATCACTAAGTCAAACATGAAAGGAAGCTGGGCGTGGTGGCAGAGGCTTGTAATCCCAGGAGGGATTACAAGGAGGATCCCAGGTTCAAGGCTAGCCTCAGCTACTTAGTGAGGCCCTCTTCAACTTAGTAAGACCCTATTTCAAAATAAAAAATAGGGCTGGGGGTGTAGCTTGGAGGTAAAATGCCCCTGGGTTCAATTCCCAGTATTGAAAAAAGAAAGAAAAAAAAAAAGAAAAGAAAAGGGGGAGGCGATTTGAGGAAGGGGCTACATGAGCCATGTGTGCATATATGCTACTACCATCTTGTAACTCATTAACATGTATGATTACAATGCACCAAAAATCATTTTTAAAAAAGAAAGAACTGCCCCACCCAAACACCACCCAACAGCACTGCCAGGAGGCACTAGCTGGCGGTCCTCTCCTCCAGTGCCCCAGCCCACTTAAATACATAGCTTTTTCACTGCTCTCTTCTACCAATAACTTAATAGAACAGATACATTTTTCATCAGGAGACCTAGACTTTGTTTACAGTAGCTAGTTTTTCATTACTTCCATAGCCTTACAAAAGCCAGGCATGGAAAATGGAAAGAAAATGCAAGTGGAAGAGGAGGGAGGGGTTCTTTCCAATATTCTGGGAATGCCCTCCAGCCATGCATAAGCGGGGGCAAACGGGACAAGCACCACAGTTCTTTTTTAAGAACTGAATCCTGCTTTTTTTCTGCCCCACCACTGCAAGGGGGGAAAAAAGTCAAGAGACAGCTCTACTGGACTTCTAAGCAGTCCTGGGCAGGCCTTGTCCCTCCCCTCCCCCCATCATATGGAAATCATTTACTGCCTCATGCTTTTCAAAGCCTCCAGCCAGAAGCTGTGGTAGGGCCAAAGGATTTGCATAAAGCGCCTCATTGGTTAACCAGCTGTGTCTAAAGGGCCTAATACTCCTTACTCAGCAACCTGCAAGGTTCACAGATGGGTAAGAAAGTGCGTTCTTTGAAACCGCTTTCTGTTAAATCCTATGATCCTCACACTAAGAAAAACATTTTGGGGAAAATGAGCAATTCCTTGGGAGGTTAAGAGAAGTGAATAGACAAAAAGTATAAACAGATTTTATTCCAGCAAAATACAGTATTAAGAAATCTGAAATTTAGACCACAAGATTGTGCTTAAAATCTATGGCCCTAGCCAGGCGTGGTGGCGCACGCTTGTAATCCCTGCGCTTGGGAGGCTGAGACAGGAGGATCGCACAGGTTTGAAGCCAGCCTCAGCTACTTAGTGAGGCTCTCAGCAACTTAGTGAGATCCTGTTTCCAAATGAAGTATAAAATAGGTCTGAGAGTATACCCCAGAGGTAGAAAAGCCCCTGGGTTCCACCCCCAGTACCACAAAAATAAATAAATAAATAAATAAATAAATAAAATCTATAGCCTTGAGCTTTGTCTGGCGGCGCAGCAAAATTGGCACAGGCCTTCCAGAAAAAGCTCAACCTCCATTTACTCGCTGTCAACATTTACTAAGTGTCAACTGTAAGACCAGGTGAGCAGGGGGGTGGTCCTTGTGGTACACTGGTAAGCTGTGTGGCCTTGAAAGAGGCGTTACCACCTCAATAACTTGAAAGGAATGAATAAACGTGCTGCCCCCTACAGACCCTCCTAGCTCCAGAAGACAGTGACTTACAGATTCCCAATTTGCCTTAGACAGTCCACAGCCAAGAAGAGCAGTTAACACAAGACCTGCAGGCGTGGGCAGCGCTCCCGCCGGAAGCCTCCTCCGCAGCAGAGAAACTCTATTGGCTGCCTGCCGCCCAAAGACTTCTCAAGATGATCAGAATTTTGAACTGCCTGCCTGTTATCCTTAAATTCAATGTGAGTGCTTAAGGTTCTAATATTTTGAGCCTGGAGTGGTGGCGCACGCTTGTAATCCCAGTATGTGGGAGGCTGAGACCGGAGGATCACGGTCAGTGGACAGCCTCAGCTACTTAGTGAGGCCCTCTGCAACTCAGTGAGACCCTGTTTCAAAATAAAGAATAAAAAATTGGGCAGGGTGTGTAGCTCGGAGGTCAAATGCCTCTGTGTTCCATCCCTAGACCCGCAAAAAAAAAAAAAAAAAAAAAAAAGTTCCAATATTTTGGCTTCTGAGTGAAATTTCTTATACTCAAGAGCACAATTTCCCTTTGTTCACATATCCCAATTTTTGATTCACGGTTGGGGTGCACACTGGGATTCTCACACCCAGGAGCATGAACTTTATTGTGGTTTTCTAGACCCAGGAGCCAGAGACCATGCCCACCTTTGATGATGAGGCAGGGCAGAAGACGTGGAAACGGGTGTGTGTGTGTGTGTGTGTGTGTGTGTGTGTAAAAAAAAAAAAAAGTCCATCTGCACTGCCTTTTGTGAGGTGGGGGGAGATTAGAAAAAAGTGGGTGCCAGGAGATCTGGGCCCCCCCAGCCCACAAGATAATTTAAACTAAGGACTGAAATTGGTCAAAAGAATTGGTTCCCCAAAACCCAATTCTGACTACTCATAAATGAGCAGATGGGAAACCTCGGTAAGGTTTCAAAGCCCACCTCCCAAGAGCTTTGGTGGTTCCTCTCTTTTGGGGACCCCTCCCACCTAGTCCTGTTTGTGAAGGGAGCTATTTTTGTCTTCTTTCTTTCTCTAACTTAAAATAAACTTTCATATTTCTGTACCCTTGGCTAGTCCTTGGCTTTTATTCATCAAAATCCACTAGACAAGAAACTTCTAAGAAAAGACACACCCGTTTCAATGCCACCCCTTTTAACTCTATTATCCAAAAACCACCATGTCCCTCTTCAAGACATGACCAAGTCATTTAAGCCCTGGGAGATTGGCAAAAGAATTAAGCCAGAGCTTCCCAAGAATGAAGCAGAGCTGCCTCCAAAGATAGGAACTTCCCATCTCTGGAGCTGTTTGCTCATTACAGCACGAGAAAGTAGAGCACAATTGGGTCAGAGGAGCAGACGATCTTTCCAGCATCAATTTTCTGGGACTGGGGCCAAAGAGAGTCTGTTGGGCCAGCTCCAACCCTCACACAGCCAACAGGAGTGTGACTTGGTCAGCCTTCCTGAAGAGTATCTGCAGTCCAAGGCTTCTGGGCAATTACTCATCTTATACTTGCTTTGAAAATACACATTCGTTCCACCAGAATTGACACGTTAGGGAACAATCGGAGCATAACAGGAAGTCCTGTTTGTCTGTAAGAAACAGTAGGTGAAGGCGGAAAACTCTACCCAGCTGAGCTGAGCTGAGCTGCATAGCAATCCACGCACAAGACTGCAAGCTCAGTCATCCCAAAACACATCTGGTGGACGGTGCAGCCTTCCACCCACTTCAGATACCCTCCTCCCACCACCGCGAGGCAACTCCAAAGCTGTAACTGACACCTGCTTCCACAAACAGGGTCCAAGTCTTTTGTCAGAGCCAAGTGCCAAATATATCACAGCACTGATGTGCTTCTTAACCATTTAACACTTGTAAAATTGTAATGCCACTTTTACCAGGTTCTTTTTTTTTTCATGTATTATTGACACAGTACTTGAATGTTGTGTCCCTAACTAAATGTTTCCCATTAAGACTGGTGGTTTTTACTGTGCAATTCTGCTTAGCGTAGTAATGTTGTGTCGTGTTATATATAGTAGGACTATTTCCAGGGCACTAGCCTAGAGTGAGAGGTACTTTTTACAAGAGTTGTGTTTTTGTTTTCTTAAGGCATCAAACATCTAAAATAAAAAATAGTGAAATAAATGTTTATATAATTAATTAAGCATAATATAGGCATTAAAATGTTGGCTTCCTGCCGGGCGTGGTGGCGCATGCTTGTAATCCCCACGCTTGGGAGGCTGAGACAGGAGGATCACACGGTTCGAAGCCAGCCTCAGCTACTTAGTGAGGCTTTCAGCAACTTACTGAGACCCTGTTTCCAAATAAAATATAAAAAAGGTCTGGGAATATAGCCCAGAGGTAGAAAGCCTCTGGGTTCCACCCCTAGTACCACCAAAAAAAAAAAAAAAAAAAATTTGGCTTCCTAAGAATGCTTATGAAGCCTGGTGTGGTGGCATACACTTATAATCCTAACATTTGGGAGGCTGAGATAGGAGGATCGCTGTTCGCAAACAGCCTCAGCTACTTAGTAAGGCCCTCTGCAACTCAGTGAGACCTTGTTGTTTCAAAATAAAGAATAAAAAATAGGGCTAGGGGTGTAGCTCAGAGGTAAAATGCCCCTGGGTTCCATCTCCAGTACCACCAAAAAAAAAAAAGTGCTTATGAGTCAAGCCTGGTGCACATGCATGCTTGTAATCCCAGTACTTGGGAGGCTGAGACAGGATTGCGCAAGTTCGAAGCCAGCCTTAGCTATTTAGTGAGGCTCTCAGCAACTTATTAGGACCCTGTTTCCAAACAAAATATAAAATAGGTCTGTGAGTGTAGCCCAGAGATAGAGAGCTCCTGGGTTCCATTCTCAACCACAAAAATGAAAAAAGAGAAAAGAAAGCTTATGGTAGCCAAGCGTGGTGGTGCACACCTGTGATCCCAATACTTGGGCCCCTGAGACAGGAGGATGGCAGGTTCCAGTCAAGGTCTGCCTCAGCAACTTAGTGAGATCCTGTTTCAAAATAAAACACAAAAAGGGATGGGAGTGTAGCTCGGAAGTAGGAATCCCCTGGGTTCAATTCTTAGTACCAAAAAAAACACACACTTGTAATCCCAGCATTTGGGAGGCTGAGACCAGAGGATCGCGGTTCACAGACAGCCTCAGCTACTTAGTGAGGCCCTCTGCAACTTAGTGAGACCCTGTTTCGAAATAAAAAGCTGGGTGTGGTGGCGCACGCTTGTAATCCCCGCGGTTGGGAGGCTGAGACAGGAGGATCGCTCTGGTTCGAAGCCAGCCGCGCCGGCTTAAGAGACCCTGTTTCAAAAAATATAAAATAGGTCTGGGGGTGTAGCCCAGAGGTAGTAGGGCTTCCAGAAACCCCAATACCACCAAAAAATAAAAAATAAATAAATAAAAATTAAAAAAATAAAATAAAGAATAAAATATAGGGCAGGGGGTGTAGCTCAGAGGTAGAATGCCCCTGGTTTCCACCCCCAGTGCCACCAAAAAAAAAAAGTAAAGAAAAGAAAAAGGGAAAGAGAGAGAGAAAGAATTCTTATATGTGAAAATGTTCGATGTTATGTGAAATAAGTTAGAATATAAAACAGAATATACAGTATAATCCAATTTATTGTATTTTAGTAGTAGCATAAAATAAAACAAAGTACTAACAAGGTCTGTCCTCTTTGGGATTACAAGGGTTATTTCCTTCTTTATACTTTTGTTTTCCAATTTTTTATAATAACTATATAATATTTTATAAACCATAAACACTGTTTTAAAATTAGTTTTTATGGACTAGGGAAGTAACTCAATGGTAGAGCACTTGCCTAGCATACGTAAAACCATGAGTTCAATCTCTAGTACCAAAAACATTCTTTTAATTATTTTTCACCAGGCATGGTGGTACACACTGGGGAGGCTGAGACAAGAGGATCACAGGTTTATAGCCTCAGGAGCTTAGTGAAGCCCTCTGCAACTTAGTTTTGGGAATATTAGTTTTGGTACTGGGGATTGAACCCATAGGCATTCTACCTCAGCTCTATTTTTAATCTTATTTTGAAAAAAAAGGATCTAGCTAGGTTGATAAGAGTCACTACTTGGTGAGGCTATCCTCGAACCTGCAATCCTCCTGTCTAAGTCTCCCCAAGTACTAGGATTACAGGTATGCACCACCATGCCTGACTGAGATCCTGTTTAAAAATAAAAAAATAAAATAAAATAGGCTGAGAAAGGAGGACCACAGGTTGGAAACCAGCCCCAATAACTTTGTTAGGCCCTCAGCAATTTAGCAAGAACTTTGTTTCCGAATAGAAAATAAAAATAGGGCTGAGGGTATAGCTCAAAGGTAGAATGCCTTTGGGTTCAATCCCTAGTATTACAGAAAGAAAGAAAGAAAGAAAAGAAAGAAAGAAAGAAAGAAAGAAAGAAAGAAAGAAAGAAAGAAAGGGAGGGAAGGAAGGAAAGAGGGGGGGAGGGAGGGAAGAAGAGAAAGAAAATATTCAATAAACCCCCTACTTGAAAAAAGATAAAATCAAAGGGCAGATGGAGAAATGGGAAATGACAATTTAGAGCCTTAGGCTCAATGTATGAATAATTGCATTAAATTTAAAATGATCTAAGCATCTAATCAAAGGCAGAGATTATACAATCAGATCAAAAAGCAAGACAGATTATAAGATGTTTATAAAAGACATTTTAAAATATAAAGACAGAGATGCGTTGAATGTCAAAAGAGAGGTAAGGCCATATTAATATCTGACAAAGGCTTGAAGACAAAGAGCATCACCAGAGACAAAAGGGGTCATTTTGCTGGGCATGGGGGCGCACACTTATACTCCCAGTGCTTGAGAGTCTTAGACAGGAGGATCCCGGGTTCGTGGCCAGCCTTCGCTACTTAATGGGCCCTCTGCAACTTAGTGAGACCCTGCTTCAAAATAAAGAATAAAAAATAGGGCTGGGAATATAGCTCGGAGGTAGAATGCCCCTGTGTTCAATTCCCAGTACTGCAAAAAACAAATACTTATTTTAGAAAAAAAGATAATGACCCAGGGGCATTCAACCTCTGAGCTACAGCCTCTGCCCTATTTTTTTTTTTTCTTTATTTTTGAAACAGTTGCAGAGGGCCTCACTAAGTATCTGTCCTCACTGAAGCTGGCTGCGAACTCCTCCCAAATGCTGGGATTACAAGTGTGTGCCACCATACCCAGCTAATGAGATCCTATTTCAAAACAAAAAAATAAAATAGGGCTGGGGATGTAGCTCAGAGGTAGAACACCCCTAGGTTCAATTCTCAGTACCAGAATAAGAAAACAAACAAGAACAGTAATGATGAAAAGCAGGAAAGGAAATTAATCAAAATGATGATATTGGGAGGGGGGGGGAGAAGAATCAAGTGTTCCAGCCCTGTTTTCAGGGGTACTGATGTGAACCTTAGGTCTACACAGAGGAAAAACTGGAATTGAGGAAGGAGCTTGCATCAAGAGGTACTGACTGCATCCTCAGCCTGTCCCCTTCACACTGGGACCTGGCGAATCATTAGCTCAGTTCTGGTCACACAGTCTTATCAGTGTAAAAGAAAAAAAAAAAGCCAAAGGGTGTTTGTCTATCAGACCCGTGAGATGATTGCTCCTGCTCAGGCAGGCAGTCTCATCGTGGGGTGATCTGCCTGCAAGGCTCCCCTGTTCCTGGAAGGTATAGGACAACCACTAAAGGCTGTAGTTCCCTCTCCAAGGGGCCTGGTGCAGGACATTGTAAGAGCTGGCAGGTAAATGTCCCTGCCCGTCTGGACAATACCTTAGTTACCTTACCTTGGTGCCTCAGCCTTGAATGGAGATGAGACGGCTGGGTAAATTTAGGGCTAATAAACCTGGATCACCAGTGTTTAGACAGACACTTCTTAAATGATGAGCATGCCTACAACGCAGAGCTGGGCGGAAATCTACTCAAGGTTTAATGTAATAAAGGAGACAAATACAAAAGGCAGAGACGCTAAGCTTTCTCATGTTTTTAGTTCCCCACCAGGCAAATGCAGGCCCAAGGGAAGAGTCAGGTCTTTTATGAAAAGCAGCCTCTAAGTCCCTGTTAGGCTGGAAGGAAAGGGATCTCTCTGCAGCAGCCAGACTGGGGTTCCTGTGTCACGCCACCAGCCGTGGATGCCAAGACGCAGTCGCAGTGGTGACAGTGGCATCAGCCCGACCTCTGGATCACTGTGTTCTTAAGTTTAAGAATTCTTGGCATGTTCCCCTGACATCCCCTCCTCCCCAATCTGGAGATTGAACCATGGCCTTAGGCATGAGAGGCAAGTGTTCCTACCCTTTTTAAGAGAAGATCTTGTTAGGTTGACCAGGTTAGCCTCAAATTTGCCATCCCGCTGCCTCAAGCCTCCCCAGTAGCTGGGATTACAGGCGTGGGCCACCACGCCCAGTGGCCCCCTTTATTCTTGCCCTGCCGGTTCTTCCAATTATTTTCAAAACCCCTAATTCCCTCTATTAAATCCTCTTCTATTTAAAATATCTAGTTTGGTCTCAGCTTCCTGTACTGAACCCTGACACAGCTGCCTCGCCACTTTCCAGGTTAACAGAACTCTAACATATAACATCTTATTTTGATCTCTTCAGCAGTAATCCAAGGACGGAACAAAGGCATTTCCCCCACTTGACAAACAAGGAAGCCAAGGCACAGAAAGCGTTGGAACTAGGAACAGAAATGAGAGCTCCCCAGACTCCTCACTTCCAACTGGACAAGATCAAACCCAGATTACACGCTGAGGAGAGGCACTAAAAAGAACAGATAAGCTTCAGGTGGTGAATTAAAGGGATGACTTAAAGGTCCCTTCCAAGAGTTTCTCTGATTCCATAATCTGAAAAAAATCACCAGACAGGCAGCAAAACCTGCATCTGACTAGAACTATACTTGCCTCTCCAAAATGTTCCAAAGAACAGAATCCCAGTTAATAATATTTTACAAAGTAGAGGAGGAAAAAAGAAAGCGTGGGGGAGAAACTGGTCAATAGGTACAAAGTTAAAATTAGGAGGGCTAAAGTTCTATTGCATAATAGGGTAACTATAATTAGTAACAACCTATTATACATTTCAAGATAACTAGAAGTGAGAATTTTGAATGTTCTCACCACAATAAAAAAAAAAATGTTTGTGCCAGGCATGATGGCACACACTTGTAAATCCCAGCATTTGGGAGGCTGAGACAGGAGGATCGCGGTTCAAGGACAGTGTAGGCTATTTAGTGAGGCCCTTGCAACTCAGTGAGACCCTATTTCAAAATAAAATAGGGTTGTGAATGTAGATCAGAGGTAGAACACTGAACACCCCTGGGTTCAATCCTCAGTACCAAAAAAAAAAAGTCAAAAGAAAAGATGCAGATTTTATCACTGGAATATATATATAATATTTATATATTTATAATTATATATTATATAATATATAATTATATATATATATAAATATATATATATAATTTTTTTGGTGGTATTGGGGTTCCTGGAAGCCCATCTACCTCTGGGCTACACTCCCAGACCTATTTTTATTTTTTGAAACAGGGTCTCTTAAGCCAGCATGGCTGGCTTTGCGATCCTCCTGTCTCCGCCTCCCAAGCATGGGGATTACAAGCGTGTACCACCACGCCCAACATCACGCCAGACATCACTGGACTATATTAAAGAGCAATTTCTTTCTTTCTTTTTTGTTTTTCTTTTTTCTTATTTTTGAGATGGGGTTTCATCATATTTCCAGACTAGTCTTGAACTCCTGAACTTAAGTGATCCTCCCACATGCAGGCAGGTACCACTGCTCAGGAGTAATTCAACAGCAGCATCCTACAATCTGGGAGCAGGAAGGATTCAGCCCTTTTTTCCACCACCCTTAAAGGGCTAGCCCAAGCCTCCTGGGGTTCTTAACCTGCTGAGAGAGAATAATCTCCCTTCCCTGGTTCAGTTCCTCAGCTCTCCAGTCCCAACACAGTGCTGTCCACCTTCCGTTGCCAGGAATCTCGGGCTGCCCAAAGCCAGCACTGGCCTTCCCTCCACGTCCAGGTGTCTGTGAAGCAGACCCATCCCCACTCTCCAGGCAGGCTCTACCCTCACTACAGTTTTCTTTCTTGCTTGCTTTGCTAAATGAAAAGATGTCTCTCAAGTTTTCATGTTGGTCTTTCCTTCTTATTCTATAGTAGTGTTTTCTTGATGCTAGAAGACTTCTGTGAGAAGCTGAGAAGTCAAGTGGACTCTCTTGGAAAAGTGTCCAGAACACACACACACACACACACCAGGGCTACGTGGACTCCCAAGGGCATTCAAGGGCCATTTATGGAGAACCACCTACTCCCAAAAGCAGAGCCCCTCCCAAGGGACCTCAGCCTCTCCTACTTTCCCAGGGAGCAAAGGACTAGAGCTGAGCTACCAGACCCTTTAGCTGACTGTGAAGAAATTCTGTCCCTGGGGCCATTTTACTCCTGGGAAATACAGCAGCCCACAAGCTGCTATAGAGCACAAAAGTGGGCCTAGTTATAGTCTTTAAATAGTACTATTCTGGGTTCCTCCAAAATATTTAGCAGTTGACATGTGGCTTTAGGAATGTTGTTAGCTTTAAAACAAAAACAACAGCAAATTATATACGTCAACAATGTCTAGAATCCTCAGGGAAAACACTAGCTAAGCTGTAGACAATAGAACCCTATTGCTGAGACCAGTCTTGTTACTGTGGTAACAGAATATTGTCATTGTTTCCAGACCACCAATGGAGATCAATGAGCAGGAGTCCAGAACCCCCTTGGGTGAACCCTGCTCACCAAGGATCAGAGCATTAGGAGAACAGCCTTCCATTAAATTACTGAGATAGAACACAAGAAAAAAACCGGGAAATTCCACACAGACCTCATGAGCTTTGTTTCAAAAAGCAATTAGTCAGTTGATATAAATGATGTAAACAAACTGAAGTTCAATTTTCCCTTTCCCCTCATCATCTTTTTATAAACAAGATTTAAGAGGTGATGGATTTTCTTTTTTCCTACTTTTGTTTTGACTAGACAGTTTTCATGAGAAGGAAAAAATGTTGTCTAATCACCATCTACTGTAACATTACTTGAAACCCACAAAGTGTTTCACAACTTATTTGGTGATAAAAACCAATGTAAGTTTTTCCATAGCAGCTGCTTTCCTGAAACATCAGCAACTTTAATCTCATAAGGCAAACTATAGAAGAAAAGCCAAAAGTAAAACTATTTCCTTTAAAATTCAAACAGATGTTTCATATAATCAGACCAACTCACTGTACTGATACTTCCTACACACACTAGCTGACTCCCAAATTATTATTATTATTATGTGTGTGTGGTACTAGGAATGGAACCCAGGGGCTTTCTACCTCCGGGCTACACTACCAGACCTATTTTACATTTTATTTGGAAACAGGGTCTCACTAAGTTGCTGAGAGCCTCACTAAGTAGTTGAGGCTGGCTTCAAACCTGCACGATCCTCCTGTCTCAGCCTCCCAAGCGCGGGGATTACAAGCGTGAGCCATCACGCCCGGCTTAAAATCTTTTAAAATATCGTTAACATACAAGCTAGAAGATTTAGGAAATGTTTAAAATACATTTTAAGTAGGACTGCAGAGGTTCCCTTTGGACTACTTGGGAAACCTACTATCTGGGGACGACCACAGTGGTTTCCCTTAGTATCTCGATTGAAATTGCTCTCAATATCCAATCACAACCCTAAATTTAACTGACAACAGTGATATTCACTAGCAGAATATTCACTAACCGGACAGCTTGACCTAGGACACTAAAAGCACACATGATCTCTAGTTAGTAAGCAGTATTAGTGCCTTCGTAAAATACTAAAAACACAGCCAGGTGTGGTGATGCATGCTTATAGTCCCAGTATTTGAGAGGCTGAGACAGGAGGATTGCAGTTCACGGCCAGCCTCAGCTACTTAGTGAGGCCCTTTGCAACTCAGTGAGACCCTGTTTCAAAATAAAGAACAAAAAATAGGGCAGGGGGTATAGCTTGGAGGTAGAATGCCCCTGGGTTCCATCTCCAGCCCCGCAAAAATAAATAAATAAATAAATAAAATAAAATACTAAAGACAGCTTGGTCAAGGAATAAAAAAAGATTGCATCCAGTGCCTAGTTCTGCAGACATACTATCTTAGGTGTGGACTTCCTTTTTTTTGGTATATATGTAGTGCCAGGGATTGAACCCAGGGTGTTCTACTTCTGAGCTGTATCCCAGCCCTATTTTATTTTGAAACAGGGTCTCACTAAGTTGCTGAGGCTGGCTTCAATTTTGCCATCCTCTTGTCTCAGCCTCCCAAGTACTGGGATTATAAACATGTGCAACCAGGCTCAGCTAGAGGACTTTTTTTTTTTTTTTTTTTTTTTTTTTGCAGTACTGGGAATGGAACCCAGAGACATTCTACCTTTGAGCTACACCCCCAGCCCTATTTTTTATTCTTTATTTTGAAGCAGGGTCTCACTGAGTTGCAAATGGCCTACGTAGCTGAGGCTGTCTGTGAACCTTGATCCTCCTGTCTCAGCCTCCCAAATTCAGGCCAGGCTAGGACTTCCTTTTTAAAGTCAAATTATCAGAGATGAAATGACTGAGTAATGCTCTGAAATACAAGTCAACAAAGTCACTGCTCCACCCTCAGAATTTTTAAATGGTGATTACATCAAAGTACCTGGGAACCTGTAAGTAAACCATCAAGTCCCATAGTCTTCGCCCAGACATTTGATATCTGTGGGAAATCTACTGGCAGGTACAGAGAAAAGGAGGCAGGAAGAAAGCAATGGTGCCTGGATGTTACCTTTATCTCTTTAGGACAGAAATGAGTCAGAGGCTGCAGGCTGGCCTCACCTCAGGCTTTAGCCATCATTCAGCTCAGCCCCAGTCCTCAGCCTTACTCTTATCTACAGCCCCTAAACTATGTGTCAGTTGGCCCATCTATCAAGCACAAGAAAACTAATCTGAAAATACAAGCTTCACACCAACTCTCCAAATAAGGCCACAACTTTCACTCCCCTTAAAGGTCAAGGTCAAGGATAGAAACTTATCTTTTCAGAACCCAGAACTTAACTACCTCACACAAAGACATCTCCAAGCCCACCTCCTGTTATCAGCCAACAGTTTAACTCAGCAGAATTATCACCTTTGGGGCCTCTAGGATGGGGCTTATAATTCCAGCATTCAGGAGGTTGAGATAGGAGGATCTTGGTTTGCGGACAGACCCAGCTACTTAGTGAGGCCCTCTGCAACTCAGTGGGACCCTGTTTCAAAATAATTAAAAATAGAGCTGGGGGTGTAGCTCGGAGGTAGAATGTCCCTGGGTTTCATCCCAGTAGCCTCCACCCCAAAAACAGAGGAAATAAATAAAAAAGAATTATCACCCTTGTCAGTATAGTATAACAAGCATGCAGGTATTTTACTGCATTTTGTCCACATTTTATAAAAATGAATAGAAAAATTAAAGTGTTCCATACTAGTGAACAGAAACACAAAGCTCAATACATCTGAAGCAAAGATGGGCGCAAGCAAACAGGACAAATCAGGAAAACAGTGTCTCAAATACCACTGGCCATGAGGAAGTCTGGTCCAAGACTAAAGACTTTTCATCTTTTAGTGGGAAGGGCTGTCAAAAGAATTTACTGTTTGTTCTAGCCAACACCTCAAGATAAGCCCCGACCTCTCTTTTTTTAGAGCAGTTAACACTTGTGAATCCTCTGTCTTTCCTCTGGTATATAGTAGGGCCTCCATATCCTTGGGCTCTACATCTGTGGATTGAATGACCAAGGATCAAAAACATTTGGAGGGAAAAATATGTTTGTCCTGGACATGTGCTATTATTCCCTAACAAGATAGTATACCAAGTATTGACACAGAATTTGCATTGTACTAAATATAAGTAATCTATAGATGATTTAAAGTATATGGAAAGCTGTGTATTGGTTATATGCAAATACTATGCCATTTGATATTATGGTCTTGAGCACATACAGATTTTGGTATAGGGAGGTCCTGGAACCAAGCTCCCACAGCTACCAAGGGATAGGGATGATGCCACAGGACTGTCTTCCCCAAGAACCTAACAGTAGACAGGGATGTAGCTCAGTGGTAAATGCCTGCCGACTATGCAGAAAGCCTGGGTGCCATCCCACGGTGGAAGAGGTAGGAGGAAGAAAGAGCTAAAGCCATTCTTTTTGGGGTTTTTTTTGTTGTTGTTGTTGTTGTTTAATGGTACTTGGGGTGAAACCCAGGGGCTTTCTACCTCTGGGCTATACCCCCAGATTATTTTATATTTTATTTGGAAACAGGGTCTCACTAAGTTGCTGAGACTGGCTTTGAACCTGTGCAATCCTCCTGTCTCAGCCCCCCAAGTGTGCGCCACCATGCACAGCTAAAGCCATTCTTTTAAAATGTAATCAACAAAAAGGATAGGGCTCCAGTCTCTATAGGACAGAATCCTAACATTTGGGGGACTAGGGGGTAATGGAGATTGAATCCAGGGGTATTCTACCTCTGAATTCACTCCAAAACCTATTTTATTTTTTTCTTTAAAACAGGGTCTCATTAAGTCGGGGAGGGCCTCAATGAGTTGCTGAGGCTGGTCTTAAACTTGTGGTCCTCCTGTCTTAGCCTCCCAAGTACTGGGATTACAGGCATGTACTGGTGGCCAGGCTAGAATCCTAACTTTCATCAGATCCAGATAGCAGGCACAGCTGCTACTGTCAGCGTAGTCACATTACACTGAGCAACCTCTTAGAACATTTCATTTCCTGTACTGGGGCCCCCACTTGTCCCCTCCCTAATCCTTTTTCCTTTTAAAAGGCCCATTCCCTTCATACACAGGGGCATGGAGCTCAGTTCTTTCCCCTACTATCAATGGTTATTGAATACAATCTTTTTATTCCTTAAGTCAGCTCTTTGTTTATCTTGGACAATGGATAGTCCTTGGTAGCATTCATGGCTTTGTTAATTAACATAATAGACATTAGAAGTGGGTTTTCATTGGGGAAATCTCAGTGATCAAGAAACATGACCTGAAGCCTAGCTTGGTGGCATGCGCCTGTATTCCCACTACTTGGGAGGCTGAGACATGAGGATCGCAGGCTCAGGATGTAGCGAGACTCCCAGCTACCTACGCTTGTAATCCCAGCATTTGGGAGGCTGACACAGAAGAATTGTGGTTCATGAACAGCCTCAGCTACTTAGTGAGGCCCTTTGCAACTCAGTGAGACCCTGTTTCAAAATAAAGAATAAAAAAAAAAAAAATAAGGCTGGGGTATAGCTCGGAGATAGAATGCCCCTGGGTTCCATCCCCAGTACCACAAAAATAAATAAATAAATAGGGCTAGAGGTGTAACCTGGAGGTAGAATATCCCTAAATTCAATCCCCAGTACCACAAAAAAAAAAGTAGAAAAGAAAGAGAACTAGAGAAGAAAAATAAATATGTTCTTGAGCCAAGTATGGTAGCACACACCTATAACCTCAGCTACATCAGAGGCTGAGGCAGGACAACCTTAAACTCAAGGCTATCCTGGGCTACTTAATAAGACTGTCTCAAAATAAAAAATAAAAAGAACAAGAGATGTAGCTAGGTGATAGAGTGATTGCCTAGCACACATGAAGCCCTAGGTTTATCCCAGTGCCACAAAATACAAGAAAAAAACAAAAAGAAAAGGAACTATAATCTGGCAGGAAATACCTGGAGCTGGGCATTCCTGTCCTTGCCTAAACTGGAAGGAAGAGGGACTAAGTATTATGGTTTTGAGAGAAAATGTTACAGTTTGAGAAACTGTCCCCAGGGACCTTTGTTAGACCTCTGGGAATAATTCCCCCCCAAAAAAACACAGAAAAGATAAAAGGCACGGGTTCTTGTCCTGAGCTAAGGATAGATATGCAATAGCCTGGACTCTTGCTGAAGATTTAAAGAAGTTTATTAAAAGATAGAAATACAGAAGACAGTTATAGCCTCATGAAGGTGTGCTTCCAACGAAATCACTGAAGTACAAAACACTGAAGTACAAAACACCGAACAAACTTTTTTTTTTTGGTGGTGGTACTGGGGTTCCTGGAAACCCTTCTACCTCTGGGCTAACTCCCAGACCTATTTTTATACTTTATTTGGAAACAGGGTCTCCCAAGCCAGCACAGCTGGCTTCGAACCAGCGCGATCCTCCTGTCTCTGCCTCCCAAGCGTGGGGATTACAAGCATGCGCCACCAGGCCCAGCAGGAAGAGACTTTTTATACACAGGTATCCTCCATCTTGTTTCACGTATTCTAAGGTAGTAAAAGTCCCTGTAAAGCTCCTCCCCATACTGTACTTTCTGCCAAGAAGTCTCCTTTCATGAAGGTCGAGGCCCTCCTCCCATCCTAGCTAGATTATCCAATTATTAAGTAAACCTGTCTTTAGAAAGAGGATGAGGAAGTCCTAGTTCCCCTTTCCTATTGACTTGCTGATTACCTTTAGCTAGGTTAATTTACATTGGAATAGTTGCCTGCTTCTTGGCAGAAATCAAGTCCTTTCACAGATCTGCCCCTCACCCAATTTTTGAAATATATTTATTAATAATCAGAGCTTTCTCCAATCTTCCTAGGCCATTCCCAATACTGGTATACTAAGTCTTTGCTCCTGCTGGTACATCAGTCTTGGAAAGTTAACTGAGTCCTTCCTAATAAAATATTGTTGTATTTGCCCAGGTAAACTTTTCATACAAGATGTAAAATGGAATCCCTGTACCTGCCCCTATTTGCTGAAATCAAATCATTGGGACAAGCCTTTGGGAAGAAGAAAAAAGAAGCTGATTTGCTAGCTAACTGGAGAAAGCCAGTGAACTGATGAGTTCAAAATCAAAGGCTGGATACTCTCGGACAAAAGAATCAAGTCTCTTTTAAGAGTTAGGTCTGTAGGGTCATAGGGGCTTGTCAGAAGAGACACAATTCATGCCCAGGTCGTCCTTGAGTTGGTTAGTCCTCTGCCTTAATGGGCACAGCCATGCCTGTGCCTGGGGCCTGCTCTTCACTCCTTAGGTCAACACACTGATAAGAGCCTGTCACTTGTTAATGAGGGGAGAAGGAGCATGGGAGAGCAAAGAGGACTCTGAATATATAGCAGCTTTAACACTGGCCACCTGGTAGCTGCTAGGGTCAGAATTAAAAAATAAAAACTAAACTCCTCTTACATATACAAGCCACAGCACTGAGGACAGTCTAGAGCTGGAACTTCAGAGAGCCTCAGAGCAGACTGCACAGCTGTTTTGTGCATACTTAACAATAACTGCCTGTGCCTGTGGCCGAATTTGATTTGTATAATCTGAACCAGTTATGAAGAAACTAAACTCCACTCACCCATACCTACTGACAGTCAATACTATCTACCAAAACAGTCTAAATGCTGTGTACTAAAAACTGCCTTAAATCCATTCAAAGCAGCTGTCATTGTAATAACAAGGAAGAATAAGGAACAGCAGTCTAGCTCAGAGGTGGTCCAACTTAAGCCAGGTGGACCAAGGTTCAAAGGTCTGGCTCTGGCACCACGTCAACATCAGTCGGTTAATTTATTTGTCTGCACTTTGGTTGCCTCACCTATAAAAGGAAGCCAAGTAGAACATTACCCACCTCACCAGGTTATTACAAAAACTGAATGATATATTTGTAAAAATAGCTGAAATAAATTCAGCTATCATCATCATCATCATCATCACTGCTTATCTTTGCCTGCAATAAACTCTACCAAGCTTTACTCTCAAACTGCCTTGGAAGGGTTGTCTTGATTTTTTTAAGTGAACATCTCATTTCACCCTTGATGGTATGCCTTTTCCTTCTTGTCTTTTTATTTTATTTATCTGTTTGATTGTTGTGGTACTGGGGATGGAACCCAGGGGCATTCTATCTCCGAGCTACACTCCCAGTCCTATTTTTTATTTTTTGAAAAAGGGTCTCACGGAATTGCAAAAGGCCTCACTAAGTAGCTGAGGCTGTCCAGGAACCCGGATCCTCCTGTCTCAGCCTCCCAAATGCTGGGATTACAAGTGTGTGCCACTATACCCAGCCCTTTCTTTTCTTTTTAAATGAGACAAGTTTCAGTAAGTTACCCAGGCTTGTCTCAAATATGCAATCCTCCTGCATCATCCTTTCAAGTAGCTGGGATTACAGATGTGTACCACCTCTCCTGGCTTGTATTGCCATTTTTTTTTATAGTTACTTTCCCTATTCCTCCACTCCTAAGTGGAGAAGCCCACAGGTTAGAAGAGCAAGGAATCTCTGTTTATCACCCTGTCCCTAGAGGCCTTCCACATTGCTCTGTAACCAGAGGCGTTAAGTGCCCACTCCACTGACATCTCAGCCCCATTAGCCTCTGTTAGCCAACTGGCCAAAGTGAAATCAAAATGATTATCAGTAGACACAGGGAGAAAATAGGACCTGGAGGTTGTTCTGGTGCAGGCAGGTAATGACCACCATGAATCCGCAGTAAAGACTATTATCACATGTGATCTTTATGATCACCCTAAGGAGTATGATCTCCCCCATTCTGAAGTGATGGAGGGTGACTGGCTTGTCCATAGGCACAACCACACTCTTGTCTGGATTTGCCAATTCGCACTTGGCCCTAAGTCCAAAATTTCAATTTCCAACCTCATACTTCTCCCTAACTTAAATATCCCACTGGTGGCTTGCTCTCTTTGTCAATTTTCTGTTGTTATCATTGGGACTGAGTAATTTATAAAGAAACAAGTCATTTTTCACGTCTGGAGGTTAGAAGTCCCAGAGCACAGCTCTGGCATCTGCCAAGCCTCTGTGGCGGCCTCCTAGCCGCACTGTGACACTGCAGGGAGCATCCAATGGGAGTCAGAGCAGGTGGGCCAGGATCTTATAACAGAGCCACTCCCTCAGTGGCCTGTTCATGAATGGACCTCCCCAAGGTTCCACCTCCAATACCATTAACATATGAATGCAAGTTTCCATTCAAGAGATTTGGGAGACAGATTCAAACCACAACACTTGCCATCTCCATTTAATTTATAATAGGAACCTCAAATGTAACAAAGCCCAAAGAAAACCATGGGCTTTTCTGACCAGATGTCCACCACCCTATCAGCCATGTGCTCAGTTCAAACACCACATCTGTCTCCTTCCTATATCCCACTTCTGTCTCTAAACGCCAGTTCTACCTCTGTGTCCAGAAGCCAGTGCCATCCCACTCTACCCACTCCTGCAGCCAAAGCCCAAATTAAGATATCAAACTCTCTCTCCCCTGAGACTGCAATAACAGCCGAGCGCCAGGATTCAAGCTCCAACAGGAAGGGGCTTTTGTTCCTGGCTGAAGTCTAAAGCACAGTTTGCACACACAAAGAGGCAGTTAAAAAAAAATTCACTGAATAAACAACTCAGATGGCTCTCCCTACCTCCCCCAGCCCCATACAATCCAGTCTTCATAGCACCCAAGGCCGTTTTCCTATATAAACTGCACAACAACACACTACTGCTAAACATCCTCCCACACTCTCCTACTGAAACCAGAATAAAACCCAAACTCCAATTCCACAGAGGCTTGTTAGCTGCTAGACAGGAACTTTTAGGGGCAAATACCTATGCTTGTGGAGGTGATGGCCCCTTTAAATGGCTGTGGAGCATGCCGGTACCAGCCTATTATCCCAGCAGTTGGAGGAGGCTGAGGCAGGAAGATGGGACTCAGGAGTTCAAAACTAGCTCCAGGGACACAGTGAGACCCTGCCTAAAAAAAAAAAAAAAAAAAAATACTGCTAATATCTCTTCAAGTGTTTTGTTTGTCCCAAATAAGACCTTCCAAATAACAAGGAACCAGATTAAACCAGCCCAAATCACCTAGTCACTATTCTGGTTGGCCCAGAGTAAATACTGCTTGCTCATTATAATGCTAGATTTTCCAACATGGAAGCATTCCTGTTGGCCATCTTTGAAAAGAGGCATAGTCTTGAACCTTACATGATCAGCAGTGTGCCTGCCTATACACAAAATGACAAGCCTTTGAATGAAATGAATATGCATGAATCTCCGCCAATCAAATTCCCCTTGCTGCCTTTGTTCAGGGAGACACCGCTCTGGGAGTTATCCGCAGTGCACTCCTTCCTCGATGCAAGTAATACACCTCTTTTCCCTCTTTTGCCTCCTGGTTGTGGTATTGGCTCTCCACTCAGCAGGGGGCAGATCCACTCAGTTCTGTTACAGGAGTCTCTCATCTACCTCACTGAAGGCAGTCCAATCCCACAGACTCCCTTCTATTCCTCAAACACCCTGGAAGACTGAGCCCCTGCCATGGGTGCCTCTCTTCACTGATCAGTCTCAATTCCAGGGGCATCTTCTCACACAGACTCCTTTAGCAACCCTCCCAAAGTCACTCTACCACACAGCCTTTGTCACAGAACCAATGGATTTATTGTTCCATTGTTTACATGATTGCAGGATGCAACACACACACACACACACACACACACACACACACACACACACACCACTGAGTATACAGCTGTCTCTGGGCTTACTACTCCATATCCACCTTCTGACACATACTAGGTTCTCAAACAGAAAACAGCAATAAAACTGGCAGACTAGCCAGGCACACACTTGTAATCCCAGCATTCAGGAGGCTGAGACAGGAGGATCACAGTTTATGGACAGCCTACTAGTGAGGCCCTCTGCAAGGTAGTGAGACTCTGTTTCAAAATAAAAAATAAAAACTAGGGCAGGGGGTGTAGCTCGGACGTAGCTTGGACGTTGAATGCCCCTGGGTTTCATCCCCAGACTAGCCAAAAAGAAAAAGAAAAAAGAAAAAAAAAGAAAAAACTGGCAGAGTTAGCTTCTGATAATGCTGTGAGGTTGTTTTGCTTTGTGCTGGGGATTGAATCCCTGGCTTCTCAAAAGCTAGGCAGGTGCTCTACCCCAGACCTTCCTGTAAACTTAACAGCCCCATCCATATAAAATCAGAGTGATTAGCAGCTCACTGCATTGCTACCTACCACAGTGACGCCTGGCGCAGAACTGAGAAAGCAGAAGTTAAGTTTACTGTGATGAATGGCCAGAATCTGGTTCTTTCCAACATCCCAAGAGGGGGGATTTTAAAAACAAGTCATTAAATCCTGGCAAAATATCAATCATACCGGTAATTCTTTCTCAAAACCCACTTGATTACTGGTAATAATTTTCAGAGCCCGAAATTAGGCACCTGGATGACATTGAAAAAGTCTCAAGGGGCTTTCAAGGAACCAGAAAGACAGACATCCCAAAATATATGTAATTACTACATAATGAAAAGCATTACATCAAATTAAAGAGAAAGCATCTCAAAACAAAAATAAAAGATTTGTGGGGTTAGGGGTATAGCTCAGTGGTAGAGCACTTGCCTAGCATTTGAAAAACCCAGCACCACAATAAAAAAGAAAGAAAAAGAAAAGATGAAACGGGAGCAGTGGCACACCCTTGTAATCCCAGTACTTGGGAGGCTAAGACGGGAAGATTGTAGGTTGCAAGCCAGTGAACAAAACTTAGCTAGACCATGTTTCAAAACAAAATAGAGGCCGGATGTGGTTGCACACGCTTATAATCCCAGAGCTTGGGAAGCAGAGACACGAGGATCACACAGGTTCGAAGCCAGCCTCAGCTACTTTGTGAGGCTCTCAGCAACTTAGTGAGACCCTGTTTCCAAATAAACTATAAAAATAGGGCTGGGGGTGTAGCCCTGAGGTAGAAAGCCCCTGGGTTCCACCCCCCAGTACAAAAAAAAAAAAAAAGAATAGGAGCATAGTTCAGAAGTAAAGTGCCCCTGAGTTCAATTTCAGTGTAAATATATATATTGCAGTTTTCTTTAAACAACCGTTTTTGGTCTCAAAAACCCTGGTAAGGTGCTGAGCATTCCTTGGCTCCCTCTTCCCTTGCCTGTCTCAGGGAAAAGTCTTTTCACCTCAAGTCAAAAAGGCTCAATTTCCTCATGTCTGAAAATGCCAACTGAACGCATGCCAGGCACAGTATTAGACCTCAGAAACCAAGATAACTCCACATGGCCCCTCCAAAGAGTATGGATTATCTGCCACTGTAATCGGTGGGTTACAGAAACACATAGTTTAATCCCGACATCGCTGACAGCTGACCTGGATTGTCCGAAGGCTGAATTATTCAAGAACATCCCTGCATCTAAATGCCCGCCCTACTCAATCAGATTCAGTTTTAAAAATACACTATTAAAACTCTATACTATGCTAATCAACATATAGGAGGAGGGAGCTCCATATCCTGGGGCTTTACCTACTTCGTTTTTTGCTAAACCTGCAGAAATGAGTTAAGTTAGCATTAAAAGGCTAAAACCTATTAATTCTGCCCTGATGCATCAACTGGTACGAGATGCTTATCCCAAGTGGACATACATGGCTTTCGTGGGTTTAACAAGCGAGATTACAAAACAGGTTCATGCAAGCTAGGTTGCAAAGTGAGCCGGAAAGACTGGTGCCCTGCCCAGGCAGTCGGGCCAGTGTCCCCGCCAGGGTTGGGTCGGGAAACTCAGGAAGCGAGGATGAGCCTTCCCTGAGCCCAGATCTGCACCCGGGGGCTGGGAAATCAGGCTTCAAGACGTTCTCAGCTGCACTCTAGACTTGGAGATGCCAGACGCAACCTGCCTGGACTGTTTGGCACGTTCTGTTCCGGGTATGGGAAAGGAGACGCTGTCCTGGCCCATGTCTGTCCCTGGGTTCATCCGACACACGGAGCCGGGAGGACTCCGGAGCTCGGTGCCACGCATCCCTGCCCTGGGTAGAGGATCCTCGGCTCCAGCGCGCACGCCCTGCCGGGTGCGGAATCCCGGAGGCGGGACGGGAAGACCTCCGGTCGCTCCTCGGGCTTCCCCACGTCCCTTCCCGCCCGCCCACGGCTCGGGGCTTCTGGGACGACGAGCACCGAGCTCGGGCCCGGGGCGCTCCCCTGCGCGGGGTCAGCCCCCGCGCCCCCACCAGAAGGGCCGCACGCAGGCCAGCCCTCGGCGCTCGGGCTCCGGCTCCCCCGCCGCTCTGACAGCCCGCGGCGCCCGGCCTCGCTCACCTGGCCCGCACAGCACTGAGCAGACATCGCGGCGGCCAACGACCACGGGCGCGCTGCCCGCTCCGCGCCCCTCCGGCCCTCCTGCTCCCGGGCCGCGAGCGCCCCTCTCCGCAGCCGCGCACGCCCCCGAGCGGAGCAGCCCAGCTGAGAGCCCGGCTCCGCGGCCTGGGGCAAAACAGCAGCCGCCAAGCCACGCCCCGCCCTAGCCACGCCCACCGCCCGCAGGCACCTCCCCGTGTCCGCCCAGCGCTCTCAGGCCACGCCCGCCGCCCCGCAGGCCCCGCCCCTTCCCGGGCACCCGGCGGCGGAGCTGTAGAGCAGGTTCGCCAGGGCTCGCACTTTGCTGGCGTCAGGCGCCTGGGCGGCGGGGGACTCCTGCTTCCACCTCTGCTCCGGAGACCCGGAGCTGGTTACTGACAAGAATAAAGCCTGGAGCCTTTAGTGGGCCAATCCTGTCATGTTCTGCACTGATCCGGCCCAGTAGGAACAGCCAGGTCCTGGGCCGCTCTCTGTCTCGTGCCAACCGAGACTTGCACGAGATTCTTGTACCTACAATTCCATCACCTTCCTCCTCTGCCAAGAAACTTTACAACTGTAGGGCTTTCTCTTCTGCCCAAAGTTCCTCAAATCCCTTAGGGCGACTGGCTGTTCTGCCCTGAAGTTCCCCAGGCACTGTGGGAGATTCGGTGAGAGCTTTTTCCGCCCATCCTTGGAAATTGATATATATTCCAACCTCTCTTCCCCTGCCGATCTGAGAGCCCAGGGATTCCATTTGCGTTCTTGCTTCCTCTCACAGGACCTCACTAAAAGGAGGGTGGGTGCGCAGTAACTGCTTGTCCCTGCAGAAGACAGGAAGAGTGTTCCTACCCCCCCCTTCCATATTTCAGCCCACAGCCACTACAAGAGTGAAGGTATTTCTGTTAGTGTGAATTTTGCCCTGACCATTTAACTCTTTCAAATAAACATTGCTGTACTCGTTTGAGAAATGTGTCAACTGAAGCCTAGACAGGTTAAATAACTTGGCCAAAGCCTCTCAAAGTGAAGAAAAAGCAAAACTGGGACTGGAATCCAGGTGTCTGGTCCCCTGGCACATAACACAAAGATTGACCTGCACTGGGCAGCCTTTGGCAACGAAGTGTCATGTTGGACTATTTAAGAGTTGGAGATTAGGAGGAAAAGCTCCATGGGAATCGGACCTTCCCTTGTATCTTCCATCTTAGATACAGGAAGAGACCTCATGGAACAGGTTCTACTCAGAGCCAGGAAAAATAACACAGAGAGTTGGCTTTAACTCAAAACAAAAACAATAATAGGTAAGCCAAATCAGACCAGTACTGCAACCTGCCGGGTGGCCACCTGTGACTCATCAGAAGCCAGGGACTCTGGAGCTTTAAGGTGAACATTGTTTGCTTCCAGGATCACTTCGCTTCAAACTTAAGACTCTTCCTGGCCTGGGGAAACCAGTTGGGCACCTAGAGTTTCTGCCTAATGAGAAAAGTCCAGCAGATAGGTAAGGGCAGGAGGGCTAAATTTACAAATGTTTGAGCTTCCTGGGATTCCTCCCCTTTTAGAGAAACTAGGGCTAAGGAAGATGGGAGAAAGGCCACCTGAGATCACCAGGTTGGTACGGAGATAGGACCCAGGCTTCCTACCCCTGTTCCAGTGCCCATTTTGCCAGATTGGTGCGAATGTGGGAAGAGTAGGGGTATATATGGATGTCCGCCTCCTGGATAAAGAAGCCAGCAATCTTAATAACCTAGGGACAGGGCTGGGGTTGAGCATTAGGACTAATCTATGCAATTGTAGAATGTACCCCAAGGTGCCAGAAGAGGATGATGAAAGCCTGTGCTTCCAGGGCCAGGAAGTTGCAAATTTTAAATCCATTAAGGACTGGCTGGGTGACCTGAGCCTGCTTGCTCTTCTGCAAAGCCATGCCAATAGAACATCCTCCAAGAATTAGATAAATTCACTTCTACAGACCATTCAGTCCAGAGCCTGTCCTCCTTGAAGACCCTAAAGGACTCTGACTTGTGTTAAAGTGATGTGGAGCCAGGCACAGTAGCATATGCCTGTGATCCCAGTACTGGGAGACCGAGACAGGAAGGTTGCAGGTTCGTGGCTAGCCTCAACAACTTTGCAAGACCTCAGCAACTTAATGAGACCCATTTCAAAATAAAAAATAAAATAAGGCTGGGGGTAAAGCTCAGAAGTAGATCTCCCCAGGGTTTAATCCCCTGTACCATACACACAGACTCGATTATAGGTTGAGAATGTAGCTCGATGGTAGAGCACTTGCCTAGGTATGCATGAGGCTCTGGGTTCCATCCCCAGCATCAGGGGGAAAAAAAAAAATCCTGGAGATGCAGGCCAACAGTCAAAGCCATGGGTGTGTTTGTATCAAGGTCCTCATCAGCACCAGCTAAGGCTCATTGACTTGCTTACATCACCTATCTCAAGCTCAGAAGCATGTTGTACTCACATGGCTAAGTCTAGCTAGGCTGCAAGGTCTAAAGCCACCAGCCAGCTAAGGCCTGGGCAACAGCTGTGGCTCCAGGTCCCATTCCAACTCCAAACCTTGCTCCAACTCTGTCATGGTTTAGATCTCAAGTGTCCCCCGAAGCCTCAAGTACTGGAGACTTGGTCCTCAGTGAAGCAGTATCATGGAAAAAGGGTTGAATCCTTAACTTGGGATCGGCAGGTTCCTTGCCTTACATGACAGAAAAGAATTTCGGCAGGCACCAGAGAGGTAGACAGAGATTTATTATGGAAAGTAAAAACTACACATTCAAGGGAGAATGTGGGCCACCCCAAAAGTGACAGAGGCCCCTTTGGGAGTGCAGGGCTCTTCTTTTATAGGAAACTTGATGAAGGACAGATATGAAAAGGCCCTTGAGAATGGCCTCAGACCAGAGATCACATGGTCGTCATCCTCAGGGTCCTCAGGCTGATCAGTAGACAAACTGAAAAGTCCCCTAGACTTGATATCTATCTTTTAACAGTCCACAGGGCAATTACAGGGTTTGTTTGTGGGTGTTGTTTTGTATTTGTTTGGGGGTTTGTTTGGTTTTTGGTGTTTTAGATTTTTTTTTTATTTGTGTGTGTGTGTGTGTGTGTGTGTGTGTGTGTGTGTGTGTGTGTACTACTGAGACTGGAACCCAGAGGCTTTCTACCTCCGGGCTATAATCCCAGACCTATTTTATATTTTATTTGGAAACAGGGTCTCACTAAGTTGCTGAGAGCCTAAGTAGCTGAGGCTGGCTTTGAACCTGTGCAATCCTCCTGTCTCAGCCTCCCAAGCGCGGGAATTACAAGCGTGCGCCACCACGCCCAGCGGTGTTTTGGATTTTCGTCACTGTTGTTGTTGTTGTTGTTGTTGTTGCTGCTGCTGCTGCTGCTGCTGCTGCTGCTGCTGCTGCTGCTAACTCTAGTAGATTTCCCAGGAACTTGGGAGAGACAGGCCTGGGAGAGAGAACTGATTTGGGGAGTAAAGGTATAAGGAATATTAGTACTGGGTTCTTATGTCAAAATATATTAGTTTATTTTATGTCTCCTTCCTATCTGTCTCTTTTCTGCTTATTTCTTTTATTTATTCTATCCTACGTCAGCAGCGTTCAAAGGCAGGCTTTGGGGAAGGGATTGGATTCTGAGGGCTCTAGCCCCCCCACCAGGGGACTAACAGCTGAGTGGACTGTTGGGAGCTGGTAGAAATGTAGAAGGTGGAACCTAGTGGAAGGGAGTAAGCCCTTGGGGACATGCCCTTGGGGACTGTCTGGTCCCTGGTCCCTTGCTCTTTCTTCCTGGCCAGCATGAGGTGTGTGTGTGCAGTTTTGCTCCTTGCCATGATGTGTTGTCGTTCTGAAGCCCAAAGTACACACTGAAACCCTGAGCCAAAATAAGCCTTTCCTCCTCTCAGTTGTTGATAAGTATTTTGTCACGGTGACAGAAAAACTGACTAATACAAAATCAAACTCCCAAGGCAACCAGGCACCAAAAATGTCTCCACAAGGCTTGGGGTGAAGTCTGGGCTGCCATCTGCCTGCAGCTGGTGTTGTTTGAGATTCATACAAATAAACCTGAGGTGAGATCTCTCAGTCAAGAAAGAAAAGGAAAGAAAAGAACTAAGTAAGTAAGTAAGTAAGTTAAGACCCTGTTTCAAAAAATAGAGCCGGGAGGGTGTAACTCAGAGGTAGAATGCCTCTGTATTCAATCCCCAGTACCAGCAGGACAGAAGATCAAAGAGGAATAGGGCCAGGTCTGGATGTTAACCCTTCCTGGCTCTGAGGACTAGACAGTTACTACTTCAGGTCTGATTAGTAGCATCCTTTGCATGTGCCGTAGGTTAACAAAAGTAGAGGTAATGTTAGCAGACATAACACAAAACAGTGGTGCTTTAAGTTTTATTTTAAGTCCTCTTCAGATTTTTCCAAAAAAGACATGGTGTTCCTAACATGTAGGTAGTTGTACAGTCAAGCTCTTTTGATGTGGGTTTTTCAGGAACAAGCAGCAACAGATCTATTTTAGTAAGAATGTAGCTCTTGGCAGACCATATGAAATATTTTCCCCACAAATATTTTCTTAAATTAACTGAATTACTCTTTTATACAATATAATTATATATGTGTATATATAACATAAATAACTAGCTTATAATTTGCCTTTTTTCTTTTTCATTTTTTAAGATATCTTTGGTAGCAGTCGGTGTTGGGTTTAGAAACACCACACACTAAATTGAAAGCAGTTGTATACATATGTTATTAAAGAAAAAATATAATAATAACCATAAATATCCCTTTTTTCTACCTTTAATAGGCTTAGAAAACTTTATTATAACTTTTATTTCCAGTTCAAAAACAGCTCAAAAGCAAATAAAAAGCTTGATGCAGTGGCCCTCACCTGTAATTCTAGCTGCTTAGGATTCTGAGACAAGAAAATTGAAAGTTCAAGGCCAGTAAGACACTTTCTCTAAATAAAATTAAAAGTACTGTTGAGTGTAATCTCCAGTACCCCCTGCCAGCACGCACGCGCACACACACACACACACACGCACGCACGCGCACACACACACACACACACATGCGTGTGAGTACACACATACACACACACATACACACACGTGCATGCACAAGTGCATGAAAATAAAATTAATTATTCTAAATCCCTAAAATTTTAACAACTTTGAGTAAAACCTAATGAAGCATTCCATTGAGTTTGTGTTTGTTTGTTTTATAGTTCTGAGGATAGAACCCAGGGTCTGGAGCATGCTAGGCAAATGCTCTAACACTGAGCTGTATTCCCCAGCCCTTCTGCTGGTTTTTAAATGTAACAAGACATTTCTCTGATCTTCCCTTAAAAAGTCTGTAGAGACTTTAGTGTAAGGTTTAATTCATTTCAGTTGAAAGAAAAAAAAATAGTCATTTACAAATAAATACCGAGGGAGTTAGACTTAGTGGCACATGCCTGTAATCTCAATACTTAGGAGGCTGAACAGGATCACGATCAAGGCTAACCTCAGTAGCTTAGCAAGACCCTATTTCAAAATAAAAAATTTTAAAAGGCGGGGGATGTAGCTCAGAGGTAGAATGCCCCTGGGTTCAGTCCCCAACACCAAAAAAAAAAAAAAGTACCTAGGGAGGGGGTAGCAGTGTAGGTTCACTTCCCAGCACTGCCAGGAAAAAAAAAAAAAAAAAAAAGACAAAAGAGGAGAGGTGAGGAGAGGAGAAAAAGAAGAGAAATACCTATAAGTTTGGGAGCCCCATGAAAAAATAATAACAGCCCTGTGACAATGTCTACCCTATTACTTCTCGTAACTGTCCTTTATTTCCTTCCTTCCGTGAGTGTTTCTGGGGATTGGACACGGGGCATTTTACCGCCAAGTTATAGACCAATTTATTTTTTATTTGAAAACAGGGTCAGCCAGGCGTGGTGGTGCACGCTTGTAATCCCCGCGCTTGGGAGGCTGAGACAGGAGGATCGAAGCCAGCCTCAGCTACTTAGTGAGGCTCTCAGCAACTTAGTGAAACCCTGTTTCCAAAAATAGGTCTGGGAGTATAGCCTGGAGGCAGAAAGCCTCTGGGTTCTACCCCCAGTACCACCAAAAAAAATAAAAAAACTGAAAACAGGGTCTCACTATGTTGCTGAAGTTGGTTTCATACTTGTTATCCTCCTGCCTCATCCTCCCAAGTACTGAAATTTCAGGCATGAACCACCATGCCCAGCTTGTCCTTTATTTTTATTTCAATTAAATTAATGCATGCAGAATTTTTATTTTACTATTTTTCCGTTGTTGGCATGTTTTGGTGCTGGTGATTGAACCCCAGGGGCATTTTACCTGTAAGTTACAAAGCTATACCCCAGCACTTTTTCTTTCTTTCTTTCTTTCTTTCTTTCTTTCTTTCTTTCTTTCTTTCTTTCTTTCTTTCTTTCTTTCTTTCTTTCTTTCTTTTTGCGGTACTGGGGGATGGAACCCAGGGGCATTCTACCTCCAAGCTACAACAACCCAATTTTTTATTCTTTATTTTGAAACAGCATCTTACTGAGTTGCAAATGGACCTCACCAAGTAGCTGCAGCTGTGTGCGAACCAATATCCTCCTGTCTCAGCCTTCAGAATGCTGGGATTACAAGTGTGCAGTCACCACACCGAACTTTGTTTTTGTTTTTGAAACAGGCTTTCAATAAGTTGCTAAGGGTCTTTCTAACTTGCTGAGGCTGCTGGGTGAGGTGGCACACACTTGCAATCCCAATACTTGGGAGGCTGAGACAGGAGAATCACAGGTTTGAAGCCAGTCTCAGCTATTTAGTGAGGCCCTCTGCAACTCAGTGAAACCCTGTTTCAAAATAAGGAATAAAAAATAGGGCTGGGGTGTAGCTCAGAGGTAGAATGTTCCTGGCTTCAATTCCCAGTACCCCCAAAATAAATAAGTAATAAATAAATAAATAAATTGCTGAGACTAGCCTTGAACCTACAATCCTCCTGTCTCAGCCTCCCAAGTACTGAGAATAGAGGCATGTGCCACCATGCCTGGCTGTAAGTTTTTAAATCTCTATAATATTGAGCCGGGCGTGATGGCGCACACTTGTAATCCCAGCATTCCAGAGGCTGAGACCGGAGGATAGCGGTTCGCGGACAGCCTCAGCTACTTAGTGAGGCCTTCCGCAACTTAGACCCTGTTTCAAAATAAAGAATAAAAAAATAGGGCAGGGGGTGTAGCTCGGAGGTTGAATGCCCATGGGTTCCATCCCCAAACCCACACACACACACAAAAACTCTATAATATTACAAATCATAAGTTGAAAAATAGCATTTCCCTTTTCTATACCCTTTCAGTCCCTTTGCCTGAGGCAACCTCTTTCAATCCTAGCGGTTATTCCCAATTTACCTCCCTATATGTATATGTATATGTATATGTATATGTATATGTATATATACACACACACAAACATATATACATATATATATTTATTTACTTATTTATTTTTGTACTGGACATAGAACCTAGGGGCATTCTACCTCTGGGCTATACCACCAATCCTATTTTTATTGTTTATTTGGAAACAGTCTTGCTAAGTTGCTAAGAGCCTCACAGTGGCTGAGGCTGGCTATGAACCTGCGATCCTCCTGTCTCAGCCTCCCAAGTACCAGGATTACAGGCATGGGCCACCACGCCAGACTCTACCTGCCTACTTTCAAATAATATTCATATGGTTATTTTCTGATCTGCTAATTGTATATAATGTGTAGTACCTTTTATTCCATTTGGGCTAAACTCTCAACCCCCTGAGCACCTCCACCTGTCAACTTGTGAGCCTACAGAAGTGACTTTCAAGGCCACTGGCCCCAACAGCCTCCTGCCTGTGTTCTACAGGAGGAATAACTCCTCTTTAACATTGTTTTCTTCTTAACTCTTTATCCAAGGACAGAAAGAAAATTGGACCCAACTCCAACTCCACTAATTCCTATTGAGAGAATTTTTTTTTTTTTTTTGCGGGTCTGGGGGTGAAACCCAGGGGCATTCAACCTCCGAGCTACACCCCCTGCCCTATTTTTTATTCTTTATTTTGAAACCAGGTCTCACTGAGTTGCAGAGGGCCTCACTAAGTAGCTGAGGCTGTCCGCGAACCGCGATCCTCTGGTCTCAGCCTCCCGAATGCTGGGATTACAAGCGTGCGCCACCACGCCCAGCTTGAGAGAAATTTCTAAAGAATTCCACTGTCATTTTTCAAGTTCAAACAGTAACTGAAATTGGGCCATGAAGGTGTTGCCTGCTGCTGATTTTGAGGAGATATGATTAGGAACAGAAGAAACCTCTGTACAGTTGCCATCAGCTATTTTGTAAGTTTGGCGCACTCATGATTCTTCAGGACAAGAGTGGTTCTTTAAGAGTTTTACCTTGGTATTTTAAAGATTCTTCTTTTCATTTCTTTCAGTTTATTAATTTACTTGGCAAGTCCTCAGAGTGTGTATTGTACAAAGGAAACCACTCTTCACAACACTCCAGGGAACCCAAATTCCTCACTAATGAGTAGGGTAGAGAGTTGCTCAACAGGTCCGTCAGCCCTGCTCAACCCTCCTGGGAAAAAATTAATTTTAATTTTTAAAGTCCTCTTGAATTAGTGGCCTAATTTTAAAATAAAGGAAAGGAAAATGTACCCCCCATCTCTAAATTGTAGCAGGTCCACTCAGCTTTTGAATTAATCTTTTGTGTTAAACAAAAAACAAAAAAATACTCAGTATAATGTTTAGAGAAGATCTGCCTCTTTGTTATTTTTGTTTGTTTCATTTTGTATACGGTTTTGTTTTGTTTTGGTTTGGTTTGGTTTTAGTTTTGGTTTTGGTATTGAGGATTAAACCCAGGGGTGGGCTGGGCGTGGTGGTGCACACTTGTAATCCCCATGCTTGGGAGGCAGAGACAGGAGGATCGCGCAGGTTCGAAGCCAGCCGCACTGGCTTAGGAGACCCTGTTTCCAAAAATAAAATAGTCTGGGAGTGTAGCCCGGAGATAGACGGGCTTCCAGGAACCCCAGTACCACCAAAAAAAAAAAAAAAAAAAAAAAAAAAAAAAACCAGGGGTGTTCTACCTGTCTACCTCCAAACTACTCCCCCAGACCTTATATATATATATATTTGAAACAAGGTCTCAGTTGCTGAGGCTGTCCTCAAACCTGTGATACTTCTATCTCAGCCTCCTAAGTATGGGAATTATAGGCACAAACCACTATGCCCAGCCGATTCGCCTCTTTGACTTAGTTAAAATGTATAATAGGTAGGGCCGGGCATAGTGGTGCATGCTTGTAATCCCAATACCTGGGAGGCTGAGACAGGAGGATCACAGGTTCTCAGCCAGCCTCAGCTATTTAGTGAGGCACTCCGCAACTTAGTGAGACCCTGTTTTAAAATAAAGAATGAGCCAGGCATGGTTGTGCACGCTTGTTATCCCAGCATTTGGGAGGCTGAGACAGGAGGATCACGGTTTGTGGGCAGCTTCAGCTACTTAGGCTCTTTGCAACTTAGTGAGACCCTCTTTCAAAAAATAAAGAATAAAAAATAGGGCTGGGGTATAGCTCAGAGGTAGAATGCCGCTGGGTTCCATCCCCACTACCAAAATAAAATAAAATAAAATAAAATAAAATAAAATAAAATAAAATAAAATAAAATGATGGGGAATGTGCTGGTATTGGAAAATTCTTTGTTATTAATTTCCAAAATGTAAAAAGTAGTCAGGGCCTGGGTGTTGCACAGACTCTCAGGCAGGGAGAGAGGTAACTTGTTACCATGCAGAGTTTCCCTTACCAAAAGTGATCTCCAAGTACACAAAAGAGTTGTAGTTCAGGGCCTTCATATTTTAAAGACAAGTTTACATAGTAAATAACTTCTAGCAGATAGGCTAAAACTCCCCAAGGACGCGGGAGGACGGTACAATCTTTGTCAAAGAGGGCATATACCAGTGTCCCCTGACTTTGTTAACCAAGTAACACATCTTGGTCGGAACAAAAGTTTGCACCAGAGATAATGGGCAGGCCCACACCTACACCAGGAGCAGATAGAATTATTATCTTTTGGTCAAGTAGGATGGGAGATAGTGAATCCTCATAATCATACCAAGCAGGATGGGAGATAATCCTTATAAAAACTGTTCTATGCTCAAAAACTTCAGTGTCTTATTTTAAAGGCACTCCGCTGCATCCCTCTGATGTAGTGCTTTATTATTCTGTCCCTTCTTTCTACCTTTGTAATAATAAAAATTGCTTAAGCTTACAGCAGTATAGTTCTGGCTATTTTTTCTAAAGTAGCTAAGAACAAGAACCCACGCCAACATCTCACACTGATACAGTTTTGGCGCCCAACGGTGGGGCACTGTTACATAAAATAAAATAAAATAAAATAAAATAAAATAAAATAAAGAATGAAAAATAGGTTTGGGGTTATAGCTCAAAGGTAGAATTCCCCTAGGTTCCATCCCCAGTACTGAAAAAAAAAAATGTGTAATAGGTGTACATATATGTCACTGTCAACATGATTTACATTATGATGTGAGACTATAATGTACCAATAAACACATATTTTAAAAATGTGTAATAGTCTTCCTGTAGATTTTGTACCTCTCCTCTGCCACTGGGAATTGAACTTGAGTCCTCACACATGCTAGAAAAGTACTCTCCAACTGAGCTACACTCCTGTCCTAAATAGATTTTTGAAAGACTCTAATTTTTTCATTTAGATATAAATAGTTGAGTAGATTGGTACATTAATTATTACAATCACAGTTCAATATCATAAAAATTTCTAAATACAGCTCATTTCTGTTCTGCAATACCATGGAAAATTAGTATGACTTCTGATTTTCTTTTCATGGTATTGGGGATTGCACCCAGGGGCATTCCACCTCTGAGTGCATCCCCAGCCTTATTTCTGTGTGTGTGTGTGTGTGTGTGTGTGTGTGTGTGTGTGTGTGTGTGTGGTTTGGGAGTCTTAGTTGGCAGTCTTTTTTGTTGAACCCAGGAGCAGTCTACCTCCCTGCTACACCCCCAGCCCAATTTTTTATTCTTTATTTTAAAACAGAGTCTCACTAAGTTGCGGAGGGCCTCACTAAGTAGTTAAGGCCCTGCCTTATTTTGTTTTTTATTTAGAAACAGAGTCTCACTAAGTTGCTGAGAAACTTATAAGTTGCTGAGGCTAGCTTTGAACCTGCAATCCTCCTGTCTCAGCCTCCCAAGTACTGGAATTATCGATGTGTGTCACCATGCCCAGCTGACTTGTTCAAGTTTAAAATTCAATCTTCCAAAAGCTCCATATCCTGATTTTACATATTCTCCTTGACTCCATTTCAGTACTAAGAATTGAACCAGGGGCATTCTACCTCTGAACTATACCCCCAGCTCTGTTTTAGTTTTTTATTTTGAAACAAGATCTTGCTAATTGCTGAGGCTACCCTCAAATCTGTGATCCTCATATCTCAACTTCCCAAGTACTAGTGAGATTACAGGCGTGCACTACCATGCCTGCCTGCCATAAACATGTTTAGGTATATCTGAGACTTACAGGAAGGCCAGAGGAGACAAAGGAATAAGCAGTCCTCTTTTTTTCTTTCTTTCTTTCTTTCTTTCTTTCTTTCTTTCTTTCTTTCTTTCTTTCCTTCTTTTATTTCTTTCTCTCCTCCTTTCTTTCTTCCTTCCTTTCTTTACTCTTTCTTTTTCAGTCTTCCTGGTTAATCCATCTAATCTATTTCCCCTAGAGGAAGTATAAGAGGTGAGCTCATTTCTTTAAATAAGAGCACTTGTAGCTGGGCGTGGTGGCACACATTGTAATCCCAGCATTCGGGAGGCTGAGACCCGAGGATCATGGTTCACGGACAGCCTCAGCTAATTAGTGAGGCCCTCTGCAACTCAGTGAGACCCGGTTTCAAAATAAAGAATAAAAAATAGGGCAGGGGGTGTAGTTCGGAGGTTGAATGCCCCTGGGTTCCATCCCCAGATCCGCAAAAAAAAAAAAAAAAAAAAAAGCACTTGGAGTTGTCTTATCCGTCCAGGGCATGTTTAAAGGCTGCTCCTGCTGTTTCTTTTTCATTTGCTGTATGAGGCCTCCTGAGTTTTCCTCTGCAGTGGGCTCTCTTCTGCAGTGGTCAGTTTTAACAGAACCACAGCCAGTTAACTGGCTGTATAACCATCTGAACTCATGATATCAATAAAAGGCTTTCACTGAAGATTGCATTTAAAAGATGTTTACATTGTTCTACAAAGAAGGAAGGGGCTTCCTGAGGTTTTACAGGAAGACAATCTGGCCTATTTATTCCTAATGGGATTTCAGTTAAGAAGGTTTTCAGTTTAACAGTGGGAGAATTTTAAATGCCTGAAAAAAGAGAGTAAGAAAATGTTAAAATACCATTTTGTTTGTTTCTTCTTTAGAGCTATTTCATTTTTGTTCCCCGCTTTAATAGAAAAAGGAAGAAGAAAAAAGAAAGCTGACTCTGAAACCCAAATAAGTTTAAAAACAGCTGCTTTTTAAGAAAAAAAAGAGGTAGGAGTGTGTGCTGGGGATGCAATTAGTTGGTAGAGCACTTACCTGGCATCCATGAGACCCTGGGTTCAATCCCCAGCACCAAACAAATGATAATAGTTGTCAAGAGACAAAATTATAACAATTTAGTTTAGAGACCTTGATAATCTTTTTTATTCTGTTTCTTTTGGCTTTGTTTTCAGTGATAGACTTGGGCATCACTTCATTTCATAAAATAGAAGTGTTCCGATGAGCCAAGCAGAGGAGGGTGGTTTTATAGTGAGAAAAAGAGTAAAGAAACCAAAACAAAAATTACAAAAAAGATTGGTTATTTCAAAGTTACTTTCCATGTAAGAGGGGGCAGGAAGATAGAACAATAGAAAAATTATATTGGTTAATATTAGTTTACATTTTCCCCCCTTTCTTTTTTTGGTACCTGGGATTGAATCCGGAAGTATTTTACCTTCGAGTAAGAGCTTCAGCCTTTTTATTTTTTATTTTGAAACAGGGCCTGGATAAATTACTGAGGATCTCACTACATTGCTTGAGACTGGCCTCAAACTTCAGATCCTTCTGTCTCAGCCTCCCGAGTACTAGGATCACAGGTGTGCACCACCACTCCTGGCTTCATTTTACCTTTATGGTGTGTAAGGATGAAGGCAGAGGGGACTTCATTATCATGCCAAATAAAACTGGACTGTGGGGTTTTGAAGTGTAGCTCAGTGGTACAATGCTTGCCTAGCATGCATCAGGGCTTGGGTGAGATCTTCCTCTAGAGGCATTACAAAAACAGAAAACAAGAACACTGGACCATTTGGGAAAATTGGCTATTTTCTCTCTGATCCCCCCCCCCACTGCCATTTTTGGTTTTAGAGACTGAACCCAGGGCCTTGTACGCGCAAGGCAAGCTCTCTACCACTAAGCTATACCCCCAGCCCTTTTTAGTTTTTATTTTGAGACAGGGTCGCACTAAATTGCTCAGGTTGACCTCCAACTTGTGCTCCTCCTGCCTCAGCCTCCCAGTAGCAGGGATTACAGGCATGAACCATGGAGTCCGACTATTTCCAGATCTTTTTTTTTTTTTTTTTTTTTGGTGGTACTGGGGGTGGAACCCAGAGGCTTTCTACCTCTGGGCTATACTCCCAGACCTATTTTTGGAATCAGGGTCTCACTAAGTTACTGAGAGCTTCACTAAGTAGCTGAGGCTGGCTTCGAACCTATGTGATCCTCCTGTCTCAGCCTCCCAAGTGCGGGGATTACGAGCGTGGACCACCACGCCCGGCTCCTACTTCCAGATCTTAACACCCATCTGTGCTCAGTCCTAGCTTCATACAGGTCTTCTTTCTCACCTGCCCTCTACACTATTAGGCTTCATTGATTCTCAGATGCCCCACCCATGCTAATTTTTCTGAAATTCAGATGCATGGTATCATTTTTATTGGGTAAATGGTAGACTTCCCTGACTTCTGGTAACAGGAGGATTGCAAGTTCCAGAGCAGCCTCGGCAACTTGGTGAGTTGCTAAGCAACCTAGTGACTCCCAGCCATTTTTTTTTTTGAAACAAGGTCTTGTTAAGTTGCTAAAGCTAGCCTTGAACCTGTGATCCTCTTGTCTCAGCCTCCTAAGTACTGAGATTACAGACATGGGCCACCATTCCTGATGCTGTTTCAAAACAAAAAATAAAAGGGTCAGGGAAATAGCTTGGAGGTAGAATGCCCCGGTTCACTCCCCAGTACTCCCCCCCACCCCTGACACACACACAGGAAAAAAAAAAAAAAGAAAGAACTATGATTAAATAAGATTTAAGCTCTATCAGGAAGCCGGGCGTGGTGGCGCACACTTGTAATCCCAGCATTTGGGAGGCTGAGACCTGGAGGATCACGGTTCGCGGACAGCCTCAGCTACTTAGTGAGGCCCTCTGCAACTCAGTGAGACCCGGTTTCAAAATAAAGAATAAAAAGTAGGGCAGGGGGTGTAGCTCGGAGGCCAAATGCCCCTGGGTTCCATCCCCAAACCTGCAAAAAAAAAAAAAAAAAAAGCTCTATCAGGGCTAGTCATGATGGCACACACCTGCAATCCTAGTACTTGGAGGCTGAGACCCCAAACTTGAGAATCCGAGGTTTGAGGATAGCCTCAGCACTTTAGCAAAACCTTGTGGTTTTTTATGGGGGGGAGTTATTTTGTGGTACTGAGAATTGAACCCAGGGGTATTCTACCTCTGAGCTACACTCCCAGCTCTTTTTACTTTTTGTTTTGAAATAGAGTCTCACTATGTTGCTGAGACTGACCTCAATCCTATGATCGATCATCCTGTCTCAACCTCTCAAGTACTGGGATTACAGGCATGTGCCACCACACCCAGTTGAGACTGTTTCAAAATAAAAAATATAAAAGGACTGGGGATGTAGCTCAAAGGCAGAATGCCCCTATGTTCAATTTCCTTTACCAAATAAATAAATAGAAGCTCTATCAGTAGCATAACATTTTTACTTAATAAGAAAGCATGACTACAGTCTAATTAGCAGTATTTTCTCTTCATTATGAGCCTGTAAAATAATGGTGCATCTCACAATTAATGGGATTCTAGATTTCATGACTTCAGGAGTGACTCTTGTGCTTCACAAAATAAAGACATTCCTCTAGGCCATTTTGCCACTGCTTAACATTTGGTCCCTTCCTGGGTTGTAGGAGCCTAAAGAAGTTTAGCTGGGTGTGGTGGCACACACTCGCAATCCCAGCAACTCAGGAGGCTGAGATAAGAGAACTATATATTTGAGACCATTTTGAGCAATTTAGCAAGTACTGTCTCAAAATAAAAAATAAGAATGGCTGGGTGAGTAGCTCAGTAGTAGAGCACCTGCCTAGCATATATGAGGTCCTGGGTTCAATCCCCAGTAACACACACACACACACACACACACACACACACACGCACGCACGCACGCGAGCATGCACGCGCACGCACACTAACTCCTGTGAAAGACCAGCATCCCTTAAGATGTACTTTTACCTTAAGAGGTAAAAACTCTGAGAGGGAAATGAGACAGTCAGGGACCACACAAGGACAAAGAACAGATGCACTCCAGGCTTAGCTCATAGCTATTAGCTGCTGAAGGCATGGTGGGTGCTTTTCCCTACATGCCCACCTCAACTTGACTTGTTAGTGGTTATTTTGGGGTGTGATATTGGGGATTAAACCCAATGGCATTCTACTTCTGAGCTCCTCCCGGCCCTTTTTTTAAATTTTTTATTTTGAAATGGAGTCTTATTAGGTTGCTAAAGATGGTGTCAAATTTGTGATCCTCCTGTCTCAACATCCCAAGTACTGGGATTACAGACATGCGCCATCATGCCCAGGTTTGCTGGTTTGCTATTGAGAGCGCAATGCAAGCCTTTCTGGACTCCTTACTCCCTCTCAGTCTTATCAGCCTCAAAAACCAGGTATATCATGAAAGCCACGACTCTCCACAGAAAATAGCAGGAAGGATAAACTTGAGGCTTGAGGTTGAGGGTCACCATAGCAGCAAATCCCAGGGCCTGACCTCAATAATGCCCAGGAGTTAGGTTTCCTCCCACACCCACCTGTGTGCTCACCGACAGCTGCAAGGACTCTTTATCACAAGGTAAAGATTTTATAGGTGAGAGAGAGGTAACATGTGGCTCCAGGCTGACCAGCTGACCTTGCCCTCCTCAGAAGTTAGAGTGTCCTCACAGAAAAAGAAAACAGTGCACCTGTGAAGTGTACCTAATGTCAGTTAACATTCCAAAACCTTTACGCCCCCCACCCTTCATAGCAGCCTTCCCACATGAATAAGAAAGTACCTCTCACACCTGTCCCGAGAGCTAGTTTGACATTCTTGGTCAATGCTGTATCTTCCTCATGTCCCCCCTGCAAAAAGTCCAAAGAAAGAGTCATGTTCCTGTTCCAGTTATGATTCTCTCCAATTCTCCTGATGATACCCACATCATTGTTAACAAAAAATTTATTTTTTTAATAAATTTTTATTGGTGCATTGTAGTCATACATCTCAATGGGGGAAATGGTGATATACATGCACACATTACCCAATTAGCCCCTTCCCAATCTCTAACCCCTTCCCTCCCCCTCCCTCCTACCCATGCTTGGCTTCCTGGTTGACTTTAATATGTTTAAGTACATCATGTGCTTTAAAGAGTTTCCCTTATCCTCCCTCTTATCCCCTCAGATATGTCACCTTCATTGCTCCTCTATAGGGTCCCTTCATCTAGAGTTCCTCCAGTTACCCATTTCTCCCTAATATTTTGCACATTAAGAAAAGCATCTGATTTCTTTTTTGTGTGTGTGACATTTCACTGTAAATGCCATAATTTTGTTCTCCCTTATGGCTGAGCAAAATTCCATTGTGTACATATCCCATAGTTTTGAAATCCAGTCCTCTGTTGAAGGACGTCTTGGCTGGTTCCACAGTTTGGCAATGATGAACTGTGCAGCTTTGAACATGGTTGTTCATGCATTAGTTGGTATTTTGGTTTTCATTCTTTTTAGTAGATACCCAGAGGTGGTATGGCTGGATCCTATGGTAAATTCATTTTCCTTCTTCTAAGGATCTTCTATACTGTTCTCCAAAGTGGTTGCATCAACTTGCAATCCCACCAGCAATGTATTAGAGCTTCTATTTCTCCACACTTATTCCCACTTACTGAAAACCTGAAAGCCAGAAGGTGAGTAACTTTGACAGGATGATTCACTCACAACCAATTTTTTTTAAAATAGAGGTCACTTGGGTCTGGAAATCTGCTGAGAGATTAGGTGACGCAGTGGCAGCTTCTATTGCTTCCTGGCCACACAGTTGAGGAAACCTGCTGGCCCTTTGCTGTGGAGCAGGCTCCAGTTCCAGGCCTGCCATGCAACAGGCTACGGGACTGGCCTCACAGGCTCCAGACCTGGCCTTACCGCGCAGTAGGCTCTGGTTACTGTCACTGTAGACATGACATTTACAGAGGTTCCTATTTTCCTCCATATATATTAGTAGGAGAAAATAGCATGTGTCATTTTTGCAGAAGCTGAGAGCCCAATTCCCTAGCAATAATGGATTTTATCTCCCCACTGAAAGTGGAGGCTCACAGCCTCACAATGGAGAGCAGGATTCGCTGCTGCAAGCACACCCTGGCCCCAGCTCAGCGCAGAGGAGCACAGCAGCCATGAGCTGAGTTCTCCCGGGACACCCGGCACAGCAAATCAGCCCAGCAATACGGGAGGGGCTCCCTACGACTTGCCCCAAACATTTTTCTTACATAGTATGTTGTCCAGAGTTCCTGCACATGTGTGGCAAGAGCAGTCTACTTTTGGGGAGATATTTTTAAAAATTCAAGGTGGATTGGATTGGATCTGTCTGCCTTTAAAAAATTATCTTGTCCTGCTGGGTGTTGTGGTGCACATTTGTAATCCCATTACTTGGGAGGCTGAGACAGGAGTATCACTGTTTACAGCCAGCCTCAGCAACTTAGCAAGACCCTCCACAACTTAGTGAGACCCTGTTTCAAAATAAAAAATAAAATAAGGCTTGGTGTGTAGCTCAGAGCTAGAATGCCCCTGGGTTTAATACCAGGACCACACACAAAAAAATCTTGTCCTTTCATAAATAATTGATAATTTTACCAGCATATTATAAAAATGTTAACTTGTTTTTTTTTTTGGTACTAGGGATGGAACTCAGGGGCATTCTACCTTCAAGAGACACTGCCAATCCTATTTTTTATTCTTTATTTTGAAACTGTCTCACTGAGTTGCAAAGGAAGGGCCTCACTTAGTAGCTGAGGCTGGCTTTGAACCTGCACAATCCTCTTATCTCAGCCTCCTGAATGCTGGGATTAAAAGCGTGCACCACCACACCCAGCTTTAACCTGACTGTTTTTTAATGAGCAATTGTTTAAACTGAATTTTCTAATTTATTTCTCAGGCTTTTACAATATTCCATGAAATGTCTAGTGACATACCTACTCATATAACACTTTTTATGTTTTGCTTCTTGCCCAGGCTGGCCTTGAACTTTCAATCTTCCTGACTCTACCTCCAGAGTAGCTGGGATCACAGCCTTGTGCCACCACACCTGGCAACACATTTAGGGGTTTATTGGGCAGAAATTAAGCCTGACTTGGATGATTGGTTAGGGAGGACAGCTTTGCTAACTATGTTATATGGTGAATGTTTGCCATAAATTAAATGAATACATTTATAGTTTCAACATTTTAACAAACAGCTTAAGATGACATAACAGTATTTTATCAAAGTATGTCATAGCAAAACTGTATTAAAGGCCAGGTGTGGTGGCTCACTGAATAGCTGAGGCTGGCCATGAACTCGTGATCCTCTTATCTCAGCCTCCCAAGTACTGGGATTATAAGCATGTTCCACTATGCCTAGCTAGAAAGAAACTTTTAAAACTAAATACATATTAAATGAGGATGAAATACTGGGGAAAAGTGGAAAGGAAATAAGAGTTCAAGGAGAAAGAGAAGTGGTAGGAATTTCCCATTGTTACAGAGGAGTTCATTCATATTTCTAAAATGGTTATCAAATCACTATATTTAGATCCCATTGCATACATTATAAAGTGTAATATAACAGCTAAATCTTTGTAAAAATTTTAATATACAGAATTTTTGTCTAATGTACCAAGAGAAATTTAATGAGAAATATTAAATATTTTAAACTAGAAATAGGTGAGGTACATAACTTTTTCATTCATTCCCTCCCTCCTTCCTTTCTTTCTTGATATTGGGGATTGAATCTAGGACGTTCTACTTCCAAACTACACCCCCATCCCTATTTTCTACCTTTTATTTTGAAATAGTCTTGCTAATTTGCTGAGGGTCTCACTAAATTGTTGAAGCTGGCTTCAAACCTGTGATCATACTGTCTCAGCCTCTCAAGTACCAGATTGCAGGTGTGTGTCACCACACCCTGCTAGTAATTTTCAAAATGTTTATATAGAGTATACTAACAAAACTTAAAGATCACTAGTTTAGAATGTTGACACACATGCAGCTGTTCACCCAGTGACAAGGAAAAGGTTAGATAGCTGGATCTGTTCAATTTGATGGGGCTGGAAGGGCTTTGTAAATATTTTATTTTTTACTTTTTAGTGGGACCAGAATAGAGTCCTTACATGAGCAGTCACAATCCACATGCACAAAAGCCCAAAGCAGCTCCAACTTTGGCCGCGACCAGTACCGAGACCTTGAACACAGGGCAGGGGTCTTCAGCCCAGGGCTCTGAAGGAGGTCTGGGGTGTTCAAGGGCTAGAGAACTATTCCATGGTAATATGAGACTCCTTTGAGAAGCCCAAGGAGGCAGCCCAGCACAGACAAGAGGAGCCCACACTTTGAATTTAGGCCCATTTGAAATCAAAGACATGACAAGCATATCCGGAAAAAGAGATCATTCAAAGGATATTTTAAATTGTGGTAGACTTCTCTGATGAACACACACACACACACACACACACACACACACACACACACACACACACGTCACACACGTTTCCCTCTTTCTTTCTGAATAATTCAACTCCCCCCTTCCCCCATCACTTCTAGTCCATAAAATGCCCCAATTCCTTTGAAATGAAGACAATAATACTTCACTTCAGCCTCTTCTCCTCCATTGCTAATGACAGCTTCCTGTTCAAGGCAGCTATCTTGGCTCAAACTTCATGTTACGATGAAATTAGAATCTGACTGGGCTGGAGCCCAGTGGTAGTTGACTTGCCTAGCATGTGCAAGGCCCTGAGTTCAATCTTCAGTACCTAAAAAAAATTTTTAAAAATTTAAAAATATATATTTGAATTAGAATCTTTTTTTTTTTTTTCTGTTCTAGGGATTGAATCCAGAGGTGCTCTATCGCTGAGCTCCATCCCCAGACCTTTTTACTTTTTATTTTGAGATGAGATCTCCCTGAGTCGTGAATGGCCTACGATGATCCTCCTGCCTCAGCCCCTCAGAACCAACTTTATAGAGAAATCTTGTAGACTCTCAGATGGACTTTGTCTCCTGCCTTCCTAATATAGATTCAGCAGTCAAAATTTAAATCCAAGTTCATTAGGATTTAGAGATGCCCTGAGTAAAGAATCTGCTTTTTGTTTTTTTTCTGTTTGTTTTTTGCTTGTTTTGCTATCTCAGAATTCCTGTTTTCCCTTGTTGTTTTTTAGTTGTTTTTGATGTTTGATTGGTTTTTTTCTTGTTTATTGGTTTTTGACTAGCTCAGCAACATGGTTACATAATAACAAATATTTATTCCAGCATGTATAGTTTGACTGAGACATTTTTCCATGGTTTCTAGATGTCATCCTACTCAAGAGGGTCCCTCTGATATTTTTAGAGACTTACTTAATAAAACTCCAAAAGACAGCTCATCTTCATCTTGCACAAAATAGGAGAATAGGAAAGTTACAGAATTCATTTTGTGTGACTTATTTAACCCTGACACCCGAACCAGACAATGTCAGCACAAAAAAAGAAGACGGAAAGTTACTCTTTTTTATAAATGTGAATGGAATTATGACTAGATTTTTCCGTTAATGAGCCAATACATCCCCCCATCTCTCTCTCTCTCTCTCCCTCTCTCTCTCTCTTTTGGTACTGGGGATTGAACCACAGTTAGGCCTCCAGGCCTATTTTATTTTTTACTTTGAAACAGTGTCTTGCTAAGTACTGAGGCTGGCTTCAAACCTATGGTCCTGATCCTCCTGTGTCAGTCTCCCAAGAACTGTGATTACAGGCATACAACACAGTGACAGACAGCTTCTTCTTAAATATACTAATTTGGCCGGGCGTGGTGGCGCACGCTTGTAATCCCAGCATTTGGGAGGCAGAGACAGGAGGATCGTGGTTCACAGATAGCCTCAGCTACTTAGTGAGGCCCTCTGCAACTTAGTGAGACCCTGTTTCAAAATAAAGAATAAAAAATGGGGCAGGAGGTGTAGCTTGGAGGTCAAATGCCCCTGGGTTCCATCCCCAGACACACACACACACACACACACACACACACACACACACACACTATATATATATATATATATATATATATATATATATATATATATAGGCAAATTACATTGATAGATTTTTCTGATGTTAAACCATCATTGAATGTGTGTGTGTGTCTGTGTGTGTGTGTGTCTGTGTGTGTGTGTGTGTGTGTGTGTGTGTTGTGTGTTTGGGGCGGAGGTGGATAGGGAGATGTAGGCCAAAGGATGCAAAGTTTAGAGATCTAATGCACAAAATGAGGCCTAAAGTTAATAACATTGTACTGTATTACGGATTTTTGTTAAATAAGTAGATCTGTGTTGCTCTTGTCACTGAAAAGAAGTAACTATGTGAGATAATAGCTCTGCTAATTTGCCTCACTTTCAAAATATTTTAACATCTGAGTATATCCAATAGCATCATGTTGTGAACCTCAAATATGCACGACAGAATTTACTAAAAACAAAACAAGCCGGGCAGGGTGGCGGAGACCTCCTGTAATCTCAGTACTTGGAAGCTGAGATAGAAGGATCACAGGTTCGAAGCCAGCCTCAGCAACTTAGCGAGATCTTCAGCAGCTTAGTGAGACTCTGTTTCAAAACCAAAAAATAAAAAGAGCTGGGGTGTAGCTCAAAGGCAGAACACTCCTATGTTCAATCCCCAGTACAAAGAAAGAAAGAAGAAAAGGAAGGAAGAGAGAAGAAAGAAAGAAGAAAGAAAGAAAGAAAGAAAGAAAGAAAGAAAGAAAGAAAGAAAGGAAAGAAGGGAGGGAGGGAGGGAGAAAAATATCTGGGTTTGGAACTGCCCTGCTTGATTCTGGAATTAAGACCTGGCTGCAGATACTAAATGGCAGGGATTCCTGGAAGGAGCAATGGATTCTGTGCTCCAGCTCCTCCTTCCCCTGGCCTCTCCCTGCTCCCCCAGCTCTGCCAGGAACAGCTTAAACCACAGCTGCTTCCACTGCCGCCCAGGTTCTTATCTCTGGCGTCTGTTGCTTCAGCCTGCTATCTCTTTTCTGCCACATCACTGACCCCACTCCAATGTCTATGGCTTGATTTTTAAACACCTTGGGAAATTATATCTGCCTTACTAGAAAATAACTACCTTGGCATTTCCAGGAGGGAAATGCTTCTGTCTATTAAGAAAAAAAAAAAAAAAAGGTATGCAATGGTATGAAGTGCCTGGCAGCAGCACACTGCGGGACAAAAATGGAACTTCTTAGAAAGTTATCAGATTATCACAGATCATCAAAGACACAGACACCAACACACACCTCCAACACAAGGAGAATCACAGGTTAGTGGCCAGCCTCAGCAACTTAGGGAGGCCCTTTGCAACTTTGTGACACCATGTTTCAGAATAAAAAATGAACTGGGCATGGAGGTACCTGCCTGTAATCCCAGTTCTTAGAAGGCTGAAAAAGGAGAATCACAGGTTTGAGGCCAGCCTCAGGAATTTAGTGGGATCCTCTCTTCAAAATAAAAAATAAAGTAGGGTTGGGGTGTAGCTTTGAGGTAGAATACTGCCTGGGTTCAATTCCCAGTACCAAAAGTAATAATAATAATAATAACAACAACAAAGCCGGGCGTGGTGGTGCACGCTTGTAATCCCCGCACTTGGGAGGCTGAGACAGGAGGATTGCGCAGGTTCGAAGCCAGCCTCAGCTACTTAGTTAGTGAGGCTCTCAGCAACGTAGTGAGACCCTGTTTCCAAATAAAAATATAAATTAGGTCTGGGAGTATAGCCTGGAGGTAGAAAGCCCCTGGGTTCTGCCCACAGCACCAGCAAAAAAAAAAAAAGAAAGAAAGAAAGAAAAACAACAACAACAATACTACTACTACTAATACATAAAATAAAAGAGGACTGGGAGTGTAGCTCAGACATAGAATGCCCCTAGGTTTAATCCCCAGTTCCTACTGAAAGTTGAACCCAGAAATAGCATACTTTTGAGCTACAACCCCAGCCATTTTTTAAAAATTTGAAAAAAAGTCTCACTAAGTTGCAGAGTAAATTGCTGAGGCTGGCTTTTTTGTTGTTGTTGTTGTTTGTTTGTTTGTTTGTTGGTGGTACTGGGGATCCTGGAAGCCCTTCTACCTCCAGGCTACACTCCCAGACCTATTTTTATATTTTTATTTGGAAACAGGGTCCGAACCAGCGCGATCCTCCTGTCTCTGCCTCCCAAGCGCAGGGATTACAAGCGTGCGCCACCATGCCCGACCTGAGGCTGGCTTTGAACCTGGGATACTCCTGTGTCAGCCTCCCAAGTCCTGAAACTCCAAGTATATGTCACCACTCCTGGCTCCATTACTAGTTTTTACAAGGACTTTCACAAAATTTCCAGAGTTAAAAAAAATACCTTTTAATGAAGTTAATCTAAGCAGAGAGGCAAAAATCTAAATTTATTTCTTTCTTTCTTTCTTTCTTTCTTTCTTTCTTTTCTTTTCTTTTTTTTTTTTTTTTTTTTTGCGGGTCTGGAACAAGGGGCATTTGACCTCCGAGCTACACCCCCAGCCCTATTTTTTTTTTATTCTTTATTTTGAAATTGGGTCTCACTGAGTTGCAGAGGGGCTCACTAAGTAGCTGAGGCTGTCCGCGAACTGCGACCCTCCAGGTCTCAGCCTCCCGAATGCTGGGATTACAAGCGTGCACCACCATGCCCAGCAGTGAATGCCTGTTTCGAAATAAAGAATGAAAAATAGGGCTGGGGGTATAGCTCAGAGGTAGAATGTTCGGGGGTTCAATTCCCAGTAACACAAGAAATAAAAAATTAAAAAATAAAAATAAGTTCTCACTAAGTTGCTGAGGCTGGCCTTGAACCTGTGATCTTACTATCTCAGCCTCCCAAGTACTGGGTTTGCAGGCATGTGCCACCATACCTGGCTAACATTAACTTTATATAGTTATATTCTCTAATATTGTGTGTGTGTGTGTGTGTGTGTGTGTGTGTGTGTGTGTTTATTATATGTGTTACAATCTCTTGATGCATTGACCCCTTTGTCATATATATCATGGCCTTTGTCTCCTGTGACAGACTTTGACTGGAAGTTTCCTTTGTCTAAGTCTAGCTACTCCTGCTGTTCTTGGGGTACATTTGCATGGAGTATCTTCTCCGATCCTCTTGCTTTCAATTGATGTGCCTCTGTAAAGCTCAAGTGAGTCTCCTGTAGGCAGCATTTGGTTGGATCTTTTTTTAAAAAAAATCTAAACCAGCTGCAATGGCACACATCTATAATCCCAGTACTTGGAAGGATAAGACAGGAGGATCGCAGGCTCCAGGCCAGCCTCAGCAATTTAGCGAGACTCTGTTTCAAAATAAAAAACAAAATTGACTGGGAGGATTGCTCAAAGGTGGCATACCCCTGGGTTTAATCTAGTATCTACCACACTAAAAAAAAATTTTTTTTAAATCTATTCAGACACTCTATGTCTTAGAAAATTTAATCCACTTATATTGAAAGTAATTAGTGATAGGTAAGGACTCTATCTTTATTTTGTCACTTATTTACTGTTTTGTTGTTCCTTTCTTTTGATTTTTCTGTCTTCTTTGTGGTTTGTTGAACTTTTATAGTGGTGGAATGCTTTGATTCCTTTCTCTTCGTCCTCTTTTGTGTATCTATCAGAAATTTTTTTCTTTGTGGTTGTGGGATTATGTAAATTATCTTTTAACGTTCTAATTTAAGCTGTTAATAACTTTACTTCAATTACATACAAAAACTCTACACTTTTACTGTCCTCACATACATTCTCTACATTAACAATGCACCATCCAAAAAAAAGAGAAATTAAGAAAACATTTATTTATTTATTTATTTATTTATTGCAGGTCTGGGGATGGAACCCAGGGGCATTTGACCTCCAAGCTCCGCCCCCAGCCCTACTTTTTATTCTTTATTTTAAAATAGGGTCTCACAAAGCGGGCGTGGTGGCGCACGCTTGTAATCCCCATGCTTGGGAGGTTGAGACAGGAGGATCGCGCAGGTTCGAAGCCAGCCTCAGCTACTTAGTGAGGCTCTCAGCAACTTAGTGAGACCCTGTTTCCAAATAAAATATAAAATAGGTCTGGGAGTATAGCCCAGAGGTAGAAAGCCTCTGGGTTCCACCGCCCAGTACCACCATAAATAAATAAATAAATAAATAAATAAATAAATAAATAAACAAACAAATAAAATTAAATAGGGTCTCACTTGATTGCAAATGGCCTCATTAAGTACCTGAGGCTGTCTACAAACCGCGATCCTCTAGTCTCAGCCTCCTGAATGCTGGGATTACAAGCATATGCCATCATGCCCGGCATATTTATTTATTTTTATTTATTTATTTATTTATTTTTGTGTGTCACTGGGGGTGGAACCCAGGGTTATTCTACCTCCAAGTTACACCCCAGCCCTAATTTTTATTCTTTATTTTGAAACAGAGTCTCACTGGGTTGCAAAGTGCCTCCTCACTAAGTAGCTGAAGCTGGCTATGAACGCACATCCTCTTGTCTCAGTCCCCCGAATGCTGGGATTACAAGTGTGTGCCACCACGCCCAGCTTAAGAAACTATTATTTATAATAGTATCAAATAGAATACAACACTTAAAATAAGTTAAATCAAACAGGTAAAAGAAAGCCAAGCATGGTGATGCACGCCTGTAATCCCAGCACTTGGGAGGCTGAGACAAGAGGATTGCGCAGGTTCAAAGCCAGCCTCAGCTACTTAGTGAGACCCTTTTCCAAATAAAATATAAAATAGGGTTGGGAGTATAGCCCAGAGGTAGAAAGCTTCTGGGTTCTACCCCCAGTGCCACCAAAAACAAACAAACAAACAAAAAAACAGGTAAAAGATCTGTAAAGTGAGATGGGCACAGTGGCACATTAACTATAATCTCAGTACTTGGAAGCCTGGGACAAGAGAATTGCAGGTTGAAGGCCAGCCTCAGCATCTTATCAATTATATATATATTATATATAATATTATACACACAGTATATATACATATGTATATATATACACTGTATACATATACAATATATAATATTATATATGTAATAATATATATGTGTGTAATATTATTCAACCATATAAAACAAAGAATTCATGCAATATGCAACCACATTGATGAACCCTGAAAGATATTATAGTAAGTGAAATAAACTAGACACAAAGACAAAGACCATCTTTCTGTCATCTCACATCCATAGAATCTAAAAAAGTCAATCTTGCCGGGCGTGGTGGCACATGCTTGTAATCCCGGCATTTGGGAGGCTGAGACAGGAAGATCTGGGTTTGCAGCCATCCTCAGCTATTTAGTGAGGCCCTTTGCAACTCAGTGAGACCCTGTTTCAAAATAAAGAATAAAAAACAGGGCTGGGGGTGTAGCTCGGAGGTAGAATGCCCCTGGGTTCCATCCCCAGGACCACAATAAATAAATAAATAAATAAATAAATAAATAAATCTTACAGAAACAGAGTAGAACAGTGGTTGCCAGTCTCTGGGGAATGAACAAAATGGAGAGCTATTGATCAAAGGATTTGAACCTTTAGTTAAAAGATGAACAAGTTTGGGGGACCTAATGTACAGCAAGGGTAATGATGGATATTGATTGATTCGGTTGTGATAATCCTTACTGTACACACAAATGCCTCATGTTACATATTTTGAATATATATGATCTTTATTAGCCATATATATATATATTAGCCAATTTTATGTAATTGGCCTATATATAATTAGACACACACATAAATTTATTGCTGAGGATCAAATCTAGGTCCTTGCACATGCTAGGCAAGTGCTCTTCTACTAAGCTACATTTATAAGTTGTGTGTGGGGAGTACTGGGGGTTGAACCCAAGGGTATACTACTTCTCAGCTACACCCCCAATCCTATTTTATTTTTTATTTTGAAACAGGGTCCCATTTGTTGTGGAGGGCATCGCTAAATTGCTGAGGCTAGCCTTGAATCTGCAATCTTTGTGTGTGTGTGTGTGTATATATCTATATCTATATCTATATCTATCTATATCTATATCTATCTATATCTATCTATATCTATATATCTATATATCTATATATCTATATATATCTATATCTATATACATTTGGGGGTTGAATCCAGGGGTATTCTACCACTGAACTATACCTCCAGCCCTATTTTATTTTTGATTTTGAAATAAGATCTCACTAAGTTGCTGAGCCTGGCTGCATATCTATGATTCTCCTATCTCAGCCTCCCAGTTGGGATTACAAGTGTGCACCACCACACCAGGCTAAATTTTTTTTCCCTTTTGCAGTACTGGGTATTAAACCCAGGGGCATTCTATCTCCAAGCTACATGCCCAGCCCCATTTTTTATTCTTTTTTTTTTTTTTTTTGAAACAAGGTGTCATTGATTTGCAGAGGGCCTCACTAAGTTGTGGCTAGCTGCAAATCTGGGATCCTCCTGTATCAGCCTTCCAAGTACTGGGATTCCAAGTGTATGCCACCATGCTGGGATAATTTTTTTTTAAAGTGATTTGCATCTTAGAACAAGAAGTAGAAGTCTTAAGTAAACAATCCAATCCAACATTTTTTGAAATCCCCAAAAGACGCAGCAAGTGTTCTTTCTCACAAAGAAAATGAAATTCAGGTTTTGGGGTAATGGTACTGCGCAGCTGAACTAGCTGGCAGGTGACCAGACTGAGAAGTTAGAAAACAGATGATGGATGTCTCACAAAAGAAACCTTTGTTAACAATAGTGGGAAAAAAGATAAAAGGCCATTTCTAATCCCAATCGATAGCTGGGCAAAGCTTGGAAAACAGAAGTCGGAGCACAAAAATGTTAAGACAAAGAAAGCTCTGCTGGAAATGAATGCAAAACTCCCCATCGAAATGCTGATGTCCTTAATATACTCTCCAGCAGAAAACCAGTGTCCTTCCAATAAAGCTGTTTCAGGAAGAATAAGAATAGGAAGACAATGTTTAGAAATATCAGCTATTCAAGAAGTAGAGGATAACACACAGAATCAAAAGCTCTTGTTCTCATATTACTCTTCATGAGAAGAAAGATCTTGACAGGTAGCTAATGACACGTAGTGCAGAATGGCTTTAACCCTGACAAAGAAGGACACTGCTAGCCCTAAGCACACTGCTAGCCCTGGGACAGATACGTGCGTATCAGGAGCCAATAACTTTTCCCAAAACTAGAGACTTTCGACAAACTCCCAGAAGACCACAATGACAAGCCTTTCAGAGAGAAGTGTACTAATCTGATGTTGCTTGTTGGCCCACCTTTTGATCTGGTGACAGCCTCTGCTGTTACTAATCCCGTCTCTGCCTGGGGTGGGAAGCATCTGGAACTGAGGGATGGGAAGGGGCCTGGGGCAAGGGTACACTCCAGAGGCAGGGGCTACAGCTGTCTGTCTCCAGGAATGGAAGGCGGCGTGAGGTATCCCATGTGTCAGGCTTTTTATTCCCTCTGGATACCTTCTTTATGCGCATTACATTTTGGGGTGGTCCTCTACCTTTTGCACATCCTACCTTGGTGGCCCTGCATTGTTTCTCTGCCCCCGCTTCTCACAGGGCAGGGGGTCCGGGTGATTGAGGCTTTGCAGGTGAACTTCCCATCTGTTCAACTGAACTCATCTGCTAATGCCTAATAGTTCAACTAAACGTAATTACAATTATGGTCTGGATTGGGAATGTTCCCCAGAAGCTCGTGTGTTGAGGGTTGGGTCTCTGATGCAGCAAGGCCAGAGGCGGGCTTGGGGGAAGCAACTGGCCCAGGAGGACCCTGGCCTGGTTGGTGATGAGCCCAGCGACTGCAGAATGGACCTCCTGGAGGTGTGGAAACTGTAGGTAAGTGGAGCATGGCTGGAGGAAAAGGTCCTGGGGGTGCGCCCTGGACAGATCTTTCTCATTCCTAGCCCCTTTCTCTGGCTCTGACTCGACTCTTTCTCTGCTTCCCAGTCCTCTGAGTTGAGCAGGTTTCCTTCACCATGACCTTCTGTCATGATGTTCTGTCTCACCCCAAGCCCAAAGCGATGGAGTTGTCCAACCATGGACAGAGACCTCTGAAGCCTGAGGCAGACCAACCTTTCTCGGTTTACGTTGTTTGTGTCGGGTGTTTTGGTCGTAGCAATGAAAAGCTGACTAACACATTGTCTTTCATGAGCTATGAATTGTGTAAGTGTTGGAGAACAACAGGAAACAAAATTCTTGTCTTTATAGAGCTTATATACTAACAGGAAGCAAAGTAATAAAGAAATTAACAAACTATATAATTCTAGGCAGGGATAAAGATTATAAAGGAAACTGAGCAGAGTAAAGGAGTAGTTATGGGAATGCTGCTTCCTATGTGGAGGTCAGAGCAGGCTGCACTAAAGAGGTAATGTTTGGGCAGAAACATGGGCGGAGAGGTAATGAGAAACATAGAGTTTCCCAGGTGGAGGGAGTAGCCAGTGCAAAGGTCCTGAGATAAAGGCACATTATATATGTCAGAGAAATAGAATTTAAGATAGAACAACATCTGTAAAATTTGAGAACCCAGCAAACATATTCTATGTTCTCATGTGTATGAGGAAACAAAATGTCTTTTTTTCTGGCATTGAAGGTTGAACTCAGTACACTTCAAGCTCTTTTTGCTTGTTTATTTTTCATTTTGAGAAAGGCTCCCACTAAGTTGTTGAGGCTGGCTTCGAACCTGAGATGCTCCTGTTTCAGCCTCTCAAATACTGGGATTACAGGTGTGGGCCACCATGCTTGGCTTCTTCATTTTATTCTTGCATTGATTTCACTGATTGCCCTTTTTGCTACTGCAAGCAAAGCTTGTCTTCAGAAATTAAGCAACAAGCCGGGCGTGGTGGCGCATGCTTGTAATCCCAGCATTTGGGAGGCTGAAACCGGAGGATCGCGGTTCGCGGACAGCCTCAGCTACATAGTGAGGCCCTCTGCAACTTAGTGAGACCCGGTTTCAAAATAAAGAATAAAAATAGGGCAGGGTGTGTGGCTTGAAGGTCAAATGCCCCTGGGTTCCATCCCCAGATCCACAAAAAAAAAAAAGAAAAAAAAAAATTAAGCAACAAGGCAGAATTGATGACTAAGAAACATCATTGCAATTAAGAAGGAAGATTAATTGCTCACATCATTCAGTTTCTCTTACATTTCTTACATTCTCTTAATGTAGTTACAGAGTCATTCGTGTTATTAATGACAATAAGAACATGCCAATATTGTGTCATCTTTACAATCTGTCTTCAGAGATTTCTAGGATTCTGAGACACTTCATGCCAAACACTATGCTCACATCTCTGACATTCTGCCCTCCAGACTCCTTCCCTCTCCTCATCCACACACCTAAGCAGTCATAAAAACCTGAGTTGCTGATGGAAGTGGTGGCGCACCCTTGTAATCCCCGTGCTTGGGAGCCTGAGGCAGGAGGATCACGCAGGTTCAAAGCCAGCCTTAACTACTTAGTGAGGCTCTCAGGAGCTTAGTGAGACCCTGTTTTCAAATAAAATATAAAATAGGTCTGGGAGTATAGCCCGGAGGTAGAAGGCCCCTGGGTTCCATCCCCAGTAACACACACACACACACACACACACACACACACACACTAGAATTGCTCTTCTGCAAGGTAGGCCATATAAACTAGAACTCTCTCTCTCTCTCTCTCACACACACACACACACACACACACACACACACACACACACACAAAGCCAGCCATAAAACCTAGAACTATTACTCTAATCTTCTCCTGCCTTTGAGAGTCGGGGCTGGCCATACCTGTGTGCCCAAGAAGAAAGTTACACAGAGAGGCCAACTTGAACCTGACCAGACTGGCACTGCTGGCCATTCTGACGAGAGCACAGCCCTTTGCCCTGCAAAGGCCCCCTCATCAAACCTAAGTGTAAAACTAGACAGTGTTCCCAGGTGTCTGCATCCCTCTTTCTGAAGACCCCTATGTCACAGAAAATATTGATAAATTTGTAGCTGGGCAGAGTGGTACACACCTGTAATTCTAGCTACCTGGGGGGCTGAGGCAGGAGGATGGTAAGTTTGAGGCCAGCCTGAGCAGTTCAGCAAGGCTGTCTCAAAAATAAATAAATAAAATAAAATGAGCTTGGGTTATAGCTCAGTGGTAGAGTAGAAGGCCCTGGGCTTAAACCCCAGCAAGACACACACACACACACACACACACACACACACACACACACACACACCTGCTAGGCTTTTCCCTTATTTTTCAGATTTTTGTTATAGGGTGTCAGCAGTGACTCTTATGATGGGCGAAGGAAGGAATCACATCTCTCCTGCCCCTACAATCTCAAAGTGTATTGTTTCAGCATATGGAGGTCAAATTTATGAAATACCACTTGCTGGAAAAGATTATCTCCATTGAATTGCTTCCGTATCTTTGACAAGAATCAGTTGCCCATCTTCATCTGGCCTATTTCAGAGCTCTCTGTTTTGTTCCATTGATTTATATGTTTCTCCTCTCACCAGTACCACAGTGTTTTGATTACTGCAGCTTTGTAGTAAGTCAGGGTCAGGTAATGTGAATCGTCCTACTTTAAATTCTTCTTTTGCAATATCATTGTAGCTATTCTGGATTCCCTTGACCACCACCTTCACCACCTTCTTCTTCTTCTTCTTCTTCTTCTTCTTCTTCTTCTTCTTCTTCTTCTTCTTCTTCTTCTTCTTCCTTCTCCTCCTCCTCCTCCTCCTCTTCCTCCTCCTCCTCCTCCTCCTCCTCCTCCTCCTTCTTCTTCTTTTCGGTTCTAGGGATAGAACCCAGGGGCCTTCTACCTCTGAGTTGTACCCCAAGGCCTATTTTTTAGTTGTTGTTGTTGTTATTATTATTATTATTATTATTATTATTATTATTATTATTATTATTTGGTAGTACTGGGGTTCCTGGAAACCCTTCTACCTCCGGGCTACACTCTCAGGCCTATTTTATACTTTCTTTTTTTAAATTTAGAAATAGGGTCTAGCCCAACACGGCTGGCTTCCCACCTGCACGGCTGGCTTCAAACTGCAATCCTCCTGTCTCCACCTCCCAAGCGCAGGGATTACAAGCATGTGCCACCACACCCTGCCCGGCGTCTTTTTATTTTTTGAAACAGGGTCTCACTGAGTTCAAAGGCCCTCGCTAAGTAGCTGAGGCTGTCTGCAAACCGCGATCCTCCTGTCTCCGCCTCCCAAATGCTGGGATTACAAGCATATGCCACCACTGTGGCCCCAGTCCTATTTGTTATTATTTATTTTGAAACAGGGTCTTACTAAATTACAGGGAGCCTCATTAAGTAGCTGAGGCTATCCTGGAACCTGTGATTCTCCTGTCTCAGCCTCCCAAGTACTGGGATTACAAGTGAGCTCTACCATGCCTGGCTCGTTGTTTGGTTTAGTTATGGTCTATACTCTATAAAGTGGCTTCTAGGAGAATATAGGATTAGGTTCTCAAAAGCCTCTGGTCTCAATATTTTTTTGTCAGCTGAAATTATATAGGTTAATTTGCCAACATTCTTGTAAAATAAGCTGGTCCCATCAATGTTGAAAACCTGCTCTTTCATATAATCCTTTTCTTGTAGAGCACTTAGCAGGTATTTAAACAATTTTGCCACAACTTTCTGATCTGCAGAGGCTGCCTCTCTAGAACTTAAGGCAGGAGACTTGGGCTTTAGTCCTGGTTTTTTATCATAGCTGTAATTTTGTGAGCAACTCTTAGAATTTACACTTTCAAATACTGGGGTCGGGGCAGGGGAGACTGTAGGGGTAGGATGAAAATATTTTCAGATTCCACCCATTCTAAACACACACTTATAATTTTAAACCCTGTATCACCACCTGGTGGTCAAAGAAGAAAGGACATGCTGAGGAAAAAAGGGCTCCTAGAAATGTGCAGCTATATTTTTATTCTCTCTTTCTTTCTTTCTTTCTTTTTTAATTTTTAAATACTGGGGATTGAACCCAGGGGAATTAACCTCCAAGCTACACCACCAGCCCTAATTTTTTTTTTTTTTTTTTTTTTTTTTTTTGGTGGTACTGGGGTTCCTGGAAGCCCTTCTTCTACCTCCGGGCTACACTCCCAGACCTATTTTTACATTTTTATTTGGAAACAGGGTCTCCTAAGCCAGCGCCTGCGGCTGGCTTTGAACCTGCACGATCCTCCTGTCTCTGCCTCCCAAGCGCGGGGATTACAAGCGTGCGCCACCACGCCGGGCACCAGCCCTAATTTTTATTCCTTATTTTGAAACAAGGTCTCATTAAGTTGTGGAGAGCCTAAGTAACTGAGGATAGCTGTGAACCTGCAATCTTCCTTTCTCAGCCTCCCAAGTACTGGGATTACAAACGTGTGGCACCATGTTCAACTTGTATTCTTTATTTTTTATCTATTAAAAAAAATGTTGGTGCATTGTAGTCCTACATCTTGGAGTACAGGATGGCGGAGGCATACATGTACATACATGTACATATCACCCAACTGGCCCTTACCAATTCCCGCCCCATTCCCTCCCCCTCCCTCCTTCTCTTGTTTGGTTTAGCGATTGACTTTGATATGTTGTTGATGTTCATCATGTACATTAGGGAATTTTCCTCTTCCTCCCTCCCATCCCCCTCAGGTCATCTTATTTGCTCATCTCCTTCTTTGTCTAGAGCATCTCCTATGACATATTTTCTCCCTAGTTTCCACATATTAGGGAGAACATTCGAATTCTCATTTTTTGTGACTGACTAATCTCACTTAGCATAATGTTCTCCAGTTCCATCCATTTCCCTGTAAATGACGTAACTACGTTTTTCTTGTGGCTGAGTAAAATTCCATTGTGTACATATCCCATAGTTTTGTAATCTATTCATCTGTTGATGGACATCTTGGCCGATTCCAGTTTGGCAATGGTGAATTGTGCAGCTATGAACAGAGCTGAGGCTGGCTGTGAACCTGTGATCCCCCTGTCTTAGCCTCCCAAGTACTAGGATTACAAGCATGTGTCACCACAGCCAGCTTCGGCTTTTATTCTTTAAATAAATTATTTAAAGACAGTTTTTATTTTAAGGCAATTTTCCTTTTAAAACAGACACTTGCAAATGAACTATTACATCTAAAATTACCAAACAACTCAGGATGCTTAAAAGTATACCCTGCACAGAATCCTTTATGAACATAAAGACTAATTTTTGAGTGTGGTGCTACAGGCCTGTAAACCCAGTACTTGTGAGGCTGAGGTAGGGGGATCACAGGTTCAAGGTCAACCTGGGCAACTTAGATCTTCAGCAATTTATCAAGATCCTGTTTAAAAAAAAAAAAAAAGCCGGGCGTGGTGGCGCACGCTTGTAATTCCCGCGCTTGGGAGGCTGAGACAGGAGGATCACGCAGTTTCGAAGCCAGCCTCAGCTACTTAGTGAGGCTCTCGGCAACTTAGTGAGACCCTGTTTCCAAATAAAATATAAAATACGTCTGGGAGTATAGCCCAGAGGTAGAAAAGCCCCTGGGTTCCATTCCTAGTACCACCAAAAAAAAAAAAAAAAAAACCCTAAAAAAAACTATATATGCTGGCCATGGTGGCCCATGCTTGTAATCCCAGCATTCGGGAAGCTGAGACCAGAGGATCGTGGCTCACAGATGCCTTAGCTACTCAGTGAGGCCCTCTGCAACTTAGTGAGACCCTGTTTCAACATAAAGAATAAAAAAATAGGGCAGAGGGTGTAGCTTGGAGGTAGAATGCCCTGGGTTCTACCCATAGTACCACAAAAATAAATTAAATAAATAAATTTTAAAATATGAAAAGGACTGAAGGTGTAGTTCAGAGGTAGAATGGCCTCGCCTAGGTTCAATTCCCAAGACCAAAAAAAAAAAAAAAAAAAAAAAAAAAGCAGTGCTTTGTGCGATTATTTTGTGTTAAATAATGTGGCAAGCATCCACTGGTTTTGCCTCATTCCACTCCACTCTCTCTCTCTCTCTCTCTCTCTCTCTCTCTCTCTCTCTCTCTCTCTCTCTCTCTCCTCTCGCTACTGGGGATGGAACCCAGGGGCATTCTACTTCCGAGCTACACTCCAGTCCTATTTTTTACTCTTTATTTTGAAACAGGGTCTCACTGATTTGCAGAGGGCCTCACTAGGTAGCTGAGGCGGTCTGCAAACCATGATCCTCCAGTCTCAGCCTCCTGGATGCTGGGATTACAAGTGTGCACCACCACTCCCAGCTTTCCACTCTTCTCTAACAATGTCCCTCCCAAGCCATTCTTTCTCTGATCCAGTCCTTGCGCTGACATGTTCCCAGGCTCCTTGGCCAGGACAACCAATGCATTCCTTGGCACCTCTCCTGGAACTATGAGAAGGGAGAATTTCCCTTTCTCTGGCATTGTTAAATGTGTAGGGTCCATATCTGGAGCTACCTAATACCATCATCTAAAGAGAGAATCCTAAGGATGAAGATCAAGAAAGAACTCAGACATTGTGAGATTGAGCCCTAAATTATATAATATGAGCCCTTGATTCTAGGGTAGGCAGAAGCCTGCTACTTTTTTTTTTTTAAACAAGGTCTTACTAAATTGCTCATGTTGGCCTTGAACGTTCAATCCTCCTGCCTCCGTCTCCTGCATATCTGAAATCACAGGTGTGTGCCACCATGCCTGTCTATTCCTAGCTGCTTTTTCTGAGGGTAGGACTTCTAGGAGTTGAACCCAGAAGGTGCTCTACTTCTGAGCTTTGCTATCAGCCCTGTTTGATTGTGAAACAGGGTTTTGCTGAGTTACTGTGTATTGGCTGCAAACCTGGGATCCTTCTGTCTTAGCCTCCTCAGTATTGGGATTACAGGTGTACCCTCTTGCACTCCACTGTCTCCCGGCCTTTCAAGCTACACAAGCTAGTAACACTTTCAACCTGCCTCCTCGCCTCAGTTTAGTTTGCTTGAGCCATTTTGAATTTAGTCTCCGTCACTTGGCACCACAAAAATCACGAGTAACCCATTCTATATTGTGATATTTATTTTGAAATTCAAATGCATTAAAAGAGAACACAAGCCAGGCGTGGTGGCACATGCTCGTAATGCCAGTACTTAGGAGGCTAAGATAGGAGGATCACAGGTTCGAGGACAGACTCAGCAAGTAGTGAGATTCTCATCAACCTAGTAAGACCTTGCTTCTAAATAAAAAATAGAACTGGGGATGTAGCTCAGAGATAGAAAGCTCCCTGGGTTCAATCCAGAGAGAGAGAGAGAGAGAGAGAGAGAGAGAGAGAGAGAGAGAACACACAAGATGCCTTGATTTTGGGGGGAGCGGGTTACTGGAGATTGAACCCAGAGGCTTTCTCCACCTCCAAGCTACACCCACATCCCTATAAATGTTTTATTTGGAAACAAATTCTTACTAAGTAGCTGAGAGCCTCACCAAGTCACTGAGGCTGGCCTTGAACTTGCAATCCTCCTGTCTAGCCCTCTAAGTACTAGGATTCCAGGTACATGCCACCACTTCCAGCTCCCATCCATCTCTCCTAGAATAGGAGCAGTAAGGCCTCCAGGTTCTGTGAAAGGCTGGGGACCTGGCCAGGGAGGACCTGCAGAACTACCTTGCTGAGGTTGAGGTTGGGCTAGGGAGGTGGGGTGAGGGAAGGGAGTCACAGAAGTGCTATTAGAGTGACGAGGGGGGCCTGGCACAACCAGGAGGGCAGGGCTACTGCAGAGATCCCTCGGAGTGGGGAGCACAGGTAGCTCAAGGTAATTTCCCCAAGGCATTCTACCTCCGAGCTACACACCCAGCCCTATTTTCTCTTTTATTTTGGACAGAGTCTCACTAAGTTGTGGAGGGCCGCCTCCCGAGGTTGCTGAGACTGGCTGTGAACCCATGATCCCCGTATCTCATCCTCCCAAGTGCTGGGGTTAAAGGCATGTGCCACCGTATCTCAGCTTCAAGGTTCATTCTGATGCACGAGTCTCTAGGTAGGACTTGAGGAGGTTTCCATTGTGACACAAAGGAGTTAGAAGCCGGGGATAGGCCACAGTGGCACAGTGACAGAATAAACAGCTGGTTGCTAGGGTCAGGGAATAAATACCAGCAGCCTAGAAAAGGGGAGATGGAGCCCCAGCTCCTGCTCCCCTTTCCCACCCCCTTCCCCCCGGCTGAGATGTTACCTCCCACCTAAAGATCATCTCCCCAGTTTCAGTCCTTGATTCTGCCTCGAACCTCTCTCCACCCATTCACACAGAGGACTGTCACCTGCCCTTCCTGGGTTCTCTGAGGCTTCCTGCTTTCCTGGCTCTGATGGCCAGCTATGATAGCTCAGCTGGGAATCCCACCCCCTCCCAAACCCTTCGCCCTCCTCTTAACCCTCAGGACCCTGGAATTACCATTGCTTTATTTGAAATCGGATCACTTCCCCTCTTCTGCTGGGGCCCCCTCCGTTCCCTAAAGAATAAGGGCCATAAAGTAACAGGATCACAGAAGGCCATGCAAAAGTCTGTCAAGCTCTTAAGGGAACTTAAAGATATTCTTAAAAGTGTAACGGGCTTTGAAGAGATGATCCCAGAAGCAAAAGAATGTTTTAAGGAAATCATTATTTCTGCGGATGTGTCAGAACTTAAAGAAAAAACCAGAGGACATGGCAAAGTAAATAAAACGCTATTGAGAAACCTGGTCTTTAGTTTAGACCCAGAGAAAGAACAGAACGTAAAAAAGCAGGAGATGATAGTGGAAAGCCAGAACCCGAGGGACAGGCCACAAGCTTCTGCCAGGGATTTGGCAGCTTGTTTGGAAGAAACAGGAGCCCTGGGTGAAACGCCACTGAGCCAGGAAAAAGAAGAGTGTGACCCGCTGCACGTGGAAGAAGAAACCAGCAAACTCAGGGACAACATGGAACAGCTGCTGCAGGAGGTGGAGCACTGGAGCGAGCAGCACAGCGAGCTTAGCGAGCTCCTCAGACTCTACCAGGAGTCTCAGAAACACGGCAGAGAGCTGCAGGAGCAGAGCCCAGCCGACCTGAGCCAGCCCAGCACCCCCAAGATGGCTAAGCAGGAGCTGGAAGAACAGGTGCGGAAGCTGAACCACGACACGTACTCGTTGCACCTGATCGCGGCCCTGCTGGAGAATGAGTGCCAGATCCTAGAGCGGAGGGTGGAGATCTTCAGGGAGCTCCATCAGCACCAGGAGGGAACGCCCATCAGCAAGCCGGCCAAGAAAAACCAGAAGCCCTGGGAAGCTCAGAGAGCCGAAAGTACTAGGCTGGGCCTACAAGACCTGGAGGGCACGTTCCCGAGGAAAACCAGAGTCTCTAGAAGCCTGGATGTTTGTCTTAGTAAGAAAGCTCGGAAAAACCGGTTCAATACACGAGTGGCAAGAAGAGTTTTTGTGGGAAGAAAGAGGCCAGCCAGCAGCAAGAGATAGATACCCGACGCAGAAAAAGGCACGGACCCCATCCACTTCAGGCATAGCTGTTGATCATCAAACCTAGGTTCTATCTCTGGTTCAACCTAGAAAGGTCTATAGAATAAGAGGATTGGCACCTATTAGTTACATAAGCGTGACCTTTAGTGACCCATGTGTTCATAGCTTTTTACCTTTGCCATCTGCAAAGGTTTTTATGGCTATAGGTAATGATCCTATCACACTTTAACCAAGAAAGAGAAGTTACTGGTCCAATTAAATAAAGATCTAAATAAAGACCAGAATAAAAAGGAAAGCTTTTTACTTATTTATTTATTTAGTCATTATCTGTGGGAGGGGAAGTTCTAGGGGGAAAGCATTGTGATTTGGGAGGGGTGTACTAGGGATTGAATTCAGGGCATTCTACCTCTGAGCTATACTCCCAGCCTTTCTTTCTTTCTTTCTTTCTTTCTTTCTTTCTTTCTTTCTTTCTTTCTTTCTGTGGTCCTGGGGGTGGAACATAGAGGCTTCCTACCTCCAGGCTATACTCCCAGACCTATTTTATACTTTATTTGGAAACAGGGTCTCACTAAGTTGCTGAGAGCCTCACTCAGTAGCTGAGGCTGACTTTGAACCTGTGCGATCCTCCTGTCTCAGCCTCGCAAGAGCAGGGATTACAAGCGTGCGCCACCACACCTGGCTGCCCTAGCCCTTTTTTCTATTTCTTTGTGTTTTCTTTTCTTTTCCTTTCCTTTTCTTTCTTTTCTTTTTTTCTTTGAATCAGGGGCTCACTTAACTACTAAGTCTGGCCTCAGACCTGCAATCTTCCTGTCTCAGCCTCCCAAGCACTGGGATTATAGGAGTGTGACACCACGCCCGGTTTAATTTCTTTCTAAATTTATGTTTCCATTGAAATATTCATACTCTAAAGTATGGGAGACAGTGGAGTTAGAAATAACTAAAAAAGAAAAACAAAAATATGTAGAAAGAAGAAAAAATACTGACAAGTCACCCGTAAACATGTCTCTTCCTCCCTGTAGCTCCACTTTTCCTATGATCCTCCCTCCTCAGCTACTGAACGGTGGTCACACTAGACAGCAGAGGCCGGGGGAAAGGCCTCTCTGTTGGTTTAGAATGGACGTATTTCTAGATTTATTTTTTCTGAAGAAGTTCCTCTCATCTCTCCAGGTGGGAGCAATGGAGTTACCAGGGGAAAAAGCGATGTCTCCCACCAAGGATCAGAAATAGCAGATGCATTTCCCCTTAGTCCTCTCACTAAGTAAACTAAACGTCCTGGATATTCTATAGAAAACACACATAAGACCCCGAGGGGTGGGAAGAAGGAGGTGGCGTGGCCAGAGACCTCAAGACTCAGGCAACGGCATGGTATGGAGTTCCTGGGTTTTCTTTTCTTTTTTCTTTTTTTTCTTTTTTAAAAAATATTTTATTTATTTATTTACTTATTTATTTGGTGGGACTGGGGTTCCTGGAAACCCTTCTACCTCTGGGCTACACTCCCAAACCTATTTTATGTTTTTATTTGGAAACAGGGTCTCTTAAACCAATGCGGCTGGCTTCGAACCTGCGCAATCCTCCTCTCTCCGCCTCCCAAGCATGGGGATTACAAGTGTGTGCCACCACGCCCGGCCTCTTTTTTTTTCTTTTTGTGGGGTACTGGGGATAGAAGCCAGAGCATTCTGCCTCTGAGCCACATCCCCAGCCTTATTTTATTTTATTTTTTATTCTGAAACAGGGTCTCACTGAGTTGCAAAGGACCTCACTAAGTAGCTGAGGCTGTCCGCAAACCAGATCCTCCTGCCTCAGCCTCCCAAATTCTGGGATTACAAGCTTTCACCACCACGCCTGGCTTAGTCTTTTGTTTTTGAAACAGGATCTCACTAAATTGTAGAAGTCCTCACTAAATTGCTGAGGCTGGCTACGAACCTATGATCTCCTGTCTCAGCCTCCCAAGTACTGGGATTACAAGCCTGTGCCACCACTCCCGGCTGTTCTGGGGGTTTCTATTTGCTTCATTGATTCTGAGCTGGGTGCTGGAGCAGCTCATCACCTGCAAATACTAATACACGTAGACAGAAAAAAGAAAAAGAAAAGCCCCCATGAAGCCTGCTTTCTCTTGTCAAAAGAAGAGGAAAGGGACAGTCTGGCAAGTCTTTTGACAAAAACTGCCCTCATTCTGCTAAATTGCATGAAAAAGACATCTCACTCCCACTCCTCCTCCCCGCCACCAGTGAATACAGATTGCAGAGCCTAGACTGCCAGCCTGGCCTGATGATCCTGGGCACTCCTCCCCTGCTCTCCCGGAAGTCCCACCCTCCACCCAATGGTGGCAGGGCACGCTTCCCTGTCTTCCTCCTCCCCCAGTGGAGACCACCTGGTAGCCTAGATTTCTACCCCTTCTCCCTGCTGGCACAGCATCAGGCATAAGCAAACAGAAGATCTAATAAGGTCTAGGGTCTCATAATGCCCACAATGTCCAGGATCCAATAGAAAGAAATCACTTATCAAGAACCTGGAAAAATCTCAGCCTGAATCAGAAAAATCAACTGACAGATGCCAACAATGTAATTCCATATATATTGGAATTACATGACAAGGGTTTTAAAGCAATCCTTATGAAAAGGCTTCAACAAGCAGTTACAAATACTTGAATAATGAAATAAAACATAAAGGAGACATAAATGGACATTTTGGAACTGAAACATATAATATAAACTCACTGGATGTGCCCATGAGTAGCATGTTGATGTCAGAGGAATGATTCCAGGAACTTGAAGACCAAGCCATAGAAATATGTGTTCTGAGAAAATAGGATGGCAAGGCTCAGAGTCTGGGTGACTAAAGATCTAACACTGGTGTCCCCGAGTGTCGAGAAGAAAAGGGACAGAGTGTGGGCTGAAACAGACTCCAATAGTGGAGTGGCTGAACATTTCCTGAATTTAGTGAAAAGCAAAAGCCTACAGATTCAAGAAGCTTGCCACACATGGGGGGCGGGGGAGAAGAAACACGTTAGTATATGCTCAAAAGACTTCAAGATATTTAAATCAAGTTGTTTTGTTTTTGTTTTTGTTTTTTGTCCTGGGGATTGAACTCTGGAGAATTCTGCTTCTGAGCTACATCCCAGCCTTATTTTATTTTTTATTTTGAAACAGATTCTGCTGAATTGTTGAGGGGCTTGCTAAGCTGCTGAGGATGCCTCAAAGCTGGGTGATTCTCCTGTCTCAGCCTCCCAGGTACTGGGATTCCAGGCATGCCCACCAGGCCCGGCTCAAGATCAAATTTCTGAAACCTCAAGACAATGGAAAAAGCAGCTGGCGGAGAAAGATTCCTTAGCTACCAGAAACAAAGATCCAATTTCTCGTCAGAACCACAAAGGTGAGCCGGGCGTGGTGGCACATGCTTGTAATCCCAGCGTTTGGGAGGCTGAGACCTGAGGATCACGGTTCACAGACAGCCTCTGCTACTTAGTGAGGCTTTCCGCAAATCAGTGTGACCCTGTTTCAAAATAAAGAATAAAAAATTGGGTAGGGGGTGTAGGTCAAATGTCCCTGGGTTCCATCCCCAGAACTGAAAAAAAAAAAAAAAAAACCCACAAAGGCCAGGGAAAGTGAATATTTTTTTTTCAAGAATTGAACAAAAAGAAGTGTTAACTCAGAATTGTTTCACCCAGTGAAAATATCCCTCAGGAATGAGGGTGAGACCGAGGTGGGGAAGCTCAAAGACTCTGGCATTACCACCTATAGCGAAAGCCCATTTGGGCACACAACTAATGCTCAATTTTTCTCATTCAAGAAAATGAATGATCCTGTCAGCCTCGGACTTTCTTGTTTGTGTCTGAAAGTTCACACAGTAGGTGCCAAATGAATGTGGAAAAAGGAAAGATGACACCACTGAGCCAAATTGCTTCTCATATTTTGGTTGTTCAAATGCATTGCCTGAACAGATTCTGTTTAGTGTCACATATCTGTCAAACATTAAGCGACTAATTCTCCAACTAACCGATGTACTCCTGGTACCACAAGTAACTCACAAACTTCAAGGTGTTTAAAGTTTTGGGAGAAACAGCAATATGCAATACCTGCTGCATACCAGGAGAACACAAGGTAATTTATGGTTTCCCCACTGGATTGCAAATGGCACGTATCAGAAATGAAGTTTCCCACTGATGAGAACTCGGTGACAAGGACAGGCCTCTCTGATGTGGTTCCAGGCCGTACCCCAACTCAGCACGGAATGCAAACACACATTTCTGAAATGCGGTGCATCTCTCAAGTCTCTCTAGCTCTGCAGGTGTAAACTGCTTCCCAGAGCTTGGTTTTCATCCTGGATCTCTCATGTTTTCATAAAACTTTGTGAGAACGACCTAATTGTAAAGAAACACAAATATGTGTCCTCGGCACCCTACAGTCTTATGAGATTAATCTCGCCTTCCAGCTGAGCACATGGTTGTCCAGCTGAAGACCCCATTTCCACGTCATCTTCAGAGCTGGGATGTTTGAGGGGGTGGGGTGGGAAAGGGTGCTTTTCTTTCCCCTCCAATTATAACACATGCTTAGGAAAAAAATGGAAAGGACAAAAGAAGCAAAGTATAACGAAGAAACATAAGTTATACTCCTCCCACTTAGAGACGATGAGTTGCTGATAACATTCTGGGTGGTAGCCTTCAAAGTGTTTCCTCACACATTTAACTCATGTATGCATAATTGACTCCCTGCTTTTTCCCATATGACATCACATTATAAGCCTTTCCTCCGTCCTTAAAATGTAAACACGTGATTTAACATAATTATTCATGTAACACATGAATAAAATATTCCTTTTTAAATATTAAAAGATTTAATCTAGGCATGGTGGCACAATACTTTAATCCCAGTACTTAGGAGGATGAGACAGGAGGATGGCAGGTTTTGAGGCTAGCCTCAGCAATTTAGCTAAACTCTTAACATCCTAGTAAGACCCTGTTTTGAAATTAAAAAAATAAAGGATTTGGAGTGTATCTTAGAGATAGAATGCACCTGGGTTCAATCTTAAGTAACACACACACACACACACACACACACACACACACACAGTGTATAAATACGTATCAAGTTATTTTTCAACACCACTCCCATTTAAAAGATTCCTCAGTATGAATACAACTGTCTATTTAGTCATTGATTTATTCTACGTGTTTTGTATTCAAATATTACTGTAATGAACATTCTTTGCTGTATCTTTGATATAACTTTCTTCACAGTACATAAATTGAAATGGGGCTGACTGTGGTGGTGCACACCTGTAATCTCAGTACTTGGGAGGCTGGCTTCAGCAATTTAGAGAGACACTGTTTCAAAATAAAAAAGAAAATAGGGCTGGGAGTGTGGCTCAGAGGTAAAATGCCTCTGGGTTCAACCTCCAGTATCAACAACAAAACAAAAGTAGAGCTGAAATATCTGGGTTATAAGGTATAAAAAAATTAGTTAAAATTAACATTTTAATGCTTAAATGAAAAATTATTGTGTTTTATGTATTGGATTTCAAATGCTTTGGTGAAATATCTTTGTCTCTGTTTTTTGTTTATTTAATGCTATTCCTTTAAATTTCTGAAAGGAAAACTACTCATTCTACAGGTATGAAAAGTTTGGAGGCTCTTGGGAATATAACTCAAGGACAGAACACATGTTTAGCATGCATGAAGCCCTGAATTCAATCCCCAGTATCAAAAAGAATGCTATGTGGCATTAAAATGTTTTCCAGCAGGATGATTTCAGAACAGGAATGGATGAGAGAACCATTTTGCCATTTATGTGTAATTATTTAAAATTTAGTTTCCAAGCCAGGCACACATCTGTGATCTCAGCTACTTGGGAGGCCAAGGCAGGATGATTGTAAGTTCATGGGCAGACTGGGCAACATAGGGAGACCTTGTCTTAAAATGAAATAAAAAGGACTGGGGTGCAGTTTGGTGGCCTAGTGAGCTTGGTCCTCCTGTCTCAGCCTCCCAAATGCTGGAATTGCAAGCATGTGCCACCATACCTGACTTTTATTCTTTATTTTGAAACAAGGTCTCACTAAGTTGCTGAGGCTGACTTCAAACCTGCGATCCTTTTGTCTCAGTCTCCAGGTACTAGAATTACAGGTATGTGTCTCCATGCCCGACTTAACTTTTTAAAATATGCATTTTTGGTCAAGCTTTTCAAGCCTGGACTATAAATATTAGTAATTATTAAACTGAACTAAACCAGGCATGGTGGCGCACACCTATAATCTCAGTATTTGGGAGGCTGAGGCAGATGGATCACAGATTCTAAACCAGCCTTGGCAATTTAGCAAGGGTCTCAGCAACTTTGTGAGATCCTGTTTCCAAATAAAAATAAAATAGGGCTGGAGAGAATAGCTTCAAGGTAGCCCTTGGATTCTATCCTCAGTAACCCCCCCCCCCCCGACACACACAGAAATTAATGTAGCTTTGTGGAAGGCAAAATTATCAATTCATTTAATTCATTTTACTTGTAACCCAGTATCTCCACTCCTGAGAATCTATACTATAGCTTTATCTATACTCTTAAGAAATGAAGCAGTGTAAAGGTTTATTTATTTATTATTTATCGAAACTAGGGATTGAACCAGGGACATTTTACCTCTGAGATATACTCCCAGCCCTATTTTTTATTCTTAATTTTATTTATTTATTTATTTATTTATTTATTTATTTATTTATTTTTGTGGTACTGGGGGTGGAACCTAGGGACTTTTCTATGTCCGGGCTATACTCCCAGACCTATTTATACTTTATTTGGAAACAGGCTCTCACTAAGTTTCTGAGAACCTCACTAAGTAGCTGAGGCTGGCTTCAAACCTATGCAATCCTGTCTCAGCCTCCCAAGCACTGGGATTATAATCGTGCACCACCACACTCAGCAAATAGACATATTTCAAAAGAAAAATATATATAATCAATAAATATATGAAAAAATGTTCAACATTCTTAGCAACCAGAAAGATGCAAATCAAAACTATTCTGAGATTCCAGCTAACTCCAGTTAGAATAGCAATCATCAAGAACAGAAACAGTAATAAATGCTGGTGAGGGAGAGAGAGGGGGAGAGACCCCATGTTGTATGCATGTATTTTTCTGTAACTCTATACTCCAATAATATGTAAAATTACAATCACCAAACTTTGTTTTTTTTTTTTGTTTTTTTTTGTTTTGTTTTTTTGGTGGTACTAGGGTTCCTAGAAGCCCTTCTACCTCTGGGCTACACTCCCAGACCTATTTTTACATTTTTATTTGGAAACAGGGTCTCCTAAGCCAGCGCGCGCAGCTGGCTTCGAACCTGCGCAATCCTCCTGTCTCTGCCTCCCAAGCGCGGGGATTACAAGCGTGCGCCACCACGCCCGGCGATTTGCCAAACTTTAAAAACTGAAGAAGAGGGTGTATTCATTCGAGTCACCCCTCCATGCCAGTCTGGTATGGAGCTGTACCTATCCTTTGTATTTCTATCTTTCTAATAAACTTCTTTAAATCTTCAAAATAAATAAATAAATAAATAAAAACTGAAGAAGAAAAATAGTATGGAAGTTTCTCAAAAACCTAAAGTTGAACTATCATATGACCCAGCTCACTTCTAGATACACATTTTTTAAAAAGCTGAAGAAATATCCACACTCCCAAGTACATTGTTCATAACAGCCAACAACAGGGTCCTGGAAAATAAGAAAGACTCAGCTCATTCTTAAAGTCCTCACTCAGTCATGAGCGGCTCTGGGGAAATCTTCTCCAGAAGTGTCTGAAAATAGAACAAGGCAGAAACAAGCCCATCTGCTTAGCAAAGAGTATATTTTATAGCCAATGGAAATCTAGAAAATAATTTTATAATAAGTTCCATATGAAAGCATTTAAAATGTAGGAGGCAAGACCTCATCTAGCGAATAGCCTGTCCCCACTGAATGGTAGGAACCAGAACTTGTTAAGGAAGCAGAAATGTATTATTGCTTGTTAAATAGTAAATGGAAAAACTTTTTTTTTTTTCTTTTTGCGGTACTGGAGATGGAATCCAGGGGCAATCTACCTTTAAGCTACACTACCAGCCCTATTTTTTATCCTTTATTTTGAAACAGGGTCTCACTGAGTTGCAAAGGGTCTCCCAAGTAGCGGAGGCTGTCCATGAACGGCGATCCTCCCGTCTCAGCCTCCCAAATGCTGGGATTACAAGTGTGGGCCACCACGCCTGGCTCATTTAAAATATATTTGAACTGTCTAGCTCAATAGCCAAAGTGTGGAATAGTCACTAAAATGGCAGCCAAAGTGGAAGGAATTGGCAGCTGTGAGTGCCAGGCGGCAGGGAGAATGCAGCATGAAATACTAATTTGTCACAGAAAAATCCACAAAGTACAAATCTACATGTGCACGCACGCAAGTGTTATAGGTAAAATTAGGCTAAATTCCTTCTGAGGATGTGTATCCATTGAAGACAAATGCCAACATTCAAACTCTTGATATTAAAAAGGAAGAAGGGAGGGCCATGTTTTATTTTATATTTTCTTTCTCTTTCTTTCTTTCTTTCTTTCTTTCTTTCTTTCTTTCTTTCTTTCTTTCTTTCTTTCTTTCTACTGGGAATAGAACCCAGAGGCATTCTACCTCCAAGCTACACCCCCAGCCCTATTTTTTATTCTTTATTTTGAAACAGGATCTCACTGAGTTGCGAAGGGCCTCAATAAGTAGTAGCTGAGGCTGCCCGCCAACCACGATCCTCCAGTCTCAGCCTCCTGAATGCTGGGATTGCAAGTGTGTGCCACCACACCCAGCTTATTTTCTATTTTAGATGAAACGGATCCTTTCCTCATTTGTTGTTAATTCCCATCTGACATTCTGACCTTGGCACTTCTTTGATTCACACTTTCTAGTTTCTCTGGACATGGTACTTAAGTAATGTACAAACTTGTACATGTGTGTTCTCACATTTGTGGGCATAAAAGGCATTAGGAAGCTATTTTGGATTTTTTTTTTTTGGTGGTATTGTGTTCCTAGAAGCCCTTCTACCTCCAGGCTACACTCCCAGACCTATTTTTATAATTTTTATTTGGAAACAGGGTCTCTTGGGCCAGCGAGGCTGACTTTGAACTTGCTGCAATCCTCCTGTCTCCGCCTCCCAAGCACAGGGATTACAAGCGTGTGCCACCATGCCCCGCGCTATTTTGGATTTAAAGCAAGAGGTTATAGCTCCTGTTCCTTTGTTTAAAGTAGCAGCTTCAACTGGGAATAATGGCACACATCTGTCATCCCAGTACTTGGGGAAGCTGAGACAGGAAAATTGCAGGTCGAGGGCAACCTCAGCAACTTAATGAAACCCTACATCAAAATAAAAAATAAAACAGGGCTGGGGGTGTAGCTCAGAGGTAGAGTGTTCTTGGATTCAATCTCCAGTACTAAAATACTAATATTACAAGCCGGGCGCGGGGGCGCATACTTGTAATCCCCGTGCTTGGGAGGCAGAGACAGGAGGATTGCTCAGGTTCAAAGCCAGCCTCTCTGGCTTAAGAGACCCTGTTTCCAAATAAAAATATAAAAAAATAGGTCTGGGAGTGTAACCTGGAGGTAGAAGGGCTTCCAGGACCCCCAGTACCACACACACAAAAAAAACCCCAGTACCCAAAAAGAGGGGAAAAACAATCTATTGTGCTTATTAAAAATAGAAGGGTGTGCAAGCACTGATTAATATAAAGATGAGAAAAAATTATTTAAAAATATTTTCTTTAGAGACCCCTGGAGAAGCCGGGCACAGTAAGACACTGGGTCCCAGGTAGGCGTCGCGCGGGGCATGCCAGCCAGGGCCCGGGTCCCGGGACTCTGGGCCCCAGGCGGAGTAGTGCAGAGCACGCTGGACCCATGGGGAAACCAACCGGGTCACAGTGCTACTGAGTGCCTGATCCCACTACCTCCTCAAACCACATATACTGTCTTCTCTTATTAAAAAAAAAAAAAAAAAAAAAAAAGGAAAAGAAAAAGAAAAAGAAAAAGAAAAAGGAAAAGGAAAAATATCATAGAGGAGTTAAGAAAGCCGTTATGGATGCCAGGACACTGGAGATGCAGACAAAACTTATCCAAATGCACTGGAACTTATGGAAAAATTCCCCGTGAAGGAGGACTGCTGTTTCTCTATATTGTTAAGAATCTTGGACATCACCTGTAAGGAGAGAGTTTAGCGGAAACCAAGGAGAAAGGCAGTGTTGAAAGCGGTCTCCGCGATGGCAGTGGAGACTTGTATTCAGGAGAAGCAGAAATCGGATCCTAACAACCTTATTTTTTTGGAGAAATTACACCAAATGTCGAATGCTACCATCACGCATGCTTAGGAACACTGGACAACATTCAGAGTGGAAAAAGAGCCTAGGAAGGATTTGAAATGGTGGAGGCAGTGGCAATGGCAGTGGCCAGTACTCAGGGGAGGCAGAGATTTGATGCATTACACCTGGAACCTTTGAAATAATAATCCCCAAGGCAGAATGTTACCACCACGCACCCTCGATAACATGGGACAATTGGTTGGGCGAAGAAGGTACTCGAATTGAAGCCCGCCGAGGGGTGAGGCCGGTGACAGACACAGCAAAGCTGAGACTGGAGCCTGCCAAGAGGCAAGGACGGTGCTGGAGCCTCCGAGGCTGGGATCGGAGCCTGCTGAGGGGTTAGGCCGGTGCTGGGGCCAGTGAGGCCAGGATCGGAGCCTGCCGTGAGGCAAGGCAGGTGCTGGAGTTTTGAGACAGTGATCAAAGCCTGCTGAGGGGTTAGGCCGGTTCCGGGGCCAGTGGCCAACATCGGAGCCTGCCATGAGGCAAGGCCAGTGCTGGGGCCTCCAAGGCCAGGATAAGAGCCTGCCGAGGGGTTAGGCCAGTGCTGGGGCCAGCAGCCAGCATCAGAGCCTGCTGTGAGGCAAGGCCGGTGCTGGGGCCTCCGAGGCCAGGATAAGAGCCTGCTGAGGGGTTAGGCCGGTGCCGGGGCCAGCAAGGCTGGGATCAGAGCTCACCATGAGGCAAGGCCGGTGCTGGGGCCTCCGAGGCCGGGATCGGAGCCTGCCAAAGGGTTAGGCCGATGCCAGGACTAGCAGCCGGCATCAGAGCCTTCCGTGAGGCAAGGCCACTACTGAGGCCTCCAAGGCTGGGATCAGAGCCTGCCGAGGGGTTAGGCTGGTGCTGGGGCCAGCAAGGCCTGGATCGGAGCCTGCCATGAGGCTAGGCTGGTGCTGAGGCCTCCAAGGCCGGGATCGGAACCTGCCGAGAGGTTAGGCCGATGCTGGGGCCAAAGACTGGCATCGGAGCCTGCCGTGAGGTGAGGTAAGGCCACCTCTGGGGCCTCGAGGCTGGGATCGGAGCCAGCTGAGGGATTAGGCTGGTGTCAGGGCCAGCAAGACCAGAATTGGGGCCTCCTATGAGGCAAGGCCGCTGCTTGAGCCAGCGAGGTCTGGATCAGTCCACCGGGTAGCCAGGCCACTACTGGGGCCGTCAAGAGTGGGATCGGTACTTGCAACGCGGCATGCACAGAGAAATATTGCAGAAAATAAAAATCAGATGCTTCCCCTAATCAGCAAAAACTAGGAGGAAAGGGGCAACAGGAAGAGGTCAAGCTATAGAAAGGGCCCTATAGTGAAGCAACTAAGGTGACCAATCAGAGGGTATGGAATAGGGGAGGATGGAGCCTCTTTTTTTAATTTTTTTTTGGTGGTACTGGGGTTCCTGGAAGCCCTTCTACCTCCGGGCTACACTCCCAGACCTATTTTTACATTTTTACTTGGAAACAGGGTCTCCTAAGCCAGCGCGCGCGGCTGGCTTCGAACCTGCGCGATTCTCCTGTCTCTGCCTCCCAAGCGCAGGGATTACAAGCGTGCGCCACCACGCCTGGCAGGATGGAGCCTCTTTAAAATGCAGGAGGTACATAAACAAATGTATCAAAGTTAATCACCAAACAAGCATGGGATCGAGGGAGGGGGAGGGAATGGGATGGGGGCTGGATGAGGGCTAATTGGATGATGTGTGCTTGTATATCCTCTCAAGTCTTGTACTCCAATGTGATTGATATATGACTACAATGCACCAATAAAAAATTAATTAATTAATTTAAAATATTTTCTTTAAATTTTTAATTTTATCTTTAAAATTTTAAATTTAATATTTTCTTTTAAATATTAAAGGAAGCTGGCATGGTGGCACACAGTTGTAATCTCAGTACTTGGGAGGCTGAGACAGGAGGATCAAATGGGTTCAAAGCCAGCCTTAGCTACTTAGTGGGGCTCTCAGCACCTTAGTGAGACCCTGTTTCCAAATAAAAACATAAAAAAAGTCTGGGAGTGTAGCCTGGCAGTAGAAGTCCCCTGGGTTCTATCCCCAGTACCACAAAAAAATTTAAAAAATTAAATATTAAAGAACAAAAGTAGAATGTAGTGGTGGAAAGCACTTCAGTCACACAGGCAGATACAAAATCAAGCCTCGCCATCTAGTAGATACATAAGTTTGTTATTTAACTTGCCAGGGCTTTGGTTTTCTTTTCTGATAAATAGAGAGTAAGAACTCCCATACAGGTTATAGTAAAGATCTGAGTAAATGTTTTTGAAGCCTCTAGCTTAGTCAGCAACACGTGATAAAGATTTTTTTTTTCTAAAATGGAAGCTGTTATTTCTGGTCATGGAACTAAAATTAGTATTTAAAATTACAATTAGAATTACTTAGCGTAGGATTTAAAAAATATTTTTAAAGGAGGTGGATAATTTTATTTTAAACCTTTAGAATAGGTATGAAAGAAAGCAAATGTATCTATGCATTAGGGGGAAGTCTTGTTATAAGCATAAAACTAGAGTTCTTCAGAAATGCCATTTTTAGTTGTTACCTAATGTAAAAGGCACAGTACTGACACCAGGGAAATTTTAAAGTGAAAATCTAGGCATCAGATTATGAAATCCCATCTTTCTCCTCTCCTTTGATTCTGAGAAAGCCAGCAGTCAAATTTACCTATTTCTTGCCCCTCCACCCTTACTCCAACCACAAGAGATTGATATGTTATTTTTTGGGGAAATTAACTAACTCAAGAGAAAAATACCAGTAATTATAGATTTACCACAATAATATGAGTCCACAATCATTGCATAGTAGTTCCCCACAAAACCACAAGCTCTGCCCATGCACGCTTCCAGTCATGTTTCATGCTATCCACTATATTTAAGTGGGTTGTCAAAAATTACCAGACTCGGCCAAGAATCAATGCTTGGCCTTGGGGAAGTCAAAAGACAAGAAAATCACAGGTACTACTCAACATCAGAATTCAGTCAAGAATTATTCTGGGTGTATCCCTGATCCCTGGTAAACATGCTTTCAAAACAAGTGGGACAACATATGTCCCTTCTCTTTCTGTGCTTGGCTAATATCACTTAACATAATGTTCTCAGGTCTTTCCATCTTCTTGCGAATGACATTATTTTGTTCTTTACTGCTAAGTAGAATTCCATTGTGTGTATTTTCCATAATTTTGCAATCCATTCATCTGTTGATGCAGACCTAGGTTGGTTCCATATTTTGGCTATTCCAAATTGTGCTGCTATGAACATGGATATGCATATGTTACTGTAGTTCTTTGATTTCAACCCCTTTGGAAAGATACCCAGGAGTAGGATAGCCAGATCTATGGTAGATCTATAATATGCTCAAGTTAGGATTAGTATTCCTAATATTCAAGGGAGTATTAGGGATACCAGAGGGACTCCAGATAATGGAAGGGAAACCACAGCAAAACTAGTAAAGAGGGGTAGGGGAGGAAGGTTAATTAATGGAAAAACTACATTTGAATATGTGTATACATGTGAATATAACATTGTTAACCTGGACACTCAGTATTGGGAGGGAGGGAAAAGGGGCAGCGGGAAGAGGGGGACCAAGTACTGTGTGATTGAATATATGCCATTGTTAACATGATCCACATTATAATGTGAGACTATAGTGTACCAATAAAATTTTTAGAAATTAAAAAAAAAAACAAGTGAGACTTCCGAGGAAGACCAAAGAAAGGAATTTATATAAATGAAGTTCTCCAAATTGCCTTTGAGCAACACCTAATGAAGAAAAAGATCCAGGCACTAAAAGTGACACATATGGATGAAATGTATAAAAAGAAAGAACAAATTAGAGGCACCTTAAAGGGGATGCCAAACTATCATTCTAATAGCAATGACTATGTGTAACTTTTCATACTATTTGTGATTAAACTTAAGTAGATTTATTCCAGTCACATTCATCATAAGCTTGATAATCTCCAGTGTTCACTCACCATTGTGATCCATTTAACCACTTGGTATCGCTGAACAGAATAACAAAGGAGGTTATTAGAGGTCCTATTTGTCAAAGGTGCATTGTAATGATGAAATCATCTTTTCTAACTAAGAACAGAATTGCTTCTCTGTATTCTACTGTCTCTGTAAACAGTGACAGGTTTAGTGGAGTTTTGATGAATGACAAATACTGGAAATTAAAGATAAATTCCCTAGAAAGAAGTAATATTGTTAGTTTTTTTAAACTTTTATTTATAAGTGGAACATACTGAAAATGGTATACATTTAGACTGTGCTTAGTGCCTTCTCCCCCACCTGGTTCCCCTTCCCACCCTCCCAACAATGAGTGTCCAGGCTAACCATGCTCTATTCATACTTTTACACGTATCTGGATGTAGTTCCTCCATTAACCAACCTCAGCCTTCTTCTTCTCCTATCCTTCCTTTCTAGCTTTGCTGAAATTTCCCCTCCATTATCTGGAGTCCCTCTGGATGCTCCCTAGTTTGGGCATATTAGAGAAATGCTCCCTAGTTTGGGCATAATAGAGAAAACATATGTCTCTGTCTCTTCCCTTTCTGTGCTTGGCTAATCTCACTTAACATAATGTTCTCCAGATCCTTCCATCTTCTTGAGAATGGCATGATTTTGTTCTTCTTTATAGATGAATAGAATTCCATTGTGTGTATTTCCCATTTTACAATCCATTCATCTATTGATGGAGACCTGGGTTGATTCCATATTTTGGCTATTACAAATTGTGCTGCTATGAACATAGGTATGCATATGTTACTATAGTTCTCTGATTTCAACCTCTTTGGAAAAATACCCAGGAGTGGTAGAGATGGATCATATAGTAGATATATTCCCAGTTTTTAAAGAAATCTTCACACTGATCTACATAGTGGCTGAACTAGTTTACACTCCCACCAACAGTGTAAAAGAGTTCCTCTTTCCCGACATCCTCTCCAGCAATTGTTGTTATTTGATTTCTTTATGCTAGACACTCTGATTGGGATTAGATAGAATCTCAGCATAGTTTGATTTGCATGTTCCTGATGGCTAATGATGTAGAACATCTTTTCATGTATCTATTGGCCATTTGTATCTCTTCTTTTGTGAAGTGTTTATTCAGGTCAGTTGCCCATTTCTTGATTGAATTATTTGTTCTGCTAGTGTAGAGTCTTTTGAGCTCTTTGTATAATCTGGATATTAGCCCTCTATCAGAGTGGTACCTAGTAAAGATCTTCTCCCATTCTGTAGGCTTCCTCTTTAGGTTTTTGGTCATTTTCTTTTATAAGAAGAAACTTTTGGTTTGATGCCATCCCACTTGTTAATTCTTGCTTTAATTTCCTGTGCTTTGGAAGTCTTGTTGAGAAAGTTACTGCCTGTGCCTATATGTTGCACTGTTGAGCCTATGCCCTTCTCTAATAACTTCACAGTCCCTGTTCTAATTTCTAAGTCTTTGATCCATCTCAAGTTGATTCCTGTGCATGGTGAGAGGTAAGGATTTAGATCCATCTTTCTACAAATGAATAGCCAGTTCTCCCAGCACCATTTGTTGAAAAGGCTGTCTTTTCTCCAGCGTATAAGTTTGGCCCCTTTGTCCAAGATTAATTGACTATAGGTGTGTGGGTTTGTTTCTGTATCTTCTATTCTGTTCTACTGGTCAGTATGCCTGTTGTGCCAATACCATGCTGTTTTTTACTATTTTTTTACTATTGCTCTATACTATAATTTGAAGTATGGGATTGTGATGCCTTCTGCATGGTTCTTTTTGCTGAGAATTGCTTTGGCTATTCTGGGTCTTTTCTTTCTCCATATAAAATATATGACTGATTTTTCTAGGTCTCTGAAGAATGTCATTGGTATTTTAATGGGAATTGCATTAAATCTATAGATCAGTTTTGGCAGAATGGCCATTTTGATGATATTTATTCTGCCTATCCATGAGCATGGGAGATCTTTCCATCTTCGAAGGTTTTCTTCAATTTCTTTCTTTAATGTTTTATAGTTTTCTTTGTAGAGGTATTTAACATCTTTGAATAGGTTTATTCCTAGGTATTTTACTGGTTTTGAGGTTATAGTGAATGAAATTATTTTCTTTATTTCATTCATTGTGGATTCATTGTTGACATAAAGAAGAGCAACTGATTTCTTTAGGTTGATTTTGTATTCTGAAACTTTGCTGAATTGGTTAATGAACTCCAGAAGTCTTTTGGTTGAGTTCTTTGGCTCTTATAGATAAAGGATCATGTCATCTGCAAATAAGGATAGTTTTAATTCTTCTTCCTATTCGAATTCCTTTGATTTTCTTCTCTTATTGCTGTGGCAAGAGTCTCAAGGACTGTATTGAAAAGGAGTGGTGATAGTGGGCATCCTTGTCTTGTTCTTGATTTTAGAGGAAATTCTTGCAGTTTTGCAGTTTTTCCCCATCCAATATGACGTTTGCTCTGAGTTTGTTGTATATTGCCTTAATGATGTTGAAATACGTTTCTTCTATTCCAGTTTTCTGCAGTGTTTTTTTTTTTTAACATAAATGGGTGTTGGATTTTGTCAAATGCTTTTTCAGCATCTATTGATATGATCATGTGGTTTTTATTCTTAGTTCTATGTATGTGGTGAATAATGTGTACTGATTTGCATATGTTTAACCAGCTTTGCTTTTCTGGAATGAAACTGACTTGATCATGGTGTACAATTCTCTTGATATGGTTTTGAATGCATATAGCTAGTATTTTGTTTAGAATTTTTGTATTTATGTTCATCAAGGATATTGGTCTTTATTTTTCCTTTCTTGAAGTATCTTTATTTGGTTTGGGGATTAATGTGATACTGGCCTTGTAGAAAGAATTTGGGAGAATTCTATCTCTTTCAATTTCCCAAAACAATTTGTGAAGTATTGGTATTAGTTCTTCATTGAATGTTGCCGCAAACCAGCTCAGTCGGGACTGGGGTGATCCCACTCGCGATCAAGGATCTCAGAAAAGATGGGGAAGGATAGGGTGACGTACTGCAGCCTCTTATCTGCAGCGATTCTTTCCCTTCTAGGAAATAAATTTCTTTAAATTCCTATTCGCGGCGTTTCTTGGAAAGAACCTGACATGGACAAGAGCGTCTTGAGCTAATGACACTTTATTACAAGAACCAAAAAAAATTTATATCCTTCACCAGTAAAGTTAATAATAAGAGAAAAAGAGGTGAATGCAATCACTGTAAAACAATAGTGAATAACATGTAAACAAAGGTAAAAAAACTGGTCTAGGCTTTCGGCTTTCAAGAGATTAACTCCGGATCTTCTCCTGGATCTTGCAGACAAGCAGTTCCAAAGGGCAATCTCCCAGAAGAAACGGGCACGCCCAAGGCTTGGAGGCCTCTCGGGGAATCTTCTTTAACTTTCTTGGAACTTTCCATCTTTTGGGCTCAGTCCGTATGGCAGGCATGGGGAGATGTGGTGATTCAGGTGGATGTGATAGAGTTTTCTCAGGTGTTGCCGCCTTACCTTCTAAAATCTGAAAGCTTAAGCAAACTCACAACATAGTTTGGCAGACAAACACCAAAAATACCATGTAGTTTTTAGATTTAGTTGTCAGATATATTTCCTTAGCTGTGAAACACTTTTCCCCAAACGATAGGCTTATTAGAAACCTATTCATCTTATAAATAATCCATATTCCTGTCCCAGACCCTTTGCAATATCCTTTCCTTGGCCATGTGGTGCCTCTCCCATCTTGGGCAGGGCTCATACTGGGTGTAAAGGTCAAGAATCTTCCTAGCCTTCAGCTCCATTGTATTGGGCAGTATTAGTTGCTCATAAACTGGGTTGCTTTGATGTTACATCCAACGTTTGTCTTCCCGTATCTGGGCAGGATCACAAAGAGAGGTAAATAGAGGCATCGGGTCACCTCCCCCTCTAGGTTAGTTAGTGATTAGGTTGAAGGTTAGAGATTGAGGGGAAATCTGCATTTGTAATTAGTGACTGGAATGCTACCACTGCATCTAGGTTTTATTACCATTTGAACAAAGCGAGGACATTTAGAGGTTTGGGCAAATTACCAGAAATTTTATTTTCCATGGACTCAGTTTCTCTCACAGTCCTGATCTTACACCACCGGAGCAATTTGTGTGGAGAGTTAAAGAATCATTACTAAAAGAATAATAGTTATGAAAGAATAAAAGTGGAGGAGTTTTTGGCCAGAGACGACACCTTCTCTCGGGGCTAATCGCCAATATGACTACGTGGGGAATTGTCACACACACGCAGATGCCGAGAGGAAGTGGGCGGTCTCGGCAGAAGGTTTTGTCGAATTCAGCTGGAAACCCATCAGGGCCTAGGCTTTTCTTTGATGGCAGAATTTTATTGCTGTTTCTATTTCTTTGTTTGCTATTGGTTGGTTTAGGTTTGCTATGTCCTCTTGGTTCAGTTTAGGTAGGTTATATGTGCTTAAAAATCTATCGATTTCTTCTATATTTTCCAGTCTATTAGAGTATAAATTTTCAAAATAGTTTCTGATAATCCTTTGAATTTCCCCACTGTCTGTGGTGATGTCTACTTTTTCATTTCTGATTTTAATAATTTGAGTTGATTCTCTCTTCTTTTGGTTAGGTTGGCCAGGGGTTTGTAATCCTATTAATCTTTTCAAAGAACAAGCTTTTTGTTTTGTTGATTCTTTGAATTGTTTTTTTTTTTTTTTGGTTCTCTATTTCATTTATTTATGTTCTGCTTTTAATAATTTCCTGCCTTCTGCTGGCTTTAGGATTAGACAGTTGCAGTCTTTCTAGGTCCTTGAGTTGTATCATTAGGTTGTTTACTTGGCGACTCTCTGTCCTTCTTAGGTGAGCACTCAGTGCTATAAACTTTCCTTTTAACACTGCCTTCAAAGTATCGCATAGATTTTGGTAAGTTGTTTCCCTATTTTCATTTATTTCCAGAAATTTCTTTATTTCTCCTCTAATTTCCAATCTTACCCATTCATCATTCAATAATGTATCATTCAATCTCCATGTATGTAAGTAGTTTCTTTGGAGATTCCTGTTGTTGATTTCTACTTTCATTCCATTATGGTCTGAAAAGATGCAGGGAATTATATTACATCTTTTGAATTTGCTGGTGCTTGCTTTGTGACACAGGATGTGATCTATTTTGGAGAATGCTCCATGGACTGCTGAGAAGAATGAATATTCTGTTGTTCCTGGTGGAAATATTCTGTATATGTCTATTAGGTCCATTTGGTTTATAATTTTCTTTAGTTCTGAAGGGTCTTTACTCATCTTTTACCTTGAAGATCGATCAAGTGGTATGAGAGATGTGTTGAAGACTCCCAAAATTATTCTATTTGGGTCTATTTGAGATCTGATGTCCAAGAAGGGTTTTTTTTTTGTTTGTTTTGTTTTGTTTTTTTTTTACAAATGTGGTTGTACCCACATTTGGGGCATAAACATTTACTATCATTATATCTTCTTGGTGGATTGTTCCTTTTAATAAAAAGAAGTGCCCTGCTTTGTCTCTTCTAATGTGTATTAGCTTAAAGTGTGTTTTCTTGAATATCAGCGTTGCTACCCCTGCCCGTTTTTGGTCTCCATTAGCATGGTATGTCTTTTTCCATCCTTTCACTTTCAGTCTATGAATGTCTTTGGCTGTGAGTTTCTTGCAAACAGCATATATTTGAATTATGTTTTTTAATCCACATTGCCAGTCTATGTCTTTTGATTAGTGAGTTACATCCTTTGACATTTAGAGTTATTATTGAAATATGATTTTTGTTTCCTGTCATTTTGTGTTCTAACTTCTGTTTGGTAGCCTGTTATTTCTTCTTTACTTAGATGCCCTACTGATCAACTTCCTCTCTTCTCTGGTTCTGAAGTCTGCTTCCTTTTTCTTCTTTATGATTTATTTCTTTAAGTATTTTCTCTAGTGTTGGCTTTGAATTCATAAATTTTTTGAAATTCTGCTTATCTTGAAACACTTTTGTTTCTGCATCAATTTTGAATAATAGTTTTGCTGGATATAGCAGTTTTGGTTGTAAGTTGTTTTCTTCCAGGGTCTGGATCACATAATACCAGTTTCTCCTGGCATTCATGACTTGGGTTGTATAGTCTAAGGTGATTTTATTATTTTGCCCCTAAATGTCACCCGTCCTTTTGTTCTCATTGCTTTTAAGATTCTTTCCTTGGCCTCTATGTTGGTCATTTTGATTATTACATGGTGTGGGTAGGTCCTTCTTTGATCTTGTCTTAATGGTGTTCTGTATGTCTCCTGGACATGAAGATCTAAGTCTCTTTCATGTTTGGAAAATTCTCTGAAATTATTTCTCTGAAGAGATTATGAATGTCCTTGGTCTGTACCTCTATCCCTTCTTCAGTGCCTTTTACCTGTAAGTTAGGACATTTTGTATTGTCCCATATTTGTTGGTTTTTTGGTTTTGTTGTTGTAATGACTTTTGTATGCTGTTGACTCTGGTTTTGGGTTTGTTTTTTTTTTTTTTTTTTTTTTTTTTGGTGGTACTGGGGTTCCTGGAAGCCCTTCTACCTCCGGGCTACACTCCCAGACCTATTTTTACATTTTTTTAAATTTGGAAACAGGGTCTCCTAAGCCAGCGTGCGGCTGGCTTCGAACCTGCGCGATCCTCCTGTCTCTGCCTGCCAAGTGCGGGGATTACAAGCATGCGCCACCACGCCCGGCCCTGTTTTCGGTTTTGAATGAACTATCTTCTAACAGTGATATTCAACTTTCCATCTCATCTAATCTTCCAGAATATCTTTCTATTGCTGTCTTCATTTCATTTATTGACTCTTTCATTTCATTCCAGACCTCTTTATGATTCTTTCTTAGTGTTTCTATTTCTTCTTTCATTTCATGTAGACTTTAAAGCCTTTCATCATATTGCAGGTCAGGATTCGGAATTCTCCTTCTTGCATTACATATAGGTCAGTATTCGTGACTTCCATTGTCTCTTCACTTTCCTACTTCTCATATTTTCAAGGTTCTCAGGCCTGTTTTTCTGATGTCTTCCCATTGTTTGTGGGTTTAATCTAGTCTTATATTTAATCTAGTCTTAGTAGTAAGAATTCAAAAGAGTCAGCAGGTAAGCAGTACTGTTTCCAGTGGTAAGGGTTGGGTGATGGAGTAGCTAGGGTGATGGATGCAGGAGTCAGAAAAGATGGAGAGGATAATTAGGTTGGGGGAGAATTTAAGTATAATAGGGTAGTACATAGGTGAGAATGGGAGAAGATTAGATAGTAGGACTCATAGTTAGTAGAATATTTAACTATGGAGATATGAGAAACATTGAGTATTAAACAAAGAGATACAGTTAAGGGACAAATAAAAAGTTCTGAGAGAAGAGAGTAGATAGGCTAGAGTGAAGAATTTTTTTAAAGGAGTGGGAGGAGCAAATAAATATGAATAAAGTAACAAACAAGATACAAAAGCTAACCATTATACATAAAAGATAAACAACAACATCAACAAAACAAAAATAAACAACCAAAAGAGAACAAAAAGGATTAAGAAAGATAAAAAAGGGATAAAAATAAAATAAACAAAACGAACTAGCAACCATGTGAGACAGCAACGTGAAATAACCAAACAAGAAACCCAAATAAAAGGAAAAAATAAAAAATAAACCCCCCAAAAAACAACAAACCAAAAAACCAAAAATCAAAACCAAAACCAAACAAACAAACAAAAATACCAGTTCTACTACTTTACGAATATGGGGAGGGCCGGTATAATATCTGAATGTCTGATCACTGTGGTAGCTTCTGGAGTATATTCCAATATCTCTTATTTGCTCTGTACCCTGTTGTCAGCCTCTGAACCTACTCTCTGAGTGTTTGGGCCCCCATTCTTGCCTATGAGAACTTTTAGTGAGTTCTATTCACGTCCCAGGTTCTGTGTAATTCCAGCCTGTAGTCTGCACCAATGTAGTTTTGGAGCAACCCCTTGTGGCCCTGTGCAGATATTGCACCTTAAGCACCTTTCCTGTGTCTCTGGACTTTCTAATTGGACTAGCCCTCCTTGGTCCCTCGGAACACAGTTATTACCATGTCTGGTGGCACTCACTGGGTGCATGCTGGGTCATCTGGACTAACGCTGTTACCTGCGAGCCCAGTCTGGGGCTCTGGCGGGTTGGCTCTTTCTCTGGATCCCACTGCTTCTCTGTGCACACATGGTTACCAGGTCTGGTGCCGGGTCCCTGAAGGTCTCCCTGCTCCACTGCAGGTTCCACCTCTGGTGAGCAAACGGTGCCGCTCAGGTGCTAGGGTGAGCTCTCAGCTTAAGATGTTGGAGCTCTATGGCCACTTTCAAACTCTTGGGGTTTTCTTTTTTTAATTTCTTGGGGCTGCCACACTGGGGGTTGCTGTTTGGACTGGTGGCCCATCCACTTCTTTTTAATATAGTACTTGAGACTCTTTTCCTTCTCATGCTGCTTGAACTTGTAACCAGGCAAATGAGGCTCTTGGTTTTGCATTCCTAAAGTCTCCCCACACAGTGTAAATATTAAACCATTGAGCTGATAAGAAAGAATGGAAATGCAGCACGGTTGCAGATTTAATTCTTGAATGGTCATTGCCATGGAATGATGGGAAGGGCAACTCCATGAAACGCTGGCTGCACTACAGCACTGAACTATAATTATTTCTTCTAAGCCTTTGTAAATATAATACTGTTTGCTGGAGTAAAACCTGGTCATGAATGACTTAAACCTCTTGATGAAAAATCTTTATTATTCGAAATCCATATAAAAATTTCACAAGTACAAAGATAAGTTCTACCTTCTCTCAGAGAAGAAAATATATAGCAATTCAGCAAAACCAGAATGCCAAATACAGAGCATTTTCTACACTTTCTAGCTGTAGAGTGAGTGGCATGGGCAGAGGCTGAGAGGGAACCAATACTTTCATAAGGGGTTTATGAAAATGACCCTGATATGAGCATTAAAAAAATCTATTTAACAGAAAGATTTGGTGCAGTAAAACAATCATCTTTCAGTGTCACTATTTACTTGTTTGTTTGTACAGGGAACTGAACTCAGGGACATTCAACCTTCAAGCTACATCTCCAGCTCTTTTTTTTATTTTGTATTTTGAAACAGGGTCTTGAAAAATTGTTGAGTTCTTGATAAGTTTCTGAAGCTGGCCACAAACCTGCAGTCTTCCTGTCTTAGCCTCTCAAGTATCAGGATGCCAAGCATGAGCCACCACACCTGGCCCACTGTCACTTTTAAAGATAAAAACTCATTAGGTAACCCATTAGCTATTTTCTGCAAGGTATTTAAGCTAGATTAGTATTTATTGAGTATCTCCCATAAACAGAGTATGAAGGAACTTCAAAAGCAGGGAAAACAATTTTTTTTCAATAACAACATCTGGGAATCTCCTCAACACTGTTCAGACACTTTGCTCAATTTTTCAGCAAACCCAGAACTGTCTTAAAATATAGTGTATTCATTTTTAAAATTACTTAATGAAATAGCCCTTTTTGAATACTTTCATTACTATAAATCTACCAAAGCTTTATGGCAATTTTAGTTTCTTGCATTACATATTGTAACCAATATATAAAGATAGCATGGAAGAATAATATTACAATTGAATAAGTTTTGCAATATAAATCAGGTAATATTCTTTTTTTCCTTGATATTAGAAATTGAGCCCAGGGCACTCTGAGTTTTATCCTCAGCCTTTAAATTATTTATTTATGCTGGGCATGGTGGCACACGCTTGTAATCCCTGCACTTGGGAGGCAGAGACAAGAGGATCACGCAGGTTCAAAGCCAGTTGCGCTGGCTTAAGAGACCCTGTTTCCAAATAAAAATATAAAATAGGTCTGGGAGTATAATCCGGAGGTAGAAGGATTTTCAGGAACTCCAAGACCACCAAAAATAAATTATTTATTTATTTATTTGTTTGTTTGTTTATTGTGCTGAGTATTGAAACCAGGGTCATTCTACTTCTGAACTACACTTCCAGCCCTATTTTATTTTGAAATAGGGTTTCACTATTTTTTTCAGAGGGCCTCACTATTAGTTACAGAGGCTGGCCTTGAACCTACAACTCTCTTGTCTCAGCCTCCCAAATACTAGGATTACAGGCATACACCACCATGCCCGGTTTAATTCCAACATTTTTTATAAATTTAAAATGACTGTATGAAAAAAGTTTCCTTTAACATTAAAAAATACATAGTGCATCCAGGCATGGTGGTGCTTGCCTTTAATCTCAGTACCTGGGAGGCTGAGACAGGAGTATCACAGGTTCAAGGCCAGCCTCAGGAAGTAGTGAGACTGTTATCAAACTATTGAGACCCTATTTCAAAATAAAATTGAAATAGGGCTGAGGGTATACCTCAGGCTATGCCTCTGGGTTGAATCCCTAATACCATATGCACTCAAAATATATAATGCAATAGAAGATATTTCTTTCCTAAAAAGATGTTTTATAGCCTATCTTAGAGGAGATTGATCTATCATCTATATATTTATACACAACAAAAAAGAAATAAGAAATAGAGGCTCAACCATGAAAGAAGGTAAAAAGAGATTGTAAAGGACTGTATATTTGGTGAGGTTGATCATTTGATTTGTCTCTTACTTTCTTGCATTGAAGACCAAACCAAAACAGGGTATATTTCACAAGGTGCAGAAATGGAGAAGCTTACCCATTTCTCAGGACATACATCATTCTTTCTGGCATTAAATGTGAGTAGCAATGTCTGACAAGAGGCTCCGTGAGGCCATGGGGCAGTAAGACAGCCTCCGTGGCAAGTCAACAAAAGCAAAGCAAATTATCCAAATAGAAAATCAAATTTTACATCTGTCTTTCATAACAACTTCAGTAAAAACTAAGAGCATAACATTAAAATGCAATTTAGTATAGGCAATTTTGCAAGGGTAACCCAGTTCAAGTATGAAGCCTTCTTGGAATTTGATTTGATGCAAGGAAAGAAAATACTTAGGATACTTAAGAAGACTGTGGAAAACATTACCCCAAATGACTCCTCAAGACCTACTTCTTTTCAACTAAGCCTTTTATATAAATCCAATGGGATTAAAAAAAAAAAAAACAACCATAACCCTGAACACTGCTGTGTCCTGTGCAACTGCTGACAGCCACAAGTTTTGGAGAGTAGACAGGCTTGACTTGACAGCACATGGTAGGATAGGAGACCCTTGTGTCTCCGTGGATGTGGCCGGGGAGATTCTCATATTCTCTCTCTTTCTCTCTCTCTCTCTCTCTCTCTCTCTCTCTCTCTCTCTCTCTCTCTCTCTCTCTCTCTCTCTTTCTCTCTTTTGAGGTACTGGGGGTGGAACCCAGAGGCTTTTCTACCTATGTGCTATACTCCCAGACCTGTTTTTACACTTTATTTGGAAACAGGGTCTCACTAAGTTGCTGCGAGCCTCACTAAGTAACTGAGGCTGGCTTCGAAACTGTGCGATCCTCCTGTCTCAGCCTCCCAAGTGCTGGGATTACAAGTGTGCACCACCACATCTGGCTGGAGATTCTCTTTAAGAGTTAGATTTGGATTTTTTTCTCACACTTGCTTACTGACTTGCTTTTTCAGTGTTCCATACCCAATCCCCACGATACTCGTTTGCATCTGAAAACATTTTCAAAACAACTTCAATACTGTTTCATGGAGAATAAAATTTTGAAACATCTAAGTCACAATTACCTGTGCTAAACCAGGTGTGGTAGCATACACCTCAATCCCAGTACTTGGGAAGCTGAGACAGGAGGAATGCAGTTCAAGGCCAGCTTGCGCAACTTGATGAGACCTTGTATCAAAATAAAAACTTAAAAAGAGCCAGGGGTGTAATTCAGAGGTAGAGTGCCCCTGGTTTGATCCACAGTATTATGAAAACAAAGTCTGTTTTATTAAGGTGTGTGAAGAATACTGAATTATTAAGCTTAACTCTTTCCCCCTCATAACTCTATGTTATCACCACAGTGAAGTGCACTTTTCCATCCCTTAACTTGGGCTTACCCCTAGAACTTACTTTGGCTCGTGAATGCAAGCAAAAACTTCAAGTCAGGCTTGGCCTCTTATTCTTTTGCCTTTTGCCAGGAGAAAATCATTCTGGTCCAAGGAAGACAGAAAATCCATATTGCACACCTGGACCCAACCTACATCTTGGGGCCATGCCTAGGTGGGTCCAGCCTAGATCCGCTTGAACCACAATAGACCAAAGATGTGTGAACAGAAACAAATTCTTATTGTTATAAGCCACTGAGTTTAGCACTGGTTTGTTATGGAGTGTTATTGCAATTGCTGACTAACATAATAGTCATACATGTTATAAAACAACTCATTGATACGAAACTTTACCCATCTCAGTTTTCACCACCTCTTTGCAAATATCTTGGGGATAAAACTATGGATGTGAGCCGGGCGTGGTGGCGCACGCTTGTAATCCCCCCCCCCCCCCCCCGCTTGGGAGGCGGAGACAAGAGGATCGCGCAGGTTGGAAGCCAGCCGAGCTGGCTTTAAGAGACCCTGTTTCCAAATAAAAATATAAAATAGGTCTGGGAGTGTAGCCCTAAGATAGAAGGGCTTCCAGGAACCCCAGTACCACAAAGGTTAATAAAAACATTTCATTTTTAGGTAGTGAAATATGTAACTAGATTTCCTTTTTTAGACAGAGGAAATTTACATAGATAAAAATTCATTGTTGATTGGAGTACCAGGTTACTTGACTCTTTGTGTGTGTGTGTGTGTGTGTGTGTGTGTGTGTGTGTGTGTGTGTTACTAAAGTTGGAACCTAGGGGCATTCTACCCAGGCTACATCTCCAGCCCTGTTTTATTTTTTTTATTTTGAAACAGGATCTCACTAAATTGCAAATGGCCTCACTAAGTTACTTAAGCTAGCCAGGGTTTTGCAATTCTTCTGTCTCAGCCTCCCAAGTACTGAAATTACAAGCATGTGCCACCACGCCTGGCTACTTGACTCTTTTACATCAGTTTCTTTTCCTTTTTTCTTTTTTCTTTTTTTCCTACTTTTTTTTCCCTTTTGATATGAGGGATCAAACCCAGGGATTCATACATGCTCTACTATCACACCTTGAAATATATTATAATCTTTGATCAAGTGGTCCTACATTTTTATTTTGCACTAGGCCCCACAAATTACGTAACTGGTCCTACAAATATCACTCATGTTTATAAGTTTGGCCTGAAAATTTCTGCTTTTTTACTTTTCTGCTGTTTTCTTTTCTTCTAATTTTGCCAAAAGATTCCTCATCAATTTAGTAATGAATTAACAGTAAAATTTAGAAGGCCTTTTAAAACATATATATACATAATTATATACTTTTATTAGTACATTATTGTCTCATATCTTAATGTAAATCATGTTGACAGTATTTAAAACATATACATAATTATAAAAAATAATTTGGGGAGCCGGGCGTGGTAGTGCACGCTTGTAATCCCCGCACTTGGGAGGCAGAGACAGGAGGATCGTGCAGGTTCAAAGCCAGCCTCGCTGGTTTAAGAGACCCTGTTTCCAAATAAAAAATATAAAATAGGCTTGGGAGTGTAGCCCTGAGTTAGAAGGGTTCCATCCCCAGTACCACCTAATAATAATAATAATAATAATAATAATAATAATAATAATAATAAATAATAATAATAATTTGGGGAGCCGAGCATGGTGGCACACGCTTGTAATCCCAGCATTCGGGAGGCTGAGATGGGAGGATCACGGTTCACGGACAGCCTCAGCTGCTTAGTGTGGCCCTCCACAACTTAGTGAGATCCTGTTTCAAAATAAAGAATAAAAAATAGGTGAGGAGGTGTAGCTTGTAGGTCGATTGCCCCTGAGTTTCATCCCCAGACCCACAAAAAAAAAAAGTTAGGTACAAAAGTGTTTTTTAATTCTTCTTCTTCTTCTTCTTCTTCTTCTTCTTCTTCTTCTTCTTCTTCTTCTTCTTTTTCTTCTTCTTCTTCTTCTTCTTCTTCTTCTTCTTCTTCTTCTTCTTCTTCTTCATTATTATTATTAATTTGGTACTGAGGATTGAACGCAGGGACATGCTCTCTGAACCACAACTCCAACTCTCTTTGATTATTTTATTTATTTTCAAAGAAGTTTCACTAAATTGTTGAGGGCCTTGCTAAGTTAGTAAGGCTGGCCATGAACTGTGATCCTCCTGTCTCAGCCTCTCAAGTTCTGGAATTACAGGCATGTGCTACCATGCCCAGCCGAATGTTTATTTAAAATAAGAAAAAATATTATAACTTTTAAAAACTTTACAAAACATGATGTGGCCATATAAACTTGTTAGGGACTTTCTTGTGATAAAGTGAGCCTAGGCCTCAGCTCGGTAACGCTATGATGTTACTCTAGACGACCCCAAGGCAACCAGCTCATGTTCGTCAGCCTGAGAAAAGGGGACCAGGCACCTTGCTAGTCACGCATAACTGCCTGTTTGGCTTCTGTCACTCTGCTGAGCTTGCACCTGCAGAGAAACAAAGGCTGTTAGGGACTTTCTATCCATAAAGCAATCAAAAGATGGACAGTAGAAGGGACCGACATGGGTTGTTAAGCTCCTGCGTAGTGAATGCTGTTCCCAGCTTCTGTACTTTCTGCTTGATTTGCACAGCCGCTGAAAGAAACCGCTGGGGATTTTCCACGTCTGTGAGAACTTAACTCTTCACTCCTGAGCGTGTGATTTTGCCATTTAAAGGAGCCCTGAGAAATGATTGCACTCAGGACTAAACACACGGCAGTGTAGTTGCCGGTGGCTAATACTCTATTTGGCTTAAACTAAGTCTGAGTGGCCTTCTCTGGTGGCCGTTCTATAACACTCTGGGGACCTAGAAGCTTCAGCTTCATTAACTTTGTAGGCGAACCTGACACTGGGAAGAACATTGATATTTCTATCTTTGTATTGTTGTTGGGCTTTAGGACTTTTGATACAAATTTTAAAAAGAGCCTTGCCGGGCGTGGTGGTGAATATTTGTAATCCCAGAGCTTGGGAGGCTGAGACAGGAGGATCGCACAGGTTCGAAGCCAGCCTCAGCTAGTTAGTGAGGCTCTCAGCAACTTAGTGAGACCCTGTCTCCAAATAAAGTATAAAATGGGTCTGGGAGTACAGCCTGGAGGTAGAAAAGCCCCTGGTTCCACCCCTAGTAACACACACACACACACACACACACACACACACACACACACACACACAGAGAAAGAAAAGAAAAAGAAAGAGAAAGCCTAGGAAAGACTCGGGTACGCAGGATTCTAAAGAACATTCTAAGAAATCTATAAACCAGGAAATTCTCATAGACTCTTTTGTTTGTTTTCTTTTATACTACTGAGATTGAATCCAGGGCATTCTACCTCTCAACTACATCTTCAGCCATTTTTATTTTATTTTATTGTTTTGAAACAGGGTCTTACTAAGTTGCTGAGGTTGGCCTCGAACCTCAGATTTTCCTGTCTCAGCTATCAAGAACTAGGATTACAGTCATGAGTCACCATACCTGGCTAGACATCTTTGAAATTCTTATAGGTTTAATTAGTGGCTTTCTTTTCTTCCTATTAGGAAATATCTTCGACCTCTGTAGTACATCTGCATCAGCCATACTTGCTGTCCTTCATACCCGTGTATTAAAGTGTTTATAAGCATCGGTCTTTGTCTTTGAGTCTTATCTCCCAGTGGAGACATTTTCTACCAAGTTGATCTCCTTGAAATACTTGAATAATCTCTCTTTCCGCAGAGTTCTGCTAGAAACAATTGAAAGCTCCCTCTGTGACAAGGGATCTCCTTAACAATGCCAGCGGCCTATCCTTCCCAAAGTCATTATTTCCACACTCAACTCATGATCATGACACTTTGTCTATCCAGCTTCTTAAAGCTTTTAGGAGGCTTCTACCTACAATGGTTGCTTAATCCTTACAACAATCTTGTGAGGTATAATTATCCTTAGTTTGTAAATGACTACACTAAGGCACAGAATGATTCATTATATCAACTTATACTTATCCCTAGAAGGGTTGAAAGCTGCTATTTGTGAACATATAATTAGGTATATGTGGCAAATACATGTGTAGACATATGCATAAGTAATGCATAAATTTATTCTTCTCTATATTTTAATATTCTCAATAAAATATATCATCTTCAGTTTCTTCTCTTTAATTCTCAAAAATATATAGAGAATATATCTGAGAAGTAGTAGATGCCTAATTACCTATATTGCTTGACAGTTCAAAGAATGAAAGGTATGATTATAAGCTATAATATTCTTTTTTCTATTAATATGAGTATGTTGTCTATAGTTTACTGACAAGCTTGAACATTTGAAGTTGTAACAGTTGAGATAATGCTATATATGTGTATGCAATTACCAATTCCAATCTTCAATACATGTATGGGGAGGGGGTGGGAGGAGGGTAGGACTCTGAGGGAAGTGCTCTAACAGTTAAGTATATGTATATTTCTGTCACTCTATACCCCAATATAACGTATAATTATAGTGCATCCAATGAAAAAAATAATAAAAATAACAACTTTCAGTGCATTCTGATGGGTAATGAAGTGGTTTGGGATAATTGAAGACAAGTTGGCTACTTGCTCAGTATTGGGAAAAAAAAGATACTACAAAAGATTAAAGATCAAGTTATGAGGAAAGTTTTTTTTTTTAATTTAAAAACCACCGTCATAAAACTTTAAAGTAAGCTAGGCATGGTGGCGTACGCTTGTAATCCTAGTACATCGGAGTCTAAGACAGAAGGATCTCAGGTTTGAGGACAGTCTCAGCAAATGGTGAGACTCATCAGTCTAGAAAGACCTTGTTTTGAAATAAAAATAAAATATGGTTGAGGTGTAGCTCAGAGGTAGAATGCCTCTGGGTTCAATCCCCAGTACCACTAAATAAATAAATTTTAAAGTGCTTTGTTTTGCATGATTCTGTTTATTCAAATTTCTTTCTTTTCTCTCAGTGTGTATGTGTGTGGGGGGGTGGATAATGAGGATTGAACTAAGGGGCATTCTACTTCTGAACTAGGTCCCATGCCCTATTTTATTTTGTATTTTGAAATAGAGTCTCAAGTTGTTGTTGAGAGCCTTGCTAAGTTGCTGAGACTGTGATCCTCTCTTCTTAACCTCCCAACTACTATGATTACAGGCATATACCATCATGCCTGTGTTTATATTTTTTACTTTTGTCCTGCTAAGGATCAAACCTAGGGTCTAATGTGTACCAGGCAAGTGCTTTACCACTGAGCCACATCCTCAGCTCCTGATTCCCCAATTTTTTTTTTTTTTTTGTGGTACTGGGGTTCCTGGAAGCCCTTCTACCTCTGGGCTACACTCCCAGACCTATTTTTATATTTTCATTTAGAAACAGGGTCTCCTAAGCCAGCGCGCGCGGCTGGCTTCGAACCTGCGCGATCCTCCTGTCTCCGCCTCCCAAGCACGGGGATTACAAGCGTGCGCCACCACGCCCGGCCTGATTCCCCAATTTTTAACCTCTAGGACTGGTTCAGTCAAGAATCCCTTATCATGGGACTTCCGGGAAGATGGCGAACAAGAAAAGCGGGGCTTAAGAGCCCCGCTAACAACCAATCTCCATTACCACAAAATCAGCGCCTTTCATAGCCAGAAAACACCATCACCAGAGAAACAAAAAAAATCACCAGGCTCCAGAGAGAAAGCGGACTGAGAACAGAGCTCAGAGCCACAGAAGAGATACACCGGCCTCACACCTGAGGACGCGGCAGCAGCACCATACTGCCGGCGGCAGCGGCGAATTCACCAGACGGCCACAGCAAACTGAGGTGAGCCGCTGCGGAACAGCCAGGCAGGATCTTTCGGTGCAGGGAGCATCTAAAGCTCCCAGTGGCTGAGCTCAGCACATGCTGCAGGGACTCAGAGTGGAACTCAAAACCAGAGAAGAAAAAATACGCCAGCCTCACAGCCGAGGGCGTGGCAGCGGTGCCATATTGCCACCGGCGGCAGCAGCAGCAAATTCAACGAGTCCAGTACAGCTACATCTGCGAACTCAAGAACAGTGAGTCAAATTGCGGGCCACAGAGGAGAAATCCCAGTACTGTATTCCCTGAGACTTGACCCAGTGGGGGAGTGGCGGTGGCAGAGATATCACACCATAGGAGAACGTGCAACCTGGCACCCCCTATAGTCTAAAGCAGCCTCTATCAACTCCCTGGGTCGGTGACTCTGTGATACAACCCAGTAAAGGAGTAGTGGGGTCAGAGATACTACAGACTCGAGATCCAGAGCACCTTAAGCGAAGTCATAGTGACCCAAGGGAAGAACCCAGAGAAGGCACAAACTTCTGAAATCATGGGAAAGAGGAATAACACTGGAGCAATGAATGCCCACAACCCCACAACATCAGAACCCGATAAAACAGAAAATCAGAAATTTCTAGAAGATCAAATCAGGAAAATAACTGTAGAAATAATAGAGGTGCTTCGAAAAGAATTCAGAGAGAGCCAAAAAGAGATAAAGGATGCAATTAATGAAGTAAAGGCCTCAATTCAAAGCATGAACAACCGATTAGACTACATGGAGAACAGAATCTCGCTCTTAGAAGATGATCATTCCAAAAATGAACGCATAGTTTCTAATCTAGAAAAAAAAATCTGACAGCAGGAATCTGACATTGAAGAAATATGGGCCCATTTTAAGAGAGCTAACCTAAGAATAATTGAAATAGAGGAGGGAAAAGAAAGTGAAACCAAAGGGATCAACAATCTCTTCAAGGAAGTAATAGCAGAAAATTTTCCAAACATAGAGCAAGAGGTTGATACACAGGTCCAGGAAACTTATAGAACTCCCTTTAGACAGGATCGGAGAAGAGGATCCCCACACCACATAATTGTCAAAATGACCAATGTGGAAGCCAAGCAGAGAATCTTAAAGGCAACAAAAACAAAGGACCAAGTGACATTCAGAGGCAAACCAATTAGAATCACTCCAGGCTTCCCAATCCAAGTCATGAGAGCCAGAAGGGCTTGGAGGAACATATTCCAAACTCTGAAAGAAAACAACTTCCAGCCAAAAATTTCCTACCCAGCAAAACTTTCTATCAAATTAGATGGAAAAATAAGAAGCTTCCATGACAAACAGAAACTGAAGGAATTTATGTCTTCAAAACCAGCACTAGAGAAAATACTCAAAGAGATTAACTACAAAGAAGAAATAGGCAACACACACCAGAACCAGAGAAACAAGATTTTCCATCCAACAGACAACTAAGATTGGTTATCTGTGGAGATTCATTATTTATGTTAGTCTTTTACCTATCTCTAAATTGTATTGTTTGCCTTTATTGCTGTTAATTTTTAGGATGTCTAGTTGGAATATTAATATACCTTCAGATATAGCATTTGGAAATATTTTATCCCATTCTATTAGTAACTTTTACTCTGTTTACATTGTCTTTGGATATACAATTTTTTTTATTTTTTAGGGAGTTTGTATACTCTTCTGTTGCCTGTGCCATTGAAATCATATCCAAGAAATCACTGCCAATTTCAATGTTGTGAGGTTTTATGACCCAGATTTTCTTCTAAAAGTTTATAGTCTTAAGATTTATATTTAGGTCTTTTATCTATTTTGAGTTAATATTTGTATATGGGATTAGGTAAGGGTCCAATTTTATTCTTTTCCATGTAAGTATTAATTTTCAACAATATTTAGTTAAAAGATTATTATTTCCACCACCAAATGTTTGTGGAAACCTTGTCAAAAATAACTTGACAATATATGGAAGAATTTAGCTCTAGGCTTTTATTTAACTCCAATGGTTTATATATCTGCCTTTAGAACAGTACTACACTGTTTCAATTATTGTAGCTTTATATGGTTTGAAATCAGAAAATACATATCTTCTAGGTTTGTTCTTTTTCAAGATCGTTTTGGGTATCTAGAGTCCATATTCCATTATTAGGATAGATTTTTTTTTCTGAAAAATAAATATATAAATATATGATAGTTTCACCTAAAAAAATAGAAAAAATATTCTCTGGTAAGAAAGAAAGCAAAAAGAAATATTGAAATGTTATCTTTAAGTTATCAAAAGCTTGGTATCAGACAAATGAAACTGTTATGTGACATTATCATTTTTAATTTTGGATAAATTGCTCTAATACTAGATGTCAACCACTAAGCCAAGCATGGGAAGGAGGGATGGGGAGAGAATGGGGTGGGGATCGGGTGGGGGCTGACTGGGTGATGTGTGCATGTATGTCTACAAAAGTTTGTATCCCACTATGATATATGAATACAGTGCACCAATAAAAAAAATAATAAATTTATTTAACTAAAAAAAAAAGAATCCCTTATCATATCAAAAGCAACTACAGATGAACACTCACTAAAATGCCATATCTTATATTCAGAAGTTGGCTATTTTGAAAAAAATGTAGCTCATATCAGCACTGAAAGGTTTTTATAGCCAGGCGTGGTGGCACATGCTTGTAATCCCTGCACTTGGGAGGCAGAGACAGGAGGATCGCTCAGGTTCGAAGCCAGCCTCACTGGCTTAAGAGACCCTGTTTCCAAATAAAATATAAAAATAGGTCTGGGAGTGTAGCCCGGAGGTAGAAGGGTTTCCAGGAACCCCAGTACCATACACACAAAAAGTTTTTATATTAGGAGCCCTTAAGAAGGAAGAAAAAAAGAAATCAAATGTAGTCTTGAACATATTCTAGAATATGCCCATGAAGCATCATTGCCATACTGTTCCAGTCTTAACAGTGTGAAGGTCATACACCTCACCTTGGACCTCCCCAAAATTGCTTGCCTCCAAAGCATGCATTTTCACCCTTATGTGATAGATACTGGCAATCACTTATGGTTTTCCTTTCTAGCTTGGATTTTTTCCAGCCTTAGTTTCCAACTGAGATATGGTCAATATGAGAGATGGTCAGAGAAACTAAACCTCTCCCGATGAACTTCCATTTCACTTTATTATTATATCAGATATTGTGTTTAAGGGGGTTACCTACATCATTACTTAATTGGGGCATATTAGCCTCTTGCTTCAGCCAATTGTCCCCATGGACATGGCAATTCATCAAACCAACTGCCTTTTGCTGGCTTCTTGCAATCTGGTTTCATTTCCTTTCCTCTTCTCTAAAGTCTGCTCATGACTCTTCTTCCACAAACCATATGACTATCTCTTAGACCTTTCCTGAATCCAAGATCAAGATGGTTATTCCTTTCCCCTAAAGCTTTCTCAGCCCATTCTATCTGAGTCACTGTGTATCTTCATTCCTGCTGCTATAACAAAAGACCTCAGACTGAGTAATCTAAAAGTAATAGAGATTTATTTCTTATAGTTCTGGAGAAAGGGCAGTCCATGGTCAAGCTGCCAGGGGCTGCAGTGTCTGGTGAGGACCCCCTCTTTGCTTCTGCAATGCTATGTCCTCCCATGGTGAAAGGGATGAAAGGGCAAAAAGGCATGAATTTGCACCCTCCAGCCCTTATTTAAGGGTGGTAATCCCATCCACGAGAGCAGAGTCTTCATGGCCTAACCACCTCCCCAGGACCCCACTGATTAATGCAGTCACACTGGGGATTAGGTTCCAATGTAAATTTTGAAGGGTCACAAACATTCAAGCCATGGCATGTGCCCAGATTTTTAATTTTTCATCCACATCCAAACTCCTCTGCTCTTGTATTCTTTATCCACATCTGAACTAAGAACTTCTCTGTTTTCCTCCTTTCCTCCTCCTCCTCCTCTTCCTCCTCCTCCTCCTCCTCCTCTTCCTCCTCCTCCTCCTCCTTCTTCTCCTTCCTCTTATAACACTTTAACTCTTTAAGCTTCAACTATGACTACTATGAAATAATCTTCAGTTCTGAGCTAAAGATCCCCATATTAGCCTCTCACCTGTACTTGATACAAAAAGGGATATCTATCTTAATGTTTCCTCCCTGTTCATCCATTTATTCATTCATTCAAAAGTATTTGTTGCAAAGCCGGGCATGGTGGTGCATGCTTGTAATCCCAGCATTCAGGAGGCCAAGACAGGAGGATCATAGTTCTGCAACTTAGTGAGACCCTGTTTCAAAATAAAGAATAAAAAATGGGGCTGGGCGTAGTGGCACACACTTGTAATCCCAGTGCTTGGGAGGCTGAGACAGGAGGATTGCAGTTTGTAGCCAGCCTCAGCTACTTAGTGAGGCCCTTTGCAACTCAGTGAGACCCTGTTTCAAAAGAAAGAATAAAAAATAGGGTTAGGGGTGTAGCTTGGGGGTAGAATGCCCCTGGGTCCCATCCCCAGAACCGAAAAGGAAAAAAAAATGGGGCTGGGAGTGTAGCTCAAAGGTATACTGCACCTGGGCCAGAGTGGGTTCAGAGTTGAGGTCAGAGAGGATGAAGGCTGATCCTACACCACCTTACTCAGTCAGTGTGGGGTGGGGCTGGGGGTGTGAGGATTGATTGGAGACAAGTTTAGGAGAAATTACATAGGTGTATGTGTGTGTGTGTGTGTGTGTGTGTGTGTGTGTGTTAGGTGTGTGGGTAAGTTCCTCTCTTGAGCAAATGAAATCAATGTACCTGTAAAATAAACACTGGAGGAAAAACTGGTTGGGTGAGAAAGACAGTAGCTTAAGTTTTTGATATGGGGATTTCTTTAATTCCTTTGTGTCTCTCACAGAGTACATTACTTGATTATGTAATATATACAAAAATGCTGAGTTTATAATTGAAAGTAAATTCTATATGTCTTTTTTTTTTTTTTGGTACTGGGAATTGAAGCCAGGGGCATTCTACCTTCAAACTATAACCCCAGCCCTATTTTTTATTTTTAATTTGAAACAAGGTCTCACTAGGTTGATAAGGGTCTCACTACTTACTGAGGCTGTCCTCAAACCTGTAATCCTCCTGTCTCAGCCTCCCAAGTATTGGGATTACAGCATGTGCCACCAAGTCCAGCAATGTCTGTCTTTTTAGCAGGACTATGGAAGGGTATTTGTCAACCTGGTAATGTTTGGTGAGTTTCTATTATGTAACAAACACTGTGCTAAGTACAATGAGGTTCTTGTGAGAGACAGCAAAAAGTTAAGAATCAGTTGGATATAAGGATCTGGGCTCAGAAAAGGGATTAGGGAAGCTTTTGCACAGGACATAACTGAAGCCTGTGGTAGATGAAGTCATCTCTGTGCAGTGGTGGGGATGGGAAAAGCCTAAAGCAGGTTCTAGGAGACCCATCATTTTGTGCTTCTATATAGGATATACTCATGAAGGAGATGGACAAAGAGCTTCTGGAAGCACACAGGCACCACTGAACTGACAGAAGAGAGGGTTTCAAGAAGGGTTTCAGCATCTGTCAGATGCTGAGAAGATGACAGAAAAGCACATGATCAGTCTAGTGTTGGGAGTCACTGTTGCCTTAGCAACAGTGAGTAATTAGGGGGAATCCGCTTGGGGGAAGGTTGAAGATAAATAGGCAGTGAGGAAATGGGGTCATTGAATGTAGACATTCTTTTTAAAAATGTGGAAAGGGTCAGAGGAAGAGGGCTTTCTTTCTTTTACTGTGCTAGGGATCGAACCCAGGGGCATTCTACCAAGCTATATCCCAGCCCTTTAAAATAAAATTTTTTTTTTCATTTTGAAACAAGGTCTCGCTAACTTGCTGAGGGTCTTGCTAACTTGCTGAAGCTGGTCTTAAACCTGTGATCCTCTTGTCTCGTCCTCCCAACACTGGGGTTACAGGTGTGTACCACCATGCCTGGCTGGAGGGAGGGTTTTCTTATTTGACTTTGTAGGTGAAGATTATACTAACAATGTAATCATTGCTGGTGGGTTCTAGTGAGGCAGTCTTTATTCAGGACTTGCAATAATCATACAGAACCTGCTTAGGTCTATGCTATTTGGTGAAGCATTGCTGTGGTTTTCCAACAAGAGAGTTCTTGCTGGAACCATGGTTCAAAAAAAGTGGAGCAGAAATTGCTATTTCCTCTCATTAGAACTTCCAGCTGGACACAGGGCCTCCCAAATAGAGACAAATCCCTGGTTTTCCTTACAGTGGTAGGTGGCTCTGAGGATTGTTTCTGACCAATGGATATAAGCAATAAGAATGTTTATCACAGCTTTATAGCTGCTTCCTGTAGGAACAGTTTTCATTTTCTCCTTTATCCACTATACCTCTATCCTCCCTCTGGTAGAAATATGGACAGGACTGCCAGAGAAGATATAGCCCTCCTGAACCTTGAGGAGACCTTTAGAATGGAGGCTACAGATGGTCAAACAAACAAACAAACACACACCCAGAAGGATCCAAAGTCTGTGTTGACCTCAAAGAGCCAAGTTGCATGGCATTATTAAACCCTCTGTGTCTGGATGTTAATGCAAAAGAAAAATAAGCATCTAGCTTAAGACTTTTATTTGGGGGGATCCACCAGTGTCCTTTGCTAAATCTAAACCTAACTGGTACCCAAAAGGACAAAAAGAAAATCTCAGGCTACCATGGAAATGACAAGTCATCCTTGAAATGAAAACAGATTAAAAGACACTGAAGAAAATTCTATTAAGAAAAAATAATGGTGTTAACTTAAGGCCATAGGAATTCTGCCCAGAAGTCCTTGATGTTAGGAAGGAAATGAGCTGGGAAATGATCATAATAGGGAGAAAATGCAACATGATGAAATGTGCAATTGCTCACATGTCATCCACATGTATCACTGGCCCATGGCAGCAGACACACTGCAAAGCCTTAATTGAAAAGGATAAAGGAGGCGCATGATGATTTGCTCTTCTATTCAGGGCATAGTTTCACTTAACCTGTTAAACTATGTGTGTGTGTGTGTGTGTGTGTGTGTGTGTTACTATTTTATACTTAGTTGGCAAGAGGGTCTCACTAACTTGCTGAGAGCCTCACTAAGTAGCTGAGGCTGGCTTCAAACCTGTGCGATCCTCCTGCCTCAGCTCCCAAGAGCTGGGATTGCAAGTGTGCACCACCACGCCCAACAGTAGTGATGTTTTGAAGCAGTATGCCTCCCTAAATAGCTGAGGCTGTCCGTGAATCGCAATCCTCCAGTCTCCGCCTCCTGAATGCTGGGATTACAAACCTGAGCCACCACACCTGGCTTCTTGTCATTTATTTATTTATTTATTTATTTATTTATTTATTTATTTATTTTTGCGGGCCTGGGGATGAAACCCAGGGGCATTCAACCTCAGAGATACACCCCCTGCCCTAGTTTTATTCTCTTATTTTGAAACCAGGTCTCACTGAGTTGCAGAGGGCCTCACTAAGTAGCTGAGGCTGTGCACAAACCGCGATCCTCTGGTCTCAGCCTCCCGAATGCTGGGATTACAAGCGTGCACCCCCACACCCGGCTCTCTTGTTCTTATTTATATTAATACAAACTATTTAAAAACTATAAAATTTATAAAACCATTGGAAACATGAATAATAGTACCTAAACATTTGCTGACATTGGAAAGTTATGTAATTTTTCAGGTGTGATAATGGTATTATGTTTTTGTAAAGGGTTGGTTTCTTCTAGAAATATATATATTGAAATATTAATGGAAAGAATGACATGACATATGGAATTTGCTTCAAAATAATATGGAGGTATAAAAGTATAGATGAAATAATGTAATCTATTTTGAAAGTGGATGATGATGGTATTGGATACAAGGAGCTGTTTGAATTATTTCTACTTTGTAAAGTGATATATATATATATATATATATATATATATATATATATATTAGAAATGAAAAGCTATGACAAAGAATAAATCAGTTGTGGGATAGAGGAAGTAGAGTGCATGAGAGTATAGGTAAAATGAGATCTATGACCATGCGTTGTTAATTGTTGAGGCTTAGAGGTGGGTGCAAAGTTTATTACACTCTTGCCTTAGTAAGTTGGGGCTATTATAACAAAATTCCATAAACTAGGTAGCTTACAAAAACAGAAATTTATTTCTCACAGTTCTAGAGGTTAGGAAGTTCAAGATCAAGGTGTTGATGGATTAGACCTGGCATTGAATCCAGGGGCACTCTACCTCCAAGCTACCTTCGCCCTACTCCAGCTCTACCTTACTTTTAAACAGAATCGTACTAAGTGGTTAAGGCCAGCCTCAAACCTGTGATCCTCCTCTCTCTGCTTCCCAAGTATTAAGATTAAGGTGTGCAGCACCTCTGCAGTCTTTTAATAGAGTACTAAGCTTATCACCTTATCACCTCCCAAAGGTCTCATATCCTAATTCCATCACCCTGGGGGTTAGAATTTCAATACATAAATTTTTGGTGTATACAGATATTCAGCATTTTGAATTCAAACATTTCAGAATATTTGGTAGATACAAACATTCACTATAACGTTTCTGTATATTAAATTTTGATTTACATTTTCTTTCTTTTGTGTGTGTGTGTGTGTGTGTGTGTGTGTGTGTGTGTGTGTGTGGTACTGGGGATAGAACCCAGGGGCATTCTACCTCTGAGCTACACCTCCAGCCCTATCTATTTCTTATTCCTTTTTTTTTTTTTTTTTTTTTTTTTTTTTTGGTGGTACTGGGATTCCTGGAAGCCCTTCTACCTCTGGGCTACACTTCCAGGCCTATTTTTTATATTTTTAAATTTGGAAACAGGGTCTCTAAGCCAGCGCAGCTGGCTTCGAACCTGTATAATCCTCCTGTCTCCGCCTCCCAAGGGCGGGGATTACAAGTGTGCGCCACCACACCCGGCCGTATTCTTTATTTTTGAAATGGGGTCTCACTAAGTAGCTGAGGCTACCTAGTGAACCATGATCCTTTGGTCTCAGCCTACTGAATGCTGGGATTACAAGTGTGTGCCACCACGTTTGGCTTGATTTACATTTTCTCTTTCTTTATCTTTTTTTTTTTTTTTTTTTTTTTTTTTGCGGGTCAGGAGATGGAACCCAGAGGCATTTGACCTCTGAGCTATACCCCCTGCCCTATTTTTTATTCTTTATTTTGAAACAGGGTCTCACTAAGTTGCGAAGGGCCTTTATAAGTAGCTGAGGATGTCTGCAAACCAAGATCCTCTGGTCTCAGCCTCCCTAATGCTGGGATTACCAGCGTGCACCACCACGCCCAGCTTGATTTACATTTTCTATAATAAAAAAAAATCACTTTGAGAAGCAATAGAGGTAAGCATACATCTATGATGAAATGTATTGATTGGTAAATCATAATAATTATAAGTATAGAGTAATTCACTGGCAGAAGAAAATCAAATTGAGGAAGCAGTGCTGCTATAGATAGGTTCATCTAGGTATTGTCTTAGTGTATGTTCTGACCAGACACCTCCAAGTCTCAGGAGAGAACTCAAAGTTTCAGACTGCTCACCAGGATAAACTAAGATATGGGCCAATAATACCCCCCCAACATTTCAATGCCATAAAACAAGGTTTATTGCCTATTCTAGAGATGTTCTGCTTGTTAGAATCCCCCACAGACGCAGGCTGGCAGAGGAGCCACACCATCAGGTCTTGCCTATTGCTATGCCAGAGGGGAAGCAGGCTCTGGACCGGCTCTCTTTGAGGAATCAGTAACCCAGTCAGTAAAAGATCCATTTTGTTTCTGCTCTCAATTCATGAGCCTGAATCAGTTGTGCTGCTGCATTTTACCACCAGCAGGCCAGGAAATACATTGCCATCTTGTGCCAGGAAGAAAGGAAAATCAAAAATACTTGGCAAATAATTCTAAATACTTCTTGCTAAGAGACCCTATGTTCTGATGTTGGAGCTATATCATGCTTAAGCCTTGGGGGTGACAATACTTGGTTGCCGCCTGTAAGACATCAACTAGACACAAGTGTTCATTCAGCCCTTTGGGCCATTTCTTGTGACTCACAGTCATGCAATCTATTGCATGCAGAGGTTGCATAATAGGGTTGAAGTAAGTGGTTGACTTAATTATCAATTCAGCCACACATTTTGTTTGGTTTTGCGGGGTTGGGGATAAAACCCAGGGCCTCACACATGCTAAGCATATGTTTTACCACTGAGGTACGTTCCTAGTCCTCAGCAATACTTTTAAAGAGAAAGTATGAGGGAAAAAAAGCAATACTTTTTAAAAGAAGTATTCCATCCAGGCATGGTGGTTTACATCTATATTTCCATTACTTGGGGACTGAGACAGAAGGTTCACAGGTTTGAGGCCAGCTTCATCGTCTTAGACTCTCAGCAATTTACTGAGACCTTGTTCAAAATAAAAATAAAATAGGGCTGGGGTGTAACTCAGGGTTAGAACATCCTGGGTTCAATTCTCAGTATCAACAACCACAAAAAGAAAAAAAAAGAAAAGAAAAAAGAAAGAAAAGTATTTTATTATTAATGTATTAGGTTCTCACTGAAAAAAAAAACTTGGAAACTATGAAAAACTAAAAAGAAAGAGGAAAAAGGGGGAGGAAAGTATTCATGATTTCACCATTTAATCATAATCACAGTTCATATTTTAATTGATTTTGTTTCTGAACTTATATATTTTTAAAAGTTGGCTCTGCTCATCACTGAAACTACATTTTCATTATTAACTATGGTAGGAAAGAAAGGAGATTTCCTGCCAATCAGAAGGGTCACAGCTGATACTCTTAAAACACAAAGAAGACAGGTTAGCAGGAGAAAAGGATAACAAATGCACCCAAACACAGTTAAGGCTCCACTTCCTAGTACTATCTCTTAGGCCATTATGTTACAACAAATACATTTTGTGGGACATATTCAGACAACAGCTGACATTGCTCCAAACAGCTGATCTAAATCGTCTTGATGGTCTTCGACCTGCAAATAATTTCAATAAAGGACTTCTAAAAAAAAAAAAAAAGAAAAAGTTGTAGAGGCGGGTGTGCTGGCACACCCTTGTAATTCCAGCATTCGGGAGGCTGAGACAGGAGGATTGTGGTTTGCAGACAGTCTTCAGCTACTTAGTGAGGTCCTTTGTAACTCAGGGAGACCCTGTTTCAAAATAAAGGATAAAAAATAGTGTGTAGCTCAGAGGTAGAATGCCCCTAGTTTCCATCCCCAGTACTGAAAAAAGAAAGAAAGAAAGAAAGAAAGAAAGAAAGAAAGAAAGAAAGAAAGTTGTAGCCCACTTTTTTTTTTTTTTTTTTGTAATGCAAGTGTTTTAGCATGATTATATATCCCTTAAACACTAATGGTCAAAAAGCAGTTTCAGGCCAGGCGTGGTGGTGCACGCTTGCAATCCCCACGCTTGGGAGGCAGAGACAGGAGGATCGCACAGGTTCGAAGCCAGCTCTGCTGGCTTAAGAGACCCTGTTTCCAAATAAAAAGTATAAAATAGGTCTGGGAGTGTAACCCGAAGGTAGAGGGCTTCCAGGTACCCCAGTACCATCCCCCCCCCAAAAAAGCAGTTTCAGGTCACATTCTATGCTTTAAATATTGCTTAATCGTTAGCCAGAAAACAAGAAAGATATAAAAATTGCAATAGCTAAGCTTCTTCCCTTTTTTTGAGATACTGGGGCATTCTACCTCCAAGCTACACCCCTATCCCTATATTTTTCATTCTTTATTTTGAAACAAGGTCTCACAAAGTTGTGGAGGGCTCACTAAGTATCTGAAGCTGGTCACCAACCTGTGATCCTCCTGTCTCAGCCTCCCAAGCATCCGGATTACAGCGTGAGCCACCACATCTGGCTTCTTTATTTCAATCAAAAGATATCATAGAAAATTTAATTGGCCAAGAATCTACACAGTGATCTTGTAACTGTCTCACATTCAATCTATCTCTTAAATAATTTTGCTCGTAAGTAAAGAATGACACAGAGGGTTGTGAACTTCAGCAGAGATAAAACCATGCATTGTTCACCTTTGTAATTCTTCCAACTTCTCTCATAATGTATGGCACAGAGAAAACACCCATAAACAAATAAAGGTGATACAAAGTACAACTTCATTTGTATGTGGAAGGCATTTGAGTTTTTTAGCAGTTTGTTTTTCTTATTACTCAGTCTGGAAGCCACAAACAAATATAGCTATAGCTCTTGAATCTAATGTTACAAAATAACATAAATCTACAAATTAGCAATACATACATGTTACAAAATAAAAGGAAGCCACAAACTAACATAGTTACAATTCATGAATTTAATGTGTTAATTAAATAACATAATATGCTACAAAATAGCAATAATTTTTAATAGGAAGTAGTTCTGGGCCAAAACCCATTGTTTGAAAAAAATTCAAGGTATATCCCTTACTAACCATTTCTTTTTGTGTTTGAGCATATATGTAGAGAGGGGTTAGACCAGGTTAACTTGATAAACTTTCATTTATTAAAATGAATAAGGAAATCATTTTAATATAATAAAACTATATAACTCTACAAATTTACTTATCTTTATTTCTCTTTTCTTTTTCAATTCAAAAGTGCCTCGGGATCTGGCAATGAGAATATCATTGATAGAAAATGATATTGTGATAGAACACAATGCCATCATACCCATAAACAAGTTTTTTAAATTAACATGCTATTCCTCTTTTTAACCATTATGTTGAAAGCTCAGAAGTTTAATAAGATTTATCAAGAAATAAATCTTCATGTCATTAATTTATTACTTGGTTCTTTGTCATAGATTTCAAAATGTACTTAGAAATTTTGATAATTGGGTCTTTTGGTTTTAGGAATTTTTAAGAAAATGAAGCTACTGTGTTACATCCAAGGATATACAGTGGTTGTCTGGTGGGTACCACAATTATAATTATTCTTTGAGAACTGAAAAGCAACTGCCCAACAACGAATGCTAAATTATAGCACTTGTACAAAAGGAAGGCAAGTTGCTGACAGAAAGTATGCTATTCAGTGTGATGTTAGGATAAGGGCCTTCACATATAACAAAGTAATTATGATGGCAGGGAGAGTTTCTGAACTTTACGTTTTGTTCACAGATGAGCAAAAATGTTCACATTCAGGGATGCCTGTTCTACTAATTAAGCAAGCACTAAAAAGCAGTAAGTGATCAAGAAATGATAGTTATTTGTAAAGTGGTTCTTGGTAATAAGTGACTGTGTATGTGTATGTTGAAACTAAATAACAGGTATGAAGCTTTGCTCTCTGGGAGAGTACAGTTGACTGGATGTCTGCTCCATAAATCTGGTTATTGTAGATTTCTTCTCTCTAGTTAACTGCTTTGAATACTGCTTGGTACAACGTTTAATTTGCATTGGTAGAGACTCATGCAGGAGTTAAAAATCTAGCCCTGAGTTTCTAAACTCAGATGTGTACTTGTGGTCATAAAAAGAGAGAGAGAGAGAGAGAGAGAGAGAGAGAGAGAGAGAGAGAGAGAGAGAGAGAGAGAGAGAGAACAGTTTGCCTGGAATTGGAAGAAATATATTAGCATCGAACCACTTGTTGACTAAATCAGGGTTTCTCAACCATGATGCTATTAATATTTTAGGCTGAATGTTATTTGTACTCAGGGTTTGTCCTATGCATTATTGGGCATTCAGCAGCAGCCCTGGCCTCTACTTACTAAACGTTAGCAGCATTCTTTGAGTTGTGACAGTCAAATGTGCTTCCAGATACTGTCAAATGTCCTCTAGGAGGCAAAAAAAAAAAAAAAAAAAAAAAGCCCTCTACTAGCACCACCACTGACAACTGTTGGGTTAAATTAATAGTCATTGATTTAAAGTTTGGTTAGTTGGTTGATTTTGTCTCTCATTCTTACTACTCTACAGATCAGAAGTTTTGTGGAACCTAAATTAAATAATCTTCCAAAACATAATTAGTGAGGTTTTCTTCTTCTTGGCTTTAGTTGGTGGCACTGGAAATTGAGCCCAAAGGTATTCTACCTCTGAGCTACACCCCATCCCTATCTTATTTTTTTTTATTTTAAAACAGGGTTGAGCTAGTTGTTGAGAACCTCCCTAAGTTGCTGAGGCTGATTTGGAACCTTTGATCCACCTGCCTCAGCCTCTCAAGTACTGGGATTACAGGCACGCTCTCCCATGCCCAACTCATGTATATGCCTTTTCTATTAATTTATTTAGAATATTGGTGTTTTACTTTTTTTTTTGTGGTACTGGGGGTAGAACCCAGAGGCTTTCTACTTCCGGGCTATACTCCCAGACCCATTTTATATTTTATTTGGAGACAGGGTCTCACTAAGTTGCTGAGAGCCTCACTAAGTAGCTGAGGCTGGCTTCGAACCTATGCAATCCTCCTGTCTCAGCCTCCCAAGCGCGGGGATTACAAACGTGTGCCACCACGCCTGGCTAGTGTTTTACTTTTTTTTATTTCTATTCTTTGTCCTCACACTGCACTATATAAAACACTTCTGTCCCTAATATTTGTATACCTGAGTCTTTGCTACTGGACTGTGATTTCATAAGGGCAGTGGCCCCCATTTATCTGTGAGCAGCACCTAACACATAATAGAGGAATGCACACTACACTTAGTAGAATTATTCTTAGTATTAAATGAGATAATATAGCCAAAGCATCAAACTCATTACATAGCAGATGTTCAATAAATTTTTTTAGGCAATCAAAAGTTTTGTTCTTGAACTAAAACCACAGAACTCCATTTCAGAGTTGAGGAATACAAAAATTACAGACTAAGGTCTGTTTTTTGTTTTGTTTTTTGGTGACACTCTCACTCTGTTGCCAAGGTTGATCTTGAACTCTGGGACTCAGGTGATGGTCCTGACTCGGCTTTCCAAGTAGCTGGGACTACAGGCAAGATTTGATAACTTTGAACGATTACCACTATAGTTGTAAGTTGCAGATTTGGTTCTGCAATCTTTCACCACAAATCACATGTAAAGAGAATACACCTGGGGTATTATAGTTGTTGCAACTCTTGAAAGAATAGTAAGAATTTTGAGTTGTTAAATCCTCTTGGCAACTGCCCCTGCGCCCATCTGGGCTATAATGTTGCCCGGATCGCACACAGATGTCTCTTGTTTAAATTTATAGAAAACTTGTGGTAAAAATAGCAAAACTCGGGAAACACAAACAGACACCACATGAGTGACGTTTTATGTCTTCATCAAAGAGGCAACTGTTCCAGCCGCTCTGGTTAGAAAAGCAGCACTCAAGGGTGGGCGGAAGGGAGGCTGGTCCACTGGAGGCTTGGGAGGCTGCGGATGGAGGCCCGGGAGGCTGCGGATGGAGGCCCGGGAGGCTGCGGATGTGTTGGGCAGTCGTGTCGCTGCCGGGCGCAGGGAGGAAAGTGTTGTAAAACGAGTTCGCAGTTAAAAAGTTAGGTCTTCGGAGCGGCGAGCAGGGGGAGTAGGCCTGGTCAGCCGCTGGGCCTGTCCAGTAGACCGGAGCGCCGCGCCCGCTGGGAAGCAGGAAAGGGGCGTCTGGGTCGGCGAAGAACAAGGGAAGTCGCCTCGTTACTCTGGCTCCAGCGGGGCTGGTGGGCAGCCAAGTCCAGCTCGCCGGCCGAGCCTCCCTGCGCGCTGAGCCGGGCCGGGCACTTCCGGCTCGCAGCGCGTGGCGGGCGCGGGCTCGGACCCGGGGGCAGCGCGCATGCGCGGGCGGGCGGCGGCGCGGGGGCGGGGGCGGGGGCGTGTGGGGCGCGAGGCCCCGTCTGCGCCTGCGCCGTGGGCTCGGCCGGGTCGGCAGGGGGCGAGTCCTGAGCGTCGACGCGCAGTCCCGGGGCTCCCGGCCGGGGTCCTCGCCCCTCAGCGCGGCGTGCGTGGCGTGGCGTCGAGGGCCCGTGGGCTCCGCGGGGCCGTGGAGGTGAGAGCCCGGGGGCGGAGGCGGCGCGGTGGCCGCGGGACGCGCAGGCCGACCGCGGCTCGGGCCGGCCCTCCCTTCCCTGGGATCCGGCCCAGGCTCTCCGCCCTTCCAGAGCCTGGAGCTCGAGGTCCCTGGCCCGGCCGGTCTCACCGCGGAGGGCGCGGCCGCAGCCCGGCCGCCAGCGCCCCGCGCCCCGGCCTCCTCCACTGCCGGCTCCTGGGTACCTTTCAAGAGATGACCTTAGTTTTAACCATTAGCTTCTGTGCACTACTGTGATTGCAGATTATGAGCCAGACGAAGGATGTGCTTGTGCGTTACAATGTTCCCCAGACATTGGCTGTTAATTTTTTGCTTAACGTTTTGGTCTAATTAGATTCCATAGTTTATTCATTTGAGCTTGTCATCTATGGAGTTGGTAGAAGTTTAGTGGCCTTGATCCAGTAGAACTATACATAAATTTTCACTTCTTTTTTCTTCTTCTGGATATTAAGCTGCGTACTTAGTGGTAATTTAAAAAAGGAAAAGTATAAGAAATAAGGAAACAATCACTTGTAGGCCCACCATGGTAACCAATCACTGTTGGTAACTAATCACTGTTAATATGTTGACTTTTCCTTTGTTTTTTTTTTCTCCTGTGCATTTCCCCAAGATTAAGATTTTTATCTACAGTGCTTGATTTCCCCATGTTATTAAAAATGCATAAACATGACTTTGGATTTTTGATTATACAAGTGTAGAAAGACTTTACAAATAGTTACATTACTGGTAAAACTAAATTCTCATTTAATTGTCAGTTACCTAATAAAATAGTACTACAGTTCATTTAACATGATGATTTTTAGATCTTTGCACAACTAAAAATATCTGAGGCCCAAAGTAATTTTTTCCTAAGATAGTTTATTTGTATTTTGGAAACTAAAACTCAGAAAAATAATTTTTTATTTGTTCATTTAAATATAGTAATAGACCCGTTAAATATTAAATAATTTTATATAAAACTATATTTAAAAAATTAGTGAGAATTGTGGAATTGTTTTACATCTGGGCAAATCATTGGCTTTATAGAAGATAATTTGTTATTTCTTTACTGTACTGGGGATTGAACCCAAGGCCTTAACTACCACTGAACTACAGCCCTAGCCCTCAGCTGAATTCTATTTACTTCTTTGTTCCCTGTCATGTGCTATTTTGTTTAGGTTTAAGCATATGAAGAAAATTCATCCTTGCATACACATAAGTAGTTTGAAAAGGGAGGACCTTGAAGAACCCAAAAGGCTCATGGGATCATTCAGGGTTCCTCAGTACACAGTTTGAGAATCTAACCTAACCATCCGTGTATTTGAGAATCTAACCTAACCATTCGTGTATTAACACACTTTTAGGTTGTTTTCGATTTTACATTGTTGAAAACCTTTGCAGTATTGGAAGTTGTTTGTGATAACGTGCAGAAAAGTTAATGTTTCTTTGGTCATAGGGTGTCTTTTTTTTGTATTTTTGTCCCCATAAACACTACGTTTGATGCTTATGCAATTTCTTTTGTGTCCTTATGTTGGTGTTAGGTTGTTTAAACAGTGGCAAATCTTTGTATATTTTCAATAGTATTAATTTTCTTAATCCCCACGCTTGGGAGGCGGAGACAGGAGGATCGCGTAGGTTCGCAGCCAGCCGCCCTGGCTTAAGAGACCCTGTTTACAAATAAAAAGTATAAAAAAAAAAATAGGTCTGGGAGTGTAGCCCGGAGGTAGAAGGGCTTCCAGGAACCCCAGTACCACCAAAAAAACCCAAAACACTTATGTTTCAATTTCGTGGACAACAAATGGTGTTTGTTCTAATTCTCATTACTTTGATGGTACGTTTTACATTTTTTTAATTATCTTAATAGTTCTGTTGATATTATTTGCTACTCACAGTCTATTGTCCAAGTGTTTTTCTAACAGACTTTTATTATCTTTTATAGTTTAGGGATATCTATTTTAATTTTTAAGAAGAAAGAACAAAATTATCTTCTCCCCTGTATACAAAGTACACGTTAATTAAAAAAAGTAAAATAATATAGAGAAATATAATGAATCTTTAAAAGGCTTATATAATCAGATGCTACTTTACATCATTATTAACAGTTTGATGTTTACTCTTCTATATTTTTCCCTGTGCTTTTGCTAATATTATTTTTAAAACTTTTTTGTAAAAATTGATTCATATTATGTATGCAATTTGTCTTTCTTTCATTTAACATTACTCCTTGGATAATTTTCTATGAAATACATACAGCTCTGGGCACAGTTTTATGCAGCCATGGTTTGGGGAACATGAACCAGCTACTGTCCTCTTCCATATTCTCTTCCTTATTGATCTCATCCATTAACAGTATGTGTTGCCAGTTCCCAAATCTTTGTTAAATTTCTCTCCTGCATTCCAGATCCTTATATTTAACAATCTCTTGGATATTTCTCCAGGATGTTCTCAAGGTACTTTGAACAACAGTCCCAAAGTGAACCATGTTTCTCCTTGATCCTGCTCCTCTTGTGTTGCGTGTGGTGATCAGTGATAGCACCATCTACTTGTTCATGGAAACCTGGTGGTAATCTAGCTTTCTGCCTTGTTTTCACTTTCCAGAAGTTCTCATTCGTTTTTCTGTTTCCTTTTTTTAAAATTTATTTTTATTGGTGCACTGTAATCATATATCACATTGGAATACAAGACTTGAGAGGATATACAAGCACACATCATCCAATTAGCCCTCATCCAGCCCCCATCCCTTTCCCTCCCCCTCCCTGGATCCCATGCTTGTTTGGTGATTAACTTTGATACATTTGCTTATGTACCTCCTGCGTTATAAAGAGGCTCCATCCTCCCCTATTCCATACCCTCTGATTGATCACCTTAATTGCTTCACTATAGGGCCCTTTCTATAACTTGACCTCTTCCTGTTGCCCCTTTCCTCCTAGTTATTGCTGATTAGGAGAAGCATCTGTTTTTTTTTTTTTTTATGCGATATTTCTCTGTGCATGCTGCGATGCAAGTACCGATCCCACTCTTAATGGCCCCAGTTGTGGCCTGGCTACCCGATAGACTGATCCAGACCTCACTGGCTCAAGCAGCGGCCTTGCCTCATGGGAGGCCCCGATTCTAGTCTCACTGGCCCTGGCACCAGCCTAACCGCTCAGCTGGCTCCGATCCGGGCCTCGGTGGCCCCAGCACTGGCCTAGCCTCAAGGCAGGCTCCGATCCTGGTCTCGGAGGCCTCATTAGCGGCCTTGCCTCACGGCAGGCTCCGATGTCGGCCGCTGGCCTCGGCACCGGTCTAACCCCTCGGCAGGCTCCTATCCCGGCCTCGCTGGCCCCGGCACTGACCTAACTCTTCGGCAGGCTCTGATCCCAGCCTCGGAGGCCCCAGCACTGTCCTTGCCTCACGGCAGGCTCCAATCCCTTTTCATCTCCACTCCAGTGTCTCACTTCTCACCTCAACGATATTAAATGAATCTCCTGAAGCCAGGCGTAGTGAACCACGCTTGTAATCCCAGCATTTGGGAGGCTGAGACAGGAGGATCTGGGTTCCTGGCCAGCCTCAGCTACTTAATGAGGCACTTTGCAACTCAGACCTTGTTTCAAAATAAAGAATAAAAAATAGGGCTGGGGGTATAGCTGGGAGGTAGAATGCCCTCTGGGTTCCATTCCCAGTACAAACAAAACAAAATCAAGCCTTACTATTGTTGGTCTGTTTTCTGATTACTCTTCTCTGTTGCTACCAGTTTTAATTTTAATCATGAAAATAATTTTTTTTTGGTAAAGCACATAGAAAGATTTGTTTGGAAATCTGAGACTACATAAATGACCAAGTGAATAAAAATATTACCCGAAACAAGTTATCTTATAGATGCACAAATAAACTTTTAAACAGAAATTATAGTTTGCATTTCTTTTGTCTTCTACTTATTTATTTTTAAAAATTCTCTGGCTTTTGCTACTGAGAAACTTTCTAGATCTTTCAGTTCCTTTTTTTTTAGTACATTCTGTATTCAAAATTCCTTTACTGCTTACTATTTCTAATTTAATGTTTATCAAAAGGATACCCATTCAAGCCGGGCGTGGTGGCGCACGCTTGTAATCCCCGCGCTTGGGAGGCTGAGACAGGAGGATCGCATGGGCTCGAAGCCAACCTCAGCTACTTAGTGAGGCTCTCAGCAACCTAGTGAGACCCTGTTTCAAAAAAAAAAAAAAAAAAAAAAAAGGTCTGGGAATATAGCCCGGAGGTAGAAAGCCTCTGGGTTCCACCCCACGTACCACCAAAAGGATACCCATTCATAATTTTAAGTGTTAATGAAAAACAACAGTTATCTGTCCCAGTCCTTCTTACCCCTGATTCCCACTTTCCAGAGGCAGCCTTCAATCAGTGCTTTGCATGTGAATCACAGAACTCATGATTTGAGTAACTATTTCTCAACTCTTCCAATAATTATACAGAACTAGTAACACATTAAATGCCTAGGGAGAAGTTAATTTGTTTCATAAAGTGTATGCCTAAGTGCAGTAAGGATTAATTCTCTCACCAAACTCTTACTGAGAAAAGTTGCCCCAGAGCTAGTGATTTCAACCCTTTCTCATCTCCAGATTTTTAAATCACATTTTTAGTTATATAGTTATCTCTCCTCCCCATTCCTAGATATCATTTCATATTATAGAAAGTTTGTTGAACTAACTCCTACTTTAAACATTATGCTGCACTTCTTCCTTTCACCTCTATATTCCCAAATTATATAATGTTAACTTTTAGTTAGTGTTTATATCATTTTAACTATATGAATATTATGTATAGCTTTTCTAGAGTTAGTAATTATCTTAATTCTTTTCTATATCTACCTTTCATGTATCTTTGTAAATGTATGCTTTATATCTTTTTATGTATAGTTTACATTCTGTGGTATATTAATCCTCAGACAGGGCATATCTCAGTCACCTCTTAATACATTTAAAATTATATTTGTTTTGCAACATTTTTTTCTCTGATGGTCAGTCACCCTGCTCCCATCTCGATTGGTTGCCCTCCAGGCCTGTTGTGCAGCTATTTTCCTGTCCTTTTATGATCCGCTGTGAATTCCATTTGTCTCTCTTCTGTGTCGAATTGCTTGTTTACTGGATTTTAGCTCTTCCTCTTTCTTGGTATCTCCCTCCTGTTGGTAAAGTGCAGCTTTCAGTAGCTTCCTATGAAAGAGTGAATGGGAGGCATTTTGGGGAGGATCTTGGACGTCTAACTTTTTTTATTTCAACCCTCCCACTTGATTGGTAGCTGAGTATAGAATTCTAGGCTGTGAATCATTTGTTTTTAGAATTTTAGAAGCATGGCTTTGTTGTTTTTCTGGCTTCTGTTGTAGCTATTGAGAAGCCTAATGCCAGATATGATAACCACATTTTGATTGTGACCTGTTATTTCTCTCTGGATGCTTCTGTATTTATTCAGCAAATGTGTATGAACCATGTTTTCTGATCCAGGCACTGACACTTTGAGTATATGGGTAAACAGAAATACAAGATTTTTGTCTTTGTGGAGTTTAAATTCAGGAAGAGAGTTCTAGGAATGCAAACAACAAGTGTGATTGATATGTTATTTACATAGAAGTTTGGAAAGACAACAAGTAAATAAATACTTTAGAAGAAAGAAAAAGGAGAGCAGGTTAGATGGGGAAGACAGAAGTGTTGGGATAGGAAAGGTGGGGGGCACAAATTACAATATTATATGGCATGATCTTCCCTTAAATTTTCCCAGAATTCTGAAGTTTCACAATGATATGGCTCAGTGAGGGGTTTTCATTCGTGTGTTGATGGGCCTTTTCCACTTATAGACCACTTAGTTCTCGTATATTTTATTTGACAATTTCTCTTTTATTTTTGGTGGTACTGGGAATGGAACCCAGGGGCATTCTACCTCAGAGCTGTACCCCCAGCCCTAATTTTTATTCTTTATTTTGAGACAGGGTCTCACTGAGTTGCAGAGGGCCTCACTAAGTAGCTGAGGCTGTCCACAAACCACAATCCTTCTGACTCAGCCTCCCAAATGCTGGGATTGCAAGCATGCGCCCCACGCCCAGCTTTATTTGACAATTCTCTTTCCCCAACCCCAGCTTTCTTTCAGGAGCTCTTTTTATTTGGATATTGGATCTTGTTGTATTGGTTCTTTAATTTTCTTTGCTATTTTCCATCCTGTTTTTTTTATTCTACTCTGTATTTTCTCAACTTTATTTATTTGTGCGTGTGTGTGTATGTGTGTGTGTGTGTGTTATACTGAGGAGCATTCTACCTCCAAGTTATCTTACTATTAACTACTAAGTAAAGTTCATACTATTCACATTTCCTCAGTTTCTCTCTAATAAACTTTTTCTTTCTAGGAACCTATCCAGGATATCACATTATATTAAGTAGGCATGTCTCCTTAGGCACTTCTTGATCATAACAATTTCTCAGACATGTCTTGTTTTTGAGGATTACTGGTCAAGTATTTTTTTGAATGTCATTTGGAATTTATCTCCTGTTTTTATCATGATTAGATTGAGCTACTTTTTTTTTTTTTTTTTTAGTACTGGAGATGGAGCCCAGGGGCATTCTACCTCTGAGCTACACCCCCAGCCCTATTTATTTTTATTTTTATTTTTGGTTGTACTGGGCGTGGAACCCCGAGGCTTTCTACCTCCGGGCTATATTTGATATTTTATTTGGAAACAGGGTCTCACTAAGTTGCTGAGAGCCTCACTAAGTAGCTGAGGCTGGCTTTGAACCTGTGTGATCCTCCTGTCTCAGCCTCCCAAGCGCTGGGATTACAAGCATGCACCACAAGGCCTGGCTTATTCTTTATTTTGAAGCAGGGCCTCACTGAGTTGCAAAGAGCCTCACTAAGCTGAGGCTGTCCATGAACCGTGATCTTCTGTCTCAGCCTCTCAAATGCTGGGATTACAAGCATGATGATAATATCACCATGAGATATTATGTTTTGAGGGAGGAAGAAAACAGGAAAAAAAATTCTTATCACATCTTATCAAGCATAAATACTATCAGTATGACTTACTGCTTTCTGTGCTAACCTTGATCACCTGGCTTGAGTTAGTGTTCATCAGGTTTCTCTCCCTTTCCATACTCTTTAGAAGAAAGTCACTGTGTGCAGCACATACCTAAGGAGTAGAGACTTCTACTTCTTTGAGAGCAAAGAATCTACGTGTATTATTTGGAACAGTTTTGTGGGGAGATTATACTATTTTCTGTCTATTTATTCAGCCATTTGTTTATGTCAGAGTGCATTATAATTCAGTACTACTGTATTGTTTTGCTCAAATTGTTTCAGCCTCATGTGCATCTCATTTCATGCTGCAATCTTGCAATCAGCCTTTTGTTCCTTTTGTTGGAAAACAGTATTAGAAACCAAGATCTGGATGCTAAATGTGCTTGTTGCTACTGGGATGTCATTGCCTCTGAGTCCTAACACCAACAAAGCAAAGAGATGTATGTATTTATATTAGCCTGTATTTATAGATATGTATGTATATTATATGTATATATGCATATCTATAAACATTTTTATGTGTAGATATCTATTTCATTAAACATGAGTTTATACTAATATCTCCAACTCAGATCCATAGATAATATTAACTTCCTCTCCTATGCTTATCTGTTACCTTAAGTTCCTTAAGAACATGAATTTTGTATTTTTGTTTACCTTTATATTCAAAATGTCTCATCTAACTATGGGGATCCTGTCTAACTATGGGGATCCTGGTTTCCACTATTGCCATCCATTTGCTTAATTGTTCAATTTCAATATACATGTATATTGGTTTCAGAATTATTAACCTCTGTCCTCATGGAAAACAACTTTATCAACCAGAGTTAAGTGGTTGTGTTTTTATATTTAGTCTTATAGACTTTACTCGTTTCCAAAGGTCAACACTTTGTCCTCTATCCCTTTCAGTGACATAGCATAATACATTTAAGTAATTTTTTTTTTAAAGTTGCATACAGTACTAGGCGTGATGGTGCACGCTTGTAATCCCAGCATTTGAGAGACTAAGACAGGGGGATCTTCGTTAGTGGATAGCTTCTTAGGCCCTTTGCAACTCAGTGAGACCCTGTTTCAAAATAAAGAATAAAAAATAGGTCTGGGGGTATAGTTTGGAAGTAAATGCTCCTGGGTTCCATCTCCAGTACTGCCAAAAAAAAAAAAAAAGAAAAGAAAAGAAAAAAAGTTTGCGTACATTGAGTTTTTTTAATGAGTATTGACAAGTGTTTAATTTTTTGTATGTATCATTAGAGTATCTACAGAATAATTTTACCACTCTGAAACATCTCTTGTGTTTCACCTATTGAACCTTTTTTGACTCTGAACCACTGGCAGTCACTGGTGTGTTTACTATCTCTGTAGTTTTACCTTTTCCAGAACGTCGTATAATTGGAATCATACAGTACGTAGATTCTTTAACTTAGCAATATGCATTTAAAATTCATCTATGTATTTTTGTTGCATGATAGCACATCTCTCTATATTACTGTATATTCACCATGGCTTATTTATCCATGTACCTGCTAAAGAACATTATTGGTTGCTTCTCTTTTTTTGGTATTTGTGAATGAAGCTGCTTACATGCATACATATTTAAATTATTGTGTGCTTGTAAATTTTCAGATCAGGGATGTGAGGATAATCTAGCTATGACGTCTGTCACCCCATTGATCACCAGGGTTGATTCGGCTTATCTGACTGGCTAGGCGGGTATCCCCTTCCTCCCTCACCATTCCAGGTGTCCCTGAAGCCTGCATGCTCAGTTGAAGAAGACAACCTTCCCTGAATAGAGGAGGACCAGTCTGTGGTCAAGGGTATACGAGTAGCTGCGCCTCCCCTGCTAGAACCTCTAAATGAGCTCTCAAGGTCCATTTGTAGGAGAACATAGGCTAGGTAGTCAAACTTCCAAGACTCCAGACACATCCAAATGAGGTGCTGCATGTGGTAGTCTGCCTTTTTAAAATAAAAAATAAAATTTTAGATCAGGTAGGTAAATAGCAAGTAGCATAACTAGATCATAGAGTTTTTGCAATTTATGTTTAGGCCTATTCTCTATTTTTATATACTTTTATTGGTGCATTATAATCTTACATCATAATGTAAATTATAGTGATTGTGACACACATGCACACAGCACTTGGTGAGTTTTTCCCTGGCTCCCTCTCCACCCCACCCTTCTTTATTATCTGTTTTGAATATCCTTTTTTTTTTTTGCAGTACTGGGGATGGAACATTCTATCTCTGAGCTATACTCCCAGCCCTCTTTTTTATTCTTTATTTTGAAACAGGGTCTCATTGAGTTGCAAAGAGCCTCACTAAGTAGCAGAGGCTGTCGTCAGTGAACCACGATTCTCTGGTTTCAGCCTCCAGAATGCTGGGATTGCAAGCGTGTACCACCATGCCTGGCTTGAATATACTTTTATATAAGGTGTAAGATTGTATCTAAATTTATTTTTGCATAGGGATGTCCAGTTTTTTTTTTTTTTTTTGGCATCTCTTGTTGAAAAGATCACCCTGTCTCCATTATATGGCCTTTGCTTCTTTGTCATGATAAATTGACCATGTTTTTATAGTTTTGTTTCTGAGGTCTTTATTTGGTTCCAGTGATGTGTGTTTATTTCTTTGCTAGTACCACATTGCCCTCATTACTTTAGCCTTCTTATGTCTTACAATCAGGTAGTTGCAGTTTTATTATTCCAGATCCTTTACCCCCACTCATCACCCCCCACACACATACACACAGAGCACTAAATGCATAGGTTAATAAAGTAAAACCTGAAAACAATAATCTAAGCATCTACCTTGGGAACTAGGAAAAAAATAAGAGGAATTTACATTAAAAGCAAGTAGAAGATAGAGATTATGGAAAATATCAATGAAACTAAAAATAGAAAACTGTAATAAATGAAGAAAACCAATGAAACCAAAATTTGTTCTTTGAAAAGATCGATAAAATTGAAAACAAGCTAACCAATAAAAAATAGCAAATTACATTCAGAAATAAAAAGATATAAAGCTGGGTGTGGTGGCACACATTTGTAATCCCAGCATTTGGGAGGCTGAGACAGGAGGATTGCGGTTCACGGACAGCCTCAGCTAATTAGTGAGGCCCTTTGCAACTCTGTGAGACCCTGTTTCAAAATAAAGAATAAAATATAGGGCTGGGGTGTAGCTCGGAGGAAGAATGTCCCTGGGTTCCATCCTCAATACTGCAAAAAAAAAAAAAAAAAAAAAGGTGTGTGTGTGACAGTACTGATGCCATGGTCACTAAAGGGAAATAAAGAATATAAAGGACAACTGTATGACCTGAACTTAATAATTTAGATGAAATGGACCAAGTTCTTAAAAGACACAAACTACCAAGACCTATACAAGGAGAAAAAGAGAAACCATAAGCCTGTATCAATAATAATAGCTTTTTTTCTCCTTGTATAAGTCTTGGTAGTTCACATCTGAATTAATAATTAATAACCTCCCACAAATTAATTATCAGAGCCAAGCATGTTGGTACATACCTGTAATCCAGTGCTTGGGAGGCTGTGACAGGATTGTAGGTTCCAGGCCAGCATCAACAACTTAGCAAGACCCTTTTTCAAAGTAAAAAGATCTTGGGGAGTATCTTGGAGGTAGAATGGCCCTGGGTTCAATTCCCAGTACAACACACATGCATGGATGCATGGTTGCATGTGTATACACACAAATAAATGAGTGAATGAAAGAAACCAGATCCAAATGGACCACTGGTGAATTTCACCAAACACTTAAGAAAAAATTATAAAAATTCGCTATAACTGCTCCCAGGAAAGATATCAGAGGAAATACTTTCAAACTCAAGACTAGCATTACCCTAAAATTAAAACCAGAAAGAAAAGAAAACGTAAGAAAGAAAAATTACAGACCAATATCCATGTTTATAACAGCACAATTCACAGTATCAAAGTTATGGAATAAACCTAGGTATCATCATATGAAATGGATAAAGAAAACGTGGTATATTGAAACAATAGGATTTTACTCAGCCTTAAAGAAGAACAAAATTAGATCTCTCTCTCTCTTAAAAATCTGTTTTCAGTCCTTTATGGTCTTCACTAAAATGATGTTCATTCATCATATTAGTCATGGACAGATTCACAGAGTCTAAGGTTTGCTTTGTGGAGTTTCTGCCACAGACCAGAATTTTGTCTGCTTCATTCATCTCTTTATAAGTTTTCCATGTAGTATTTTTATCTGTATGTAGTGTATTTTGTATTATTTGGTATGTAATATTTATAGTTTTCATTTTGAATTCCTCTTTGACCCATGAGTTATTTAGATAAGTGTTTAAATTCATAATAGCTTATATATGTAAATATGCTGTTAGAGTTAATTTTCATGTCTTTTTTTGGTGTGGGACTAGGGATTGATTTCAGGACCTTGTGAACTAAGCTACATCCCCAGATCCCCAGCCTTTTATCCCCACCCCCAAATTTAATTTTGAAACAGTATCTGGCTGAGTTGCTCACACTGGCTTCAAACTGTGATCCTTTTGCTTCAGCCTCCTGAATAGTTGACCTGTCACTTGCCATTTTTACACAAATACATTTTTTCCACCTAAATGGTAGGTTCTTCAGAGCAGTGTTGTTAATTTATTGTTGTCTCTATTTTGTTTCCTGACATGGAGTAGTAGATGGTATAATATTTATATTTTAGATAAGTGGAATATCATACTTAGTGTAATATCATATTTTTATTTCCTAGACATACAAGAATTAAAAATTCTGAATACATCTAGAGGTAAGATGGACAGTTATTTTAAAGCAGCCATCAGTGACTTGGACAGACTCCTTGATGATTTTGAACAAAACCCAGGTTTGTTGGTTTTCCACTTTTCCCACTAATAAATTTTAAACTAATTCTGTTATCTCACATATAGAGTACTCTTAGAAAATTTTGATTTTTTTTTTTTTTTTTTTTGTGTGTGTGTGTGTGTGGTACTGGGGTTCCTGGAAGCCCTTCTACCTCAGGGCTACACTCCCAGACCTATTTTTACATTTTTATTTGGAAACAGGGTCTCCTAAGCCAGCGCACGCGGCTGGCTTCGAACCTGCGTGATCCTCCTGTCTCTGCCTCCCAAGTGCGGGGATTACAAGCGTGCGCCACCACGCCCGGCCGAAAATTTTGATTTTAATCTTGGTCATATAGTTATCTTCCATAAAACTTTACTCGTCCCATTATAGCATATTAGTTTATTATATGAATATATGTGTTTCATTATAACATATTAGATTATTCTTATAAAACCAATAGTCAGAAATAGAAGTAAAGAAACTAGAAGTTTCTTTACAGATAAAAGTTTAGAAACGAAGCTGGGTGTGGTGGCACACGTTTGTAATCCCAGCATTTGGGAGGCCAAGACTGGAGGATCGCGGTTTGCAGACAGCCTCAGCTACTTAGTGAGTCCCTCTGTAACTCCATGAGACCCTGTTTCAAAATAAAGAATAAAAAATTGGGCAGGGGGTGTAGCTCAGAGGTCAAATGCCTCTGGTTTCCATCCCCAGACCCTCAAAGAAAAAAAAAAAAGTTTAAAAACTTCTTTAAAACCAATATATCAATAAGTTAAAAGCAACTTGAAAGCACCAAGTTAAGATTTCATTATTTTGAGAGATGATAGTTTCTTTAGAATGAAGACTAGGAAATTGGAGTACAGAAAAAAAGAAATTAGATTGTTTTTCAGCTGCTTCTTAGTCTGGTTCTTAGAATGCAAGTGCATTATTAAGTGGACTGTCTGTCAATATATGACATTTGTATTCAAAATTAAGAGCCAAAAATACTAAAAGGCCAAATACAAAGTATATTTGGCTTGGAAGTTTTAGAAAAGTCTTATAAAATCTTTATAATATATTCTTACTTGGTTTGGGTCTCCAGAATAACTTTGTGTCTCTATTTTTAATTAGATGAACAAGATTATCTCCAAGATGTACAAAATGCATATGATTTTAACCACTGTTCAGTTTCTTCAGAGTTGACGTCTTCACAGCTAACTTCACTGCCACAAAAAGACCAACAATGCACTAGTAGTTGTGCCTCATCAGAAACATGCTATGAAGCAAATGAAATTTCCCTGGATGATAAAACACTTGAGGCACTAACTCATATGCAACAGGAAAAAAATGTAACAGGACTTGATCTCCTTTCTTCTGTGGATGGTAGTTCTTCAGATGAAATCCAGCCTTTATATTTGAAACGATGTAGTAAACCTGTCTGTGACCTAATAAGTGACACGGGTAACTTAGTTCATATAACTAATAGTGAAGAAGATACTAAAAAGTTATTGTCAGATGACTCTAAGTCTAGTGCAGATTCTTTGACTGGATTGGATTCATCTTCAGTTTTACATACTCTGTGTGTTTCAACAGACCATACTAGTGATACTATCAAAGAAGATCAGGATGATGTCAGCTCTGAATTACAAAACCGAGAAATCAGTAGAACCAAAGAATTGGGTGTAAAACTAGATACAACACTTTCAGATTCTTGTAAATATGGTGGAACAGAAAATTTAAAGGATATAAAGATCTCTAATCATTTAGAACCAATTGTTGATTTTAACATGTCATCTGCTTTGACTCAACAAAGTTCCAAAATATTTGATGCCAAAGATAACCTACAACACAAGAGCCTTCCATGTGAATTATTAAAAGATAATGGATGTTTGGTCAAAGAAGAGGTAGATATAGTAGTCATAACTGACACAGAATGTTTAAAAGGAGGAGATAGCACAAGTGCTATGCCTTGCAAAAGTCCCCCCCAAAACGAAAGTTTATGTCTAAATAACTCAAAATCAAAAAATGAAGATTTGAAATTACCTGACTTTTCCTTTCAGGAAAATAGAACTGCTGTGTTTATAAAACAGTCTGCAGAGGAAGATTCAAGAAACTTAGACCTTAAAGATCGTGATGATAGAGCTCAAGAGCCCTCTTCAGTGTTACATGTTTCAAGTTCATTATCCTGTCTTCCATTATCTGGTTCTTTGTGTGGATCATTAATTGATAGTAAAGTACATGGTGATTTTTTACCTCAGAATGAACTTAAAGATCATATACAGGATGCAGTGACTGTGCACGAAGAAATACCGAAGAGTGTTGTTCTAGATGGGGAACCATTCAGGGGGACTGATCTGTTGAATAAAGAAAAATGTAAAACCACACTTCTTCAGCCAGTAACTGAAAAGGGGAGGGATGGAAAGGTAGAATCTGAGCAGATGGTAATTAGAGTTGAAACTTTGGATTACCCTGATAACACCAGTTCTTCTACAGGTACAGAACCTCAAATGGAGCTTTCTGCCCCGGCATTTCCTGATTGTTGTGAAGGTCTTACATTTGCAAGCAGTGATATGGATGGGCAAGACTTAGATTACTTTAATATTGATGAAGGCATAAAAAGTAGCACACTGATTAGTGATGCTGAACTTGATGCCTTTTTGACAGAACAGTATCTTCAGACCACTAACATAAAATCTTTTGAAGAAAATGTAAATGACTCAAAATCTCAAATGATTCAGAGAGAGATGAGAGGATTAGATGATGAAAGTATCAATGACATATATTTCAATGCTGAAGCAGGAGCTACTGGGGAGAGTGATGGCACTAACATAAATTGTGAAACAGTTGATAAACAAAACACAATTAAAAATGGTGACTTTTCTGTAGGGGAAAAAAGTACAATTCCAGTTGAACAAGGGTTAACTCTTAGTAAGCCTGAGATGACAAATGAATCACTAATCTCTGATACTAACAGCCAGTCTGTTCATGTTGGGGGAGCTAGACCTAAGCAATTGTTTAGTCTCCCGCCAAGAACAAGGAGTTCAAAAGAACTGGACAATCCAGATGTTCCAAATATGCCAGAAAGTGAACCCAGCATAGCAAAAACCATTACTCCAACCACTTGTACTACAGATTCTACAATTGATCCTCAGGTTAGCTTCAACTCTAATTATATTGATATAGAAAGTAATTTTGAAGGTGGATCTAGTTTTGTAGCAGCAAGTGAAGATTCTCTACCTGAAAGCACACGCAAAGAAGGCTTGGTTTTAGGCCAGAAACAACCCATTTGGGTTCCTGATTCAGAAGCCCCAAACTGCATGAACTGCAAAGTCAAATTTACTTTTACAAGACGGCGGCACCACTGCAGAGCATGTGGGAAAGTAAGTTATAAAAATCCTTTTTTATTCTTTTTTGTTACTGGGGATCAGACAAGCACTCTTTCATTGAGCTATATTCCAAGTACAAGTTTTTTTTTTTAATTGTGTTTGGGATATCTTAAGTGAAATCTAATGACAAAGCTAATTAACAGGTAACTACATGAGTTAGTTTAAAATCAGTATTTTTCACCTCCACTCATGGAAATATGTAAAGTACTGTCATTTTTCAGATTGCTTGAGAGTTACGTAAGTCATGGGTATTCATTACATGCTGGAAATGAAAAATACCTACTACTAAGTTTTGTGAAATTTAGCATAACTGCCCTTATCTTTCTAGTATTGATTAGTATTAGATATCCCAAATTCAATCAGACCTCCCTTTATTCTGGAATTTTGTTCCCTTTATTCTTAGCTTTAAGACCATTCTGCAGTTAGTGTTGGGACTGATATCTAGGAAAACACTGAACAGCAGATTGGTTTATACGGATTCAGAATAATGACACTGATCTCATTTGTATTCTGAATGTCTTATAACAGATGATAAAGAAATTGTCTATAGCCTCCAAGGAAATCGCCTTAGAAATAATACTGTACTTTTTATTCAGCATTTTTAGTAATATGTTGGCTTTTGATTGTCATATTCATTTTTAGCAAATAAATATTCCACTTGTAAGAGTTCTAAATAAAGAACTATAGAAAGCTTTTTAAATGATAAACTTACTCATTGAAGAAAGTTTTTATTTCTTTTTCATTTAAAAGGAATTCTCCTTACTAGAGATATGGCTATAAAAAGGCAGCTGTGATGTTGTATGCCTATATGTTCTTGGAAGGCTGAGACAGGAAGATCACAAGTTTGAGGCCAGTCTCAGCCACCTAGGAAAGGGTCTCAGCAACTTAGCAAGACCTTGTTTCCAAATAAAAATAAAAAATAAGACTGAGGCTGTAGGCTGGAGGTAGAAGGCGCCTACGTTTCATCCCTAGTAGAAAAGAAAGAAGGAAAGAAGGAAGGGAGGAGAGGGAAAAGAAAGGGAGAAATGAAGGAGAAAAGAAAAGGGAGAAAGGAAGGAGAAAAGAGAAAAGGAAGGAAAGAATCTAAGTCAATCATGATGACACATGCCCACAATCCTAGTACTTAGGAGGCTGAGACAGGAGAATAACAAGTTTGAGGCCATCCTCAGCAACTTAGTGAGATCCTGTTTCAAAATAATAATTAAAAAAAGAAAAAAAGGCTAGGGGACAGGCATGATGACCCATGCCTGTAATCTCAGTACTTAGGAAGCTGAGATGGGAGGATCCCATGTTGAAGGCCAGCCTCAGTAACTTAATGAAGCCCTCTAAAACTTAGACCATTTCAAAATAAAATATAAAATAGAGTTGGGGGTATAGCTCAGAGGTTCATTCCTATAGTTCTGCCTCCTCTCCAATAAAACAAAACAGAATAACCCCCCAAATTTTTACTTTATAATTATGGTGACTAGAAAAGTGAAGCATATAATAGGCAAAATAGGTTTTGGTTCATTAGATTCTGGGCCTTCTCCTCTGCCTCTAGTTGTAGAGTATGCTTGAAACAAAAACAAACTTGATATTTTATTGTTTATAGGTATTTTGTGGTGTCTGTTGTAATAGGAAGTGTAAACTGCAGTATCTAGAAAAGGAAGCAAAAGTATGTGTAATCTGCTATGAGACTATTAATAAAGGTGAGTAATAACCTGACATGTTTTCTTCCAGTAATTGAATGTATCTTAAAAACAACTGGATTGTGACAAAGATAAACTTCTTTATTTTCTTAAGGCAAGGACCTAGTGTTGAATTATCTGGCTTAGGTGGGACATCCCAAGGCTTGGTTTCTCTCCTTTTTGTTCCACTCTCACAATTAATACTACCAGTATGGGAAGGAAGCATTCAGTTTCTGGAGTGGCAGTTCATTAACTTTTAACAGGTACCAAGTCCCTAAATTCTGCATTTCATCTGCCTATTTGTTTTTGTCATCATCATTGTCATCTTCATCATTTTAATCTAAACATTCACAAAATACCTATCAGTAAGTAGTACTCATATTAGATATTAATGGCATTAGGCAAGATAATAGTTCACACCCTTTAGAAAATAGCCTAAACTTAGAAGAGATAAGATAGTGATATTTGTGATTTTATAAACTCAGGACTGCCACACCATTTTCTCATTTTCATCTCATATATTTTTCCCCCTTCAGTTTTAGAATGTTCTGTTTGCTTCCCATTGTTTCTCTGGCTCTCTAGTTAGCTTCCATTTTCAGCAACAGTCTTGGTGGTCTTCTTTGAGTTTTCACAGGTATTGTGTATGTGTGTATTATGTTGTGTACCCCCCTAAATACATGTTTATTCTGTTGAGTAGTTTCTGCATTTTTAAAGATTTGTTGACAGTTTAATTCCCAGCAAATATCACTTGGACGTTTTTTGACCAGACCTGTGCATTAGCTCAGGCACTGCTTCCTATTAGCCAGGAGAATAAATACCTGATAATAATTTGTTTTTCTCTTTTGAATGAAGATAAATTTTTTCAGCAATTCTCCATAAAGCTCTGATGTGAGTCTGTTAGCCTGAGGTAAGCTGCTCTACTCCATGCTGTTGACCTGTATGCTGGAAAATAATAGTAGATGGATCTCATAGTTTCACATTACCACCATCGTTTATGAAGAGGCTAGGTTAAGGGCTTACTGGGTTTTTTTGGTTTTTTGGTTTTTTTTCTTATACTGTTTCAGTGGCTAAACTACTTTCAATACTGTTAGCCAAGGCCCTCTCCTAGAATTCAGAAAATTTGGAGCCATCTCTCACATAATTATTCCATCCCCAGTTCAAACAAAATAGCCATGAAGATTAGATGTATTATTTGAGTTGACTGTTTAGATTTTTTGGGTGTGCATTGAAGCATATTCTGACTATAAGGTCCAAGAGAAGGAAAGATATAATCGTTAAAGAGATCCAATAGGATACTGAGATCAAATTTTGATTTATCAGTGAATATATTGTGGAATGAATTTAGATACCTGTTTAATTTGTTATATTTTGGTATATTATGGCATGTAGTTTTCATTTAGGGAGCTATTTATTGTTAGTTTGTATACTATAAGAAAGCATGCATAAAATTTATATAGGGTTTGAAAATGAGAGAAATGATAGTGTTACCAAATAAAGGAAAGATGATTCAAGGGTTGTGAGACACACTCAATGAAGGGAAGGAAAAAAAAGGTTGAATAGAGAGTGTGAATAATGCTGTAAAGTTGTGCTGCAATTGTATGAGTTTTGAGAAAACATGAATGTGAATACCACAAGTTATATTTGGGACAAGCTGAAAATTACTTTGAAACTCAGAATGGTAGATGTGTGGATTTCACTCTTGGTTAGAAGCATTTCTTAAGAGTGCTGTCATTCAGTGGTACTTGAGGAAGATTATTTTAGCAACAGCATCATTTATAGCACATCAGTTTGGAGGAATGTTGAACCACTGCTGCTCTGTGTTTTTTGATTTAGCAATATTTGGGCACTATTCTATATTCTAGACCTCCAGCAGAGAACAAAAGTAGATACCCTATTCTCATGGAGTTTATAAATATGGGGAGAAATGAGAAGTAAAGTTATGTCAGATGCTAGTAATACCCTAAAAGGAGATTTAAAGTATAAGGGAGTAGATAGTAACAGACTTGAAGGAAGCAGGAGAAAACTCTGTGAGTACCTTTTCAAGAACATTCTTGGCAGAGGGAATGTAAGTTAGGGGAGTGCTTGTGTGTTGAAGAACAAGGAGACCTGGATGGCTGGATCATAGTGAACCAGTAGGATTGTAATGAGAGATTAAGTCTAACAGTTAACTGGGAAAGGTGGAAGAGATAGGGAGGCAGATCAAGTAGGATTTTGTGAGCCCTTTTAACAATTAAGATGTTTATTCCAGTTAGGAAACCATTAAAAAGTCTTAGACCAAAGAGTGATAACGAATTGTATCTTAAAAGAATCACTCTGAGCCAGGCATGGTGGCTCATACTTGTAATTCCAGCATTTGGGAGGCTGAGACAGGAGGTTCCAGGTTCGCAGACAGCCTCAGCTACTTAGTGAGGCCCTTTGCAACTCAGTGAGACCCTGTTTCAAAATAAAGAATAAGAGCCGGGCGTGGTGGCGCACGCTTGTAATCCCAGCACTTGGGAGGCTGAGACAGGAGAATCGCACAGGTACAAAGCCAGCCTCAGCTGCTTAGTGAGACCCTGTTTCCGAATAAAATATAAAGTAGGTCTGGGAGTATATCCTGGATGTAGAAAGCCTCTGGGTTCCACCCCCAGTACCACCACGAAAAAAAAAAGAAAGAAAGAAAGAAAGAATAAAAAATAGGACTGAGAGTGTAGCTCAGAGGTAGGATGCCCCTGGGTTCCATCCCCACAATCACAAGAAGAAGAAGGAGAAGGAGAAGGAGGAGGAGGAAGAGAAGAAGAAGAAGAAGAAGAAGAAGAAGAAGAAGAAGAAGAAGAAGAAGAAGAAGAAGAAGAAGAAGAAGAAGAAGAAGCAGAAGCAGCAGCAGCAGCAGCAGCAGCAGCAGCAGCAGCAGCAGCAACAGCAACAGCAGCAGCAGCACTAGCACTCTGAACTATGTTAGAAAGGCACTAGTAGTACTAGGGCATAAAAAGAGTTATTCATATTAAAAAATGATTATTTTCTTTATTAAATATCAGACATATGAAGCCAGGCGTGGTGGCGCATGCTTGTAATCCCCGCGCTTGGGAGGCTGAGACAGGAGGATCGCGCAGGTTCAAAGCCAGCCTTGGCTACTTAGTGAGGCTCTCAGCAACTTAGTGAGACCCTGTTTCCAAATAAAATATAAAATAGATCTGGAAGTATAGCCTGGAGGTAGAAAGCCTCTGGGTTCCACCCCCAGTACCACCAAAAATAAAATAAAAATAAAATAAAAATAAATAAATAAATATCAGACATATGAAAAACATTGAAATAACTCATTGATAGTTTATCAAAATTTAGTGCTATCAACCAAAGTAAGGAACCTATGCTAGTTACTCAGTATCTTTGCCAAGTCCCACTTTCTTTTCTTGAATAGCCATTTCTTCCTCTCTTTTAACTAGAAAAAAACAAGTATTTATTATTATAATTTATTTTGAAAGCATTGAGATTTTAATACTGTTCTTTTCCCTTTATAGCGCAGGCATTTGAAAGGATGATGAGCCCAACTGGTTCTAATTTTAAATCTAATCATCCTGATGAGTGTGCCACCATCCAGCCTCTTCAAGAGACTCAAACATCCAGTATACCTTCACCTACAGCTTTGCCAATCTCAGCACTGAAACAACCAAACATTGAAGGTAACAGGAATAAATGCTATGTCTTAAACTAAAGATAAGTTATCAAAATAGAAATTATCTAGTGTAGTCAAAGTATAGACTGAAAAGAGAAACCAGATTAATATCAGGAGGGATTTAATACAGGGAATTGGTTATGCATGTGTATTGAAAGATTGGAAGAGCATAAAGGGCAAGGCTAAGCTGGGCGTGGGTGGCACACGCTTGTAATTCCAGCATTTGGGAGGCTGAGACTGGAGGACTGCAGTTCAAGGACAGCCTCATCTAATTAGTGAGGCCCTTCACAACTCAGTCAGACCCGGTTTCAAAATAAAGAATAAAAAATAGGGCTGGGGGTATAGCTCAGAGGAAGAATGCCCCTAGGTTCCATACCCAGTACCACCAAAAAAAAAAAAAAAAAAGGGCAAGGCCAGTTGTCTCAGGGACTTAGGGACTAGTAACTGCACTGGGTTTGGGGGATGAAGGATAGAAAGCAGTATACTAGAGCTCAGAGTCGGGACACCAGGAGGTGCTCGGCTCTCAGATCTGAGACTTAGAGTTTGGAACTACATGGCTGAAACTGACCTTTGGGGAAAAACCATGTGGCAAATGCTAGAACCATCCAGGAGTTGGTGCTTAGACTACTGAAGGAAAATTTCAGGGTTGATATTAGGAGTATTGAAAGTCATGGGGCATGTGGCAATATCGGTGGTGGTAATGGTGCTGCTGCGACTGGTGTTGCTGCTGACAGGGTCCTGACAGGAAGAAGGGCAGAAAAAACTCCTCCTTTTCCCGTCTCTGGTCTCCCACCAGTACCTAACATTGGTAGAACCTGACCACAAGCCAGTTAGCTAACAAAGGAGGCTGGAAGTCACATGTTTTAGACTTCTAGCCTTGCATCAGAGAGCACTGTGTAGATGAGTGGCATGGGTTTTAGAGACAGGTGATTAATATATCACTTTTTTTCTTAAAAATCTATTTTTAATTATTTTACCACAATACTTAAATGCTTTTAAAATCTACTTTTAAATCTTTGACTTATCTGTTTTTTGTTTGTTCAGTTGGTTTTTTGTAATCTATTGTCATTTAGAATCTTGAGTAAAGCCTACATGTACATATGTCTCTATACATGTATGTATTATGTTTGTGTGTGGTACTGGGGATTAAACTCAGGATCATTCTACCTCTGAGCTATACACTAAACCTTATTTTTAATTTTGAAACAGGGTGTCACTAAGTTGTAGAGGGCCTTGCTAAGTTGCTGTGGCTGGCCATGAACCTGCTATTTTGTCTCAGCCCACCAAGGACTGGAATTACAGGTGTACACTACCATACCCAGCTACCCATGTATACTTTTAAACATTAGTGTGGAAACAAAGACTAACATGCTAGAAAATAGTTGTAAATGTCAGTTAAAGACAAATTTGGATTCTTCCAACAATTATGAACTTTAGTTTATCACTTGGTAGCTATCTTTTATTTATGATTTAAAGCTGAAATAAGAGATTGAAGATATATGGTATGTATTATCACTCTAAAAGTGAATGTATGTGTCCAAAATATTAAATGTTATTATATTGACAACTTATTATAAAGTATTGCAAATGCAAGAAATAAATGTCCATTATAAAAATATGTATAATACCAAGTTTTTTAGTGATGTCTGTTCTGTTCTGGAAAGTAAATATTGACCATTTTCCATCTTTATTTCATTCTAAAATCATCTGAACAATTTTCATTTTATTTACTTTAAATTCTTAAATTTTTAATTTTTTAGCCGAGTATGGTGGCACATACTTGTAATCCCAGTACTTGGGAGGCTGAGACAGGAGGATCTGGGTTTAAGGCCAGCCTCAGCTATTTAATGAAGCCCTCTGCAACTTAGTGAGACCCTGTTTCAAAATAAAAGAATATAGATGGGGCTGAGGGAATAGCTTGGAGGTATAAATCCCCTGGGTTCAATCCCCACTACTGAAAAAATAATTTTAATTGTTTGATGTACTAGTGATCGAACACAAGGGCATTCCACTCCTCGCCCTATTTTTTTTTTTTTTTTTTTTTTTTTTTTGTGGTACTGGGGTTCCTGGAAGCCCTTCTGCCACCAGGCTACACTCTCAGACCTATTTTATACTTTTTTATATTTGGAAACAGGGTCTCTTAAGCCAGTGCGGCTGGCTTCGAACCTGCGTGATCCTCCTGTCTCTGCCTCCCAAGCACGGGGATTACAAGCGTGCACCACCATGCCCAGCCATTGGAAACAGGGTCTCTTAAACCAGCACGGCTGGCTTAGAACCTGCGTGATTCTCCTGTCTCCGCCTCCCAAGCGCGGGGATTACAAGCGTGCGCCCCCATGATCGGCCTCACCCCTAGCCCTATTTCATTTTTCATTTTGAAACAGGGTCTAAGTTGTTGAGGGCCTTGCTAAGTTGCTGAAACTGTGCTTGAACCTATGATTCTCTTTTTTCAACCTCCCAGGTACTGGGATTGCAGGATATGCCACTAGACCTGGCTTGTGAATACTTTGTAATAAGAGAGAACAAATATTTATGCTGATACCTAGTTCTTTTATCCATATTTGGGAGGATTAGCAATAAGTATTCATAAAGCTTAGTATTTCCATTATAAGAACAAAAAAATTACATTTCTCTTGTTAAATAAGAGGAATGAAGTGAGGTGTGGTGGCACATGCTTATAATCCTAGTAATTGGGAGGCTGAGACAGGAGGATCACAGGTTCATGACCAGCCTCAGCAAGTAGTAAGACTCTTATCAACCTAATGAGACTTTGTTTCAACATAAAAATAAAATCAGACTGGGGCTATAGCTCAGAGATGAAATGTCCCTAGGTTCAAACCAGTACCAAAAAAAAAAAAAAAAAAAAAAAAAAGCCAAGAAATAAGAAATGACTGCTTGAATGCACAATGAACTTGTTTCCTTTTTTAAGACTTTTTATTTCTGTTCTTTTTGTGTTTTTCTTGCTTATCTGCTGTGCTCTCATCTCTACTTTTCACCCCTGTGGCTTTGTTTCTAAATCTTATTCAGGCCCACTCCATGTTCATAAATTTAGCTTCCATAAGAAAGTCTTTATATCTTCCCTAGATATAAGGGAATCTGTAAGGTGTAATCTCCCCACATGCTCATTTTCAGAGGAGGTGATTCCCAGGGTCACACTTGGCTCAGTATGCTCCCTTTGAGTGAATTAGATGGAAATTGACTCTAATTATAATGAATTGTGAAAAGTTCTTTCTCTAGGTCATTGCAGCCTCAAGAATTCAGGGCTCGCCAGCCTATAGAAAAACACTTCTGAAACATTTCCTTACCTATTTGGTATTGTCATTGCAATATTGCCACACTAAAATAATTTGCTTTCTCAACTGATGTTAGGACTATGCTCCAAAGAACAGAAGAGAGTACGGTTTGCAGACGGCATATTGCCTAATGGCGAAGTTGCAGATATAACAAAATTATTATGTGGAAGTAAAAGATGTTCTGAAGACTTTAGTCCTCTCTTATCTGATGTCTCTATGGTAAGGAATCTAAATAACTTATTAATTAGATAGTTTTTTACTTTTTAAATAATTCCTCACGTAATTATTAATGTGCTTATCTTTTGAATTTTGAGTTTCCAAAAATGAGAAATGTATGGGCATACCTCATTATTTTATTGTGCTTCACAGATACTACATTATTTATACATGAAGGGCTATAGCAAGCCTGTTTGGAACAAATCTACCAGTGCCATTTTTTTAATAGCTCAGATGATCATTAGCTTTTTTTTAGTAATAAAGTATTTTTAATTAAGTTATATACATTGTGTGCATGTGCTTTTTTTTTAGATATAATGCTATTGCACACTTAATAGACTACAGGATAGCATAAACATAACTTTTATATGCACTAGGAAACAAAAAGTGTGACTTACTTTATTGCAGTGGTCTGCAACCAAACCTACAATATCTTGTAGTATGGCTCTACTAAATATAGTGAATGTATTTTATTTATTTATTTATTTATTTATTTTTATTTTTTATTTTTGGTGGTACTGGGGTTCCTGGAAGCCCTCCTTCCTCCGGGCTACACTCCCAGACCTAGTGAATGTATTTTAGATTTTACCTTTTTAATATTAGCCTAAGGCAATGGTTCTCAAACATTTATTTAGTCTCAGGACTTTTTCTTTATATCTTATTTGTTTGTTTGTTTGTTTGTTTGTTTGTTTGTTTATTTATTTATTTATTTATTTATTGGTACTGGGCCTTGAAACCAAGGGCATTCTACCTCCAAGCTATACCCTCAAACCTTTTAATTTTTTATTTTGAAACAGGGTCTCACTAAGCTGCTGAGGGTCTCACTAAGTTGCTGAGGCTGACCTTGAACCTATGATCCTCCTGTCTCAGCCTCCCAGGTACTGAGATTATAGGTACGTACCACCATGTTAAGCTCATACTCTTTTAAAAGCTACTGTGAACTTGTATAAAGAGCCATAGGTCATGTGAGGTATACCTATGAATAATTAGTATATTTAAAATTAAGAAAATTTAAAAATATTTATTAATGAGAAAATAATTAACCTGTTACATTAGTAGAAATAATATTTTTAGGAAAAATTTTTTTTTTAACTTTTTTGGTACTGGGGATGAAACCTGCCTCTGGGGGCAGGTTTGGGGGCAAACTGCCTCTGAGCTATACATATACCTCAGTTCTTTTTATTTTATATTTTAAAACAGGGTCTCTAAGTTGCTGAGGGCCTCACTAAGTAGTTGTTGAAGCTGGTCTCAAACCTGTCTCAGCCTCCTTATTCCGGGGGTTATAGTTGTGCATCATCCTATCCAGCTAGAAAAAGAATATTCTAAAAACTGATACAATTCAGTGAGAACAGTGACAATTGTTTTAGATTTTTACAAACTTCAATATCTGATGTAACTGAAGACAAATCTCACATGTACTTTTGCATTCAGTTTGTTGTGAAATACTGTTTTCTTTAATTATGTGAAGAAAATTCTAGGACCTCATTGACTCCCTGAGAGGCCCTTCCACCAGGGATCTCTGGACCACATTTTAAGAAACATTGGTGTAGGAAAATGTGACTGCGATTTAATAATTTAATTAGACTAAAACTGACTTACTGGCTTTCAAACATTCAAGAAAGTGTCTGATGGTGATATTTATGCTTGTATTTACATGAATGTGCTCGGCTTACATAGAAGATACATAATATATGTTATTTATTAATAAGAGTTTTTGAGCTAGATTTTACAAATAGGTATAATAACCAAGAGCATGTTCCTTACCTAGCATCTACTCTCAATCAATATTTCAGCAAAATCAAAGTTCTAAATAGGCTAATAAATACCACTTTAGTTTGCTGGGTGTGGTGGCTCATACTTGTGATCTCAGTACTTGGGAGGCTGAGACAGAAGGAGCACAGGTTCAAGGACAGTCTCAGCAAATAGTGAGACTCATCAACCTAGCGAGACCCTATTTCCAAAAAAAATAAAATAAGGATGGGGCTGTAGCTCAGAGGTAGAATGCCCTGGGTTTAATTCCCATTGCCCCCCCCCCAATTGAGTCTATTAATGGTTCTCAGTTAATATATTTAATATTCATTTAATGCTGGCCACTCTAAAAAGAAAGGGACTTTATTAAAGCAGGTTTTTTTTGGATGGGTAATTAAAAAATTGCCCAGATTTGATAGTAATTTATTCTAGATGGTTGCTGTTGTAGAATATTTCTACCATTCTGCTTCCTAACTACTTCGATTTTCCTTCTGCTCTCATAGGTTGCTGCTGCTGCTGCTTTTTCTTTTTCTTTTTCTTTTTTCTTTTTTGGTTATAAGAAGGGTCAAGAGTCTTGAGTTGAACTAAGTTTTACCCTTTTTAGTGTTAGCCATAGAAAGTGGTTCTCAAACATTTAGTCCCAGGATTTCTTTGTACATTTTTTTGTTACTGGGGTGCTATTTATTTGGTGGTGTTGGGGATTCAACAGGGGCATTCCACCGCTAAGCTTTGTGCCCAGCCCCATTATATATTTTATTTGGAAACACAGTCTGGCTAAGTAGCTGAGCGCTTTGCTAAGTTGCTGAGGCTGGCTTTGGACCTGTGATACTCCTGTTTTAGTTTACCAAATACTGAGGCTATAGGGATGTGCCATCATGCCTGGCCTGTAGCCTATAATATTAAAGTCACTACCCTACCTAAGCCTGCAACAAAGCTAAATTCTTATGCTCCTTAATGCTACATGTTAAAGAAGTAAAATGATACTATTTCTTGGGAAATTTGACTTTAGAAGTATTTATGAACCCATAAAACATGTTTGCTTTTGTTTTTATTTAGTCTTATTAAAAAGATATGTTTGGCTATAAAAATCAATATTTCATGGTTGAATAAGAGAATATGAACTGATTTTTAAAATTTTTTTCTTCCATGTTTTACAGACAGTAAACACAGTGGATCATGTCCATTCTGCTACAGTAGACAAATCAAACAATGAGCTAGGAGATACTACAAGAACTGAGATAATTCGAAGTCCTATTTCTCATGTTCCATCTGTGGAAAAACTATCTATAAACACAGGAACTGAGGGGATACCTACTTCCAGTTCTTTCACACTAGTTGATGATGTTTTTGCAGAAATTGAGGAGCCATCTAATTCTCCTGGCATCATAGTTAACAGCAATTTACCTGTTGCTAGTACTTCAGATTATAGTTTATTGTGTGGTATTGACAAGTATGTTTGCAATAAAGTTAGTCTTTTACCTAATGATGAAGATAGTTTGCCTCCACTTCTGGTTGCATCTGGAGAAAAACAATCAGGTAGGATAGTAGTTAAAGTTCTAAAAGATTTTCTTTTATAAAAGGAATATGCTGATAAATTTTGTCTAAAGTATATGAAAAAATTTAACTTAGAAAATTTGGTTATAAATGTGCTGTGGTTTTACATATGTTTTATATATATATATATATATTTTTTGCAATACTTTGGATGGAACCCAGGGGGCATTATACCTCCAAACTACACCCCCAGCCCTATTTTTAGTCTTTTTATTTTTGAAACAAGGTCTCACTGAATTGCAAAGGGCCTAAGTAGTTAAGGCTGTGTCTGAATCACGATCCTCTGGTCTCAGCCTCTGGAATGCTAGATTACAAGCATGCACCACCATGCCCAGCTTACAAAAATATTATTATATAAAAACAAATCTTAATGGATTTGAACTTTTATGTCACATCTCTTACATCTGGGTCTCTAATTTAGAATGAGTTAAAGTATAATACAATAGAGAAACTGTAGACTTTTAAGTCTTTCCATTATACTAGGGCTTTGATACTTTTTTTAAGCATCATACCTAAAGAAAAAGAATATTAGATTGGATGACAAAACTGGGAGTTTTAGTTCCTCACCAGATACTTATTACATATATGACTTAAAATCTCCTTGGACTTCAGTTTTCTTTGTCAAAGAAGAGAAACCAGATAATCACTAAGGTCCTTTTTAAGCCATGGAGTTGGTGGCTAACTGCCATTTTACAGTGGCCCCCTAGCCTAGACTTTTGTCACTCTAGGTATTAGGTTGCATTCTAAAATATGAGATGATGGTTCTTTACATAACAACCTAGGGAATGAACTTAGGATTTCTGTTCTACTCTGTAGGAACCATTTCACGAATTTAGCTATAATGACAAAAATATATTAAGCTCTATTTTTCTTATGTCTTATATATTTTCCCGTTGATTGTTATGTTTTATTACCTATCACTGATGTAGGCATATATAGCAGCAAGTAGCATATATAACTTAACACTACTTTGTGTGTGTGTGTGTGTGGTACTGGGGTTCCTGGAAGCCCTTCTACTTCCAGGCTACACTCTCAGACCTATTTTTATGCTTTTTTATTTTTGGAAACAGGGTCTCTTAAGCCAGACCTGTGCGATCCTCCTGTCTCTGCCTCCCAAGTGTGGGGATTACAAGCGTGCTCCACCACGTCCGGCCACACTACTTTAACAGACTTGTAAATTTCAAAAATTAGAATTGGAGTGACCAACAAAAGTATTTTAAAGCTTTGAAGGTGCTAAAACTTTATAAATAAGCTATTTAATCAACATATTTGTGCCATCTAAATGTTATACATTAGATTGGAATATAGTTTATATTCCAATATTAATATCCTTCCTGGATAGAAAAGCAAAAATGAGCAAGCACTTAATCAATTGTATACAGTATTGACTTTATGAAACATGTTTGCTTTTTGCTTTTTAATCACACCAGTGTGGTGGCACATGCTTGTAATTCTAATACTTGGGAGACTGAGACAGGAGGACCAAAGGTTCGTGGCTAGCCTCAGCAACTTATTGAGGCTCTCCACAACTTACTGAGATCCTGTTTAAAAATTAAAGAGGGCTGGGGGTGTAGCTCAGAGGTAGAATGCCCCTGAGTTAAATCCCTGGTACTAAAAACAAACAAAAAATTGAACGTGCTGTTGGTGGATTTATTTCATTGTAAGCATATTTAGCAGGATATTTATCCTGATTAATATTATGTCTGTCTATTTTGTACCTGTAGTAGAAGAACACCCATCTCATGAGCAGATCATGCTGCTTCTAGAAGGCCAAGGGCTCCATCCTGTTACGTTTATCCTAAATGCTAATCTGCTTGTGAATGTCAAATTAGTATTTTGTAAGTATTCTTTTTTTTCTTAATTAGCAAATTGGATTTATGAAGTAATTATATCTTCAGATTAGATTTTGGAAAAAGTAAAAAATTTTTTTTTAATTTATTTTTTATTGGTGCAATGTATTCATACATCATAGTGGTATAAAGAAAATACTTTTGTAGACATACATGCACATCTCGCCCAGTTAGCCCCTACCACGATCCCCACCCCATTCCCTCCCCATCCCTCCTTCCCACGCTTGGCTTACTGGTTGACATCTAGTATTATAGCAATTTATACAATATTAACATTGATAATCTCACATAACAGTTTCATTTGTCTGGTACCAAACTTTTGATGACTTAAAGATAACATTTCAATATTTCTTTTTGCTTTCTTTCTTACCAGAGAATATTTTTTTCTTTTTTTTTTTTTTTTAGGTGAAACTATCATACATATTGAGTTAATATTTGTATATGTGTTAGGTAAGGGTCCAATTTTATTCTTTTTCATTTATTATTATTTTTCAACAATATTTAGTTAAAAGACTAGTATTTCCTCCACCAAAAGTTCATGGAAACCTTGTCAAAAATAACTTGACAATGTATGGAAGAATTTATCTCTAGGCTTTTAATTAGCTCCAATGGTTTATATATCTGCCTTTATAACAGTACTACACTGTTTCAATTATTGTAGCTTTATATGGTTTGAAATCAGAAAATATACATCTTCTAGCTTTGTTCTTCTTTGAGACTGTTTTGGGTATCTAGAGTCCATATTCCATATCAGGATAGATTTTTTCTGAAAAATAAATAAATAAATGTATGATAGTTTCACCTAAAAAGTAAAAAATTAAATAGCATTGAATATTGGCTACTTATTATGTCAAGTATGATAAATAAATTTTGTAAATTTATTTTTTGTGAGAGTTGATATATGAACTTTCAGATTTTTAGTAGCATCCCTCAGTTCATCTTAGGTTAAGGTCATAGGCTTATACATAATGGAGGTGTGTTTTGACTATATAGATATTAGATAAATTGAAATTTAGCAAATGACATTAGTTGGAATTATGATTTAGTATAAAGACAATTTTAAAGTAGGTGACTTGTGCCCTAATAAAAATTAAGGAAATAATTCTAAATAATAGATAATCCTCACTACTCAATAATACATCTATCAGCTTTTCATTCTCTTTGAAACTAATGTAATTTTTAACCCATTACATTTTAGCATATTAGTGCATCTTTTATTTTAGTGCTATTTATTACTTGACTCCCTAAAATAATCCTTATTCTGAAACAGGGTCTCAATGAGTTGCAACAGGCCTCACTAAGTAACTGAGGCTGTCCTTGAACCGAAATCATCCAGTGTCAGCCTTCCGAATGCTAGAATTACAAGCATGTGCAACCATGTCCAGCTGGAACCACAACTTTAAAATTCCTTATTTTCCCCCAATTTTTCTAATAAAAAATTTTAAACTGAATTGTATACAATTCATGTAAGAAAAGAAAAATGAAAGTGGGTGGGTGGGAGGCTGAGAAAAGAGGATCGCGGTTCGTTGCAGCCAGCCTCAACTACATAGTGAGGTCCTTTGCAACTCAGTGAGACCCAGTTTTTTTATTTTATTTTATTGGTGCATTGTAGTCATACATCTTAATGGGATAAAAGATGGTGGAAACACACATGCACACATCACCCAATTAGCCATTAGCCCTTACCCAATTTCTGCCCCATTCCCTTCCCCTCCCTCCTTCCCATGCTTGGCTTAGTGATTAACTTTGATATGTTTAAGTACATCATGTACTTTAGAGAATTTCCCTCTTTCCCCCTTCCATCCACTCAGGTCGCCTTATTTGCTCATCTGTAGAATTTCCTTCTTCATCTAGAGTTCCTCCTGTTACACATTTCTCCCTAACTTTCACATATTAGGGAAAACATCTGATCTTATTTTTTGTGACTGACTAACCTCACTGTTTAAAAATAAAGAATAAAGCCAGGCGTGGTGGTGCACGCTTGTAATCCCTGAACATGGGAGTCTGAGACAGGAGGATCACAGTTCGCGACCAGCCTCAACTACTTAGTGAGGGCCTCTGCAACACAGTGAGACCCTGTTTCAACATAAAGAATTAAAAAAGAGGGTTGGGGTGTAACTTGGAGGTAGAATCCTCCTTGGTTCAATCCCCAGTACCATAAATAAATAAATAAATAAATAAATAAATAAATAAATAAATAAATAAGGCTGGGGTGTAGCTTGGACATAGAATACCCCCTGGGTTCCATCCCTAGTACTGCAAAAAAAAAAAAAAAAGTTGTGGTTCATGCAAAAATAAGTTTTAGTTTCTTAACTTAGTGGAAGTTAACATTTATAGTTGTATACTTTTATCATTCAAGATTCCTCAGACAAATACTGGTACTTTTCAACCAATGGATTGCATGGCTTGGGACAGTCAGAAATTATTATTCTATTGTTATGCTTGCCAAATGAAGATACTGTTCCTAAGGACATCTTCAGACTACTCATCACCATATATAAAGATGCTCTAAAAGGTATAATGTTTTATTTTTAACTGTCCCCACTAGGGAATGGATAAATTAGTTAAAGGCATTTATGTTTTTGGTCATGCTGTCCATAGTAAAGATTTATTTGTTAAGATTGATTTCTTAAAATAACTTAGTCATGAGCCGGGCGTGGTGGCGCAAGCTTGTAACCCCAGCATTCAGGAGGCTGAGACTGAAGGATCGCGGTTCGCGGACAGCCTCAGCTACCTAGTGAGGCCCTCTGCAACTCAGTGAGACCCTGTCTCAAAATAAAGAATAAAAAATAAGTCAGGGGGTGTAGCTCGAAGGTCGAATAGCCCTGGGTTCCATCCCCAATACCGGGGGAAAAAAAAAAAGGAACTTAGTCATTATTTTTAGTCTTTTTAAATCTAGTATTTTATGTGATATGTCTGTGCCACAATTTTTTAAATTTAAAAATGAAAATATATTTGTTTCTTTGATTTTTAAAAATGTGTCCATATGCCGGATGTGGTGGTGCTTGCTTGTAATCCCAGTGTTTGGAAGGCTGAGACAGAATTGTACAGGTTCGAAGCCAGTCTCAGCTACTGAGGAGGCTCTCAGCAACTTAGTGAGACCCTGTTTTCAAATAAAGTATAAAATAGCTTTGAGATTATAGCCCAGAGGTTGAAAAGCTCCTGGGTTCCACCCCCAGTACCACCCCCCCCAAAAAAAGTATCCATATACTTAACTATATTTACAAGACTTGAGGCATGATAATTTTTCTTATGACCATGCAGTAAGGAAAAAATTTTAAAGTCATCTGTGGTTGGAAATAATTTCAAATGTTTATTTACAGTTCCTAATCTCCAAGAGTATCTGAGTGTTGTGCATAGAAAGTATTAAATAGGTGCTTTTTTAAGAGTAGAGATAAGCTGGGTGTGGTGGTACATGCTTGTAATCCCAGCATTTGGGAGGCTGAAACAGGAGGGTCACGTTTTCGCAGACATCCTCAGCTATTTAGGTCATTTGCAACTCAGTGAGACCCTATTTTTTTTTTTTTTAAATGGATCTAGGGATGTAACTTAGAGGTAGAATGCCCCTGGGTTCCATACTCAGTACCACAAAAAAAAAAAAGAGTAGAAATAAGAAAAAAAATCTATATTAATTTAATTAGGACATTGGACCTTAGAATGCTTCATCCAAATGATAATGAAACAACCTAAAATATTTTTATTAATAATTTTATTTTTTATTTTCAGGAAAATACATAGAAAACTTGAACAATATTACTTTTACTGAGAGTTTTCTTAATAGCAAGGATCATGGAGGATTCCTGTTTATTACACCAACTTTTCAGAAACTTGATGATCTTCCATTGCCAAGTAATCCTTTTCTATGTGGAATTCTTATCCAGAAACTAGAGATTCCTTGGGCAAAGGTTTTTCCTATTCGTTTAATGTTGCGATTGGGTGCAGAATACAAAGGTAAGTTTTAGACTAATGAACTAGATTACATATTTTCAAATATGCTGAATGTAAAGTGAGAATTTCTGGAAAATCATTAAAATTTTAGCATAGTAATCGAACTACTTTGATTTGGTGTACTTTTTCTTTTTTAAACCAGTAACATAGCCAGGCATGGTGATTCACGCTTGTAATCCCAGCGCTTGGGAGACTGAGACAGGAGGATCGCACAGGTTTGAAGCAGCCTCAGCTACTTAATGAGGCTCTCACCTGTTTCCAAATAAAGTATAAAATAGGTCTGGGAGTATAGCCCGGGGGTAGAAAAGCCCCCTGGGTTTCACCCCCATTACAATAGACAGATAGATAGATAGATAGATAGATATTAAACCAGTAACATAGGCCTGGTGTGGTGGTACATGCTTATAATCCCAGTACTTGAGAGGCTGAGACAGGAGGATAAGGATCACAAGTTCGCAGCTATCCTCATCAAACTTATGAGGTCCTCTGCAACTTCGTGAGATCCTGTTTTCAAATAAAAAATAAATAGGATTGAGAGTGCTAAGTGAGATTAGTCAGTCCCCAAAAGTAAAAATCAGATGTTCTCCCTAATATGTGGAAGTCAGAGAGAAAATGGGTCATAGGAGAAACTGTAGATAAAGAAAGAGAAACCTTAAGTGAGCAAATAAGGTAACCTGAGGGAGATGAGAGGGGAGAAGAGGGAAGTTCTTTAATGTACATGATATATATTCACAAACATAACAAAGTCAGTCTCTAAGCCAAATATGAGAAGGAGGGAAAGGGGAGGCAATGGGGTAGGAATTAGGGAAGGGCTAAATGAGTGATGTGTGCATTTGTGCCTCTACCATCTTGTACCCCATTATGATGTATGACTACAATGTACCAATTCAAAAATTCCATTTTCAAAAAAAAAAATAGGACTGGGTGTAGCTTGCAGGAAGAATTCCTCTGAGTTCAATCCCCAATACCACAAAGTAAAATTTTAAAAAAATCAAGCCACTTAGTCATTTATTATCATTATTGAGAATTATGTGTTCTACTTAATTGTCTGAGTTATACTTTAATATGACTGGCAGCACTGGTTTGTTTACACCAGCATCCACACATACGAATAATTATTAAGCTACAATGATGATGTCTACATTGTCATTAGGTGATAAGAATTCTAAATAACCTACTACCAAATTTAGACAACATAAAAATTTCTAGATGTTCATAAATCATAGTAACTTATGTTAAGTTTTTTTTTAATTTTCAAAATAAAACAGAAAACTTTGAGAAGATTTTGTGTGTGTGTGTGTGTGTGTGTGTGTGTGTGCGCGCGCGCGCGCACTAGAAATTGAACCCAGGGACATTCTACCGCAAGCTAGCTAGTCATATTTTATTTTTTATTTTGACACAGTCTAAGTTGCTGAGACTGGCCTTGAACCTGTGATTCTGTTCTCTTAGCCTCCCAAGTACTGGTATTATAGTCCTTGGTGTGTGCCATCATGCCCAGCTGACAGTATTTTCTTTATTATGGTTTTTTAGATTTTTTTTAATTTAATTAAATTTTATTTTGTGGTACTGATGATTGAACCCAGGGGCATTCTACCTCCTAACTATACCCCCAGCCCTATTTTTTATTATTTATTTTGAAACAGGGTCTTACTAGGTAGTTTAGCCTGGCTGTGAACCTGCAATCCTGTCTCAGCTTCCCTAGTACTGAGATTATAGGTGTGTACCACCACTATTTTCAAGGAAGGAAGTACTTATAAATAGATTGCCCTTGGGTTTTATGTTTTTTATTCTTTTATATTTTTAGTATTTAGTTTATCACTCAAAAATAATAGAGACTATATTGCTTATGTCTATGTATGTGTATATATTTACATTAACTTTTGGCACAACTGTAAATTCTAAACCTATTGTTGAAGTTTTGTATATGGTTATTTCTAGAGTTTCAAAATCATTTCTAGCTAAACTTTTTTTGTGTGTGAGTTGAACCCAGGAACATTCTATCTCTGAGCTACACACCCAACCTTATTTTTTATTTTGAAACAGACTCTTGTTGAGTTGCCGAGACTGGCTTCAAACTGGCATCCTTCTGTTTCAGATTCCCAAATACTGGGATTACAAATTGTGTGCCACCACTCCCAGTTTAATTTCTTTTTTCCTAACCTTTTTTTTTTTTTTTTTTTTTGCAGTACTAGGAATTGAAACCAGGGGTATTCTACTTCTGAGCTGTACTACCAGCCCTGTTTTTTATTCTTTGTTTTGAAACAGGGTCTCACTGAGTTGCAAAAGGCCTCATTAAGTAGCTGAGGCTGTCTGAGAACTGAGATCATCCTATCTCAGCCTCCCAAATGCTAGGATTACAAGCCTGTGCCACCAAACCTGGCAAACCTTAACTTTTTTGAAGATACAATATTATGTATTACATGTGCAGTACATTATATCCAAATTTTAGGCATTTGATTCTAATGTAATTTTATAAGTATTTTCTTGGAGGAAAATTAAATGTAGGGAAGATATAAAAGTGATGATTACTATTTTGGAATGGGCAATATAGCAGAACCAAATAATTCATTTAAATATATTAGGCAAGCTGGGCATGTTAATGCACACTTGTAATCCCAGCATTTGGGAGGCTAAAACAGGAGGATCCAGGTTCGTGGCTAGCCCCAAGCCCTTTGCAACTCAGTGAAACCCTATTTCAAATTAAAGAATAAAAATAGGGCAAGGGGGTATAGCCTGGAGGTCGAATGCCCCTGGGTTCCATCCCCAGACCCGCAAAAAAAATTATAATAAATAAATAAATAAATAAATAAATAAATAAATAAATTGGGCAAACTTTATTAAACTGTGATTTGGGGGTCGAATTTTAAGTATGTAATTCTATTAATTTGTTTAAAAGAAAATAACAAAATGTAACTTTCATCTCAGTTTCTGTTTTATTTAAACCTTAAGCTTAAGATGTTTCATTCTGAGCCAAGTGCTTCCTCCATTCACCCCAATATTTTGTTTTCTGTAACAATATTTGAATGCTATTTTTATGGAAAAAGAGCACTATAGTAGCTCATCTTAAATCATTGTGGGACATATAATCGTATGGCTAGTATTTTGGCCAGTAGCATTTATAGATAGTAAGATTGGTTTTCTCACACTGAAGGTTGGAAAAATCATGGAGCGACATGAGTGACTTCTCAAAAGATCACAGGGGTTGGAACTGCAAAGCTATGGCAGCTATGTAGTGGTGGTAAGGGAAAAATCCTCAATTATAATGGGAATTAACTAGTCTCAGCTCTTTTCTGTATTCTTTATGTTTTGCTAGATTTTAGATAATCTAGCACTTTTTTGTTTTGTTTTCTGGCACTGAGTATTGAACCCAGGAGCATTCTACCTTTGAGCTACAAGCCCAGGCCTGTTTTGTTTTATAGTTTTGAAACAGGGTCTCACCAAGTTCCTGAGGCTACTAGCACTTTGAAATTAACACGAGCTTAGATTTTGCTATAGAAGTAATGTATATATGGAAAAGCTTATGGCAAAAGTAAAAAGTCCCAAAATGAAAAACTAAAAATAACTTTATTAAATTTGTAATTTTCAAATGGAGATTATCTGTACTTTTATGTTGCGATCCCTTATTTGGAATATCACTAAATGTTGGAGTCAATAATTTATCCTTTGTTCCTTTGTAACTCTGATCGTATGTCATTTTAAGCCATCACCTGTGGAGAATATTGAATTTTCTTTTTAGTTTGTTTTTGTACTGAGAATTGAACCCAGGAGAATTCTACCTCTGAGATAGACTCCAGGCCTGTTTTAGTTTTTATTTTGAAACAGAGTCTTGCTACAATCATGAGGCTGTCCTCAAACCTATGAGCCACCTGTTTCAGCCTCTCAAGTACTGGGGCTATTGGTGTGCACCAACATGCCCAGCTGAGAATAGTGTTTTAAATAAAATTACTTCTAACAGTTTGCAAAGGATGCTCCTCCTCCATAAAAGGGTGAGGTAAAAAGCATTTTTCTTATCATGTCCTTTATCATTTTAATATTAATATCTTGTTAACATATCAAATTATGTTTGTATTAGTAAGGATATGATTGCTAGACTTAAGTCTTTAAAATAGATAATTTCATGTGGTGTTTTTTTAGAAGTTTAAGGAAGCATATTTCTATAATAAGTACTAGAGAAGTTAGTTTGCCTATGACCTGAACAGAGAACTGAAGGTTGAAACTGCGTCTGCTTTTTATCATTGTAGAAATGGTTTGCCTTTCTTTTTTTGCCTTTCTTTTCTTTCAGAATACCTCCTGCATTGTCCACAAGGGTTTTTTTGTTGTAGTAGTTGTTGTGTTTTTTTTGTTTTTTGTTTTCTTATTTGAGTGTTCAGTATTGGTACAACCCTAAAAAGAAGAAAGAAAAAAAAATATAGCTGGGCATGGTGGCGTATGCTTGTAATCCCAGCATTTGGGAGGCTGGGAGAGGAGGATTGCGGTTTGCAGACACCCTCAGCTACTTTAGTGAGGCCATCTGCAACTCAGTGAGACTTTGTTTCAAAATAAAGCATAGATAAAAGGGCTGGGGGATATAGCTTAAAGGTAGAATGCCCCTGGGTTCCATTCACCAGTACAGAAAAAAAACAGTGACAGGCCTCATGTCTGATACCCTTTTCTGTATTGGTTTCTCTGAGTCTTTATGCTCCTTTTATTATGCTGACTCAAGACCTATTAAAATTTACTATATTAATATATTAGCATAATTAAATATTAATTAAAATGCTTTTAAAGACTATCATTTTAAATTATCAAGATATAGGAATCTAGGAAATTATAATTTTCTACTACCCTTTTATTATTTTGTGAAAAATTTATAAGGAAAGATAAAATGTTTTGGAATCAGATAAGCCTGGTTTCATGTTTTTCCTACAGTTTCATTGTGAACAAATTCATTAATCTATGTATTTCACCTTTCTCATTTGTAAAATAAATATAGACACCCTTACTCATTTGATTGTTGGAGAGTTTAAATAAGATGATGTAAGTAAAGTTCTCAGTTCAGTGTAGTATTTATTATATGCACAATAAGGACTAGTGTCCTCTTTCACTTTCATTTAAAAAATGATTGGCAGTATTTATGTATAATGTTCATTTGCAAGATGAGAATTAAAGTAATAAACTCAAGACTTTGTTTTTTGTTGATGACAATCAGTTTTCCTTTCTTATGTATAGCATATCCTGCTCCTCTAACAAGTATCAGAGGCCGAAAACCTCTTTTTGGAGAAATAGGACACACTATTATGAACTTACTTGTTGTGAGTAATTTAATTGTTTTGTTAAGTGTTCTTAATACTGTTAATTTAAAATTTTATTTGGCAAATTTAAGACAGTTATATTCCTCTATTTTAATTTGGCTTATCTGGAATAATGAATACTCATTAGTAACAAATCTTAATTCATTTAACATAAATGGCCTCTGTTTTTGAATATTTGCTTTTTTAAAAGAATATAATATCCCCTACTTTATATATACCTTATTTTAATTGCCTTTTGGTTACTTCTGCTGCATTTCTTACATATTTAAATAATGTGAAACCTCTAGACCTCTAAAATTATTGAAACTTTAGTAAAAGTATTAGTAAAGTGAGTCATTTTTGTGGTTTTGAGCAAATTATTACCATAGTTTCTCTTACTTGTAATAGAAGTATTGGATTAGGTGATGTCTGAGGTTCTCTTCTATTATTTATCTATTATTTTTGTAATTTTATGTTTAGCTGTTTATTATAGAAGAGTTTTTTTCTGTGTGTGTGGTACTGGGGATGGAACCCAGGGGCATTTTATCTCCAGGCTACTCCCCCAGCCCTATTTTTTTTTATTTTTATCATTCCTTATTTTGAAACAGGGTTTCACTGAGTTGCAGAGGGCCTCACAAATAGCTGAGGCTGTCCACAAACCACAATCTTCCTGTCTCAGCCTCTCAAATGCTGGGATTACAAGCGTGGGCCACCACAGCCGGCTTTAGAAAAGTAAGACTGTTTGCCAGCTTCTGTAACTGTGACAATATTACCTGAGATAATCGGCCTCTGTGGAGGAAATGTCTATTTTGGCCCATAGTTAGAGAACTGTGTCATGGCTACTCGGTCCTGTTGCTTTGGACCTATAGCAGCAGCACAGTCTGTCATGGCATGAGTGCTCAGTGGGGGAAACCTGCTCACTTCATGGTGGCCCAGAAAGCCAAGAGGGAAACAAGAAGGGCCTGGATCTGCATCGTTCCTCTAAAGGCTTTTTCCCAGTGATCTAATTTACTTTCACCAAGCCCCACCTCCAAAAGCTTTTGCCACCTGCTAATAGTGACACAGGCTGGTAAACACATGGGTCTTTATGGGCTACTTAAAAAAATAGAAAAAAACTTCACTATTTTAGAAGATCTGTAACTAAAAAGAAGAGATACCCCTAAATACTACAGAATTCTTCCTGCAAATGACATTCTTCATTATTGTTGTAGAATATCTGGGTGGATTTTTTTTTAAGTTGTTACTGTCTTTCTGGATGGCATATTGATAGATAGGTGTCAGAAGTCTTAAAATAGAAAAGGAATTAATAGATTGGTAAATGTTCATGGGTAATACTTCAAAGTTTATAGAATTGTGATTATTTTATGTAGGACCTTCGAAATTACCAGTATACAATGCAAAACATAGATCAGCTATTGATTCATATGGAAATGGGGAAAAGCTGTATAAAAATACCTCGGAGAAAATACAGTGATGTGAGTATAATTGCTTTATTCAATTTTAAAGACAAATATTGAACATTAGAGTTTCTTAGAATTGTGTCAGATTAGCCGGGCGTGGTGGCACATGCTTGTAATCCCAGCATTTGGGAGGCTGAGACAGGATGACCTGGATTCGCAGATAGCCTCAGCTACTCGTTGAGGCTATCTGGGAGTATAGCTCAGAGGTAGAGCTCAGAGGTAGAGTGTCCCTGGGTTCCATCCCCAGTACTACCAAAAAAAAAAAAAAAAAAAGAATTGTGTCAGATTACATTTTTTTGTTTTGATTAGCCTACCTAATACATAATGGCAACAAGTACTGTTTTTGAAATTTTAGAATTTGCTAATAAAAGTATTTAATTGTTTTTTATCTTTTTATTGTTTCATCTATTAATTGAGATTATTTTATCTTAAAACATTGGTTTCTATCTCATTTCCAGAGAGATGTTCAGACCAAAGATTGATAATTGAGGCTGGTCAGGAATGTGACTCTTAGAATAGGCATAAACTATTTAAAAGAAATTTTCAAACAAATGTTGTTTTTCCCCAGGTAATGAAGGTATTAAATTCTTCTAATGAGCATGTCATTAGCATTGGAGCTAGTTTTAGTACAGAAGCTGATTCTCATCTAGTCTGTGTACAGAATGATGGAGTTTATCAAACACAGGCAAACAGTGCCACTGGCCTTCCTAGAAAAGGTGAGAGGCATGATTCCTACTGCTAATTTAGAAAACCACATCAGTTAATAGAATTCACTTCAAAGGAGAGATATACGTATTTTACTTATTTGCTAAGTTGATGATTAAACCATATGCTTTAAATTTAAGCTATACCATGAAAAATACTACTTCACTTCTAATTTGTGTGTTTTTGCTTGTTTGTTTGTGGTCCCTACTAGGGATGGAAGCCAGGGACATTCTCCCTCCAAGCTATACCCCCAGTCCTAATTTGTTCTTTATTTTATTTTTTATTTTTCTTGCAGAACTGGGGATTGAACCCAGAGGCATTCTATCTCTGAGCTACACCACAGCCTTATTATTTATTCTTTATTTTGAAAAAGGTTCTTACTAAGTTGCAGAGGGCCTCACTAAGTAGCTGAGGCTGGCCGCGAACCTGCGATCATCCTGTCTAAGCCTCCCAAGTACTGGAATTACAAATGTGTGCTCCCATGGCTGGCTATTTTATTCTTTATTTAGAAAGAAAGTCTCACTAAGTTGCTGCAGTTAGCCAGTCCTCCTGTAATCCTCCTGTCTCAGCCTCCCAAGTACTAGAATTATAGGCATGTACCATCATGCCCAGCTTAATTTGTGTTTTTGTCTCTGACTATATAAGATGTAAAGACTTGGAGGCCATATTCATTAGTGTGTCCCATAGGTTAGAAGTCTTACTTTAAGTAAATTTTCACAGAAATAAGTCGTGTTTTTTTTTTTTTTAACTTGTTCCGTAGGCTCCAATTCCTAGGTGGGGAAGCATAGAGCAGACAAGGATAAAGAATGGTTTATAAAACTCTTTAGTAGCTGGAATAAAAAATTGATAAAGATGGTAGAGTGAGCAGCTTCTGTGAGTGACATGCTGCTCTGTGACTGCTGTGATTACCAAACCATGGCAGCAGAAACCCTAACAAATTGAAAATGAAAGAAAGTATCCCATAAAATTAATGCATTAATAGGATAACATATTTGAACTACTCTGTTAGCCTGGCTGCTAAATTTTTTTCTCTGATTATATAGGTAATGTATATTCATTTGTAGGAAGCTTGAAAAAATATGTTTTAAAAGGTAGCAAAAGGCCGTGTGTGGTGGCGCATGCTTGTAATCCCCGCGCTTGAGAGGCAGAGACAGGAGGATCGCGTAGGTTCGAAGCCAGCCGCGCATGCTGGCTTAGGAGACCCTGTTTCCAAATAAAAATATAAAATAGGTCTGGGAGTGTTGACTGGACGTAGAAGGGCTTCCAGGAACCCCAGTACCACCAAAAAAAAAAAAAAAAAAAGGTAGCAAAAGAAGGTGGGTGTGGGTGTGGTGGTACACACCTGTAATTCCTTTTCTTGAGAGGCTGAGACAAAAGAATTGCAGGTTCAGGAATAGCCTAAGCAACATAACGAGATTATCAACAACCTAGCAAGACCCCGCTTCAAAATAATAAAAGGGACTGGGTTGTAGCTTGGAGGTAGAATGCCCCTAGGTTCTATTTTCAGTTCAACAAATAGATAAAGTAGCAAAAGAAAAACAGGCTAAGATAGGGCCATTGTTGAAAGTTTACTGTATTTCCTCCTTATGTTAACACTATTGAATGGATGATTTTATATCCATTTGTATATGTTCTACTTTTGCATTATACTCTTTATTTAACATGCCATTTGCATTTTTATCATTAGAATTAGTAACTTTTAAATATTCATTTTTTGAATAGGAATTTTTATATAAATGTGGCAAGACTCAAAAGATATTTCACTATTTATACAGTAGTGAAAAAATTCTTTTCTTTACTTGACTGTTCATTTATCCAGACTCCTACCCTCCCACAGGCAACTAAACCAATGTTAGTTTCTTGTGTATTCTTTCAGTGACATTATCTTCTTTAATGTACATTCAAGCAGATGCATGTATGCACACACATACATATATCATCTCTTTCTCCCACTTTTTAGATAAGTCATAATATTTGTTCTATTGTTAGTAAAGCTTTCACATTCCATATAACTTTCCATTTTATATGGAAACTTTCCCATTTTGACAGCTGTAAGTTGTTAACAGTCTTTAGTCATAAAAACACTAGTGTGAATAATCTTGTAAACTTGCCATTTTGTACATTGTTAAACCAAATATTGGGAAAATTGCTAGAAGGGAAATTGGTGTGGTAATATCTACATTTATTCATAATTTTAATAGATAATTGTCAAGTTAGTTAAAGCTCCATAGAGACAATTTTGATTTATCCTCTCACCAATGTTTGATTTTCTAACCCTCACTAACATGTTTTAAATAATAGTCCATCATTTATTAGATATAAGCATTATTTCATGTACTGTTTTGTCTTAATTTTATTTGGTTTGTTTCGTATTGGATTTCTAATGTATTGTAGCTATAAAATTTATTAAGTATTTAAAATGCACATGCTTCATGTTTCAGTCAACATTCTCACTTTATGACTCCAAAATTCTGACCATACAATTTAGAGGAAGGGGGGCATTCTATATCCAAACTATAACCTCCATATTCTGAATTTAATAAATATCTTACAACATAAAATGAGCAGGTTAAAACATAAATGATTATTTTCTTTCATTATCAGTCACAGGTGCAAGTTTTGTGGTATTCAATGGAGCTCTAAAAACATCTTCAGGATTTCTTGCTAAATCCAGCATAGTTGAAGGTATGAACTTTATCTTTAAGATTATTTTAATGTGAAGTTGTTCAATTGCCTTTAAAATATACTTGATGCTTAGAAAGGAATATGTGTAAATTATAAAGAATAGTACCACAAACTTAAATGAAATTATCACCTTGTCTCCTATTGGACAGAACTAGATCATGACCAGTATTGGGTTTATTTATGCCTTCTTCCTCCTTTCCCAAAGAATTACCTATAGACAACACTGGATTTTTTGATACTGGGATTACATCCAGGGACATTCTACTTCCAAGCTATACCCCAACCCTTTTTTTATATTTTTATTTTGATGCTGGACCTTACTGTGTTATTGAGGATCTCAATAATTTGCTAAGACTGGCCTTTAACTAGTCATATTTCTGTCTCAGTCTCCCAAATACTGTTATTACAGGTGTGTGCCACCACATCTAATTCTGAATATTTGTTTGTTTTCTATTTTTGCATTTCTCTGATGACTAGTGATGTTGAACTTTTTCATATACTTGTTGACCAAGTTATTTGGATCATTTTCTCATTTGTTAATTGAATTTTTTTCCCATTGAGATTTTTCAGTTCCTTTTATATTCTGGATACTAATCAATTGTTAGGTGAATAAGTTGCAAATATTTTTCCCATCTGTGAATTATCTCTTCACTCTATTGTTTCCTTTACCTTACAGAAGCCTCTTACTTTTTTTTTTTTCTTTTAATGGTACTGGGAATTGGACCCAGGGGCTTTTCTACCACTGGGATACACTCCCAGACATATTTTACATTTTATTTGGAAATAGAGTCTCACTAAGTTGCTGAGAGCCTCCCTAAATAGCTGAAGCTGGCTTCAAACCTGTGCAATCCTTCTGTCTTAGCCTCACAGATATTGGGATTACAAGTATGCGCCACTACGCCCTGCTCATCCTCTTACTTTGATATAATTCCATCTATTTAATTTTATTTTGTTACTTTGCTTTGATTCTTATCCAAAAAATCATTACCTATGTAGAAGTTTTAAAGTATTTCCTCTATTTTCTTCAAATTGTTTTATAGTTTCAGGTCTTATATTTAGGCCTTTGATTCATTTTGAGTAGATTTTTATACATGGAGAGAGATAAATAAGAGTCTAGTTTAATTCTTTTGCACATGGATATCCAGTTTTTCTAGCACTATTTTATTAAAGAGATTATATATTCTCCAATGTGTTTTAGATGCCTTTGTTGAAAATTATTGGCTAGATTAGTGGATTTATTCCTGAATCCTCTATTCTGTTCTATGTATGTACTTGTTGGTTTCTATGCTAATACCATGCTGTTTGGATTCCTATAACTTTTGTAGTTTTTTTTTTTTTGTGTGTGTGTTGGGGGGGGGTTTAGGGATGAACCCAGGGGCATTTGACCTCCACGCTACACCCCCTGCCCTATTTTTTATTATTATTTATTATTTATTTTGAAACAGGGTCTCACTAAGTTGCAGAGGGCCTCACTAAGTAGCTGAGGCTGTCTGGGAACCACGATCCTCTGGTCTCAGCCTCCCGAATGCTGGGATTACAAGTGTGTTCCACCACGCCTGGCTTGTAGTATGTTTTGAAGTCTGATGGTATGATGCCTTTAGCCTTGTTCTTTTTGCTTATAATTGTTTTGTCTATTTAGGGACCTTTATGGTGTCATATGAATTTTAGGATTTTTTTCCTATTTCTGTGTAGAATGACTTTAATATTTTAATAGGGTCTGCATTGAATCTGTAAATCAGCTTGAGTAAAGTGTATATTCTTAACAATATTCTTCCAGTTCATAAAACATGGACATCTTCCCATTTTTTGTGTCCTCTTTAATTTCTTGTACCACTGTTTTGTAATTTTCATTGTAGAAATCTGTGTGTGTGTGTGTGTGTGTGTGTGTGTGTGTGTGTGTGTGAGATACTGGTGATGGAACCCAAGGGCATTCTCCCTTTGAGCTTCACCCCCAACCCTATTTTTTTTCTTTATTTTGAACAAGGTCTCACTGAGTTGCAATTGTCTCACTAAGCTAAGGCTATCTGTAAACCTGGATCCTCCTGTCTCAGCCTCCCAAATGCTGGGATATCAAGTATGGGCCACCACGTCTGGTTAAAAGACTTATTTTTTATTGAGGTCTTTAACAGGTACCTCTTCTGTAAGTTGAAAGTTCTGTTAGGCTTGAACATGACCATTTGAAAATCACTATAGCATATCAAAATGCACACAAATAGAATTTAGCCATAGTTGAAAATTTGATCTACACCCCCAGCCCTATTCTTATTACTTTTTGTGTGTGTGTGGTGGTACTGGGGTTCCAGGAAACCCTTCTACCTCTGGGCTACACTCCCAGACCTAATATATATATATATATAGTTTTGTTTTACTTGGAAATAGTGTCTCTTAAGCCAGCAAGGCTGGCTTCGAACCAGCGGAGTCCTCCTGTTTCCACCTCCCAAGTGCAGGGATTACAAACATGCGCCACCACGCCTGGCGTTATTCCTTATTTTGAAACAGGGTCTCACTAAGTAGCTGAGGCTGTCCGCAACCCAATATCCTCCTGTCTCAGCCTCCCAAATGCTGGGATTACAAACTTGTGCCACCATGCCTGGCTCTGAAATCTTTCACTTCCTTAGTTAAATTTATTTCTATTTAAAACATTTTGTTGAAGTGAAGTGTAGTGGCCCATGCCTATAACTCCAGTACTTGGGAGGTAGAGACAGGATGGAAAATTGCAGATTCAAGGCCCTAGCAATTTAGTAAGACCCTGTTTCAAAATGAAAATTGAGCTAGGAATGTAGTTCAGAGTCGAATGCCCTGTTTTCAATCCCCGTACCACAATAGATTAGATAGATAGATAGATAGATAGATAGATAGATAGATAGATAGATAGTTTTTATGAATGTGATTCGTTTCTTTCTCAGCAAGCTTATTTTTACTATATAAAAATGTAGTCAATTCTAACAATTTTTTGGTAGACTCTAAGTTTTTCTCTATATAAAACCATGCTACCTACAAACAAGAATAATTTGACTTTCTCCTTTCCTATTTGGATGTTCTTTCTTTCCTTTGACTTAATGCTCTGGCCAGAAATTCCAATGTCATGTTCAGAGTAATGAAGGTGGACATCCTTGCCTTGTTCCTTGTCTTTGAGGAAATTGTTGTAGCTTTTCCTATTGTAGTATGATGCTAGTTGTGAGTTTGTCATATGTTTCTTTTATTGTGTTGAGGTACATTCTTCTATACCTAATTTATTGAAGGGATTTTATTATGAAGGGATGTTGAATTTTATGAAATGCTTTTTCTGCATCTATTAGAATGATACATGGTTTTTGTCTTTCATTCCGTTGATATGTATATATTAAATTTATTGATTTGTGTTATGTTGAACCATTTTTGCAGCCCTGGAATAAAATCCTACTTAATGATGTATAATTTTTTTGATGTGTTTGTTTTTCATCATAGCCAAAAGTACAAGTTCTTCGCTGGGCATGACAGCATTTATCTGTAATCTCAATACCTAAGAGACAGGTATTGAGGCTGAGACAGGAGGAATGCAAATTCAAGGCTAACCTCAGTAATTTAGTGAGACTCTGAGCAAGTTAGCAAGACTCTGTTTCAGAATACATTTTTTTTTAAAAGGGCTGGGAGCTGGGTGTGGTAGCACATACTTTTGATCCCAGTACTTGGAAGGCTGAGACAGAAGGATTGCAGGTTCACAGTCAGGCTCAGGTACTTAGGCATTTCTCAACTTAGTGAGGCCCTCCTTCAAAATAAAGAATATAAAATAGGTATAGGATTATAGCTCAGAGGTAGAATGTCCGTGGGTTCAACCCCCAGTACACACACACACACACACACACACACACACACACACAAAAAGGGTTGGGAATATAGCTTAGAGGCAGAATGCCCCTGGCCTCAATCCCTAGAATCCCCCCCCCCCAAATAAAATAAAGCACAATTTCTTGGCTTTATTTGCATTTGCTTAACCTTAAAAATGTTTTTATAAGGTATTTTTCTTATTTTCTAGCAGAAAACAATTTCCTGGTGGAAAATAATGGTGATTGATAGGATTTAAAACTTCTGTCTTTCATGGAACATATTTTGTTAGTAAATTTTATGGCCTAGACATACAAATTGATATTTGGCGAAAGAAATGTGAAACCTAACTCTTATTTCTAGATGGCTTAATGGTACAGATAACTCCAGAGACCATGGATGGCTTGCGGCTAGCTCTGCGAGAACAAAAGGACTTTAAAATTACATGTGGAAAAGTTGATGCAGTAGATCTGAGAGAATATGTGGATATATGCTGGGTAGATTCTGAAGAAAAAGGAAATAAAGGGTAGGACTTTTTAATTGCTAAAATGTAATTGTTTGATGTGGCAAAGGATAAAAACAATCTCGAGGTAAGTAAATAATTTATGAATATAAAATCATGCCATTAATTTAAATGCTTATTTTCCAATTAATAAATGTAGCCTATTTTTTCCTCTCATGTACCTAAGCAGCCTCATGAGTGTTTTGTGGGCAGGATGCTGTTAATGAGTGGTCATTGGGAGAGGGCTAATGTTAAAACACCCATTGTGTAGCAGCACAGGCTTGCTGCCTGTGCTTAGAAAAGGTAAAACTTTTTCTGTTATATAGTACCTACTACTTTTGCCAAATAAGTAAGCATTCTCCATTCTCTTTGGATGATACTGGATTTAAAGTATACACATTAGAGGCCTTATAGATTATTACTGCCACTCCTTCCTCTTCAATTACCCATTGACTTTGTGTGTGTGTGTGTGTGTGTGTGTGTGTGTGTGTGTGTGTGTGTGTGTGTCTGCGGATGGAACCTGAGGGCATTTGACCTCCGAGCCACACCCCCTGCCCCATTTTTTATTCTTTATTTTCAAACAGGGTCTCACTATGTTGCAGAGGGCCTAAGTAGCTGAGGCTGTCCACGAACCGTGATCCTCCAGTTTCAGCCTCCCGAATGTTGGGATTACAAGCGTGCTCCACCACGCCTGGCTACCCATTGTCTTTCTTATTTGGAGATTGGCTAAGGTGTCTGGAGCACAGAAGTAAAAAGAAGCTAATGCTGAATGGTTCCAAAATAATGTTTTTGAATTCATGAGATTTTCTGTTAGGAGATTATTTAGGGTATTTTAAATCTAGGTCTGCATTAGGCATATGAAAAAGGAGATATAATTTATTTATGAACACAAAAAGATTACTACATGACCAAGAAATCATGACAAATGAATTATAGATTTAATTACTTTGTATATAATTGAGATATCTTGTGACTGGCTTAAATTTAGAACTTTTGAAATTTTCCTCATTTGTTCAAATTTAATAATTTAGTTCTGAAAAAGCATTTTGATACTAATAATCTTATTGTACTGTGATTTATTCTATAGTATAATCAGTTCAGTGGATGGAATATCACTGCAAGGATTTCCAAGTGAAAAAATAAAACTGGAGACAGATTTTGAAACTGATGACAAGATTGTAAAATGTACCGAGGTAATGGAGAGCGAAGATCTCTTTTTATGTTCTGTGTTTGGACATGATTTGTGTTTTTTAAATTTGGAAATAGTACATACTCAACTTCTGAATGTTTGAGTATAGCTTATTATGTTTTTACTTTACATTTTGAGATACATACATTTTCTACTTCATACTGTCTCATCTACCTGATTTGGATATCCATAGGCTTATTTCAGACTATTGTTTTGATGGTACTGCCTGCCAGCTAATAGTTCAGTTTTGGCAACATTACTGTCTTTGTTTGCACTATAATATATTATTTGATCATGTTTTTTTCATTTTACTCTTATTTTACAGTAAAAGATTTTTGACATCAGTTTATAATTAGCTTTCACAAATGAAAGCTGTGCTTTCTGTTAGAAGATATAAAACTAGTGATCTATAGATCCCAACTCCTTATTCTACTTCTTTTTTCTCCCTCATGCCCCTTTCCTGGTAAGGCAATCAGTGTCATTCATTTTTATGAAATCTTTGTGATTTTTTTTTTTTTTGTGGTGATACTGGGGTTCCTGGAAGCCCTTCTACCTCCGGGCTACACTCCCAGACCTATTTATATTTTTTTATTTGGAAACAGGGTCTCTTAAGCCAGCGAGACTGGCTCTGAACCAGCACGGTCCTCCTGTCTCTGCCTCCCAAGCACGGGGATTATAAGCATGCGCCACCATGCCTGGCAATCTTTGTGATTTTATTATGTGCAAGATAGAAACTAGAGAATATAAAAACTACAGAACATAATTATTTTTTTTTTGGTACTAGAGATTGAATCTAGAGGTATTCTACCTCTGATAAATACCCTCAGCCCTTTTTTGTTTTTATCTTTAAAAGTGTCTCCCAGCCAGGCAAGGTGCTTGTAATCCCAGTACTTGGGAGGCTGAGACAGGAGAAGCCAGCCTCAGCTACTTAGTGAGGCTCTCAGCAACTTAGTGAGACTCTGTGTCCAAATAAAATATAACAATATAGGTCTGGGAGTGTAGCTCAGAGGTAGAAAACCCCTGAGTTCCATCCCCAGTACCACACACACAAAAAAAAAACCTTCCTAAATTGCTGAGGCTGTGATCTTCCTATCTCAGTCTTCCAGGTACTGGGATTACAGGCATGCGCCACCATGCCTGGTTAGAACATCATTCTTTAATCCTAATTTCATATAGATATTCTTATAGGATGGACTCTCTGAACAGGGTTAACAAAGCTTTTATGCTATATGTCAAAACTTCAGACTCCAGGCTTGGTGGTGCACACTTGTAATCCCCACGCTTGGGAGGCTGAGACAGGAGGATGGCACAGGTTCGAAGCCAGCCTCAGCTACTTAGTGAGGCTTTCTGCAACTTAGTGAGACCCTGTTTGCAAATAAAGTATAAAATAGGTCTGGTAGTATAGCCCGGAGGTAGAAAAGCCTCTGGGTTCCACCCCCAGTACCACCAAAAAAAAAAAAAAAAAGAAAGAAAAAAACTTTAGGCAAAAATATCTGAGCCATTCCCATAATCAAAATCTTTGAATTAAATTTTGTATTTATAGCCGGGCGTGGTGGTGCACGCTTGTAATCCCCGCGCTTGGGAGGCAGAGACAGGAGGATCGCGCAGGTTCGAAGCCAGCCGCGCGCGCTGGTTTAGGAGACCCTGTTTCCAAACAAAAATGTAAAAGTAGGTCTGGGAGTGTAGCCCGGAGGTAGAAGGGCTTCCAGGAACCCCAGTACCACAAAAAATAAAAAATAAAAATAAATAAATTTTGTATTTATGATATAGCTTCAAGGCTATAGATACAGAATATTCTCAACTATTGATTTTCTTGGAACTAATCTTGGAATTTTATTAATGTTGAGTTGGAAGCAGCAACTGTTGCTTTTTTTTGGTGGGGGGATACTAGGGATGGAACCCAGGGGCATTGTACCTCCGAGCTACACCCCTGGTCCTATTTTTTATTCTTTTTATTTTTGAAACAGGTCTCACTGAGTTGTAAAGGGCCTCGCTAAGTAGCTGAGGTCCTCTAGTCCACACCTCCTGAATGCTGGGATTACAAGTGAGTGCCACCACACCCGGCCAAATGTTGCATTTTAAAAGTTGCTTTTAGCTGGGCTTGGTGGCGCAGGCTTGTAATCCCAGCATCTGGGAGGCTGAGACAGGAGGATCACAGTTCGCAGACAGCCTCAGCTACTTAGTGAGGCCCTTTGCAACTCAGTGAGACTCTGTTTCAAAATAAAGACTAAAAAATAGGGCTGGGGGTGTAGTTCTGAGGTAGATGTCCCTGGGTTCCATCCCCAGTACTGAAAAAAAAAAATAAAATAAAAACATTAAATTTGCTTTTAATATTAGTTATAACTTGTTTCCTAATTAAATATATTTCAGGTGTTCTACTTTTTAAAGGACCAGGATTTATCTCTTTTGTCAACTCGTTATCAGTTTGCAAAAGAAATAGCCATGGCTTGCAGTGCTGCACTGTGCCCTCACCTGAAAACTCTGAAGAGTGATAGAATGAATAAAATTGGACTGAGAGTGTCCATCGACACTGATATGGTAAGGCATGCTTTTGTGGTGTGTTTTTAGATAAATGGATCATATATTAAAATAATCAAAAGATTTTGCTCTAACCTTTTATTTTGAAAAAGCTAACCAAAATGTATTGAGAATCAAAAGTGTGTTACACAATTCACATATATCATCTCAATTTTCACAACAAAGGGTAACATGCTTTTATAGATGGCAACACAGTAAATATTTTAGGCTGTATTTCTTTCACATTAACTGTGTTACAGTGAGAAAGCAACCACTGGCACTCTGCAAACAATGAGTGTGGCTATGACCCAGTGAAATTTCCTATGCCCACTGGGGCCAGATTTTTCCTATAGGCCATAGTGTGTGGACCCCACTCCATGACTTTCCTGATTTCTAGAGAGCAGCATTCACACTTAAATTTCATGTAATTGGTAGACCTTAGAGATATTAACTCCAGAATACAGTGTAAATAGTTTCCAGTAGAGCTAAGTAAGGCAACAGTCCTGGAAAGATCTCTTTTCTATCCTTAAGTCCCAACTCTTTCCCTACCTCCAGACTTTTCTTAGTCTTCCTTCCCTTGTCAAGCAATCAGTGTTGTTGTTGTTGTTATTATTATTATTATTATTATTAGTAGTAGTAGTAGTAGTAGTAGTACTGATTTTGTACTGAGGATTGAACCTAGGTGCATTCTATTTCTAAGCTATATTTGTAGCCTTTTAAAATTTTTTTATTTTTAAATATTTGTTTGTTTGTTTGTTTGTTTTGGTGGTACTGGGGTTCCTGGAAACCCTTCTACCTCTGGGCTACACTCCCAGACCTATTCTATATTTTTTATTTGGAAACAGGGTCTCTTAAGCCTGCAAGGCTGGCTTCAAACCAGCGCGATCCTCCTGTCTCTGCCTCCCAAGCGCGAGGATTACAGGCATGTGCCACCACGCCCAGCCAGACTTTTTTATTTTGAAACAAGGCTTTATTAAGTTTCCAAGAGTCTCCCTAAATTGCTGATGTTGGCCTCGAACCTGTGATCCTCCTAGGAGTCTCAGCCTCCCAAATACTGGGATTATAGACATGTACCACCCATGCCCAACTCTTTATGAATTCTTTGTGATCTTATGCATGCTCAAGCAAATAAATATGTGCTTGCTTGTGTGTGTGTGTGTGTGTGTGTGTGTGTGTGTGTGTGTGTGTGTTACTGGCAATCAAACCTAGGTCCTCATACATGCTAGGCAAGTACTCAACTATGTAGCTACATCCCAACCCTATTTTTAATTTAATTAATTAAAAAATGTTTTTGCAGTACCGAGGATAACCCAGGGTCATTCTACCTCTGAGCCACACCTCCAACCCTATATTTATTCTTTATTTTAAAATAGGGTCTCACTACTTTGCAAAGGACCTAAGTAACTGAGGCTGTCTGCGAACCGCAATCCTCCTAGCCTCCCAAAATGCTAGGATGACAAGCATGTGCCACCACACCTAGCTCCTATTTTTTTATTTTTGAAACAAGATCTCACTAAGTTGCAGAGGGTCTCACTAAGTAGCTGAGGCTGTCCACTAACCGTAATCTTTCTGTCTCAGCCTCCCAAGTACTAGAATTACAAGTGTGGGCTACCACACCCAGCTTTTTTCCTCCTCCTCCTCCCTCCTTCCTCCTTTCTTTTTTCTTCCTTCCTTCTTTCTTCTTCCTCCTCCTCCTCCTCTTTCTTCTTCTTCCTTCTTTCTTCTTCTTCCTTGCCCAGGCTGGGCTCAAATTTGTGATCTTCCTGCCTCAACCTCCCAAGTAGCTGAGATAAAAGGCATGTGCCCTAGCCCCACCCAGCTTGTCCTTTTCAAATCTTTTTTTTTTTTTTTTTTTTTTTTTTTTTGGTACTGGGGATGGAACCTGGGAACATTCTACCTCCGAGCTATACCCCTAGCCCAATTTTTTATTCTTTATTTTGAAACAAAGTCTCACTGAGTTGCAAAAAGCCTCACTAATCCTCCTGTCTCAGCCAAGTGGTGTGCCACCACACCCAGCTAAATCTCCCTTCTTTCATACCCTTCTTCGTCTTGCTTCTTTATCATGGAGCTGTTACATAGTATGGCATGTGAGATATTATATAAAAGTGCATATTCTTTAAACAGTTGCATAGTAGTTGGATGATAACTAGATCTCATGCTTCCTTTGTGTACATTGTTGAAAATTTAGATTTCAACAATATTTTGGTTTTTTTTTTACATAAGTGTGAATATGGCCATAAGGAAAATTCCTAGAAGTAGAATGGCTAAAGTCAAGTATGTGCTCAATAGCTATTACCCTGTTATTCCGCATAGAGGTCATGCCAATTTATATTTCATCCAGCAATTTCTGAGAGAGCTCTTTTGCCTATACCCTTATCACAACAGTATCTAATCAGACTGTGTGTGTGTGTGTGTGTGTGTGTGTGTGTGTGTGTGTGTGTGTTCGTTCCTCATGATCAAACCCAGGGCCTTATGCATGCCAGGTAAGAGATCTACCATTAAGCTATATTCTCAGCACAAACTTTTAAACTTTGACAATTTGATTTTTCATTAGAGTGATTAATCTAAATATGGGTGATTTCATATGCTGGTATGCTTTTCTCCAGCCAGAATTTGTTATATCCATACTTCTTACTGGAAAGAAGTTTTGTTGTCATTACACTGTTAAAACTCTTCTTTTCAGGGAAGTACCTGGTAATTATTGGTTATTTGATTACTTACTAATTGTTTCTTTTTAGTCAAATGTATTAAAATATAATTTCACCAGTAATATTAAATTATAATATTAAATACTATTGCAACACTTATAATCCCAGTACTTGGAAGGCTGAGACAGAAGGATCTCAGTTTGCGGACAGCCTCAGCTACTTAATGAGGCCTTCCTCAACTAGTGAGACCCTGTTTCAAAATAAAGAATAAAAAATGAAGCTGGGGTCGTAGCATGGAGGTAGAATACCCCTGGGTTCAATCCCCTGCACCACACACACACATATACACACACACACACACAAATACTATTGCAACAACAAAATTGAAATAGTAAGTTTTTTTTAATACCATGGTGTTTTTTGCTCAAGTAATGTTAGAAATTATTCAAAACCTCAGTCTTCCAGGGTATTTATGTACTTATTGAGAGGAAACTTAAGAATAAAATAGTGGCAATATTTATGGAATCTGTGGAGGGATAATTATAATTCATGTAATAGATAATCAAGAAAAATATGGGAGAATGTAAACCATTTTTATAAATAATGTATAAAGTATTTTATTAACCTGCTTAAGCTGAATATTTTTAAACATTTTTTTATCAGCTAAACAAATTTGTTGACTTTCTATAGTTATCTTATTAATATATTTTTTCCAGGTTGAATTTCAGGCAGGATCTGCGGGCCAGCTTCTTCCTCAGCATTATCTAAATGACCTCGATAGTGCTCTGATACCTGTGATCCATGGTGGGACCTCCAATTCTAGTTTACCGTTAGAAATAGAATTAGTATTTTTCATTGTAGAAAATCTTTTTTAGTGAAAGGATGTGTTGTATTATGTATTGCAAACTGATCTACTAAAACTAACTCCAGAATTAAAGCCAAAATGCCACAAACACTAAAAGTAACTGTTTGATGTCTGAAACCCATAAGCTTTGCTTTTTTGGTAGGAGTGAACTTTTAAAATCATTAGCACAATACTTAAATATCTAAAGTTTTAAGGGATCCACAGTTTTTGAAGCTTTACACTTAACACAAGGACTAAAAAGAAAGGGTTTCTTCTACCTTTAAGAAGTTTGTAGCATTTACTGTTATTTAAATGCTAAGCCAAAGTGTCTGCACTTAGTTATACCTCTTTATACCAAGAATGACTTTAATGAAGGCTCTTTTCAGATGTGACCTTATGAAGGAAATACCTGTTTTGTGTAAATGCCAGTTACAATGCTGGTTTTTAAAGTCTGTTAAAAATGTATGTCAGTGGCACAGACCAGTTTCAAGATCTTAGACTTATAATTCGTTGAATAAAGCCAATAATTTATTTGTTGAATTTGAATGGAGATCTACCTCCATGACTAGATAAACTATGGTTGTTTGATTAAAGTCAGAATTTTGCCTTTTTTCTTCTCAACTTATATATACATATATATATTATATATATACATACATAATTTTTTCCTGATTAAATGAGTATTCTTAAAATTGTGGGTGCTTCAGGAGTTGTGCTTCAATATTTAAATAATTGTTTTTATAGCAACATGTGATTCAGAATGTGTTTTATAAATCTTTAATAATTTATAAATAGGCAATATTTTTCTATCACAGTGCATTATTTTTCCTCCTTTTGTTCCAAAGTATACCACTGTACTTAACACTGACAACAGGCCAGATGACCCTTCAAGTAGTCATTATGTAGCAACAAATGAAGCCAAAAGAGGTTTCATTCTTCCATGTTAATCTTTAGGAATTCCTTGGCAACTCTGCATATTTTCATTAACACGAGAGTATTCTCTATTTTAATGAAATAATTACTTTTGCATAAGTTAAATTCTAGTTATTTTTATAACAGAATATTTAACATAACTGTTACAGAGCTTTTTACTTTATATAGGGAAAAAAAGACAAAGGGCATATTAGTCCCATCATTTAAGTTATATATAAAATCTAGCTATCCGAATGCATTTTTATTATTATGTGGAATATATATTTCTTTATATCAATAATATTCATTGTGTATCTGAAGAAATAGAAACTACAAGCTGGGCATGGTGGTGCACACTGTAATCCTGGTCCTTGGGGGTGAGACAGGAGGATTACAAATTCTCCGTCAGCCGCAGCTACTTAGTGAGACCCTGTTTCAAAATATAGAATAAAAAAATAAGGCTGGGGGTGTAACTCAGAGGTAGAATGTCCCTGGGTTCAATCCCAGTTCTGAAAACAAACTATACTAACTATCCCTGTTTTAGGAAAATATTTAGGAAGCATCTCTACTTACAAATGAAATCAAGTTTATAACTCAGGATCTGAGTTCTCAAAGTAGGAGAGACCAAGAAGTTTATTGTTTGAGCATATGATTCCTACTGACTCACATCTGTAATACTAGCAAAGACACAACTTAAAAGATAATATCAGTCTTCTGGGAATTGCTACCTTATAAACAATGTAAAACATTGCAGATATTAAATAAAATTGGCAACATCTGGTAACTTGTGAAAATTATTGAACTGGTAAGATAAAGACAACTGCATACCAAACTCAATCTTTTTTTTATAGTGTGTTTATTTTGCAGCATAATATCATTTATTTTGTAGTATAATTACACAGTGTATGAATACTGAACTTTAACCAAATAGTGGAAGGCTTTTCCATGAAGGAATAGCTTTGGATTTGTTTTCATATAGTCTCTATTGTCGGGTAAATTTGGAATTATGTGCCTTAGGTTTGGAGGCACACTTTAAAGTATTCTTTGTAGATGTATAATATATTCCTGAATGCATTTGCTACTTATTTGGTCATGTTCTTCACACTGTTACTTAATATGAAATTTTAGTTTTAAGGGTGAAGAAATACAATGGTTTTTTTTGCACTCCGTTTACAATGATCTATTTTTGTCTTACATCTTTTAATACACACTCTCTCTCTGAATTTTGAAATCTGAAGTATAATGCAGCCCATTTATTTTGTGCAACTGTCCAACAGATTGTTTTGTGTTTGTGTATGTACATTCTATGTACAGAGCACTTTATTAAGTTTAATTGGTTGAAAGTGAATAAAACAGTTCTTTCCCTCTTGGAGCTAAATATGTGAAACAGATAACATATAGCAAAAATTTTAAGTTGCTGTAATGAGTATATGAATCGTGACTGGGTGGTTGGAAAACAGGAGGATGGCCAAACAAATTAGGCAACCTGAGAACCTGTTAAATAGTAGGCATTAAACTTGTCTAGGCAAAAGTTGAAAATCTGAAAAATATGTACTATTGCATAAAGACTGAATTTTCCTATTTAAGACATTTACATTAAAGCATTCTATGGTGTTGTACGAATATTTCACTTTATAATTTTCATAGTAACCTAATAGTGTTGCAACTGCCTAAGCTTATAGTAGCCTAGGATATTTATTATTTGTAAATAAAAGCCAAAACTTTAATTGCAAGCATAAATTTGATAATATGACCCAGATTTTAAAAGAGAATATATTTTAATGAAATAAACTTCCAATTCATGCTAGGTTTTATTTTTGTGACTTAAAAATGTATATGTAATATGCACAAATACATGTAATACACAATTCCAAAATCAAAACAAATATTTAAACACCTACCTGGTATGTATCTACCCAGGTCTTCCCGTTCTTTGGTTTCAATGAGTAATTTTGTTGTTGTTGTTGTTGGTACTGGGGTTCCTGGAAGCCCTTCTACCTTCGGGCTACACTCCCAGACCTACTCTTTATATTTTTATTTTTATTTGGAAACAGGGTCTCTTAAACCAGCACAGCTGGCTTCAAACCTGCGCAATCCTGACTCTGCCTCCCAAGCACGGGGATTGCAAATGTGTGCCACCACGCCCGGCTCAAAGAGTAATTTATGTGCTACTTTTGTATGATGTCTAGATTTATGTGTAGTATTACCAAATACAAATATGTATATTACATATACATATACATGTTTTCTCTCTCTCTTTTTTTTTTTTTTTTTTTGAGTGTGTGTGTATGTGTATGTGTGATACTGGGAATGAAACCCAGGAGCCTTCTACCTCCGGGATACACTCCCAGACCTATTTTATATTTTATTTGGAAACAGGGTCTAAGTTGCTGAGAGCCTCACTGAGTAGCTGAGGCTGGCTTCGAACCTGTGTGGATGATCCTCCTGTCTCAGCCTCCCAAGCGCGGGGATTACAAGCATACGCCACCACACCCAGCCTCCTCATTTTTAAAGTATAAAATGCATTACTACAGCCGGGCATGGTGGCCCACACTTGTAACCCGCGCTTGGGAGGCTGAAACAGAAGGATCGCGCAGGTTCAAAGCCAGGCTCAACGCCGGGCGTGGTGGCGCACGCTTGTAATCCCCGCGCTTGGGAGGCGGAGACAGGAGGATCGCGCAGGTTCGAAGTCAGCCGCGCTGGCTTAAGAGACCCTGTTTCCAAATAAAAATATAAAAAATAGGTCTGGGAGTGTAGCCCAGAGGTAGAAGGGCTTCCAGGAACCCCAGTACCACCAAAAAAAAAAAAAAAAAAGCCAGGCTCAGCTACTTAGTGAGGCTCTCAGCAACTTAGCGAGACCCTGTTTCCAAATAAAATATAAAATAGGTCTGAGAGTGTAGCCCGGAGGTAGAAGGCCCCTGGGTACCATCCCCAGTACTACCACCAAAAAAAAAAAAAAAAAAAAAAAAAAAAAATTCATTACTACTGTTATAGTCACCATGTTTTACAAGAGGTCTTTTGAACTTATGTTCCTCCTAATTGAAATTTTATATCTATTGACCAATATCACTTCCCCTTTTTTGAACTAGGGATTGAACCCAGAGGCATTCTGCCTCCAAGCTATTTTTAATTTTTGAGGATCCTCCACACTGTCCTTCATAATGACTACTAATCTCCATTTCTTAATACCAAATGTAGCATAGTTTTACCATGTCAGTTACTTTGGTTGGACTATATAGTTTATGCTTAGGATTTTAAAGATTTCATTGCTTCTGTCAAAACACTTTTACTCAGCAACTGATAAAAGCATCTTAATTGCAAAATAAATCCATCATTAGAATTATGGCATATGTTTTGGAAGAACCACCTTTTCATGACAGAATTTTTTTATTGAGATACCTTACTGGCTATTTTTTATTTGTGCCATATTTTAATTTTTTTCCTACCAGGCACTAAGCCTGCTATAGAAATATATCTTTTACCATTTAATTGATTTAATTTATATTTTACCATTTGTTTTTTTACATCAGATTTTTAGTACTCTTAAATCTTAATATTTCATTTTGGATTTATCTTGGAATGATATGCACTTAGTATTAATACCGTTTGGAAAACATTTTCTGCATTTACACTGATAAAATTCAACTATAATTCCGTGAATTTTACAGTTGAAGAAATAAATCTAACTCAAGTGCTATAAGTTTTTGTGTGGTACCAGAGATTGAACTCGGGGGCATTCCACCTCCGAGCTACACACCCCAGCCCTATTTTTTATTCTTTATTTTGAAACAGGGTCTCACTAAGTTGTGAAAGGCCTAAGTAGCTGAGGCTGGCTTTGAACTTGCCATCTTCCTGTCTCAGACTTCCAAGTACTGGGATTACAAGTGTGTGCCACTACTCCCGGTTTTGTTTTGTTTTTTAACAGGTTCCCCTTAAATTGCTGGGGCTGGCCTCAAATATTAGATTCTCCAGTCTCAGCCTCTCAAATTCCAGTATTACAGTTGTGCACCATTTAGCCGCGCTATAAGAAGTTTCTAAATTTTATCTTCACACTGAAAACCAGTCAAATTGCTTGCTTCAGCCTCAAAGAGCGTGTTTATGTAAAAATTAAGTGAACGTGGCAACAAAGCTGCACTTTTTTTTTCCTAAACATGATTGACTTCAAAACTTAAGTCCTTAAAATTTAGTGTTTTCAGAAACCTAAGAAATCTCTTCTGATTGAGCTAGAGGATATCCGGAGTTTGTGAAAGCCTGATTGAGGAGAAAAATAATAACCCCCCCCCCCCCCAGTGTACAAAGACTTAAAAACATATTAGTCTGGAGGCTGGGCGAGAACAGCTACCTTTACTTAGTGTTATGTCAGGTAATGTGTTGCTATCCCAATTTTACCACGGGCAGCTTTAGTGGTGTTGGAGTCGCTGACATCAACAAGGTCCCTAATTCTGATGAGCCTGTCTCCGAGGGCTCTTCCAGTCCCTCTGGGCTGTAAGCTTGAGTCTCCAGGGGAACAGGGAGGCGATGGGTGAGATCCCTGCAGCTGGGAGTTTTCTGAGCGAACACTGCTAAGGAAAAGAAGTCCAGACGCAGCAACACTCCTCTTTATGAAGGAAACGATCCCAGGTCTTCTCGGGATGTTACTAAACTTAAAAAGAAAAATGTACCCGGTTTATCTGGATTCGCGTACCCTACACCAGCGCAGGCTTTCAATCCTCGGTCTTCATCACGCAGAGCTCCCTAGAGAACTAGTTCTCTGACCTTTCCGCCAGCCCTCGGCGGCGGGAACTGCGCGTGCGCGTGCGCGTGCGCGTGCGCGCCGCCCCTTCCGGCCCGGCTTCGCCCGCGAGCCGGAGCCCACGCGCGTCCCTCGTGGAGGAGCCGGGTTTCCACGCCGCCCGCGACCCGCCGGTGGCGTGCCGAGAGCGCCGCGCCTGCGCAGACGGCCGGCGTCCATCACCATGACAATGCCCGCTGGGGGCCCGGGTAAGCGGCGGTCCCCGAAGCTTCGGACCGAGCTGCTCCAGCGCGGGTGCGCTCCGAGGGTTCCGAGCCGCCGCCCCGCCCCCCGCCTTCGGGTCTCGGGGCCCCGCACATCGCTCCCCGCCAGGGCCTGGAGCTGAGCGGCTCCGGGCCGCCGCGCTAGGGCCAGGGCCGGCCGTGGTTCCCCGGGAAAAGTACCTGGGCGGCCCGACCTGCAGGGTTATTGCTTTCTCAGGTCTTGGTTGGGATGGAAGGAATGTGACACTTTGCAGTTCATTTCAGCAGGCCGTGGGCCGCGGCCGGGTGCGGATCTGCAGCGGCCGGCGATTTCCCGCCCTCTCCTGCACCACCTTGGGAAGCCGGTCTCTGACCCCTGGATTCCAAGGTGTTTTAAGCTACAGCCTTTCTGGGCTCCTTAAGGTTACAGAAGCAGGAGTAATTGCACTAGACAGTCTCCGTGACACATTGCTTTTTCAGTGTAGGTGTTTTCTTGATATAAACACAATACTGATGCAGGATAGAAGAAAAGAGGTAAAAAGGCAGAAAGGAAGAAGTAAAATAAAACTTTAAGAACCTGGTGCCAAAGCTCTTTATTCCCCAAACAGTTCTCTTTCCCAGGCCTAGTTATTTCAAATTCGTGGGAAATCTGTAAATCAAAAGAAGAAACTAGTTGCCCTGTGTACTCTTATCAAGATAGATATCTTAAGAAGCCTGTAATGTAGGAGACTCTCCAGCTTATCTTTATCAAGTAACAGAGACCACAGTTAGCCTAGGGACCCTGAGGAAGACCAGACCACCTAGAGACTACCAGACCGTCATCATCCTCACATACCTTCCCATAACCACGCTTCACCATGTTTTTCTTTAAAAGAATAACCAAATGCCGGCTGTGGTGGCGCACGCTTGTCATCCCCGCGCTCGGGAGGCAGAGACAGAAGGATCTCGCAGGTTCCAAGCCAGCACTGGCTTAAAAGACCCTGTTTCCAAATAAAAAGTATAAAATAGGTGTCTGGGAGTGTAGCCCGGAGGTAGAAGGGTTTCCAGGAACCCCACCCAGTACCACAAAAAAAATAACCATGAACCCCGAAAGTGCATGTTCCTTTTAAGATAATCCACCTTCTTCCTTTAATGTGTATTTACAACTTTCGTAAATCTGCCTCGGACTAGTGTGTGCTGAAATTCTTTTCCTTTGTGCAAGCCAAAGACCCTGCCAGTCCTCAGGTGGGTTTCCCTTTTTGGGAACTCTTTGGGTCCCTTATAGAATCAGGCTTCATCCCCTAACAATATGCAGTATTCATTATAGGATATTTTAAGTATATTGACATAGGGAAAAACCTCAATGCCAGTACTCAGAGGCAACATGAGTGGTAACCTTATTGTATTTTCTAACAATCCTGACTTTTATGAGGGATAAAATCATACACATATATGTTATCTTATTTGTAATAAGAATTTTATTGAGTAAATGGATGTGAAAATTTTTTTAAGGTATGTGCTAAGCACATAGGAAGATCACAGGTTCAAGACAAGCCTCAGCAATTTAGCAAACCTCTCTGCAATCTAGTGAGTGGGACCCTGTTTCAAAACTCAAAGGCTGAAGGTTTAGCTCATAGGTAGAATGCCTCTGGGTTCAGTCCCAAGTACCCCCCCCCACACACACACACGGCTGAAGCTGGCATAGAAACTGTCCTGTTTCAGCCTCCTAAGTACCGAGATTACAGGTGTTGTCACCATGCCCGCCCGGTTCCTTTTATTTTGAAAGTGGGTCTTACTCATTTGCCCAGTTTGGCCTCAGACTTGCAATCCTCCTGCCTCAACTTCCTTTCTGCTCAGCCTCCCAACTGACATTAATTACATTGTGATGCATGCCTGTATTTCCAGTACTTGGGAGGCTGAGACTGCAGGATCACAAGTTTGAGACCAGCATGCAGAAACTGAGTGAGACCCAAAACAAAAAATAAAATAGGTCTGGGGAGTAGGTAGAACTCTATCCACGCACACACACAAAAAGAGAAACTATGTAAGATGATTATGTTAGTCTGTTATAATATCTGACATGTTCGCCTTTGATATGCATAATAAAATTTATTTTTTTGTATATGGTACTGAGGGGTGGAACCCAGGGGCTTTCTACCTCCGGGCTACACCCCAGCTCTATTTTATATTTTATTTGGAAACAGGGTCTCACTAAGTAGCTGAAGCTGGCTTCAAACCTGTGCGATCCTCCTGTCTCAGCCTCCCAAGGGCTGGGATTACAAGCGTGCACCACCACGCCCAGATATAATAAAATTCATTTAAAAATTGTACCCCATACCGCCAGGCGTGGTGGCACACGCTTGTAATCCCCGCGCTTGGGAGGCAGAGACAGGAGGATCGTGCAGGTTCGAAGCCAGCCACGCTGGCGTAAGAGACCCTGTTTCAAAAATATAAAATAGGTCTGGGAATGTAGCCCAGAGGTAGAAGGGCTTCCAGGAACCCCAGTACCACCAAAAAAAATTGTACCCCATATAAAAACAACATTCTTTTTTATGTAACTACTGTTATTTTAGGATCTTGGAGTGAAAATGTACTGGAGTATTTTCTGAGAAATAATCAGATTACAATGGAAGATGGCGCTGAGATCATCTGGTACCACGCAGCTAACCACAAGGCGCAAATGAAGGAGGCACTGGAAAGTCAGTACTGTCTCTTCTGTTTCTTTGCATAGTCTATTAGTTCAATGCCTTTTCATATCTAGTAAAAAAAAAAAATGTTCTCAGGTTTTTTGTTAGATTATATTAGGATTGATCTGTCAATTTTACTGGACTAGGGAGTGTGTTCTCTCTGCTCCCACCTGAACAGTGGGGAGCAGCCATCTGGATGCTTATAATTGGTCAAAGGGACTTTTTATTTTTTATTTTTGCTTCAAAGGAACTTTTGAAAAAATTCTAATTTGGAGATGATGATGTAGTTAGAAATTAGCAGACTTATTTAGCTTTCAATGAAGTTGTGTACTCTGGCTTTTATAGGTGATAGTATTTTGAGCCCATTTGCTAATTTGGGTTTTTTTAATTTTTTTTTAGTGTGTGCATGTCTGTGTGGTACTAAGTATTAAATTCAAGGGTTCTTGACTTCTAAGCTACACCCCAGCCCATTTTATTTTTTATTTTTATTTTTTTGTGGTACTAGGGATTGAACCCAGGAACATTCAGCCATTGAACTATACCCCTACCCCTATTTTATATTTTATTTTGAAATAGGGTCTTGCCCGGCATGGTGGCACACACTTGTAATCCCAGCATTCAGGAGGCGGAGACCAGAGGAGAATTGCAGACTGCACAGCCTTAGCTACTTAGCGAGGCCCTTCACAACTCAGTGAGACCTGTTTAAAAAAAAAAAAAAAAGACTAAAAAAATAAGGTTGAGGTTGTATCTCAGAGATATGATGCCCCTGGGTTCCATCCCTGGTACTGCAAAAAAAAAAAAAAAAAAAAAAAGGGGGTCTTGTTAAATTCTGAGTGTCTTGCTAAGTTGCTAATGCTGGCCTCCGACCTGTGATCCTCCTGCCTTAGCCTCCCAAGAACTGAGATTACAGACATGTGCTACCGTACCAGGTTGGCTATCTTTTTTCTTAGAATCCATTGGAGAATAGGGTACTGCTTATTGGAGCCTTCAAACCGCCTCAACAGCCTGAAGGCCCTGCACAAACCAGCCTGATTCTCTGAGCACACCTGGTAGTGTGTTTGTGTTGCATCATGCTGGCCTTAGAGTTCTTGCATGGCTGAGCTCCTCGCCTCCTCAGGCTCATGTGCGTTTTTTGCTGGAATGCTAAGAGCATTCCACACTTTGCCTGACCAGCTTTTTACACTTTTTGGTATCAGTTGAGGAGTCACATCTTTTGGTTTTTGTTTTGTTTTGTTTTGTTTTGTTGATACTGGGAACTGAACTCAGGGACATTCTACCTCTGAGCTACACCCCCAGCCCTATTTTATTTTTATTTAAAAATAATGTCTCGCTAAATTGACGAGAGTCTTACTACTTGCTGAGGCTGTCCTTTAACCTGGGATTCCCCTGTCTCAGCCTCCCAAGTACTAGAATTACAAGCGCCCACCACCATGCCTGGCTTTAGCTACTTCTTTAAATGACTTTTCCTGAATCCAGAATCAAAATTCAGGATAGCTCTTTGTACTTTTCTATTCTTTCACTGAGCATATTTAAATCTATTGCATTAACCATTTTCTTTTTTCTTCTTCTTCTTTTTTTTTTTTTTGGTGGTACTAGGGTTCCTGGAAACCCTTCTACCTCCAGGCTATACTCCCAGACCTATTTTATATTTTTATTTGGAAACAGGGTCTCTTAAGCCAGCACGGCTGGCTTCAAACCTGCGCGATCCTCCTGTCTCCGCCTCCCAAGCGTGGGGATTACAAGCGTGCGCCACCACGCCCGGCAACCATTTTCTATTTAATATAAGTATATTAAGGTTCCAAATACTTTTAGAAATATGATAAAATATCATTCAGCATATTTTAAAGATTTATTTATGTTCAAACAAATATCATTCATTCCTTTTTATGAACTAATCATTCCAGTGTATGGATATACCACATCTTGTTTATAAATGTATCAACTGATAAACATTTGAGTCATTTTCATTTTTTTTACTCCTATGAGTACTACTATTATGATTGTTCATGTATAAGTTTTTGGTCATGTTTTCAGTTCTTTTGCATTATATATCTAGGAGGAGAAAAGCTGAGTCATGGTAATTATATATTTAACTTTTTAAGGAACTGCCAGACTTTTACAAAATGGCTGCACCTTTTTACATTCCCACTGGTAGTGTGGATAAGGGTTCCAATCTCTCCACATCTTTGCCAACCCTTGTTATGGTGCTAATAGCCATCCCAGTGTGTGTGAATTGGTATCTCATTGTGGTTTTGACTCATGTCTCCTGAAAGAGTAATGCTGTTGAGCATCTCTTTGTGTGTTTATTGGCAAATAGCTCATATTTGCAGCTGAGTAGTTTCCTCAGACTGTTTCCTGCCTGAGAAATTTGAGAACCTACAGACCTCTTTTCATTTTGAACTATCTCTGTTCCTTTTTGTCCAAGTGGATAAATCTCCAATAAAATTGTAGTAGGTTTCTTATATATCAAAGTATAGACCACTCCCTTAATTAAAAGCCATACCCCAGATATCTTTGAGTGGTCTTCTCTGCTTTTCTCTGCAAGTTCAGTGCTGTAGACAATTCTAGAATTCTTTTTATCTATGTGGATACATGAGGCCCCATCCTTCTGTGGTCCTAACAAATGGTCTTGTAGTGACACCTTTGGCTTGATATTGACTTATTTTCCTATGGTGCTGTGTTTAAATATTTGTTCCCTCCAAAACTCATGTTGGTTTTTTTTTTATACTTTTATTGATGCGTTATAGTCTCATAGTCTCACAGCATAATGAAGTTCATAGGGACAGTGACAAATACACACAGAACTTGGTGAGTTTCTCCATCCCTCTTCCCTCCCCCCTTCCCCATATAGGATACTGAGATTGACATCAGTATTCTCACATATGTCAGTAGAATTGTTTCCTTTATTAATTCTTCCTTTGCCCCCCAATCCCCAAAAACACCTCCCTGGCTCCACTGGAGTTTCTCAAACTCTATCTAAAGTCTCTCTTATGTCCCAGTTCTAGCTTCTGCAAATGAGAGAAAACATATAATCCTTCACTTTCTTTGACTGGCTGATATCACTTAACATATTCTCTAAGTCTGTTCATTTTCCCGCAAATGACATAATTTTGTTCTTTATTGCTGAATAGAATTCCCTTGTGTGTATATCCTATAATTTTGTGATCCATTCATCTGTTGATAGACACCTGGGTTGGTTCATTGATCTGGCTATTATGAGTTGTGCTACTAAAGACATGAATATAGATGTATTACTATAATATTCTTTGGAAAGATACCCAGGAGTGGTATAGCTGTTTTGTACGGTGGACCCATTCCCAGTTTTCTGGGGAATTTTCACAATAATCTCCATAGCAACTGTACTAATTTGTAATCCCATCAACAGTATAGAAGAGTTCCTATTTCCCCATATCCTTGCCAGCATTTATTGTTTTTTGACTTCTTGATGATTGCCATTCTAATTGGGAATAGATGGAATCCCAGTGGAGTTGTGATTTGCATCTCCCTGATTGCTAATGATGTTGAACAATTTTTCATGTATATATTAATAATTTGTATTTACTTGCCAATGTAATGATATTGGAAGATGAGGCCTTCAAGTGCTGGGCTCTGTACCAGCAGGGCATGGGAGGATGTGATGAAATAAAGGTTCTTGAGACTTCATTCCTGGTCTTGAAGAGGTGAGGAGGGAGAAGGCAAGAGAGCCAAACTCTCTGAGAAAAACTCACCTCTTCCTTTTATTACATTTTACAGAATTAAAGTTGGGTCATAAATCATAAATTGTCTTTGGCTAAGGAGTAGAGCATTGTGTCAGGAATGCTTTAGAAAATGAGTTAGTATCTAGCAGTTTTGCAAGCACGGCAGAGGTTGCTGTCCTCAGCTCCCTCCTTAGGGGGTCTCCCACTTTTAAGCAAAGCAAGCAAAAGGTGTAGTAAAACAGGAGGAAAGAGATTAAATAGCATTGAGGTCACTGTCTTCAGTTCCCCCCAAAAAGGCAGCTGTCTGGCAAAGCAAACAAGAAGCTATAAACCCTAAGCCAATATTTTTTAGACTTAGAACAGTTTCCCATATTTAAGGTGATTAGGTCATGAGGTCTAAGCTGAAAATATATCCTCTATATGCTACTTAAGACCTGAACAGTTACTTATTTAGATTATTTCTCTCTTTTCACTTAATTATCTTAGGCAATTACAAAAAAGCCAATTGGGAGCCAGGCATGATGGTACACACCCATAACCTGGTACTTGGGAGGCTGAGACTGGAGGATCACAGGTTCATGGCCAGCCTTGGCAACTTAGTGAGGCCCTCAAGAAACAAGAAGGGCTGGGGGTATAGCTCAGAGGTAAAATGCCCCTGGGTTTAATCCCTAGCAACAAAGAAAAAAAGAAAGAGAGAGAGAAAGAGGAGAGGGAAAGAGAAAGGAAGGAAGAGTCCAGTTAGCACTTTCAACATTCTCCTTGGAAACCTCCTTAGCCAAATCACCAACTTTATTAGGTATCATCCTTGTCTTCCACCAGTTGCTGTAAGTGACAATGTTGCCAAATGTTTTCTTTTCTTTTCTTTTCTTTTTTTTGGAGGGGTGGGGGGGTACTGGGCGTGGAACCCAGGGGCTTTTCTACCTCCAGGCTATACTCCCAGACCTATTTTATACTTTATTTGGAAACAGAATTTCACTAAGTTGCTGAGAGCCTCACTAAGTAGCTGAGGCTGGCTTCAAACCTGTGTGACCCTACTGTCTCAGCTTCCCAAGCACTGGGATGACAGGCGTGCGCCACCAACCTGGCAAGTTTTACCACCATATAAAACATCATCTGTTCTCAAACCTGGAATAAGTATGTCCACACCTCTTTTCCACCTTCCATGAACGGCTCTCTCCCTACCTTTGTCTTCACCAGGTCCCAAAGCCAGTGCCACACGTCCCAGGTTTGGTAGTAACACTCCACTTCCAAGTACTTATTTCTGCTTATCTATTGCTGTACAATTAACTCCTACAAACGTAGTAACTTAAAATCACATGGCTTATTATTTCTTGGGATTTTGTGGATAGCTGGCAGGTTCATCTGTTGCATGTGGTATAAGTTGGGGACATTCATGTAGCTGCATTCAGCTGGGCGCTCAGATGGGACTGGGAATTGCAGCATGACCTGAGTCATGTGTCAGAGGTGGTAGTGCCATCAGGTGGGAAGTCTTAGTTCTCTTTCCAATGGATGCTTCTCTCTGTCTGTTCTGAGTTCAGTAATTGCTCCTGAACTTCTGGTGAGATGGTGGCTGGCTGGACTTCAAGAGGGAGAAAGAAGAAGCTGCCAGGTGTTATAAGAGTTCCAGAACAGTTTTATTTCTACTACTTTCTGTTGGTCAAATCAGGTCACAAGACTAGCCTTGTTTAATGAGAAGGGAAAGGTGGGAAGAGAGATTGCATGTTGGGGGGAAGTACTGGCTGCCATCATTGGGATCCATGTACCATGAACTGCTTAAACACATTCACACTAAGTGACCAGGGAGTTCGTTACATGTTCAAAGGATGCATGCTTTTAAACAATCACTGAGCTGGGCATGGTGGTGCATGCTTGTAATCCCAGTACTTGGGAGGCTGAGACAGGAGAATTGTACCTTCTTTGCCAGCCTCAGTGACACAAGGTCCTCCACAACTTAGTGAGACCCTGTTTCTTTTTTAAAATTTTTATTATTATTATTATTATTATTATTATTATTATATTATTATTATTATTATTTGGTGGTACTGGGGTTCCTGGAAACCTTTCTACCTCTGGGCTATACTCCCAGACCTATTTTATGTTTTTATTTGGAAACAGTCTCTTAAGCCAGCGCGGCTAGCTTCAAACCTGCATGACCCTCCTGTCTCCACCTCCCAAGCGCAGGGATTACAAGCGTGCGCCACCACGCCCAGCGAGACCCTGTTTCAAAATAAAAATATAAAATAGGACTGGGAGTATAGCTCAGAAATAGAAGACCACTGAGTTCCTTCCACAATGCCACAAAAATAAAATAAAATCAACAGTCGCTGAGTTGTAAGTCAAAGAAATGAATTTTAATGTAGACTTTCAAACTTGAGCAACAAACACCCATAGTTTTTAATTGGTGGATTGAAAAGATAAAAATATTATCTATTGCTAAAAACTTCAATGAATACTTATAGACTTTATAATAAGTTTATATTATAGATTTATATAACTTTATATAATGTAAAGTAATTATTACTTTGTAGACTCTCTTTGCTTAGGTATTGGAAAAAAATCATAAATATGACAACAGGTTAGGAGCTCTGTGACCTGAGGAAAGTCATTTAGCTTCTTGGCATGTTTATTCATCTATTAAAAAATATAAAGACCACGCCGGGCGTGGTGGCGCACGCTTGTAATCCCCGCGCTTGGGAGGCAGAGACAGGAGGATAGTGCGGGTTCGAAGCCAGCCGCGCGCGCTGGCTTAGGAGACCCTGTTTCCAAAATGAAAATGTAAAAATAGGTATGGGAGTGTAGCCCCAAGGTAGAAGGGCTTCCAGGAACCCCAGTACCACCAAAAAAAAAAAATATATATATATATATATATATAAAGACCAAATATAGTAGCTGACACGTAGTACTTACTCATTAATTATTAGTTTTCTTTCTTTCTTTTTTTTCTTCCCCAAAAGAGAGATGGCATCTCCCGCAGTTCTGCCCCTGGACTTATTAGCATTAACGGAAGTTCTCCTATCTGGACAGGTGCTGCTCACATGATAGAGGCTGATGTTCTTCTTCCAAGTGATGAATCAGAACATGGGCAACCAATCATGGCCCATCCTCCTGAAACAGACAGTGATAACTCGCTCCAGGAGTGGCTGGCTGAGGTTATGAAAAGCAATAAAGGCATCAAACTGGATTTCAAGAGGTATTTGTACAAACATGCTTCTGGTTGTTATAGAGTAACTTTGGGAGAAAAATTAATAGTCACACATATCTGTGCCTGACTGCCTATTTTTGTGCCTTATCTAAAATGAAAAATAAAATTGTAGATTCTAATATGTTTCAGGAATATAACTAAGACACACTTGAGCTGCTTGCTAAAATTGTTTCTTGAGAACTCTTTGAGGTTAAAGCTATTTTTTAATGAAGGAGTCCATAAGTGACCACTCTGATAACAAAATGGCACATTTAAATTCTTTTGTTAAAGAGTTGTTTGGGAAGGAAAGATTAGGAAAATTTTATTGAAGTAGTTAATACATATCCAATTTGATTTTTATATTTATAAAGGGACTCATTTGGAATTCTTCAATAACCAAAGTGCTCCTTCTATTCTGGACCTGGCATGGTGGCGCATACCTATAATCCCAGTACTTGGGAGGCTGAGACAGGAGGATGGCAGGCTAGTGTGTGGTGACTTAGTGAGACCCTGTTTAAAATTTGAAAATATAAAAAAAAAGGGGGGCTGGGAGTATAAATCAGAGGTAGAATGCTCCTATGCCCTCGTGTTCAATCTTCAGTACCACTGCCAAGAAAAACAGAGAGAGAAAGAGAGAATGAATTAAATAAATTAATACTTTGGTGGCATTGATAACAGAGAGTAATATCAAATGTCCTTCCCTGTGGATAGGGAAGGAAATTTTGCTTTTATAGTATTTTGGCAGTGTAAAAATTATATTTAGATAATTTTTATATATATACTGTGATACCAGAAAAGCTCATCACAAGCCCCATGAAGGCTACTTCTATTGAAATCCAGGATTGAGGGTAAACCTACCTCATGTCTGAGTCACATACATTTTTTTTTTTTTTTTTTTTTTTTTTTTTTTTGGTGGTACTGGGGATGGAACCCAGGGGCCTTCTACCTCCGAGCTACACTCCCAGACCTATTTTATATTTTATTTGGAAACAGGGTCTCTTAAACCAGCTGAGGCTGGCTTTGAACCTGTGCGATCATCTTGTCTCCGCCGCCTCCCAAGCGCAGGAATTACAAGCATGTGCCACTACGCCCGGCTTATTTTCTTTTTTCTAAGATACACCCCCAGCCCTATTATTTTGATTTATTTTGAGACTGGATCTCGCTAGGTTAATGAGAGTCTCACTGTTTGCAGAGGCTGTCCTCGAACCTGTAATCTTGCCTCAGGCTCCCAAGTACTGGGATTACAGGTGTGTGCCACCATACTCAGTAGGTTAATCTTACAGGTTTGGAAGAAAGTCAGATTAGAAATAGTAAGATGTTTAGCCAGGAGTGGTGGCACATCCTTATAATCCCAGCATTTGGGAGGCTGAGACAGGAGGATCCCAGTTTGCGAACAGCCTCAGCTACTTAGTGAGGCCCTCTGCAACTTAGTGAGAACTCGTTTTAAAATAAAGAATAAGAAATAGGGCTGGGGTGTAGCTTTTGAAGGTAGAATGCTCCTGGGTTCCATCCCCAATACTGAAAAAAAAAAAAAAATAGTATGATTTTCAAGTAAACTTTGCCTGTAGAATTAAAAAAAATAAGGTAGACTGATTAAAACCTTAATGTTTTAACATCTGTAGGTACCAGCTAGAATCGACACAGGGAATGAAAAGGACAAAGAGAAAAAATGAAGCAGGTTTTCAATTTAAACTAACGGAAATATCCTTGTGTCTAGTTTCCAGAATAGGAAGCTAGGTAATAGTTTCATAGTCAATAGGTTATTAGGTTACAGTAGAAGAAAAAAGATAGGGAACTTGTACAAGCTTGGAGGAAATAGTTTTATGCTTTCCAGTCATTCTTAGAAATGTATTTATTTAGGTCTCCAGGCTCACCCAAGAATACATGGGGGGAAAAAAAGTACTCTTCTTTTTTTCTTTCTTTCTTTCTTCCTTTCTTTTCCTTTTTTTTTTTTTTTTTTTTGTGTGTGTGTGTGTGTATGATACTAGGATTGAACGAACCCAGGGGCATTCTACCTCCAAGCTACACTCCCAACCCTATTTTATTCTTTTATTTTTGAAACAGAGTCTCACTAAATAGCTGAGGCTGGCTGTGACCCTTCGATCCTCCTGTCTCAGCCTCCCAAGTACTGAGATTACAAGCGTGCATCACTACACCCAGCTAAAGCTGGTCTTTTCTTTCTTGAGAGCCTTGAATTGGTGTTGGAAACACAGTGCGTGGACACACTTGATGCTTCATGAGTATGCACGTGCAGGCTTTGAGTGCACTTCATTTATGGTCTCATTTGTACCCCCTCTAATGAGCAGATAGGTGTGTCTTCTCATAGTTTCACACTTACTTATCCTAATATCCTTGACACCTCTATGTGGTTCACAAGTTGTGGCAATATCCACATATTCTAGAATCTTTAAATTCCTTTCATGAATACTAAGTATAAATCAACATTTTATTTATTTATTTTTTGCGGGTCTGGGGATGGAACCCAGGGGCATTCGACCTCCGAGCTATACCCCCTGCCCTATTTTTTATTCTTTATTTTGAAACCGGGTCTCACTGAGTTGCAGAGGGCCTCACTAAGTAGCTGAGGCTGTCCGCGAACCGCGATCCTCCGGTCTCAGCCTCCCGAATGCTGGGAATAAATCAACATTTTGAGGTATGGTCTATGTTAGCTTTTCCCTTTGATACCTTGTGACCTTTGATTTTATTTAACTCAGGCATTACTGGATTATATTTTAATAATATATCTGAGAACATTAAAACCACAAGTCTTTTGATTAAAATCACTTATTTTTGGCTGTAGGAATATCTCTCATTGGTAACACACTATGTTTTTAGTCTGGCAGCTGTGGAGCCATCCATGAAGCTCTTGGAAAATGTGAAGAGGCACCTGAGGCGTCCCGTGTGGGTCAATGCCGATGTTCTTCCTGGTCCAAATGGAAGTAGCAGAGTCGTAGATGCAAAACCATTTATAGACACCGTGACATCCTTCTTTCCAGATGTGACGCTTTCCCTGGGTTGGACCACGGGATGGCATCCTGAGAAAGTCAATGAAGGTGATAATTCTAATTAAAATATCTTCCATTTATAAAATAATATCTTTAGTGTAAAGCCTTCTTATTCAGCGAATGTTAAAAAAGAGTTTATAGTCATATAAATATAGTTTCTGTTAACAATCCCTCCTAACAATAAAAGTATCATTTTATACACCTTTAAAAAAAGCAGAACATTTCCCTTCTCTTCCTCAGGCAAACTAACATATTCACTTAGGACTTCTGTAAGTATTCCTTGACCTTCAAATACATTTTATAGCATATTTTTGATAAGAGTTTAGGGTGCTTAAAACATTTTTTCTTCTGATGCTGTTTATAAAAAGGCAAGTGTGTTTTCTGTTACATCTTATGATTTATGAAGTCAATTTTACATTTTAGATAAAATTTACATGAAATTCAGACTGGTCAAAAAGAAAACTGATTTGAAGTTAATTATCACTTAAATAACTAGTAAATAACCTATTAAAGCTTTTCTTGGAAGAAAAAACACAAGAAGAAAATCTCAGTTTATATTAATGACTCATGTATACCTCAGAAAAGAGGCTTAAAATCTTTAAAGTAAATGAAATAATGTCATATTTAGTATTTTTGCACTTGAGAGAATAATAAAATCAGCGCGTGTGTGTGTGTGTGTGTGTGTGTGTGTGTGTGTGTTGCTAGGGATGGAACCCCAGGTCTCACACATGCTAAGTTCACACTCTACCACTGAGCTACAACCCTAGGTGTAATAAAACCCTCTTGCTGTTTTAAACTGTTGTTGAATTTGTTCTAGGTCTTTTGATTTTTTTCATCTACATTTTCTACTCAAAATAATTTTTTTGGGCTAGGGATGTAGCTTGATGGGATAGTACTTGCCTAGAATGTACAAGGACCGAGGTTCATTCACCAGTACTGCAAAAGTTATATTTTTAAAAATTTTTTCTTACATTGTGATTTATTTATTTATTTATTTATTTATTTATTTATTTATTTATTTATTTATTTTGGTGGTACTGGGGTTCCTGAAAGCCCTTCTGGGCTACACTCCCAGACCTATTTTTTTTTTTTTTTAATTTTTATTTGGAAACAGGGTCTCTTAAGCCAGCACAGCTGGCTTCGAACCTGCGCGATCCTCCTGTCTCCGCCTCCCAAGTGCGGGGATACAAGTGTGCGCCACCACACCCGGCATTAAGTGATATTTTAATTCTCTCAATATGAATAGAAATTTTTATGAAGTGTTTATGAATTTACCTGTAACTTATCTAGATTTACCTACTCATAGGGTAATTTAGTTTTAATTCAATTGACTTTCAAGATTTCAATCCGAAACTTAAATTTCTCTCTTTTCATTTCAGGATACAACTGGACAATGGTGAAAGAGATGGAATATCTATGCAATGGCCTGAGCCAGCCTGTAACATTCCCTGTCAGAGCAGCATTAGTCAGGCAGTCTTGTCCTCAGTTACTTTGGCTTTTAAAGAAATCAAACAGGTATGTACCAGTTTAACAATAACAATATCAGGTGTAGCCGGGCGTGGTGGCGCATGCTTGTAATCCCAGCATTTAGGAGGTTGAGACTGGAGGATCACGGTTCATGGATAGCCTCAGCTACTACTTAGGCCCTCTGCAATTTAGTGAGACCCTGTTTCAAAATAAAGAATAAAAGATAGGGCAGGGGGTGTAGCTCGGAGGTCGAATGCCCCTGGGTTCATCCCCAGACCCACACACAAAAAAAAGATATATCTATATAGATATATAGATATATATCAGATGTGCATGTGAGTGTGTAAGACACAGAGAAAGAAAGGAAAATTTATTATGGAAGACAGTGCTGTGAGAGAGAAAGATACTGATACCGAGAAGGAATGAAAGCAGTGTCTAAGCCGGGCCTGGTGATGCACGCCTGCATTCCCAGTGCTTGGAAGGCAGAGCCGGAGAATTGCCGGTTCCAGGCCAGCCTCAGCAACTTAGCAAGGTCCTCAACAAGTTAATGAGTTCATGTTTCAAAATAAAATAAGAAACACACACACACACACACACACACACACACATACACTGAGAGAAAACAGTATCTAAGTGCATAGATTCCATCACTATGTTGAAACTCCTTGAAGAACCTTTACTTTCTCAGCGTAGTATCTTTCACCCCTATTCCACACAAAAGTTTGTGCATGTAGAAGGAGTGCAGTAAATGTTGTCAGCTTTTTTATTATTCTTACATTCACAAAAAGTTATGAGTAGACAGTTTCTATTTGACTTCCATCATAACTTCAGAAATCTTTTTCATATAAAAGCTTATCTTAATATATAATAAAAATCACTTGGACCACCTATTAAATATTAAAATGTATTATAAAGGCCCAGACATTAAAACAATTTGGCACCACTTTTAAATAGTCCAGCTAATAGAAAGTTCTGTAATGAATCCAAATCTATTATGGAATTTAGTGTAGGATGAAGCTGGCATTGCAACTCATTATAGCAGTTCAGTAACATGTTCAGATTGCAGTTAATTGTGTTAGAAAAACAAAGCTAATGCTCTCCTTAGTCCTTCAATAATAAATCCTAGTTGAATTAAAGATTTGAACATCAAATAGTAAATGCGTAAAGAAAAAACATGGGATGATTTTTAAATATAGTTTCAGAATAGAGAAGGCCTATTTCCTCAGTACTAAAGATACAAACCCAAAAGTTATAAAAGGAAATTTTGATACATTTGAATATATAAAAATGGAAAGATTCTGGTAAAATATCCTCATAATATATGAGAGACATGTAAGGAATTCTTTTTTTTTTTTTTTGTGGGTCTGGGGATGGAACCCAGGGGCATTCAACCTCCGAGCTACACCCCCTGCCCTATTTTTTATTCTTTAGTTTGAAACCGGGTCTCACTGAGTTGGAGAAGGCCTCACTAAGTAGCTGAGGCTGTCCATGAACCGTGATCCTCCAGTCTCAGCCTCCCGAAGGCTGGAGGAATTTTTACAAATTATTTTTACAAATTATCCAGAGCAACACAGGTTAATAATTCACCATGTTAGAGAGAATAACAGAAATAGACATGCATCCATTATTGGCAAGAGTGTAAACTGATCGATAATTTGCTTGAAGATAAATTTGGTACACACATATGAATTTTATCAGTGAGGACTTAGTAATAGATGTCCACATAAGCACAGAGATAGTATTTGTAATTGTGAAAGACTTGAAATGTTCTAAATATCTATCAATCCGAAACTGGTTGAACAAATATGGTATCCACACATGACAGAGTATTATAGATAAACGCAGTAGACCCTATATTTTAAATTGGAATGGTCTTAGGATAATATTGCCACATGAATGAATTAAGGGACAGATTGAGAGGTGTATCATTATCCCATGTGCATGGTATGTGTAACAATCCGTAGTAAATGAGTTGAATTTAGAATCATTTGAATCGGTGGCTGCCAGAATTACGTCTAAAGAGAAGCATTAGCCAGTCCCAGACTCTGTAGTGGTCAGGTTCTTAATTCACTGAGATGAACTCTGGCCAACTTCAGCAGGGAAGAGATTTATTGAACTATGAGAGGACTGTCATTCTTGGTAGTCTTCCGAGTAGACATCCTCGTGTGGCAAATGCATCATTTGTTTATCAATTCCGCTGCTAGTTTGGTTTGTCATTAGTGTTGGAGGACTGTACTGGAATCAAATAGCATATCACATTAATTTTTAAAAGTTTATTGTTGGGATAAGACATTATGTTAAATTTTAATATGCTTTTATTGATACATTATAATCTCACATCTTAATGTAAATAATGTTGACAGTAACATACATGCACACAGCACATTGCCATATGTTAAATTTTAAAACTTAAAATTCTCATCGAGAACTCTAGAGTCCCTGAGAATATATCCTCATACCTCTATCCGAGAAACATTTATAATACAGATGGACTGTATTTTTATGGAGAGATAGTACTCACATTATCATGTGCACAAGCACCGTGAGATTATGGCTCTTTAGTGGGAAATTTCTACTATGACTAAATTATATTCATGTGCATTTTGATATGCCACAGTGATTTTCAAATGGTCATGTTCAAGCCTAATGGAACTTTCAACTTACAGAAGAGGTACCTCATAAGGACGTTCATAAAAAAGAAGTCTTTTAAATATAATCCTAATGAGCTTTGTAAAAATTGAGTAAACACAGAATATTTTGTGAATGTGATAAAAGGATATTAATTGCTGACTGTACATCCCAGGGCTATTCAATGTGATAGTTTAAGAAATTTTAGAACCTTTTTTTCTTATTAAGTAGAAATTGTAGCCGGGCGTGGTGGCGCACGCTTGTAATCCCCGCGCTTGGGAGGCGGAGACAGGAGGATCGTGCAGGTTCGAAGCCAGCCGCGCTGGCATAAGAGACCCTGTTTCAAAAATATAAAATAGGTCTGGGAGTGTAGCCCGGAGGTAGAAGGGCTTTCAGGAACCCCAGTACCACCCAAAAAAAAAAAAAAATGTATGTTTCTTAAATACCGTGTTAGGCCTGTCAAACTAGGAGGTATTGGTTATACAGAAATTATTTTTTCTAAAGTTTTTCACATGTAAATAGGTTATAACAAAATGTATTGAACTAGGGAATTCTCTACAGTAAAGGTAACATAATTTCTTTTAAAGCAAGCTTTTTTCATAATAAAGTATATCTCAAAGATGCTGAGATACTTTTTAGAAACAGTGAATGTGATTATTTTCGCTCTTTCTTCTGGATCTATATAATGAAGTAGTAAAGATAAAAAATTCATTAATCCCTGATGGATATTTTCACAGTAAGGAATAGGTTTGACATGGTTGGGGAAATTTTTTTAAATAATAAATTCTAGGGCTGGGCATGGTGGCACATGCTTGTAATCCCAGCGCTTGGGAGGCAGAGATAGGAGGATCGTGCAGGTTCGAAGCCAGCCTCAGCTACTTAGGCTCTCAGCAACTTAGTAAGACCCTGTTTCCAAATAAAGTATAAAATAGGTCTGGGAGTATAGCCTGGAGGTAGAAAAGCCCCTGGGTTTCACCCCCAGTACCACTAAATAAATAAATAAATAAATAAATAAATAAATTCTAATATCACAAACTATAAATTACTAGTATTAACAATATTGATATAGACTAATATATAAATATGCTTACAAACCTTAATCTCTTAAAATGATTTAGAAAGCATTTTTAGGATTTTTTTGGTTCATAACTTATCATCAGAAATATTAACTATTGTAGAACTGTATTTTATTAATAATAAAGAATTATAGTGGATAAGATGCCAAATAACAAATAGTATTTCATTATGTGTTCATGTTTATGAACTAAGTATTGTGTTTTTGTTTTTTGTTTTTGAGGGTCTAGAGATGGAACCCAGGGGCATGCAACCTCCTAGGTACACCCCCAGCCTTATTTTTTTACTCTTTATTTTGAAACTGTGTTTCACTGAGTTGCAGAGGGCCTCACTAAGTAGCTGAGGCTGTCTGCAAACTGCCATTCTCTGGTCTCATCCTCCTGAATGCTGGGATTACAAGTGTGTACCACCATGCCTGGCTTAAGTATTGTTTTAATTGTAATTGTTTTTCCATGTATTGTCTCAACCTTCACTTGTACTTGTGCATTTGTGTTTAAAACTTTTTTTGTATGAAAATGCTTTTATCTAGTTTTTGCATATAAATAAAATTGCCTAAAGCCTGAAAGTCTCTATGGGGAGCTTTAAGCTCTTTTTAGTGATGTGATACAGACAATTCCCCCTTCTCAGTTCATCTCTTAAATATATGAAACTAGGAACTAGATGAAAATGTGTGGCTAAATAATCATTGCTAATAAAAAAGAGTTTAGCCGGGCGTGGTGGCGCACACTTGTAATCCCCGCACTTGGGAGGTGGAGACAGGAGGATCGCGCAGGTTCGAAGCCAGTCTTGCTGGCTTAAGAGACCCCTTTCCAAATAAAAATATAAAATAGGTCTGGGGGTATAGCCCGGAGGTAGAAGGGTTCTATCCCCAGTACCACCAAAAAAAGAGTTAGAATTTATTTCATTATCATCTTATTAGTGTACAAAGACAAAATATGTTTGTATTTAATACTTTACCTAGCTTAAGTTAGCATCATAATACATTTTATTTAACCTCATAATAGTAGCAAATATTTGAGATTATTAAGTGTGTATGTGTGTGTGTGTGTGTGTGTGTGTGTGTGTGTGTGTGTGTTGCTGGGAATTGAACTCAGGGCTTTATGTATGCTTGGTAAATATTCTACCAATGAACAGCTATATCCTCAAACCCTTAATATTTTATTGAAAAGCTTGTATTATTTTGGATGGATGTGTTTTCTATAGTAACCAGCATAAAAGCCCAACACAAAATTAGTGCAATTATTTTTAGGCATATTGAGTTATTCTGTCATTTTTAGTGGCTGGCAGGTTCATTTTCATCCTCTAAAATTTCTAATTTTACAATTGGTGTTTAAAATTATTTCATAGAAAAAAACCTGAAAGACATTTTTGTCATTCTTATAGCCCTAAAAGTACCTAGAGGTACGTTTTTGTTTGACATAGAAGAAATAATAAATGTATTTTTTTTAAACTAAGGCAAAAGCACTGGCATATTAGTTATGTAGTGATTCAAATAGCAAAACCTGAGCAAGATTCTGCTTCAAAAGACTGAAGGTTAGAATTATCTTCATGATGGATGAAGGTGCTTTAATTTACTTCCTTTTCATATATCTTATTGTCTGATGTCTGTGAGATTGCATGAAAACATCAGCCTTGTTTATTTCAGTCATGAATCCTCAGCACTGAGAATAGTGCCTAGCACACATCCTAGGAATTTAGTAAATGCTTGTTTAAAAAATGCTTGTTTAGCCGGGCGTGGTGGCGCACACTTGTAATCCCAGCGCTTGGGAGGCAGAGACAGGAGGATCGTGCAGGTTCGAAGCCAGCCGCGCGTGCTGGCTTAGGAGACCCTGTTTCCAAATAAAAATGTAAAAATAGGTCTGGGAGTATAGCCTGGAGGTAGAAAAAAAAAATGCTTGTTTAAAAAAAGAAAAAACAAATGCAGGCATTGGGTTTTTTTTTGGTTTTTTTTTTTTTTTTTTTTTTTTTTTTTTTTTTTTTTTTTTTTGGTGGTGGTGGTACTGGGGTTCCTGGAAACCCTTCTACCTCTGGCTAGCTTCGAACCTGCGGGATCCTCCTATCTCCACCTCCCAAGCGCGGGGATTACAAGCGTGCGCCACCATGCCCGGCCATAGGCATCTTTTAATCTCAGAAAATTAGAAGCCAGTGACTCCTGACAAGAGGGTTTTGGTATTTAAATACAAAAATAGTTATATGAGACAATGTTAAGCAAAGAGTCTTAAGGGTTATTTTAATTATTCTGGTACTGGGGCCACATAAATCATCTTGTGATGTGCTCTAATGTCTTTACTAATACAAATAGTAAACTACAAAGGGAAGCAAGTTATAGAGAGATTGTTTCCTAAAATATACTCAGTAGCATCTTACCTTGAAACATGATTTTCATCTGGATTGAATCTTGTAATGTGGAGAGAACCACTGCAATAAGATGCTATTGGATAGGTTTTTCTGGGGGGTTTTTTGGTGGTACTGGAAATGGAATCCAGGGGCTTTTCTACCTCTGGGCTATACTCCAGACCTATTTTATACTTTATTTGAAAACAGGGTCTCACTAAGTTGCAGAGAGCCTCACTAAGTAGCTGAGGCTGGCTTTGAATCTGCACGATCCTCCTGTCTCAGCCTCCCAAGTGCAGGGATTACAAGCGTGCACCACCACACCAGGCTTGGGTAGTATTTTTTTTTTTTTTGGTCAGGGAATTTAAAAGTGAGTTGCCAGTACCCCCCCCCTTTTTTTTTTTGCTTCTTGCTCAAGCAGTTGATAAATACGTCCTGCTGTCAAAGCCACGAAGCATGGCAAAGATCCAGTTCTCAACAACATACCTGTTCAAGAGCAGCTGCTCTGCTGAGATGTCCAGGTCTGTCGCTTCTTTTTTAATCTTAAAGAAGCAATCAAACACACGACTTTCTTTTGACTTGTATGCTATTCTTATTGTTACATGTGCATAATGAGGAATTCTAGTTCAAGCAGGAACATGGCACGAAGTGAGTTTTGATGGTTTTGGAAACCATTAAAAGCATAGGGAAAATAGCAATAACAACAAAATCCATGCACTTACCTTAGCAATTAGAGGGCAGAGAAAATAAAAACCTCTGCCAATTTCTGATTACTTGTAAATGTTTTCAGAAGTGCTTGAGACCCATATAACCCTTTTTTAGAGTTGTGGCCATCCATCTAAAGACCATGTTTTCCACTCACTAGGTATATTTATGGGACCATATTGGCCAGTAGGATGCACGATCACATCTGCTCACGTTTTTCTTTCAGCGTGTATAAGCTGGGACGGGAACAAGATGGTGTAAGTCAGCCTCTATTTACATAGATAAGAATATTCTCATAGTTGGCAGAGGAAGAACATAGAGGACCTGGGCTCTTGATGACTGTGGGAACAGAGTCCCCACATATCTAAGACCTCATTTCTGCCTCTGGATTGTTTTGACATAAGAAATACAGGCTTCTGTCATGGTTGAGTCACTATATTTTGAAATGTCTGTATTAAAACAGTTTGGTCTGTGCTCTAAACAATACACTGGATAATTTTGCTTGCTTTCCTCTTCAACTGGAACTTTAGAATCAGATGTTTGGTTCAAAAGTGGAAAAGGCTATTGTGTTTTGGAAGAGTAGTTTAAATTAACATAAATAAGCCAGGTGTTGTGGCACACACCTGTAATCCTAATACTTGGAAGGCCAAGATAGGAAGATCACAGGTTAGGAATTTAGCAAGACTTTCAGCACCTTAGTGAGACCCTGTTTCAAAATGAAAAATAAAAAGGGCTGGGGGTGTAACTTGGATATAGAATGCCCCTGGGTTCAATCCCCAGAACCAACAAATAAATTAATTAATTAACATAAGAAGAATTTAAAGTGTATGATGTTGGGTTATATTACCCAAGAACACATTAAACATATATTTGTATAGTTCTTTTTTGCTTCTTAAAAGCATTTAAATATTTTTCTACTTCAGAATTTTACATTGTATATAAAATTTATTTCTGATTAGTATTTTATGTTAAGTGGCTATTTTAAAATAGATTCTTGCCGGGCGTGGTGGCACACGTTTGTAAACCCAGCATTTGGGAGGCTGAGACAGGAGGATCATGGTTCAGGGACAGCCTCAGCTACTTAGTGAGGCCCTTTGCAACTCATTGAGACCCTGTTTCAAAATAAAGAATAAAAATTAGGGCTGGGGTTATAGCTCAGAAGTAGAATGCCCCTGGGTTCCATCCCCAGTACCGTAAAAATTAATTAATTAATTAAAAATAAAAATAAAGCTGGGCGTGGTGGCACACACTTTTAATCCTCGCGCTTGGGAGGCTGAGACAGGAGGATCTCACAGGTTCGAAGCCAGCCTCAGCTGACTTAAGAGACCCTGTTTCCAAATAAAATATAAAATAGGTCTGGGAGTGTAGCTTGGAGGTAGAAGGCCCCTGGGTTCCATCCCCAGTACCACCAATATATATATATGTATATGTGTGTGTATGTATATAAAATAGATTCTTTGCTTCTATTTGCTCTTGTATTGGCTATTTTGTTTTATATATAAATATGCATATGACATAGACATATGTATATATAAAGGCTATTAATTTCTGTATTTTATATTGTTCCCTAATATATATACTAGATTCTCCTAATCATTTTAAAAGTCTTTCAGTTGATTTTCTTGAGTTCTAAGCAGAAAATTATGTCTTCTTCAAATAATGTTAATTTTACCTGTTTTTCTTTAACTTTTATGCTTCTAAGAATTTCTTTTTCTTTCTAGGTATGGTTAGTACTTCTTGGTTTTTGGGGGGTTTTTTTGGTGGTACTGGGGGTAGAACCCAGAGGCTTTCTACCTCCAGGCTATACTCCCAGACCTTTTTTATATTTTATTTGGAAACAGGGTCTCACTAAGTTACTGGAAGCCTCACTGAGTAGCTGAGGCTGGCTTCGAACCCGTGCGATCCTCCTGTCTCAGCCTCCCAAGCTCGGGGATTACAAGCGTGCGCCACCACGCCCGGCTGGTTAGTACCTCTAAGACAGATTCTCTATTAGGGGCAGTTTAACTCTCCAGCAGACAGTGCCTGAGGGCATTTTCTGTAGTCAGACCTTATATGTGTGTGATAGGGACCGGGATTCTACTGGCTTCTAGTGATAAAGGCCAGGACTATTCTTCTAAACACACTATATTGCACAGGACAAGCTCTCACAGGAAAGAGTTATCTGACACAAGTGTCAATAGTGTTAATATTGAGAAGTCTAGAAAAATTCTGCAAAGATAAAGTCTAAAGAAATATCCACATTCCTAAGGATGTTGCAATTTACTAAATGCTTTTCCAATTTCAATAAAAAAAAATTTTCTATATAGATATGTAGTTTTGTATGTGGTACTAGGAATTGAACCCAGAGGTATTCTGCCTCTGAGCTGCATCCCCCAGCCCTATTTTATATTTTATTTTGAATCAAGATCTTACTAAGTTGCTGAGGGCCTTGCTAATTGTTGAAGATAGTTTTGAACCTGCAAGCCTCTTGTCTCAGCCTCCCAAGTACTGGAATGACAGGCATGCGCCACCACACCCTGCTCCCTATACATCTATTAATAAAATATCTTGATATTTCATAATATCTAACCATCCTCATATTTCCCAACTTGATCTATTAGTCTTTAAATGTGTTGCTTGATTTTATTTCCAATACTTTATTTAGAATTTCCACATTTGAGGTAAGACTAGTCGGTAATTTTTTCTTAGTTTTAGATGTGAGTGTCATGCACACTTCATTAAACAAATTAGGAATATTCTATTTTTTAATATATTCTGGGATATTTAAAATAACATTGACTGAGACAAGAGGATTGCAGGTTTGAAACCAGCCTCAGCTACTTAGCAAGATCCTGTTTTCTAATAAAAAATAAAATCAGTTTGGGGCTATAGCTCAGAATTAGAATGCCCCTGGGTTCAGTCCCCAGAACTACAAAAAGTAACAATATAAATTAACTAACTAATTAACATTGAAATGACCTGTACCTCCTCTGTTTTTTGCTAAACTCTCTGAGTTTTGCTGAACTCAATAGTAAAGCCATCGACTAATGTTTTGGGGGAAACTTAACTTGAATGACCTTTCCATTTTATCTCTTCCTTGCTCTTTTTCTCTTTTGTGGTTTACTATCCTCTAGAGTTTCTCCACATACCTTTGCATTATTTTCTTTTTTCTCTAAATTGATTATTTCAAATGACTCGTCTTTGAGTTCATAGATTCTTCTGCTTGATTGAATCTGCTGTTCTCTATTGTGCTTTTCATGTCATTCGTTGTATTCTTTAGTTTCAGAATTTCTTTCTTTTTTACTTTCTGATTTCTATATTGACCTTCTTTGCTGACCTTCTAATGTTGTTTATGTGTTATTTTCCTGATTTCATTCTCTGCATCCTCTTGTACCTTGAGCTTCCTTTTTTTTGGGGGGGGGGTTCTGGGGATGGAACCCAGGGGCATTCTGCCTCTGAGCCACACCCCCACCCCCAATTTTAATTCCTATTTTGAAACAGGGTCTCACTGAGTTGCAAAGGGCCTTACTAAATAGCTAAGGCTGTTTGTGAACCGTGACCTCCTGTCTCAGCCTCCCAAATGCTGATATTAAAAGCGTGCAGCACCACTCCCAGCTTTGCTTAGCTTTCCTAAAACAATTACTTTATCAGTATCAGTCATTTCATAGATATCTATTTCTTTTAGGTTAGTTACAGGAAAAATATTGCATTCCTTTGGTAGTGTCATATTTCCTGGCTTTTTGTGTTCTTGTAGTCTTATTTTACCCTATTCACATTTGTAGAGTCTGTTAACTTCTTCAGTTCTTCTGAGCTTCAAGTCAGAATCCTTTACTAGTTAGTCAGCCTGGTTCGAGATTCTGAGGGTCTTTTATACCTTTTCTCTGGATATACCCACTCTATTCCTCTTATTCCCTCTTTTATTCCTTCTCTTGAGCCTGGGAAGCCAGGCTATGTACTGAGAGCCTACCACTTATTTTCCCTAGTGTAGGGCCCTGAAGTGTTCAAGGGTGGGTGTATTTTTTTTAGCCCATCAGAGTCATCCCCGGTGTCTGAGTATGCTCATGCATGATCCACAGAGGTGTGCATGCGCCATCGGTGAGGATGCAGATGGGAAATGGGGATAGGATGCATGTCCCAGAGAGCTGGGGGTGTGTATGGGCCAGTTAAGCATCCACAAATGTTTGGTCCTACAAGGTTTACAGATAGGGCTACTGGTAGAGTCTGTAACATGTTTAGTAGAACTGTGGCTTTTTTTTTTTTTCTTCAGTTCCATGCTTTAGTTGCTATGAGCCTTCACCCATGTTCCCTGCTCCTAATTTACAATCCAGATTAATTAACCATGCTGATTAGTGCTGATCAGTGTTCTAGGTAGAGTGAGAAAGCAGACCTCTTGGGCATCATACCACATGTCTAGAGAAGTTGAGTACTCACTATGCACTTACATTTTACCATGGGAGGAAGTCCAAGTCAAGGCAGTCTCTTTTTGCACTGAGCTGGTTTGCCATGGTTGATAAGGAAGGTGGATCAGGTCAAACTTATTCTTTTTACATATCTTCAATTTATCTTTTTTTTTTTTTTTTTTGCGGTACTGGGGATGGAACCCAAGGGCTTTCTGCCTCCTAGTCACACCCCCAGCCCTATTATTTTATTCTTTATTTTGAAACAGGGCCTCACTGAGTTGCAAAGGGCCTCACGTAGTAGCTGAGGCTGTCCTTGAACCACAATCCTCCCATCTCAGCCTCCCAAATGCTGGAATTGCAAACGTGCTCCACCACGCCCAGCTCTAATTTTGGAATTTTTTTTCCTCCCTTGGAGTGGTGAGACCTCTTCACTGGACTCCCAGGCTTCTAGAAAGGCACTATTTTCCATGGATGGATGTCAATATCAGAGTTTCTGTGACGAGGGTGAGAGCTAAAAATTATTCTGTGTTGCTCATATTACATGTCTTCCCTAACTTGGTCATGTGCCTGTATTTGCAGGTAAAGTTGGAAATGTCAATTTTATTTGTACTTCTTTGGGTCTAGATAGAATTCAAGGATTTGTTATATAAGAAAACAAAGAGAATGAAGCTGAGTATGGTAGCACACGCCTGTGAATCTACTGCTTGGAAGACTGAGACAGGGCGATCTCAGGTTCCAGGCCAGTGCGTGGTAACCTAATAAGACCCTATTTCAAAATAAAAAATAAAAAGGGCTAGGGATGGTACATTGGTACAGTGCCCCTGGATTCAATCCAGTTTCACCAGAAAGCAAACAAACAGAAAGCAAATCAGTAACAACAAAAATACACTAGCTTTTGTCCCACAATTATAGACTTTATTGAAGTCTTTGGTGCTTTTTATTACCTTTTAGGATTATTTTTAAAATTAACTATTTAAAGAAGTAATATATTTGTTTAAAAGAATAGAATAAAGAATTGTATTGTGAAAAGCCTGTCTCCCATTTACCCAGTCCTCCTGCCCAACCTTACTAATCATAGTCATTAGTTCCTTATTAATCACAGTTATTAGTTTCTTCATACATGTAAGAGTAAATATAGCTGGGTATGGTAGTGTATGCCTGTGAACCCAATACTTGGGAGTCTAAGACAGGACAATCATATGTTCAAGGTCAGCCCCAGCAAGTAGTGAGACGCTCATCAACCTCGTGAGACCCTGTTTCAAAATAAAAATGAAAAATAGGGCTGGGGGTATAGCTCAAAGGTAGAATGACCTGGAGTTCAAGTACTACAGGGAAAAAAAAGACTGGGGATGCATGTGGCTTGAAGATAAAATGCCCCTGGGTTCAATCATCAGTACAAAAAATAAAGAGTATATATAGATTCTTATTTTCCTCTTCCTTTAAAACAAAAGTTCTATTTTCTATGCCTTGCTTCTTGAGATAAGAGGAAGCAGAAAGCTGAGCAGAGGGGTCTTAAGGAAAGGAGAGATCGTGGTGGGACAGGGACACAAGTGCCTCCGGAGGTGCCAGCTGGTCACTATTTCTTGCTTTCTCTTTGGTTACACTGGTGTTCACTTTATAATAACTTGGTCATATTAGAGAAAACATATGTCCCTTCTCTTTCTGTGCTTGGCTGATCTCATATAACATAATGTTCTCCAGGTCTTCCCATCTTCTTGCGAATGACATGATTTTGTTCTTTATAGCCGAGTAGAATTCCATTGTGTGAGTATCAGGAATACCAGAGGGACTCCAGGTAATGGAGGGGAAACCTAAGCAAAGCTAGGATGGAAGGGTAGGAGAAGAAGAAGGCTGAGGTTGACTAATGGAGGAGCTACATCCAAATATGTGTAAGAATATGAATGGAGCATGGTCAAACTGGACACGCATTGTTGGAGGGGGAAGGGGAAGCAGAGGGGGAAGAGGTCACCAAGTGCAGTCTGAATGTTTGCCATTTTCAATATGTTCCACATAAAAATAAAAATAATAACTTGGTAAAACATTTATGTTTTATGTGCCATGTGTTTTTATCACAATAAAAAAGATTTTTTAAATGAAGCTTGAAAGTAGATTCAAATGAATACAATTTAAGATGCCCTTTGGCAATTTTATTTTTCCTATTTCAGTTTAAATACAATGGAGGGAATATTAAGTGAGGCAAAATAACTCTGGAAAGCTCTTCTTTTAACCTAAATGATTATATCTGTGTCTTTTTATATGGCTTATCATCGTGGTATCCAGATAAATTAATAGTCAATTTTAGCCAAAAAAAAGTTGTTTTTTTTTTTTTATTGGTGCACTGTATTCATACATCATAGTGGGATACAAACTTTTGTAGGCATACATGCACACATCGCCCAGTCAGCCCCCACCCGATCCCCACCCCATTCCCTCCCCATCCCTCCTTCCCATGCTTGGCTTAGTGGTTGACATCTAGTATTATAGCAATTTATCCAAAATTAAAAATGATAATGTCACATAACAGTTTCATTTGTCTGATACCAAGCTTTTGATGACTTAAAGATAACATTTCAATATTTCTTTTTGCTTTCTTTCTTACCAGAGAATTTTTTTTCCTATTTTTTTAGGTGAAACTATCCTATATTTATATATTTATTTTTCAGAAAAAAAATCTATCCTAATATGGAAAATGGACTCCAGATACCCAAAACGATCTTGAAAAAGAACAAAGCTAGAAGATATATATTTTCTGATTTCAAACCATATAAAGCTACAATAATTGAAACAGTGTAGTACTATTCTAAAGGCAGATATATAAACCATTGGAGTTAAATAAAAGCCTAGAGCTAAATTCTTCCCTATATTGTCAAGTTATTTTTGACAAGGTTTCCACAAACATTTAGTGGTGGAAATAATAATCTTTTAACTAAATATTGTTGAAACATAATAATTACTTGGAAAAGAATAAAGTTGGACCCTTACCTAATCCCATATACAAATATTAACTCAAAATAGATAAAAGACCTAAATATAAATCTTAAGACTATAAACTTTTAGGAGAAAATCTGGGTCATAAAACCTCACAACATTGAAATTGGCAGTGATTTCTTGGATATGATTTCAATGGCACAGGCAACAGAAGAGTATACAAACTCCCTAAAAAATAAAAAGAAATATTGTATATCCAAAGACAATGTAAACAGAGTTAACAGTTACTAATAGAATGGGATAAAATATTTCCAAATGCTATATCTGAAGGTATATTAATATTCCAACTAGAAATTCTAAAAATTAACAACAATAAAGGCAAACAATACCATTTAGAGATAGGTAAAAGACTAACATAAATAATGAATCTCCACAGATAACCAATCTTAGTTGTCTGTTGGATGGAAACTCTTGTTTCTCTGGTTCTGGTGTGTGTTACCTATTTCTTCTTTGTAGTTAATCTCTTTGAGTATTTTCTCTAGTGCTGGTTTTGAAGACATAAATTCCTTCAGTTTCTGTTTGTCATGGAAGCTTCTTATTTCTCCATCTAATTTGATAGAAAGTTTTGCTGGGTAGGAAATTTTTGGCTGGAAGTTGTTTTCTTTCAGAGTTTGGAATATGTTCCTCCAAGCCCTTCTGGCTCTCATGACTTGGTTTGGGAAGTCTGGAGTGATTCTAATTGGTTTGCCTCTGAATGTCACTTGGCCCTTTGTTTTTGTTGCCTTTAAGATTCTCTGCTTGGCTTCCACATTGGTCATTTTGACAATTATGTGGCGTGGGGATCCTCTTCTCCGATCCTGTCTAAAGGGAGTTCTATAAGTTTCCTGGACCTGTGTATCAACCTCTTGCTCTATGTTTGGAAAATTTTCTGCTATTACTTCCTTGAAGAGATTGTTGATCCCTTTGGTTTCACTTTCTTTTCCCTCCTCTATTTCAATTATTCTTAGGTTAGCTCTCTTAAAATGGGCCCATATTTCTTCAATATCAGATTCCTGCTGTTGGATATTTTTTCCTAGGTTAGAAACTATGCGTTTATTTTTGGAATGATCATCTTCTAAGAGCGAGATTCTGTTCTCCATGTGGTCTAATCGGTTGTTTGTGCTTTGAATTGAGGCCTTTACTTCATTAATTGCATCCTTTATCTCTTTTTGGCTCTCTCTGAATTCTTTTCGAAGCACCTCTATTATTTCTACAGTTATTTTCCTGATTTGATCTTCTAGAAATCTCTGATTTTCTGTTTTATCGGGTTCTGATGTTGTGGGGTTGTGGGCATTAATTGCTCCAGTATTATTCCTCTTTCCCATGATTTAGGAAGTTTGTGCCTTCTCTGGGTTCTTCCCTTGGGTCACTATGACTTCACTTAAGGTGTTCTGGATCTCGAGTCTGTAGCATCTCAGACCTCACTACTCCTTTACTGGGTTGTATCACAGAGTCTCCGACCCAGAGAGTCGATAGAGGCTGCTTTAGACTGTGGGGGGTGCCAGGTTGCACGTTCTCCTATGGTGTGATATCTCTGCCACCGCCCCTCCCCCACTGGGTCAAGTCCCAGGGAGTACAGTACTGGGATTTCTCCTCTGGGGCCTGCAATTTGACTCACTGTTCTTGAGTACGCAGATGTAGCTGTACTAGATTTGGTGAATTCTCTGCTGCTGCCGCTGGTGGCAATATGGCACCGCTGCTACACCCTCGGCCGTTAGGCTGGCGTATTTTCTTGGTTTTGATTTCCACTCTGAATCCCTGCAGCGTGTGCTGAGCTCAGCCACTTGGAGCTTTAGATTTTACCTGCGGCGAGAAATCCCACCTGGCTGTTCCGCAGCGGCTCACCTCGGCTTGCTGTAGCTGTCCGGTGAAGTCGCCGCTGCCGCCGGCAGTATGGCGCTGCTGCCGCGGTCTCGGGCGTGAGGCCGGTGTATCTCCTCTGTGGCTCTGAGCTCTGTTCTCAGTCCGCTTTCTCTCTGGAGCCTGGTGATTTTTTTGTTTCTCTGGTGATAGTGTTTTCTGGCTATGAAAGGCGCTGATTTGTGGTAATGGAGATTAGTTGTTAGCGGGGCTCTTAAGCCCCGCTTTTCTCGGTCGCCATCTTCCCGGAAGTCAAAAATAGGTTTTAAAACTAATTTTCATTTTTCCTTTTTTTGTGATTTTTGCTATAGTTTAAAATTCTTTTTGATTTGTCATATAATACTGCTGTAGAACAAAGTCTAAAACACTTTTCTTTTATATATTTCCAAAATGATGTAGCCATTCGTAAGGATGAGAATATGTCAATTTAAGGAGACTTTATGCCTCAGAAAGTTATTTCTTATCATTAATGAAAGACATGCTTTGGAGATGCTTCCCTTGATTCTTAAAGTTTATGGGGAGAATAAATATGAAACTAAACTACTTAACACCTTTGCATTTCCCTAGACTAATTCAATAGTAGGGATTTCACTAGAAGAAATGAAAATGTAGAGTGTAAATAGGCCTCTACATTTATGGCATATTCGTATAGCCATAAAGTTTGCATATGTTATTGTTTAACTCTTCAGAAATGATGTAAATTTATTCTGTTCATTCAAAGAATTGTTTTTCTGTTCATTACTTTTAATGACATCTCTTGGAATTCTCATATCTCATTTAAAAAAAAACCCAAAGGGCTAGTTGGGCCACTGAGTGACTGGTGTTGCTGACATTCACATCCTCTTCCCATGATGCTTTTCACTCTGACCAAGCTACTGAACAAAACCTTGTTTGCAGCTGTATTTTTATGTGGGGAATAGGTTCCCTGAGCAGCAACACATTCTCTTCAGTTCCTTTTTCCAAAATTTGACCTGATTCCAGTGCCATCAGTGTGGGTTTCTAGAGCCATTTAATTCACATAGAACAGTTATGTAATTTAGACAATAGCAGTGCGAGTTCTTTTTGTCTCTTGTCTCTCTGATGTTGATGAAGGAATGAAATAGGAAAAGTATAGTTACACCATTGGTAATTATTTTCTTTATCTGTGTGCATTTGGTTTGAAGACAGATGAGAGTATTTTTAGGTTTAATGGATTGGTTCATCACTGTTTCTTATCTTTCACTTTTAACTAAGTAGTTCTGTTTTATTTTAATGCAGGTACAGCCTGACTATTTGGACTGGAAAAAATGATAACTATTCCACTGAAGATTTACTTTATATTAGAGACTGTTTTGATAAAAATCAAGTTTTCTATGACATTTTGGAACCACAGAATCGTGAATTTAAGCAAGCCATTGGAATCAAAGTTAATCTTTAAGAAGATTTTCCTAAATTATTTCTTACATTTTTGTTTCATAATCTTTCTCTGCTTTGGTTGAATTAATTGCCATTTCATGATTATTGGTTTGTGCTTAATTCATCTCATCAAAAAGTACTTATTTTTTGCTTACTCTTTTAGAACATATGTCTTTATAATACTGCAATTGCATAAGAGACTTGGAAAGAAGAGATTTCAGTGGGCTTAGTCTAATAATAATCTAGAAAATGTTTCCCCAACTAGACTGTAAATTCCTTCCTGGTGAGGGTGTATATCCTTTGCTGTGCCTATCATAGTCCTGAATGAGGGGCATTCAGAAAAATATGTTGCATCCTTAATTTATTAAAATATGATTTACAGAGAATGCCCTAAGGTATTTAATCTACCTTTTATTAATCAACCATGTTTATCCCAGAGAATAAATTAGTTCTCTATAGAGAAAAGAGTTTCCGTTTTGAATTCAGACAGATTTTCCTTACAACTGCACCTCTATTCCTTACTAAGCATAGATTCCAGGAAACCTTTCATGCCACCAACTCCTGGGTTACTCATCCAGAAGGCAGGCGGTAACAGGAACACTACAACCCTTTGCAGCTGTAGTGAGGGTTGAGCCTTGCATAATAGAGACCTATAGCTCAATGCCCATCACCCGGTGATGCTCAAGAGATAAAGTTAGTTCCTTTTTTTAAAAACCTTAACCATGATTATGTACATTATAGACATATCTATAAGAAATATAACATAAAACACTGACAACATATACTTAAAGAAAATAGTTACTGTTATTTCCACGTTAAAATTTACCTCCAATTGAGTGCAGTGTTATTTGTCAAATGATATCTAAAACTTTATTTTCTATAGTTATTTGCCAAAAGTAAAAGGTGCAATTTTATTTGACAGTTTTAACAATTGCAATAAAAATAATTTAACATTATATTAAAAATGCAAGCTTTCTACAAAAACCATATACATCACTTCTTACTTATAAAAACTTAAATTAATAGGTAAATTGCATTTTAATGAAATTTGAAATAATATTTATCCAGAAAGAATTACTACTTATCTTACCTTTGATAATATTTTAAAAATGTTAACATTATAGTTAATTCTTTTATATTGAGGTATCTATAAGCAAAATGTCACTTATATTAAGATATAGAGGTGTATTATAAACTGGTCTCAGAAACAAAACCACCTAAGGGATATATTTTTATATCTTTATATTCTGTTGAAAAGTAAAACTTTAATGGCTATCCATATGGAAAAAAATGACCTTGATCCCTACTTCTTACCACACATAAATAATTCATATGTGTGTGGGGGGGGGGGTTAGGGTACTGGGTATTAAACCCAAGAGCATTCTACCTTTTAACTACACCCAGAGCCCTATTGTATTTTTATTTTGAAACAGGGTCTTGCTGAGTTGCTGAGGATAATATCCTTGAATCTGCAGTTCTCCTGACACAGCCACCCAAGTACTGAGATTACAAGCATGTGCCATCATTACCTGGCCATCCAAAGTAATTTGATATGTATCTGAGGCTTAATTATGAAAGCTAAAACTATAAAGAATTAACAAGAGGGTAAGAGAATATTTTTATGATTTTTGGAGTAGGCAAAGGTTTTTTATAACCCAGAAAACACTAACCATAAAAGAAAAAATTGATAGACTTCATCAAAATTTAAAACTTCTTATCAGAAGACACCATTGACATATCTAACAAAGTGCTATATTCAGAATATGTAAAAAAAAACTCCTGAAAACTGATAAGTAAAAGCCAAAAAACTAATTAAAAATGAGAAAAGATTTGAATAGATACTTCAAAAAAGGTACTTATTACTTATTACTGTGAAAAGGTACTTATTACTCACCCAAGAAAGGCAAATTTAAACCACAATGGAATACCAATACATATCTATCTACCAGAAAGACTAATATTATGAGGACTGACAATACATTCTAGGAAAAAAAACAGTCTGGCTGTTTCTCATAAAGATAAGATCTCCACACAGCCATTCTATCTGTGGCATATACTAGAGAGAAAAGGGGTCATATGTTTACATAAAAAGATTTGTTCATGAATGTTCAAAGAAGCTGTATTCTAAATAAAAATCTAGAAACAACTAAGTTTTCATCAAGTGAAATGCTTAATGAACTTATTGGTAGAATTGTACAATGGTATAATGATAGAATCGTACAATGAGCTTACTATATGAACAACACTAACAAAGTTTTAACTACTGATATACATATTATACATATATGCATATGTATATCAGTATTTATACATTGTATGCCCTACCACAATTCCATTTATATGTATAAATATGTATATATGTGAAACAGTAAGAGTAAATATTAAGGAAATTGGGCCAAAGGAGCAGATATAAATAAGTACATACTATAATAATCCATTTATATGAAATTTAAGAACAGCTCATACTAGTATACGGCAACAGAAATAGGAACAATAGTTATACATGGAGGGGTAAGGTATTGCCTGCCATCGGGTAGACAAGTAAAAAATAAAATTCTTGGGGTAATGAAATTTTATATATCTTGTTCTGGGTGTGTTTATTTTTCTGTTTATAGGCAAAATTATTTAATTGTACATTTTACTTTTAAAGTCCTTGTCCAGAAGTGCATGAATTCAGTGCAGACACTGAAAAATCTACCTTTATTTATGTGGGACATGTTAGAGTATGTTGCTGCAGGTTTTAAAAGAGTATAATGGAATCACTATTTATGTAAAATTATACATATTTATATGCACAGATATTTTGGGACGAAGTTCAAAATAAGTAAATGGTTAAGTACTAAGTACTACCTGTGTATTCTTTCCACATTCTTCAGTCTAATATGTTGGCATTGAAATCTCACAGCATCCAAGAGCTATTACCCAAGACCAGCAGAGCAGCCCTAACCCTAGAAAAGATTTTTATAAGAGTTTCAGTTGTTGGAAATTTTAGGGCTTTAAAAAGCACAGTAGCTTTTGGTCCTGTAAGAATACTCTAAGCCGGGCGTGGTGGCGCACGCTTATAATCCCCATGCTTGGGAGGCGGAGACAGGTGGATTGCACAGGTTCAAAACCAGCCTCAGCTACTTAGCGAGGCTCTCAGCAACTTAGTGAGACCCTGTTTTCAAATAAAATATAAAATAGGTCTGGGAGTATAGCCCGGAGGTAGAAAGCCCCTGGGTTCCACCTCCAGTACCACACCAAAAAAAAAAAAAAAAAAGTACTCTAATTGCTAATTAGCCATGTATCCTGTGGAAAACTATGAAAAGTAATTTGGGACAGTTTATTTGCTTGTTTGTTGAAACTAGTATTCTTGTTCTTTGTTGGTGGTGTTTATTTCCCTGTAACTAAAAAAAGTAAGTGTTTAGTGAATACATAGAAAAATGTCATATCTCTCACTTGAAATAAGGGAGGAGAAAACTCAGTGGAGTAATGGAGAAGGTCTAGGAGAAGGTGATGGTTGAGGAAAGGGAGAAGTAATGAAGGAAACACTTCCACTAAAATTACCAATGTCAATCTAAATATTATGTATGGGGAAGGGGAAGGAGTGGGAAGGGAGCTGGGGGGAGCCCACCAAGTGCTGTGCGCATGTATGTCCCTATCACTCTGAACTACATTATGATGTAAGACTACAATGCACCAATAAAAGTGTCTCTATATATGTGTGTGGTATATGTATGTGTATAGAAAGACTTACATATAAGTATGCATGTACATAATATATATGGAATTGTAATGGAGCATACAATCTATAAATATTCTTGTCAAAATACTAATAGTAATAATTAAATCATCAACATCATGAATAAATTAATGCTTGGAGAGATCATGAAGCTTCTCCAAGGTCACACAGACCATGGATAACAGAAACAATTAAAACCTAGTCCTGTTACTGTGTGTGTGTGTGTGTGTGTGTGTTACTAGGGATTGAACCTAGGAGCATTCTACCTCAGAGCAATACTCCTCGCCCTATTTTATTTTATTTTATTTTATTGAAATAGGGCCTCATTAAGTTGCCAAGCTGGCTGCAAACTTGCAATCCTCCTGTCTCAGCCTCCCAAGTACTAGAATTACAGCCGTGGGCCACCCCAGGAAGCCCAGGAAGGAAGGAGGAAGGGAGGAGCCAAATCCCTTAGTTAAGATGTGAACCCACCTATAAGGAGCTTATCGACTTACAGCCACATAGTCACAAATCAATGCAAGAAAAATGAGAGTAGTGTTACAGAAATTCTTACTATAAAAAACAAGAAGGTAAGGAATAAGTGGAGTCAAGAAGTGCTGATAATCAGGTCTTGGAAGAAGTCGGCAGGATCCCGGGCACTCCGGAGCTCGGGGTCAGGGATCTAGTGGCCCAATCGATGCCACTCTTCTGCTCGTTGCTCTGCTTGCTTCTCTCCCTTCTTTATAACCATCATTTTGGGTCTAGGGGTCCATCACCTAAGCTTCTTGTGAGAGGATCCATGAAGTTTCCTTGGGGCTCAGTAGGACTCGATGGGGAAGGAAGCAGGCAGCAGATTTGTGATTCAGGCTGCGCTCAGCCCAAGGACCTCATAGTCCACTGAGGGAAAGAGGCCTGGAGACGGTAAGTTGCACATTTGCTGAAACTCCTGTGATAGAACTCGTCACAGACTATGGTGAGAGTCCCAGAGAGGCAGCAAGAACACTGGAGTTGTGTTGAAAGAAAGCTGGGTTCACCAGGGCCAGCCATGGGGAAGGGCCGGCCATGCAGAGGAGGCTGTGAACTAGCCAGTGGGAAGAGCCTGATCTGACCGGTTCAAAAAATGTGTGGATGCCAAATTATGGGGCAGGGACCAGATTCATTTCTGTACTTTTTCTCTTGGGCAGTGGGAGCCATTGTGCCATTTTAAGCAGAGAAAGGCAGTCAGTAAGTCTGTCTGTCTGTCTCTCTCTCTCTCTCTCTCTCTCTCTCTCTCTGCCCCTCTCCTCTTCTTTCCTTTCTTTTCTTTTCTTTTTGGAACAGAGGATTGAACCCAGGAGCCTTCTACCTCTGAGATACACCTCCAGCCCTATTTTATTTTTTGTTTTGAAATAGGGTCTAAGTTGCTGAAGCTGGTATCAAATCCCTGAGCCTTCTGTCTCAGCCTCCCAAGTCCTGGGATTGCAGGAGTGTACCACCAAACCTTGCTTATTATCAATTATAATGTGATTACAATGGCCAGGAAAGGGGGGAAACAATTAGGAGACTTGAGGTTCTCAAAGTGAAGGAAGATGAAGGCCAGAATTAGGGTAGTAGCAGAAAAAAATAGTTTGAAAATATAGAGGAAAGGTTAAAAAGTAGGAATGGAGCTGGATGTGGTAGCGCATACCTATAATCCCAGGACTTGGGAGAGAGACAGGAAGATGGCAGGTTCAAGGCCAGCCTCAGCAACTTAGCGAGCCTGTAGTAACTAAGAGAGACCCTGTTTTAAAATTTACCAAAACTATAAACTATATACTTTATATAAAAATTTTTATTAAAATATATATATATAGGCTGGAGATAGAATGAATGCCCTGGGTTCAATCCCCAGCACCCCCCCCCCACTAACACACACACACACACACACACACACACACACACACACACACACAGAGGAATTGTAGGAATTTTTTAACTAATGAGGAATATGGAGAGAGGAGGGAGTCTAGTATTTTCAGCTCAGGTGTCAGACCATCAAGCAATGCCACTGAGCCAAACAGGAACAGGCCAGGTGTCGCTTTCTTAGTGGTTTATTAATATTGCTGCTTCATACCAACTTAGAAAAATGAAAATTCCATCTGTCTGACCCTGGACTTATCTTTCACTCTAAGAAAGATGTTTTTCAAGTTTAATTCCACAGGTTTCTTAAAGACCACCTCCCCTCAACCTCCTCAATCATATACCTCCTCTACCCCTAGAAATTTCTACTTTACTACATATTTAAATTATCTTACAATTTTTTGTTTTTGGTGGTACTGGGGTTCTTGGAGGCCCTTCTACCTCCGGACTACACTCCCAGACCTATTTTTTATATTTTTATTTGGAAACAGGGTCTCTTAAGCCAGCTGCAGCTGGCTTCGAACCTGCGCGATCCTCCAGTCTCTGCCTCCCAAGCGCGGGGGATTACAAGCGTGCGCCACCACGCCCAGCATAATCTTTTTTTTTTTTTTTTTTTTTTTGTGGTACTGGGAATGAAACCCAGGGGCATTCTACCCCCGAGATTCATCCCAGCTCTATTTTTTATTCTTTATTTTTTTGAAACAGGGTCTCACTAAATTACAAAGGGCCTCACTAAGTAACTGAGGCTGGCTGCAAATCTGGATCCTCCTGTCTCAGCCTTCCAAGAACTGGGATTACAAGCATTCACTACCACGCCTGGCTAAATTATTTCATAATCTTAAACAATAAAACTATTCACACAGTGGAAAAAGAGCAGGAACCCTGGAGAGGCGCTCACTGGCCTCCGTCCTCTCAGGAGGCTGCCTGTATTTCTGCCTTCTGCTTGATGGAGGCTCCAATTAGACTAAATCTGGTGATCGAGCTGTTCTGGGTTTGATTGATGCTGCAGAAGCTTCATTAAGGCTGGCCATTGCCCCTTTCTTTATCCCTTCCTTGGAGCGAAGGAATATAATTGTGTTTAAAAGTTTTCATTGAAATATTGGTCTTGAAAATATGTTGCCACATTGTCAATTAAAAAAAAAAAAACAGCTGGGCGTGGTGATGCACGCTTGTAATCCCAGTATTTGGGAGTATGAGACAAGAGGATTGCAGGTTCACGGCCAGCCTCAACTACTTAGTGAAGCCCTGTTTAAAAATAAAAAATAAAAAATAGGGCTGAGGGTGTAGCTCAGAGGTAGAATTCCCCGGGTTCAACCTCCAGTTCCAAAAATAATAATAATAAAAACAAGGGGAAAAAAACAGCACAAAAGTCTGGGTGTGACAGAGTTCATGCCTAGTATGCATGAGGCCCTGGGTTCCAAACCTAGCCCTGTAAAACAAAACAAATAAAAAACCCTGGAGATGAGAATAGGACTTTGCACTCTTGTAGGACCTGTCTAGCTCTATCCCCAGCCTGGGGCCCCTTCAGGGAGTCTTTCATGACCTCCCCAGGCACATAACCTTGGCCTTTCTCCTGATGTTGCTCCAACAGCTGTGGGCAGGGACAGATAGTAAAGAAAGTTCATGATGGTATACCCCAACCTTGCATATATACTCCAACCTCCAACAGGAGGATCCAGGTTCATTGCCAGGCTCAGCTACGTAGTGAAGCTTTCTGCAACTTAGTGAGACCCTGTTTCAAAATAAAGAATAAAGCCGGGCGTGGTGGTGCACGCTTGTAATCCCTGCGCTTGGGAGGCTGAGACAGGAGGATCACACAGGTTCGAAGCCAGCCTCAGCTACTTAGTGAGGCTCTCAGCAACTTAGTGAGACCCTGTTTCCAAATAAAGTATAAAAATAGGTCAGGGAGTATAGCTCGGAGGTAGAAAGCCTCTGGGTTCCACCCCCAGTACCACAAAAAAAAAAAAAAAAAGAATAAAAAGTAGGGATGGGTCTTTAGCTTAGAGGTACAATGCCCCTGGGTTCAATCCCCAGTACTGAAAAAAAATCTAAAACTGTTTTCATTGTTCACAAATTAGTTTTCAACTTCTCCAGCTTAAGTAAAAACTATCTTAAAGAACCTTCTGGTTTAAAATACTTCATAGATTATTCAGTAAATAAAATCTCTTTTGCCAAATGTTTGATCAACATCCTCTCTGTCTACTTCCAAAAATGGGGGTTCACATCTTAGGATGAGATTTTCTATAAGTAGATAGCTCTAGTACCTAAAAGGGAATTGCAGCATGCTGGTCCTACTTCATCTTTATTTGAAGAACTCTGGATTGTCATGGCATCAGTCTTTCAGTATTATAGACCAGCCACTCATTTCAAGTGAGTCTTTTTATCTCCAGGCTAAACACTAATTCTATAATAGACTATCTTTTTAAAAATCTTCTTTATATACTCTGGTTTAAGATGTGGTACGTAGAACTTAAAACAGTATTTTAGATTTTTTTTTGATGAGTTCTGAGTTAGAAGTAGGCACAGATTAATCTGTTGATAATGCAATTTTTTTTTTTTTTTTTTGGTGGTACTGGATGGAACCCAGGGGCCCTCTACCTCTGGGCTACACTCCCAGACCTATTTTATATTTTATTTGGAGACAGGGTCTCTTAAGCCAGCTGAGGCTGGCTTTGAACCTGCGCGATCCTCCTGTCTCAGCCTCCCAAGCGCAGGGATTACAAGCATGTGCCACCACGCCTGGCTGATAATGTAATTTTAGCCCTGGTAGCACCCTTTTAAGATCCAACATACTTATATTAAGCTAGTAATTAACTAAAACCATCATAGTCTCCCACATCAATTAGTGATCATCCTAATCTCATGTAACTGTTTTTCGATCTAAACGTAAGCTATTTGTTACTGCTAAGCTTTAGATTATTGGTTTTAATCCAGTGTTCTAACAAATTGAGGGGTTTTAATTTGTTTTTTGTTATTGTGTTTTGTGATTATTTGCTATTCTTCCCAATTTGTTTCCTTTCCTTGAAGAATTATGAACATTCAAAGAAGGTACCTAAAAAGATAGGATGAGACTTTGGAAAGGCAGGTGGGCAGCTCTGATAAATCTTGTGAACTTACCACAGCCCATGATCCGGCCCTCCCTAGAGTGTTAGAAATGTGATCTAAAGAATGCTGGCACTAACCCAGGCTATATAAACTCAAATATTAATCTACTAAGAATTATGGCTTCCAATTGGACTAGACCTTTCTGTTTGAAGATGTAGTTTTTGAGCTCAGCATAGTGGTGCATACCTATAGCCCCAGTTAGTCAGGAGCCTGACACAGAAGGATCGCTTGAGCCCAGGAGTTGGGGGCCAGCCTGGGCATAACATAAGGAGACATCCATCTCAAAAAAAAAAAAAAAATTTTGTTGTTTTATTGTAATTTAGGTATGGTGAGTCTGCTAGATCAAGAGATAATTGATTTTGAAGACTTCCTAATTTCTACAGGGAGGAGGCATACATACCACACCACAGTAGTTGGGAGGCAGAGGGAGCTAGGGGATAACGTGGGCAGGATCCTTCACTGAGGGTTCTGTGGGAAGAAAGACCATGTAAGACAGAGAACGCAGATTTAGGATGGGTTGGTCTGAATAGTTTCAGTGGCTCTGGGGTGTGGTGTGGAAGCAGGGGCTAGTGGGGCTGTCCTCCAAGATTCTATAAAGGAGGCAGTTTGCAAGTGGGCTCTAGTTTGGTTGGTTTGCGTATGAATGGTGTGTTTGCTAGGCAAGTGGTTTGCTATCTCTAGGAGCTTGCTACCCCTAAAAGAGGCTGCCCCTCCACACTTAGCAAGGTCCCAGATGTCAAAGGAAATACAAAAATTAAAAATCATGATGATCTGAGTGTGGTGGCCCACGCCTGTAATCCCAGTACTTGGGAGGCTGTGACAGGAGGATCACAGGTTCGAAGACAGCCTCAGCAATTTAGTGAGTCTGTCAGCAACCTACAGAGATCGTGTTTCAAAATAAAAATTAGAAGGGCTAGGGTGCTGTTCTAAGGCAGAATGCCTTTGTGTCATTCCCTATTATAAAAAAGAAAAGTTAAATTATACTCTACATGAAGTTAAAATATAAACTAAAACGCATTACACACACACATATACACACTGCAAATTCTGTGACTCACCATTGATATTTCAATAATAGATTAATATTTTCCACTTAATGGAGTCCCATGGGATGGCTTCATAATCAAATTCTAACACTCTCGGCACCTAAAATGGTTTTAGAATTGTCCGCAGGTTGAAAATTTTTCTAAATATGGCCAAAAAATTTATTCCTATTAATTTTTCATGTTGGAATGAGAATAGCAACAAATTATTTAGTTTTCTATTTCTTCAAAGTAACATGTGTGGCACAGTTTATCTTGAAATTATGTAGAAATGTTTAATAATATTTGAGAAATAAATACAAATCAACAGTAATCAAAATGATATTTTAAATCTTTATTGATACATTTTATTTATGATCTAATCTATTTAATACTCTTTCAACCTGCATCTTTACAACTTGAAGTCAAGTCCTTTTATTCATATTAAAACTTGCGAAAAACATATGCCTACTTATAAAAATCAGATGCTATTGTAATTTCTGAATTAAAAAATCTAATATGATTAATATTTTTTCAAAACATGAAATGGAAAAGCCTCCAATTGCTTTTTAAAATAAAAGCCACAAGTACTTAAATAATTTCTATGTACATTACAACTTGCTTATGTCAAATTGCCAAGAAAAGTATCATGCCAATTGTTAAGATCTCCTCTATTATGCAAAGAAATAAAGTCATATATGGCAATAATTAGGTTAATGCACTCAGATCGTGTATGGTTTGATTTATTCTTTTTTTTAGAACTGCTAGACTAGAATAAGGATCGCTGTATAAACACCATACTTTGAAGTCATAGATAATATAGTCATTTTAAATGTTTCATAATAGTAACATTTATTTTGCTAGAAGTTATCACAGGTCTTATAATACCAGATGAATGGAATGTCCCATGAAGGAAATTATTCTTATATATCATTATCATATGTATATTAATAACTACATATCAGAAATATATTGTTTAATATTGACCAGATATTTAACACATTTTGTGATTAAGTTTCTACTGGATTTTATAATTTTAGCTAACCTAAGCTAATCTAGTAATAATTTTTTCTTTTTTAAAAGGAAGCAAGCATTTAATTTCAATTTTTGATAAATACCAATCTTTTTCATTGCCTTCTTGGTTCTTTTTGGAAGACAATAATGATTTGATATAACTGAGGAGGTATGCTTTTTAACTTCTTTATTATCTTCTTATCAGAAACATGTGCATAAGCTTCCAAAAATAATAACAGAAACCAAAAGATGTGTAGGAAGAATAACTCCATAAGATGGCATTATAGGTAAGTTTGTCTAAAAAAATTAAAGTAAAAAAACAGCACACAAACTGCAGAAGTCAGCTGATTATACTGAGTTTAATTATACTCAATAGTAATTTATTAGTTGCTTGCAAAACTCTAACCTGCCAGTTTGATGATGGTTGCCCATTCTAACTATAATGTTTGACCTTTTTAATTTTTAATACATTTTTACCAACTTGCAGTCAATTTTTTTGTTGCTTTTTTTTTGTATTGGGAATTTAAACCAGGGGCATTTTATCTCTGAGCTACACCACCAGCCCTATTTTTAATTTTTTTATTTTGAAACAGGATCTCAGTAAGTTGTGGAGAACCTCACTAAGTAGCTGAGGCTGTCCTTGAACCTGCGATCCTCCTGTCTCAGCCTCCCAAGTACTGGGATTGTAAACATGCGCCACCATGCCCGGCTGCAGTCAATATTTTTTGAGAATTTGTTCATTCTTTCTTTGTAGCTCCAGTTTATTGATGTTAGAACATTCTACAGCTGTCAGTGTTTTCCTTCATGTTTTTGGCATTATGGAAAATTATCTTATTTGGTGACATGAAATGTTAAGAAATTAATGCCTTGAAAACATTATTTTCTAATAAAATATTAAGCCAATCTGAAATTTTAAAAAAGTTATCTCCAACATATGGTGACCTATGTTTCCTAAATTTTGTTTAGGAAATTTTGTTTGTTAAATGGAAAAACTTGGACCACATAAAAGCAGATAAATATTGGAAGTTACAAGCAAAACAGCTTTCATTTTGCTTGAGAAAATTCCATTAGAAGAAACTATATATTATTCATATTTTCACAGTGCCTAATACAAAACACATTATATTCTGGTTCATCTAACCATGATGGACTAGCCAGTTACAAGACTTAAAAGGATTGACATTTAAGATTTCTTCTCTAGGTGAAGAAAAGGTGTCTGATATAGACACCTGAAGTTAATATGTTTTCCAGCCCTCTTTTAAAAATTTACTAATTGCTTAATTTGTTCTGTCTGTAATGACTGTCTCCTTAACAACATTTTTTTACTTTTGAATTCTTTGGGGAAAATAGGAACTGTTGGCATTAGCACTTTTTGACCACATGAAAGAAGACTGCAAATTTTGTTGCTGACATTGATGTCTGAGATGGGAGGGTGAGGATTTACATTTAAGGGTGGTAGAAACCCGGGCCTCGTCTGCATTACAGTGTGGTCTAGAGGGAAAGCTCCAGACCCACGCCTTTCTAAAACTGCATGATTTCTCCTGCTCAGGGGACCTGGAGGGATATTCTCCAACAACTCTTTGGACCCTGGTAACAGGGAAGGAGATGGTGAGAAGACCTTTTTCTTTCCGGTAAGTGCTTTGCAATCTTCTGAATTTGGAGGGGTAAGCCCAGCCGAGAGCTGGGAATCAGAGCTGTAGTGATTTGCCCCTGAATTTCTTTTTTGAACTATACTTCTCAAAGTGGAAGCAAATATTGTCTGGTTGGATTCTGGGTCCTGGTCAGCAGGGATTTCAATGCATGGCTGATTTCCTTCTGGAAACAAAGGTTGGAAATTTATTTCATCAGAAGACATCTTCCTTGAGCTGACCTGATCAAAGGCTCTGAGCAAATGTGCGGTGTCCTTTACATCAATGCTTTGGTGCCTAGTGATGAATCGCTTGGAAAGCGCCAGCCCGTTGGTTTTGTAGGATAATTCTTCCTCTGGAGTAATGTCCTGGAGCTCCTCTTGCAGGGAGGCCACTCTGTTCTGGTGCTTCAGTGACGGGGGACTCTTGATCCAGCCTGGAGCCTGGGAGAGCTTGGGCCCATTAGGGGCCAGCGCAGGCTTCCTCACCGGGGAGCCTGGGTCCCAGGTCTCATCACTGCTTCCGGAGGGCTCCCGATCTTTAAAGCCAAAAAGTGTCAGTTCCGTTTCAGAAGACTGTGACAGTGGCGATGAGGCTGTCTTGATGTCTATCTCAGAAGGAGTGGTGCAGGTGGCGGGGTACTGACCCCCGTCGATATCCGCAGGCGGCATGTTCAGGTACTGTTTGGTGGTGTGCCTCCCTGAGGGCGATTTCGCGGTCGTTATAATGATGACCTCTTTCCCTTTTGCCTTGCAAGCACTAAGGAGAACTTTCAGGGCCTCTCTGTCTTCTGCATTGATAGCATGAACAAGAGCCGAGTAGCCAGAATGGTCTTGCAAGCTGAGGTCGGCCCCGCTCTCGAGGAGCAAAGAAATGACTTCCGGACCAGCTTTTTCTGAGCAAGCATGCATCAGCGCTGTCTTCCCGGATTTGTCCTGGATGTTGGGATCAGCACTATTCTCTAACAGGTATTTAACCATTTTGGCTTTGCTGACACTCTGGTGATCCACGTGTTTGGTCTTACAGGCAATCATTAAAGGGGTTTCTCCACGATCATTGCTCTCATTGATGTAGGCACCACCTTCCAGCAAGAGCCTTGTGAGGCGGAGCCGGCTCTGATGGACAGCTTTGATCAAGGAATTTCCATCACTTGAAATTTCTGTACCTTCATCCATCTTCAAAAGTCAGAGATCAATAGCTGGTTATCAAAGAAGATGCAGACCAAAAGATTAATTAGCTAGGATCAACGTCCCAATTTATATTCATTTTGTCACAATTTCTGAAGTATGTGTAAAAGGGACACAAGTGGAATTATGCTATTAACAAATGCAAAGTCATGAATTGCAAAATAAAAGAAACTTTAGGATAGTAACGACCTTTATGAAATTACAAACTAAAATGTATTTTGAAATCATCCTTGAATATTTATGATAGAACACAACATATTATTTTCCTGGATCTCACATTAAACAATAATCCACTCATTTTTCTACCTGTGAAAAATATTTTTAAATTAGTAATATAAAAAATAAATTTAGCTGGGTGGGATGGTGTACACTTGTAATCCCAGTACTTGGGAGGCTGAGACAGGAGGATCCCTGAGGGGTAGTCTCACTACTTACTGAGGCTGTCCTCAAACCTGCGATCCTCCTGTCTCAGTCTCTTAAGTACCAGAATTACAGGCGTGTGCCACCACGCCCAGCTCTATTTTCTCATATCTGTGTGCCACTGTGCCCAGCTTAGTTTCCTTTTTATAATTTTTGGTGCATTGTAATTATACAACATCGTGAGATTCAAAGTGATACATTCACATTGCACACTTGTGCTGCCTTCTAGATCCCACCCTCAGGGAGACAGGCAAAGATACTTCATATACGAACATAACATTACTTGATCTGTTTCCTTCCTCAAATCTCCTTTTTCCCCTCCCTTTCTTCTTCTCCCCTAACTCTTCCCCTGTTCTACTGGGTTCTCTCTCTATTTGACAGAAGTTCATGCCTTCTCATTGAGATAAGGGAAATTATTTTTTAGCAAGTCCTTAGACACCAAATGGACATTTGTATAATATTTAAATCTAATTAAACTGAGTAGCTTTTATAATTTAAAAAATATTATTTATCCTAATCTTTGACTTTTTCCCCCCAATACTGGAGATTGAACCCAGACCTTCACATGTTAGGCAAGTGCTCTACCACTGAGCTACACCCCCAGACCTTTATGCTTTGAGACAGTCTTGATAAATTGCCCAGACTGGCTTTGCTTACCATCCTCCTATCTTAGCCTCCCAAGTAGCTAGGATTGCATGCACATGGCACCATGACTACCATCTAATCACCAACTTTTAAAAATTAAGAGTATGTGACACCCCAATATGATGTATGAATATAATGCACCAATAAAAAATTTTAAAAAAGAGTATGTGACATGAATTTCTATTTTAGAATAGAATAGGTAATAAAAAAGAATAGAATAGGTAAATATATTACAACCTCTTAATAGAAAGAAGAGATGAAAAAGGAAGAAAGTGAAGAAAAAAGAGAACAAGAGGCATGCAGAGACACTAAACTGAATTGGTAAACAGCTATAAGCTTTCTCCATGTGCTGGACACTGACCTGCCAAGATACAAGCCCACCCTGAGGAGCTCACAGAGTCATTGAAAGATACTGTCCAGTTGTTTACTGTAGAAGCAAGAGTCATGAGAACAGATCTTTTAACAACTTGGGAACCAAAGTGGCTTTACCAAAGCCAGCCACTGGAGCTGGGTCTTGAAGACTGTGTAAGAATTTGCTATCCTTGCTAGGCACTGTGGGTGCCTGTAAACCCGGTGCTTTGGAGACTGAGACAAGAGTGATCACAGGATTGAGGCCAGCACAGAGTAACTTAGCAAGGCTCTGTTCCAAATGGGGCTGGACGTGTAGTTTGGCAGTAGAATGTCCTGGGGTCCAATACGTAGGACCACACACATACGCACACACACACAATTGGCAGGTTAGGCTGGGGGTATCGCTTGGTAGTAGAATGCTTGCCTAGTGATCTCCATTGCTGAAAAGAAGGAAAGAAAAGAGAAAGAAGAATTGAGCAGGCATAGAAAAGAGGGAGAAGCAGAGGACCCCTGACACAAAGACCTAGAGGCATATTGCATCCGTTACATACAACGGAACAGGCTCTATTTACACAGATACAGCCAAGCTGGAGGGAAATGCTTTGACAGATGGTTAAAGTTGATATGGCAGAACACACACAACTAATTTTGCTCCTTCCTGAAACCCCCTAAAGTGAAAAAATTGTCTTTAAAAACATAAACTCACAAAGAGAGAGTGAAAAGGAGAGAAGACGACAGCAACATCTTGGAAGCCAGAAAGCAGATGAGCTGGTGGTAACTAACCCAGCTGACCTAAGACGGCCACGCCTTGTGTCAGCGACAGAAAAGCTGAGAAGTAACTCCATACACACCAGAGTCCTCAGAAGAGCCAGCAGGGAGCTTTAGAATGGGGGCAAAGAGTTCATCCAGAGAAAGAAGGGATTCATATCTAATTTAGTAGGGTAGCTTTTAGAATTTGAAAAACATTACTTATTCTAATCATTGGCTTTTTTAAAAGAACAATTCTGGTACTGGAGATTGACCCCAGACTTTTGCTCATACTAGACAAGTGCTCTCCCTGAACTGAGAAGCAGTTGGTCCTGCCTCCTTGCTCCTCTAAGTGTGATCCTACCTTGGACCAGCAGCAGAAAGCCTTCTAGGTAAGCAGGACGTCAGACTCCAGCCCAGAGCCCTGAACCTGCGGCTCCCTGGCACTAGTTCTCCTGGTGACTTGTGTGCAGGTGAAAGTTTGAGAAGCCTCAGGTGGTTCCTCCAAATCCAAAGCTCCAGAGATAGCTGAGCATCTTCTCCCACCCTAGATGTCCAGAGGTGAGTTGAAAACAGGGAAATAGGAGGTTTCTGGAGTGGAGACACTAGGCATATTTGAAAACAACCACAACAACAACAACAACAAAAATGGAGGAATAACTGATTATCTGCTTACTGACCACCACCTGAAGGGACTCACAGCCTACTTCACCAGCTCAGCTCCAAGAAAGCTGGCAGTCAGACCTTCTCCTTCAGGTAACATTTCTCTACTCTTCTTTCAAGAGTTAGATCTAAGCTGAGTGAGGTGGCACATATCTGTGATCCCAGTACTTGGAAGACTGAGACAGAAGGATCGCAGGTTTGAAGTCAGCCTCAGCAATTCAGAAAGATCCTTAGCAACTTAGTGAGATCTTGCTTATAAATGAATGAATGAATGAATTCATTCATTCATTTAATTAATTAACTCTACCTCCAAGCTACTAGCTTGGTTGACTATCCAGTACCAAAAAATAAAAAGGGAAAGTATCTAGACAAATCTCCTACAAGCTTTATAAGGTTTGAAATCAGATTATATACATCTTCTAGCTTTTTTCTTTCTCGAGATCGTTTTGGGTATCTAGGGTCCATATTCCATATTAGGATAGATTTTTTTTCTGAAAAATAAATAAATAAATGTATGATAGTTTAACCTAAAAAAAAGGAAAAAAATATTCTCTGGTAAGAAAGAAAGCAAAAAGAAATATTGAAATGTTATCTTTAAGTCATCAAAAGCTTGGTATCAGACAAATGAAACGGTTATGTGAGATTATAATTGTTAATTGTGGATAAATTGCTATAATACTAGACGTCAACCACTAAGCCAAGCATGGGAAGGAGGGATGGGGAGGGAACGGGGTGGGGATTGGGTAGGGGCTAACTGGGTGATGTGTGCATGTATGTCTACAAAAGTTTTTTATCCCATTATGATGTATAAATACAGTGCACCAATAAGAAATAATAATAATAAATCTCCTACAAGCCTCCAGATCACCCTACAGTGAGGCTTACAGGTGACAAGCCACACCTGTGTATTCCAAGCTCCTCATGAACTCTTTTGAATCCCATCCCTCTATTTAGTCATGAGCAGACAATCCAAACAAAAGCTAAGAAACAGGCCAAAGTGCCTCTTACATTAAATACAGAGACCAAATAGAAAAAAAAAAAACCCTGGAAGAAAGAGATGTTAGGAAAACAAAAACTTCAAAGACTCATTATCCTCACAGGGATAAGCAGAAAGTTATTGTAACTATGATAGGAGAATAAGGTGCTATGAAAAAGGAATATTCAGAAGCTATAAAGAGAGTTCTGAAAGGGTAAAAAATGATACACATCTTCAAAATACAATAGAAAAACTGGATGGCAATGTTGGTAAAATCTCTAACATAGTCAAACAAAAAGGCAATTAGAGGATTAGACCAGGAACTCCAGCATCTAAACACTAGAGATTCCAGCACAGAAAAATAGTGGGAGTGGGGAGTGCGGGAGCGGACAGTAGAGGAACTCATCAGTGAGATCAAGCAAAATGTTTCGGCCTGGGGGACGTGAAGGACCGATTTGCTGCTTCTCCTTCTCCTTCTCCTTCTCCTTCTCCTTCTCCTTCTCCTTCTTCTCCTCCTTCTCCTTCTATTTTTTTTTTTTGTGTGTGTGTGGTACTGGGAATAGAACCCAGGAGCATTCTACCTCTGAGCTACACTCCCAGCCCAAGTTTTTAGTCTTTTTATTTTTTGAAACAGGGTCTCACTGAGTTGCAAAGGGCCTCACTAAGTAGCTGAGGCTGTCGGTGAACCACAATCCTCCAGTCTCCGCCTCCTGAATACTGGGATTACAAGCGTGCACTACCACACCCAGCCCTGAAAGTACCAATTTGAAAAGGCACAGTTAAAGCATCCCACAATGAATGAAAACAGACCATGCCCAGGACACATGAATGTAAATTTCTAGAACACAGAACAGAGAAAAATCCTCAGGCTTGGGGACAGGGATGGGGTAGGAGGATGGGGCTAAGTCACATATTAAAGGATCAAGAATTACTATATGCTCAGATATATCAACAATAACAGTGAAAGACAATGAAGGATTGTCTTCAAAAATTTGAAGGAGCCAGGCGTGGTGGCACAAGCTTATATTCCCAGCATTTGGGAGGCTGAGACAGGAGAATCCAGGTTCCCGGCCAGTCTCAGTTACTTGGTGAGGCCCTCCACAACTTAGTGAGACTCTGTTTCAAAATAAAAAACAAACAAACAAAAAAATAGGGCCGGGGGTGTACCTTGGAGGTAGAACACCCCTGGATTCAATCCCCAGTGATACAGAAAAAATTTTTTTGAAGGAAAAATGATCCTCAGTTTATAATTCTGTATTTGGCCAACCATCAGGCATGAACTGGGGCATACTCTCAAGAATTTGCTGGAGGATGTAACTGACAAAGATGAAATGGTGGAACAAAGAAAAAGAGAACAAGAGACACAAGAGACTGGAGATCTTCAAACAAGAAAGGTACCCAAACTCCCAACAGTGCTGAGGGGAAGCGCGGGGATAATGGACATGCACAGACATCCTTTCTGAGATCCCTCTACCATTTGCCATCTGTTATCAGAGGAATGAGTGCCAGTGCTCCTGCTCTCTCCCTCAGTTCTCTTCCTTCTTTCTTTCTTTCTTTCTTTCTTTCTTTCTTTCTTTCTTTCTTTCTTTCTTTTTGTGGTACTGGGGATGGAACCCAGGGCATTCTACCTCTGACCTACACCCCCAGCCCTATTTTTTACTCTTTATTTTGTTTTATTGTTTTTTTTTTGTTGTTGTTGTTGGTGGTGGTGGTGGTGGTACTGGGGGTGGAACCCAGAGGCTTTCTACCTCCGAGCTATACTCCCAGACCTATTTTATATTTTATTTGGAAACAGGATCTCACTAAGTTGCTGAGAGCCTCACTAAGTAGCTGAGGCTGGTTTTGAACCTGTGTGATCCTCCTGTCTCAGCCTCCCAAGCGCGGGGATTACAGGCGTGTGCCACCACGCCCGGCTTTTTTTTACTCTTTATTTTTATTTATTTATTTTTTTTGGTGGTACTGGGGGTGGAACCCAGAGGCTTTCTACCTCCGGGCTATACTCCCAGACCCATTGTATATTTTATTTGGAAACAGGGTCTCACTAATTTGCTGAGAGCTTCACTAAGTAGCTGAGGCTGGCTTCGAACCTGTGCGATCCTCCTGTCTCAGCCTCCCAAGTGCGGGGATTACAAGCGTGCACCAACATGCCCGGCTTTACTCTTTATTTTGAAACAGGGTCTCGCTGAGTTGCAGAGGGTCTCATTAAGTAGCTGAAGCTATCCTTGAACTGCGATCCTCCTGTCTCAGCCTCCCGAATGCTGGGATTAGAAGCGTGCGGCCACCACTCAGTTCTTGTTGTGTCCTGACTGCATCTCTCCTCTCTCCTACACGTCCCCTTTTTCTTTCATCTCTGTGTTGACCTTCTGGGGATAAGCTGCAGTGGGCTCTTGGGGAGAAAACACAAATGGCCTATTCCCTTTGGGTACCCAGCAGCTAGTCTACACTGTGCCCTGCTCTAGTGCTGAGCCCCATGCTTCCTGGGGCTCACTTCTGCCCTACCTAGAGGGGGTCCTGTGAGTGCTCAGGGATGCTAAGCCAGACTAGAGACTGTGCAGCTTCTGAGGGCCTCCATATACCACAGTAAGGCCCTTTCTTTATTCATCTAATGTTGTGTTTGCCACCCCATTCTTAAAAAAGAGGAAACAATTATTTTACTCAGGGATTATTTGTAAGCAGAGAATGATTAACATAAAATTTAAGAGAAAATGGTCTTCTAGTGGAAGTCCTGAGAATAAGAGGACAAGACAGGAGGTCCAAAGGCCTCTAAGATTCAAGTAATATTCTTTATCTGAACCTGGGCGGTATTTGTAGGGGTGTCTTACTTTTCTTTATTTTGATGGTATTAGGGATTGAACTCAGGGGCATCTTTAATTCCAAGCTACATTTTTTTTTAAACACAGTAACTGTCATCCTTGTGTCTGAGACTTCCAAATACTGGGATTACAGGCATGCACCACCACACCCAGATTATTTCTTCTCTCTTCCTTTTCCTCCTCCTGGACCTCCTTTTCTTCCTCTTCCTCCTTCTTCTGTGTGTCTGTTTGGTACTTGGTACATTCTACCTCTGAGATACACCCCCATCCCTATTTTATTTTGAAACAAGGTCTCATTAAATTACTGAGGCTGGCCACAAATCAGCGATCCTCCTGTCTCAGCCTCCTAAGTACTGGGATTACAAGCATGCACCACCATGCTGGCTTATTATTCTTTAAATAATATGCATTTCACAGTATACATTTCTGTATAATGCCACTCTTATATCTTTAAAAATAAAATATGTATACAGAAAAGAACAGAGCATATAGGTAAGCCATGTTTCACTATTAAAATTCACAGAGGCATACTAGGTCATCTTTTTATAACATAATTCAATCCTCATGGTATTGTCAGAGGTATTTGTATCCAAACTTTTTGAAGTTGCCACCAGTAAGCACCTGAAAGGCAGTGATGTAGCCGGGTGTGTTGGCTCACGCTTGTTACCTCGGTACATGGGAGGCTGAGACAGGAGGGTTATAGTTTTGCAGCCAGCCTCAGCAACTTGTAAGGCTTTCTGCAACTTGAGACCCTGTTTCAAAATAAAGAATAAAAATTTGGGCTGGGGTGGAGCTCAGATGTAGAATGCCCCTGCATCCAATCCCTAGTAACACACACACACACACACACACACACACACACACACACACACACACTGAAAGAAATGAGGACAGGGAGAAAGCAGACCAATGGGAAGAAAAAATAAACTTAATTGTAAGAAGCTCCATGAACACCCTCATCTTTACTCCCAAGCCTGGTTTCTTCCAGCCCTTAATTCTTATAAATCCCTTCAATCTTTAGGGTACTGTCAATCCAGATAATTAATGTCTACATACACTGCCAGTTTACACAATATATTTTGTTTAGAATAAATAACGCCAAGGGAAAATATTGTTGGAGACCTATGATATGGATATAATGCAAACATCACCTATTGACTGGATGACCTCAGCGAGAGGCCATCAGGACCCGGCCCTGTGCTCAGTGACCATGAGAATGGAGGTCACCAGGCAGACGTCGCCCCTATGTACTTCTCATGGTCACAATTCGCAACATCTCTTTTAAAAAGAAGAGCCTGGCCTTGCGTAGTGGCACACGCTTGTAATCCCAGCATTTGGGAGGCTGAGACAGGAGGATCCCAGTTCACAGCCAGTCTCAGCTGCTTAGTGAGGCCCTTTGCAACTCAGTGAGACCTGTTTCAAAATAAAGAATAAAAAGTAGGGCTGGAGGTGTAGCTCGGAGGTAGAATGCCCCTGGGTTCCATCCCCAGTACCATACACAAAAATAAGTAAATAAATAAATAAATAATAAAAAAAAGAACTGGGCGTGGTGGCATTCGCTTGTAATCCCCGCGCTTGGGAGATGGAGACAGGAGGATCGCGCAGGTTTGAAGCCAGTCGCGCTGGCTTAAGAGACCCTATTTCCAAATAAAAAAGTATAAAAAAATAGGTCTGGGAGTGTAGCCCAGAGGTAGAAGGGCTTCCAGGAACCCCAGTACCATAAATAAATAAATAAATAAATAAATAAATAAATAAATAAATAAATAAATAAATAAATGAATGAAGCGCCTGTGTCCCCAGCGGCGTGCCTCACTCCCCAGCGCCCGCGCGCTCTCTCCCTGAGTGCTGGTCCTGCTCTATCGCTTGCTTTCCTGATTACATATTCTTGCTTTCCTAAAGATATCTTTGTTAATGCCTCTTTGGATGTGCCCTAAAATCCCTTTCTGTGGTGTAAGTCAAGAATCTGCCAGGGCTGGGTTGCAGTCCCCTTCTCCTTTCTGGGGAAACTCCTCCAACCCCTATCAGTGACTGTAGCACAAAGAATAAACTCATTCCTCTCCACTTTGGAATCTTTTGTGATAAGATGCTAAGAACAACTACTCACCACACAGACAGACACACTGCAAGTGAAGGCGATGAGTTTTACTTTCCCATGTCACGGTCTACAAAGTCTGCTACAGAGCCAGACATACCTGCAGCTGGGGAAGGTAGGAATCTAAAATCTGTTAGCAGCTTGGGTTCCAACTCAGGTCTATTCTGAAAGCAAAACATTCAAAAAGAGCTTATATGAGGCAATGATCACAAAAGAAAACTTTTATAAAGCACTTTTCATAAACAAATGGTAAACGTTTAACAGAGCAAATAAATTTGTAGAAGTGAGCTGGAACATAGCATCAAATATAAAAACCACTATCTGGGCGTGGTGGTGCTTGCCTGAAATCCTAGTACTTGGGAAGCTGAGGCAGGAGGATCCTGGATTCAAAACCAGCCTCAGCAACTTAGCTATTCCCAAATTAAAAAAAAAAAAAAGTAGAAATAGGGGTAGGGGTATAGCTCAGAGGTAGAAAGTCCCTGGATTATATCTCCAGTACAACAACAAAAAAATAGAAAAAAATATATATAGAGAGAGGAAACTTAATAAGAAATTATATAGTATGAATCACAGAAAAGCAAACAAACAAAAACTTTGAACAAAAGTAGCATTTGAGAAGCAAATATTCAAGTAAGAATGAGTTTCCCAGTATCATACATATTTCAATATTATGCTCTCAAAAGGTTTCTATTATTTGGGTCACCATGGTTTAGGTGTGTGTGTGTGTGTGTGTGTGTGTGTGTGTGTGTGTGTGTGTGTGGTGTATGTTACTGGGGATTGAACCCAGGGGTGTTCTACCTCTGAGCTACACTATACCCTTCACCCTTAGCCCTTTTTATTTTTTATCTTGTAATGAGGTCTCACAAAGTTAGTAGTGCTGGCTTCAAACCTGTGGTCTTATCTCAACCTTCTGGGTACCAGCGCTATAGGCATACGCCTGGTTTGCTTTGGATTTTTGTCATTGTTGCTTTTTAAGTTTTATGAGAACCTATTTGGGAAGACTTTTGACTTTTCACTCATCCTGAGTGCTTCCTGTCAGGATGTTTCTTTCCCCAGGGCTGGTGTCAGGAGGCTCTGGGAGGAGGAGAGCTGGCAGTGGTAATGGGATGTCTGGGTGCAGCAGTGGCCCCATCTTGGTCCTGTGGGAAAGAGGATGCTGGAGCCCAGGGTCTCAGCAGCTCCAACTAGCTGCCTAGTTATGTACCTTTACGTATGCAATGGTAGAGCCTCTCCGCTGAGGCCTGGAGGGTTGCTGGCAAAAATGATTTTATGAGAATATCTATCCTTTCTTCATTATAATGATCTCCTCTTCCTCTTCCTCCTCCTCTTCTTCCTCCTCTTTCTCCTCCTCCTCCTTTTCCTCCTCCTTCTTTCTCACTTCCTTCTCTTTCTTCTTTTTAAGAGACAGAGCCTCAGTATATTGCCTGGGACCCATGCCACTGCAGCTGGCTATCATGACTTTGTGTGTGTGTGTATGTGTGTGTGGGTCTGGGGATGGAACCCAGGGGCATTCTACATCCGAGCTATACCCCCAGCCCTATTTTTTTTTATTCTCTATTTTGAAACCGGGTCTCACTAAGTTGCAGAGGGCCTAAGTAGCTGAGGCTGTCCACGAACTGCGATCCTCTGGTTTCAGCCTCCCGAATGCTGGGATTACAAGCATGCGCCACCATGCCCCGGCTCTATCATGACTTTTATTTATTTATTTATTTATTTATTTTATTTTATTTTATTTTATTTTTGGTGATACTGGGTGGAACCCAGAGGCTTTCTACCTCTGAGTTATACTCCCATACCTTTTTTTTAATATTTTTTTTTTGAAACAGGGTCTCACTAAGTTGCTGAAAGCCTCACTAAGTAGCTGAGGCTGGCTTCGAACCCGTGCAATCCTCCTGTATCAGCCTCCCAAGCGCGGGGATTACAAGCGTGCGCCACCATGCCCCGGCTCTATAATGACTTTTTAAACCACTCGATTTGCTTATTTTTAAAAAAAACATTTAGTAGGACAATTTCAAAATTGTTTAAATATCAAATGATTTTCAGAGAAAAAAGTCATCAGATATTTTATTCTTCAAATGGTTCATACATGTTTGGGCTCCCAGTATCTTGTTTTGTAATGAGCCCCTTACTGGAATAATCCCCTGTCTTTAAACCTTCATCCTCCTTTAAGCCTTCCGGTGGCTATTTTATCTTGCCTTATCTATTTGTATATCAAAAGTGCTGGTATTTCTTTCATAAAGTTAAACCTACTTGATGAAGACCATTTCTTGCCTATAATGTTCTTTCCTCCTATCTCCTTTTGTGAGAATGATCCTGAGCATTCAGGGATGATATTATATTAAAATTCAGTCAACCCCTTTGTTATTTGCAGCTTCCAAGAAATTTTACAGTTCAATTATACCTTTCATACTGATAACAGTTCAACTGGAGAAAGTTTTAAGGTCAGACAGATCAAGATGTCAACCCTGTTCCTCCTACTTATTAGCTGTGTGCCCTGCCACAGCTCAGCACCTCTGAGCACTGGGTCCCGCCTCCTGACAAGCATTTAATATGCCTTCCATGCGGGTATGGGGATGAAATCAGGCAATGCGCGAAGACTTCCCTGTGTATTCCTACTCACTGCATCCCTCCACCCCCACCCCCGGTACTGGGAATGGAACTCAGAGGCATTCTACCTTTGAGCTACACACCCAGTCCTATTTTTTATCCTTTATTTTGAAACAGGGTCTCATTGAGTTGCAAAGGGCCTCACTAAGCTGAGACTGGCTGTGAACTGCGATTCTCCTGTCTCAGCCTCCCAAATGTGGGGATTATAAGCGTGCACGACCACACTATGGTTTGCATCCTTTTTTACAAAAAAAAAAAAAAAAACATAAACACAGGGCGTGGTGACACACACGCCTGTAATCCCCATGCTTGGGAGGAGGATACAGGAGGATCGCGCAGGTTCAAAGCCAGCCGCGCTGGCTTAAGAGACCCTGTTTCCAAATAAAAAATATAAAATAGGTCTGGGAATGTAGCATGGAGGTAGAAGGGTTTCCAGGAACCCCAGTACCACCAAGAAAAAACAAAAACAAAAACACACAAAAAAAACTATTTCAGGTTAGGAATGTAGCTCAGTCATAAAGCACTCCTGGGTTCAATCCCAGTACTAAAGAAAAAAATAAAAGGGGCTAGTGGTATAGCTCTGTGGTAGAGCAGTTGCCTATCATGAGCGAACCCAGGCACATACACAAAAAAATTACCTCAGAATTTAGCCTTTTTTTTTTTTTTACTTTTATCACACCTCTAATCCACAGCCTGTTTACATAACATAAAATACTGAAAATGACTTCTTTTTTAGAATCTGTAAATGTTTTATTTTTAAATAAAAGTGTATTTTTATTGGTGCACTATAATCATATATCAAGTGATATAAACATGCACAATAATATTTTGTAATATAAATAGAATCTAATAAGTGAAAAATGAGCCAGGCGCGGTGGCGCACACTTGTAATCCAAGTACTTGGGAGGCAGAGACAGGAGGATCGCGGTTCGCGGCCAGCCTCAGCTACTTAGTGAGGCTCTCTGCAACTTAGTGAGGCCCTGTTTCAAAATAAAAAATAAAAAAATAGGAATGGGGATGTAGCTTGGAGGTAGAATGCCCTAGGTTCCATCCCAATACCAAAAAAAGTAAAAAATGAAAGAAACATATCCTTTAAGTATATTTTTCTTATAATTCCATAATTGCAATATAATTATAAAATCTAATTTTTTTGGGGGGGGAGTACTGAGGATTGAACTCAGGGGCATTCTACCTCTGAGCTACACCCTCAGCCCTATTTTATTTTTATTTTGAAACAGGGTCTCACTAGGTTGATGAGAATCTCACTACTTACTGAGGCTGTCTTCGAACCTGCGATCCTCCTGTCTCAGCCTCCCAAGTACTGGGATTACAAGTGTGTGTGTGCCACAATACTCGGCTAACATCTTAATTATTAAAAAGCTGCAGGATACCTCGCTGGCTTAAGAGACCCTGTTTCCAAATAAAAAAATATAAAAAATAGGTCTGGGAGTGTGGCCCAGAGGTAGAAGGGTTTTTAGAAACCCCAGTACCACCAAAGAAATTAAATAAATAAATAAAAAGCTGCAGGATAAACAGCTGCATGACTGCCTTTTGCTTGAAAATAAAAACATCTTTAACATCCTTTGCAGTTCACCCTGGCATATTTACCATACTCTTTCAGTGCCTCTCTCTACTCCCAAGAGCCCACCAAAATTAGAGTTATTCAGTTATTTCTTAAAGAAGATGAAAAGAGATATATGTTCTCAAGAACAAAGAAAATCAGAAGAGAGGTATCATCAGATGAGTAATCAAATAAGCTTTGGAAGGAGAGGGGAGCTGGTGGAATGGTAGAGAGCTACAACAGGAAGAGCCCGAGGGGCCCCATAAACAGGACCTGGGAAGTTTAGCACGTGGAGGCCCCAGGCACCAGTGACAGTGGCCGCGAGGCAGAGGCACGGTGGTTGAAAGTCGAGAACAGAGCCCTGGGACTTCACTCTACTCCAAGTAGCAGCCAGCTGCTTTCCCAGACCAAGACAAGGCTGGTACTCTGTACACAGATCAGAAAGCCCCCAAACTTGGAGGCAGCAAACTAAAAACGCGGATAAAGTGAGACTCTGCAGGCCAAACAGTGGGAGCCCTGGCTCTCTGCCCTGCTGCCAGGCGGCTGGGAGCCAGGAAAAAAGAGATGAAGGCATTGGATCTTAGACTTATGAGTCCTGTTAAAAATATCTGTGGATAAATGAAGCAATTCAAACTGTAACTAGACCCGCCCTTCCACACACCCACTCCAAATGGAAATAGAAAGTTACCTGAAAACATTATTCCAAATTTCTTACTTCACTGTTGTCTCTTCTCTCCCCGGATGAGTTCTCTGTCAGCCAGCTGTCAGCTCCTACTGGAGGAAATCAAAGCTATTCAGAGTCACATAAACACCAATGATTTGCTACATGCATCTTTCCCATTTGGAGTCTAGTTTTTTAATTCCTTGTTAAGCAATCCCGACAGTGTTTGTTCAGTTTATCATATTTCCCCAATTACGAGATAGAGAAAGCGTCTCCAGTGGATTGCATGCCCAGCCGCCTGGTGCATATCTGTCTGCAGGATAGAGCCTGCCCTGCAAGGACTGGGAGGGTCAGCAGTGCCTGAGCACCCACCTGGTCCCACCAGAAGGCTGAGAAAGGAAAGCGGAGGCAGCCCTCCCAAGACTGCGCGTCTCACTCACTGCTTGTCAGGCTTAGGCACGAGTTTCTACGTCCTTTTTCTTAATATCTCCTTGCCTCATAGATGACCACCTTCCCACAGAGCAAGATTCTGTGTGAAGTCCATGACTTGGGCGGTATCTAACATGGCACTGCTATCTGGGCTGAAGTGCTGTAAGAGCGAGTTGAGAGATGACAGGTAAGGCCTTCCCTGCGGATTTTTCTCCCCATGCCACACCCAGGTTTTATTGTTTTTGCTTTTGTTGGTACTGGAGATTGAAGCCAAGGCACTCTACCACTGAGCCATATCCCCAGCCCTTTTTAGTTGTACTTTGAGACAGGGACTTGTGAAGTACCCCAGGCTAGCCTTAAACTTATGATCTAGTCCCAGGGATTAATGTGCCACTGTGCCCATTTTCCTTTCATTAGGACAGAAAAGTTGTTTTCCTTTTTGCCTTTTACTATACCTCTGAGTAGGACCCATGCTCCTGCCCATGAAGTTAGTTATCTGGCTGTGATGGTGGAGGGCCAGCAGGGGAATGGAACTTCACACATGGGGTCAAAACTTAAAATTCTGCCCCTTCCCCTTTGTTTCAGCCTATGCCTTTATGTAAAAAAGGCAGCAAGATCTTACCAACCTTTGGGAATTAATTCCTCGGTTTTCTCATCCCTAAAAAGGGGGATACTATCTACTTCACAGTAAATGATTCTGAAGATTTTATTTTTATTTTATTTATTTATTTATTTATTTATTTATTTATTTATTTATTTTGCGGGTCTGGGGATGGAACCCAGGGGCATTTGACCTCCGAGCTACACCCCCTGCCCTGCTTTTTATTCTTTATTTTGAAACCGGGTCTCACTGAGTTGCAGAGGGCCTCACTAAGTAGCTGAGGCTGTCCACAAACCGCGATCCTCCAGGTCTCAGCCTCCCAAATGCTGGGATTACAAGCGTGCGCCACCACGCCCGGCGATTCTGAAGATTTTAAAAGACCCGAATATACTTGCTATTTAGGAATTCAACAAATGTCAGTTTCTGAACACTCATCATCAAACACAGGGCCCGTACATGTGAATCCTCCAGGTTCATGGGGTCTGAGTATTAGAATTTCCTATACCAATGGGGTCTCCACTTTTTGTGGGCAGAAGAGTCTGTGTGGAGAGCCAGCTAAAAATACAATTCCAAAGCCAGGTGTGGTGGCGCAAGCTCTGAGATAGGAGGATTGCAGGTTCGCGGCCAGCCTCAGCTACTTAGTGAGGCCCTCTGCAACTTAGTGAGACCCTGTTTAAAAAAAAAAATAGGGCTGGGGGTATAGCTCAGAGGTAGAATGTCCCTGGGTTTTACCTGCAAAATAAATAAATAAATAAATATTATATATATTCCCAGATATTCAATAACAGGTGCTTCCTATGCACACTTGGAGAGAACCTAGGAGGAATTCTTCATTCCTCTTTTTTGTCTACTTTCTGTTTGCTGTCAGCCCCTGCCTTCAACTCACACAGGGCTGTCTACATCATCCCTTCTGCATGGCTTGATGCTCAGCTCCTCTGAAGCACTGAAGGGCAGGAATGGTTGCCAGGGCCCAGAAAGGGATTAAGGGAGCTCCCGGGTCTCAGAGAAAAGCACAGCCTTGAGTTAGAACAGGCCAGGAACTGGGGGTTTGCTGCCCTGTCCTTCTCAGACAGGTCTGATTAAAAAACAAAACAAAACAAAAACAAACAAACAACAACAAAAAAAAACCCAAGTCCTAATGGGCAGTCCAAGGCCAGGCTGCAGAGGCCAGCTGCACTTGAAATGAGGCAAGCCTGCCAGCCACAATCAAAATACGCATCGCCTCCCCAGCGAGATGCATCTGAGACTGTCCCAGGAAATACAATGACTGGCCGGCCAGCAAGAGTCTTCTTCACCAGCTTCTAAGGAGTAGCTGGTGATGGCCCCTGTGCTTCCCACAGTCCCTCCAGCCTGTCCTGCTGGGTCCTGGGCCCCGACACCCCTACTTCTTTCAATAGATTCTCCCCCAATACACACACAGGGATGGAGAGGAGGGGGACCAACCTGTACCTCCAATTCTCAGGGAACCAAGGTGAATGGATTTCCAAGCTGTTGCGGATGCCGGCAGCGTCTCCACGGTCCTCGTAGGCAGCTCCTCAGATTTTTCCCAAGAGCGGGAGGGAGCAAGCCCCAAGTGCTGTCGGAGAAGGGCAAAGGAAGGTGACTGGGGCGACAGCGCCGGGGCACGGATGGAGGCGGGGTGCGCGTTCTGTCGCCTCCTCACCGAGCCAGAGCGGGTAGCTGGCTAGCTGAAGCGACTGCCATCCACGAAAAGGGGTTTTGCCCAGCGCCTCTGAGGAGTGGTCTCCACGCCGCCCGCCCTTTGGGAGAACGCGGCCCACCCCTGGTGAATGGTGCGCCAGAGGGAGACAGACATTGCCCTTACCCCGGGGTGGGCGCACCTCTGCACCCCAGCTCCCTGCCGATGGGGTCCGGCTTCCTGGCGCCAAGGCTGTGTGCGCTCGAGAGGCGCGGGGACCGAGCTGCCCACCCTGTGTGCAAACGGCTGCAAATGGCTCCGCACCCTCAGCCCGCCCTTCAGCGCAGCCCGCACCTCCTGCTGCCCAGCGGCGCCGGGCACCTGCGGAGACGCGCTCCCGCCGGCCGGACCCTCCGACCCGCGCGCTCCCGCAGCAGGGCCCACACCCCGCAGCTCGGGGCCGGGGTCCGAGCCCCGGCGCCCGCCGCGAGGCCGAGGAGAAGGCGGAACCCGCATCCCGTGGGGTCCGAGCCCGAGCCGCCTCAGAGCCCCGCCGACAGCGGCCGGGATGGCCGCAGAGAGGGGGGACCGCGGCGCGGCGTGCGCCCCGGGAGGCGGGCGCCGGCTCCGGAGGCCCCCGCAGCCGACCGCCCGCGCCGGCGGCCTCGAGCCGGCTCCGGACACCGCAGGGTCGGGGTGCGCGGCGGCGCCCGGGCAGCCTCCTCCGGGCAGCCCAAAGTTTCCCCAAGTGCAGCCGGCGCTGCACGCTGACCTGGGGCGCGCTGTCGAGTTGGCGGCGGCGCCGTCGCCTCCCCGGGCGGCCCCCGCCCTCCTGCCCGCGGCCCCGGGCGCGTCCGGCGGGTGTGGACCCGGGCGCCCCGGCGGGTGTGGACCCGGGCTCCCCGGGCGCGTCCGGAGCCTCCGAGGCGGCTCCGCGTCCCCGCCCGCTCCGCAGCGCTGGAGCCGCGGGGCGCGCACCTCGCAGACGCTCCCGCGCCGGGGACGCGCCGCCCGGCGGCGCTGCAGGTGGGGGCGGCGGCCCGGCCGACTCTGCAGGCTCCGCCCCGCCCCGCCCCCGCCGCCCGCACCTCGGCTGCGGCCACCAGGCTGGGGCCCGGCCGCAGGGTCTCCCCGGGGCGCGGGGTGACGCCCCTGGCACCTCTGGCCCGCGCCCCGCTTTCTGCTCGATTCGTCTCCACGCTGCTGGCCCACGAGTCTGCTCCCGCCGGACCCTCTGCCCTGCAGGGTGAGGGTCTAAAGCCTCACTTCAGGGAGTCACCATTCTTGTTTTCTTCTTTTTTTTTTTTTTTTTTTTTATGAATTTCTAACTTCATTACACTACTCCTAAAGGTTCATGTGACCTTTTACAAAATTTCCCCAAGTACATTCCATATATTAAATTTCATCGAGAGATCAAAAGGGATGACATTAAGGCAACGGTTTTATTTATTTATTTATTTATTATTTTTGGTGCTACTGGGGTTCCTGGAAGCCCTTCTACCTCCGGGCTGCACTCCCAGACCTATTTTATACTTTTTATTTGGAAACAGGGTCTCTTAAGCCAGCCCGGCTGGCTTCGAACCTGCGCGATCCTCCTGTCTCCGCCTCCCAAGCGCGGGGATGACAAGGCAACGGTTTTAACTCTTCATTTATCTTGGAGAGTCTGATGACGAAAACATCACTTCATTTTGTCGTTTAGATCATGCCAACCAAAACTAGTGTTGTAGTTTTTGAATCCCCACAAGGAGAAAGTAGATTTATCTCTGGACGGGCTCCCTGTATTTAGGACGTTAGGTGTCTAAAATGGGCCCTTAGAGAACCTATACGAAGCAAGTTTGCAGGGCGTGTTACCCCAGAGGTGGGCTCTAAGGAGTTGGAATCCTGGATCTGGGTTACCCTTCGCCCACCCATTTGTTTGGAGGGTCCTAGAAAGGTCTGGGCAAATTAGCATGAGGTTGCAGTCCGCTCCCCCCTTTAAAGCCATATATATATGGTATACATACCAAAATGTACACATTTTCCCAGGTCAGTGGTTTTGCACAAACTGATAAAAAAAAAAAAAAAACAGAACATAACTGCTCTCCAGGGGATCCCCTAAGCCACCCTTGGGGGAGTAGTGGCTTCAAACAGCATACACTAATTTTGCTGGGTTTTGCACTTTTTAGCAATTGAATCATACAGAATATATCCTGTTGCCTGGCTTCTTTCCCTCAACATTATATTTAAGAAATACATACTGTGTGTGGTTGTAGTTGTTCACTCTTTTTGCTATACAGTATTTCGTTGTGTATATATACCTCAAATTCTTTACTCCTGATAGCGTTCCTTAGATTTGAGACAGTGGCAATAATGCTGCTATGAAATTGATAGTACATGTCTTTTGGTGAGAATATATGTGTATTTCTGTTGGGTACATACCTAGGAGTAGAACTGTAAGTCATGAAGTAGGCATATGTTCAGCTTATGTAGATATTCAAAGTGGATAATCTAAATTTCACTATTTTATTCATTTCCTATTGCTTCTTGTTATCACAAACAAATCACCACAAATGTAGTGGTTTAAAACAATATAGATTTATTATTCTACAGTCTAGAGGTCAAAATTGGGTCTTATGTCTAAAATTGAGGTGTCTGCAAGGGCTGTTTTACTTCTGTAGGCTCTAACAGAATCTGTTTCCTTGCCTTTTCTAGTTGCGTTCCTTCTCCCCCTTCTCCTTCTCCTTCCTCTCCTCCTGTTCTCCTTCTCCTCCTCTCCTTCTTCCTCCTCCTTCTCCTTCCTCTCTTCTTCTCTTTCTTTCCTTCCATCCTTCCATTGTCACATGTCTTTTTCTCTGTCTGTTCTCTTCTCTCCCTCTGATCTTCCTGCCCTACTCTTATGGGGACCTTTGCAACTATACTGGGCCCATGTGAATGATCTGCCATCTCAAGGTTCTTGATCACACCTGAAAAATTCCTTTTGTCATACAGTTTGAGTCTACAATGTCCCCAGAAGATTCATGCACTGAAAGTATGTCCTCTGTGCAATGCTATTTAGAGGTAGACACGTTGAATTAGGGCTCTAATCTCAGCACTGGATAAATCCACCGGAGGATTAATAATTTAAATGGATTTACTAGATACTTAAGGCAGGTAGAGCATGATTGGAGAGGTAGGTCATTGGGGTGTGGCCTTGGGAACATATCTGTCCCTGGTCACTTGCTTCCTATTTCTCTGCCTCCTGCCACCATTACAGCATGAGAATGACTTCTCCGCCATATGCCCCGCCACTACAGTTACTGACTGTGGTGGAGTCAACTGACTTTGGACTGAAACCTCCAAAGCCGTGAGCCCCAATAAACAAACCTTTCCTCCTCTAAGTTGTGCTTGACAGGTATTTTGATCACAGTAAAGGAAAAGCAGACTACAACAGACATATAGTATAACATATCCATGAGTTCCCGGAGTTAGGGTGTGAATCTCTTTAGCAGTCTACTTCTCCGTTTATACACCTGGCAGATGGATATTGGTACATGTTGAGTGGAAACGAGAGGCTGGACTGAAAAAGAAAAAAAAAAAAAACCCTAAGAGGACAGTGAAGTCTGAGATACACTTCGCTGGAGGACTTTCCCTGGAGACCTGGGTGCTGAGCCAGGAGGGTTGGTCGTCAGGAAGGAGCTGATGTTCAACACTGTGTCCGGCCATCATGATCCTGTACCATTAACTTGTCTAGGGCAAGGGACTTTCATACAGAGAATGAGAGTCTGGGTGGCTTGGGCTGGGGACACCTATCCTAGTGACACATTAGGGATGGATGGACAACCCTCCTTTGTGAGGTATTATGGTAAAAATGTACTCCCCCCAAATTTGTATGTTGAAACTTGTCAATGTTATAATGTTAGGAGGTGGAGTGTAGAGTTCATTAAGTCATGAAGGCAGGGCCCTTAAGAATGGCATTAGGGCCTTTGTAAAAGCACTTGAGGGAGTGGGTTTGCCCCTCTGCCCTTCTGAGGGTGGAGCAACACCTGAATCAGAGAGAGCAGCCCTCACAGGCAATAAACCTCTTAGCTTCCCAGCCCCCAGAACTGGGAGAAATAAATTCCCAGCCCGTGGTATGGTATTATAACACACCAAGAGGCTAGCACTGGTGGTTGGCCACAGCAGGAAGACAGTGGCTGGCATGTCACATCGTTCTCTGTGGACAAGTCCTGAGGGCAGTGGACAGTCCGCTCATACCTGTCATATCTTTCTCCATCCTCCATCTCTGGGGACAGTCTACTTCAGGGCTGATGGTGGGACTGTGAGGACTCACTGCCCACAGCAGGAACGGGAGGGTGGGTGGGAAGACAAAGCCTGTCCTGCTGACTTGGGAGTCATAACGTTAGGGGGTGATTTCGCCACCCTCTTGCTGCATTCCAAGAGAGCTTGAGGACAGACCTCTCCGCCAGAGGCTCCCTGTAAGCGGCTTCCAGATGACTCTTCAGTGAAACCTGCTGTCCAAAAGCCTTTCCTACATGCTGAGTTTCCACACATCTTGTTAGTCCCTCATTATCTCAAAGATGAGCTGGCCATCAAGGATTTTCTGACATCTGAGGAAAGTTTCTAAAATGAAAGATTAAGCCGAATAAACAGAAATATCAAAATCTTGGAGCTGGGATGTAGCTCAGTAGGAAAGCACTTGCCTTGCATGCACCAGGCCCTGAATTTGATCCACCTTGCCAAACAACAACAAAAACCCCAGAAATACAAGAATTTGGAGGAAAAAGACAAATGTAGGAGGAAGGAAAAAACTGAATATATACAAATAACATACGCAATATTTCACCCATAAGATAAGGATAGTATATTTTGAAAAAGAAACAATCAGAAAACAAGAAAGTCTTTTTTTTTTGGGGGGGGTGGTGGTACTGGGGTGGAACCCAGGGGCTTCTCTACCTCTTGGCTATACTCCCAGACCTATTTTTTAAAAAAACTTTTTGGAAACAGGGCCTCACTAAGTTGCAGAGAACCTCACTAAGTAAATGAGGCTGGCTTCAAACCTGTCTGATCCTCCTGTCTCAGCCTCCCAAGCACTGGGATTACAAGTGTGTGACACCACGCCCGCCTCAAGAAAGTCTTTTTTTGTGTGTGTGTGTGGTACTGGGGTTCCTGGAAGCCCTTCTACCTCCAGGCTACACTCCCAGACCTATTTTTACATTTTTATTTGGAAACAGGGTCTCCTAAGCCACGGCGCGCATGGCTGGCTTCGAACCTGCGCAGATCCTACTGTCTGACTCCCAAGCGCGGGGATTACAAGCGTGCGCATTACAAGCATGCGCCACCACACCCGGCTCAAGAAAGGCTTATGAATCTGAAGTAGATAACCTTCTGAGAAGAGTTAGCTAGCCAGGCATGGTGGCTTACGTTTGTAATTCCAGTACTGGAAGCCTGAGATAGGCAAGGTTCGTGGCCAACTTCAGTTATTTAGTGAAGCCCTCTGCAATTTAATGAGATTATTTCAAAATAAAAATAAAAAGAGTGCTGGAGGTAGCCGGGCGTGGTGGCGCACGCTTGTAATCCCCGCGCTTGGGAGGCTGAGACAGGAGGATCACACGGGGTCAAAGCCAGCCTCAGCTACTTAGTGAGGCTTTCAGCAACTTAGTGAGACCCTGTTTCCAAATAAAATATAAAAAAAAAAGGTCTGGGAATATAGCCGGAGGTAGAAAGCCTCTGTGTTCCACCCCCAGTACCACCCCCCCCAAAAAAAAAAATAGTGCTGGAGGTATAGCTCAGAGGTTGAATGCCCCTGGGTTCAATCCCCAATATCGCAAAAAAAAAAAAAAAAAAAAAAGCTAAAAATAAGATCACCTCTGAGAAAGTACAGTTATCCTCACAAAAGAGGGGGAAATAGCAAGAGAAAAAAATAAAAGACATGAAAAATGAATATATAATATCCAACATCCTACCAATAGGAGTTACAGAAAGAGAGGATGGGGAACAAGGAAATTGTCAAGAAAACAATTCAAGAAAATTTCCCCAAGATGAACAACTATTTCCCCATGGAAAGGGCTAAGTGACTAAAACACATCATAATAATGGCTGAGGAAGGGGCTAATTTGAAAATTAGTGATAGCTTCACAGAAGGGGAGAGAGTAAAGTTGGAACACTGGGAGAATCTGGATGAAAGTATGTAAGAATTCTTTTTAATATTTTTGTAAGTTTTCTTTGAGTCTCAGAGTATTTTTCTTTCTTTTTTTTTTTTTTTTTTTTTTGTGGGTCTGGGGATGGAACCCGGGTGCATTCTACCTCCGAGCTACACGCCCTGCCCTATTTTTTGTCCTTTGTTTTGAAATAGGGTCCCACTAAGTTGCGGAGGACCTCACTAAGTAGCTGAGGCTGTCTGAGAACCGCATCCTCCGGTTTTAGCCTCCCGAATGCTGAGATTACAAGTGTGGGCCATCATGCCCAGCTGAATCTCAGAGTATTTTTTAAAAGATGATATTCAGTGCTTACGGTGGGTTTGGCACAGGTAAGCATCTTACATAAATTATTCTATCCAGTCTTGCCAGTTCTTGTTAGCCTCACCTTACAGTCCAAGAAACTTCCTTCCACCTTTCCTCCCTTCCTTTCTTTCCTTCCTTACCTTCCCTGTTCTTTTCTTTCTTCTTTCCTTCCTTCCTTTCTTTTTTCCCTCCTTTCCTTCCATTTTTGAAAAATACACATCTGGAATTTAGGAACACATGTCCTAACCCGTTTTAGAGGTGTGAGGTTCTTTTTCTACCCCAAAACAAAACTTGAAAAAACCCATTTTTATTATTTATTTATTATTTGTTTTTGTGTACTGGGGATTGAACCCAGGGGCATTCTACCTCTGAGCTACACCCCCCAGCCCTATTTTTGCAATGCTGAAGATTGAGCCTAGGGTCATCCTCCCTCTGAGCTATATTCTCAGCCCTATTTATTTATTTATTTATTATTTTTAAATTTGGACAGTGTCTCACTAGGTTGCTAAGAACTTTTCTTTCCTTCCTTCCTTTCTTTTTTCCTTCCTTCCTTCCTTCCTTCCTTCCTTCCTTCCTTCCTTCCTTCTTCCTTTCTGTGGTGCTGGGGATTGAACCCAGAGGCATTTTATCTCCAAGCTATACCCTCAGCCCTATTTCTTATTATTTTGAAACAGGGTCTCACTAAATTGCAGAGGGCCTCACTAAGTAGCTGAGGCTGCCTGGGAACCCAGATCCTCCTGCCTTAGCCTCCCAAGTACTGGAATTACAAGCATGAGCCACCACGCCTGGCAAACCCATTTTAATTTAGAATGTCTCCTCCTCCATCCCTTTCTCCTCCTCCTCCTCCTCCTCCTCCTCCTCCTCCTCCTCCTCCTCCTCCTCCTCCTCCTCCTCCTCCTCCTCCTCCGTCTTTTGGAAATCAATAAAACAATGGTGTGGAGGGGGGAGCCTCAGTGGTCAGAATTCAGAATCTCAACCCTTATGCATCCCAAGATCTTTCCAGATCCCCGGTGGAGAATCGAAGGGACCCCCCCGAAGGTAAAGGGCTTCGCTTCGTTTTGGGAGGGAGGGGCCTCACAGCAGCCACTATTTTTCTGGTGGAAGTAGAGACGAGCTCTACTTACTGTAAGTAGAGCTCTATTTACCTGTACCTGTGAACAGTAGGTGACGCCAGAAAAGGCAGAAATTTCAATGACAGCTTTTGCAACCTTGGAGCAGAGTGTTCCAGGATAGCACTGGCAGAGCAGAGGTGATGCGCGACCCCCTTGCCTCGTGAGGGTGAGTCCGCGACTGGGGCTCATCCCGAGGCTCCACCTTCTCTCGCGCCAGGACCCCGCTGGGCCTGGAGAAGAAGGCTCAGCCCAGTCTGCCACCCCCTGAGCAGAACTCAGGCAGGCCTCTGCCCCAGATCCTCGCATCCTTCAAATACTTAGCCTTGGCTCTTGACATGCAAAGACATTTCTCAATGTCGTTTTTATTTAAGAAAAGATTCCCAATACAAGGACTGTTATCCTTTTTGGAAGAGGTCTTCCTTAGGACGGGTGGTAGGAAAATCCTAAACACTGAGCAGAGCAGAGCACAGTATGTTTTGCTTCTTCTGTTCATAGTTTCTTCTTCCTGGTTCTTTCCACCCACTTCTTTAGGTATTCTCTTCCCCCTCACTGTCCAGTGTTTTGTGTATGAGCCTCTCCCAGTTTTCTAAGTGTGTGGGTGTGTGTTACAGAGAATTGAACCCAGGGGTGTTCCACCTCTGAGCTATACCCCCCAGCCCTTATTATTTTTTTGTTTGAAACAGGGTCTCACTAAGTTGGTGAGGGTCTCACTAAGTTGCTGATGCTGTCCGGGAACCTCCAATCCTCCTGTTTCAGTGTCTAAGTACTAGGATTACAGGTATGCACCACCACCCCCGGCTCTGCAAGCAGTTTTCTGATTCATCTTTGGGAGACAATAGCTTCTAGGATAGAATAGTTCTAGGATAGAAAGACATGCTTCTGATGTGCTAGAAAGATCGGTAGTGAGAGCTAACTTTTTTCTTTTTTTAAACCAGTCCATGCTTAAAATTCATTAGCCTTAGAGCCAGGTGTGGTGGTACATGCTTGTAATTCCAGCATTTGGGAGGCTGAGACAGGAGAATTGCAGTTTGCGGCCAGCCTCAGCTACTTAGTGAGGCCCTCTGCAACTCAGTGAGACCCTGTTTCAAAATATAGAATAAAAAAATAGGGCAGGGGGTGTAGCTCGGAGGTAGAATGCCCCTGGGTTCCATCCCCAGTACTGAAGAAAAAAAAAAAAAAAAGCCAGGCATGGTGTAATCCCCGCATTTGGGAGGCTGAGACAGGAGGATCGCACAGGTTCAAAGCCAGCCTCATCTACTTAGTGAGGCTCTTAGCATTTAGTGAGACCGTTTCCAAATAAAATATAAAATAGATCTAGGAGTATAGCCCAGAGGTAGAAAGCCCCTGGATTCCACCCCCAGTACCACCAAAAAAAAAAAAAAAAAGGGAAAAAGAATCTGGAACCTCTAGACTCTGACATGTGCAGCCTCCCCAAACCTGCCCATGGCCCTGTGTCCCATGGTGCTCACCATACCCACCGTGAAAAGAAGGAAGAAATGAAGAAGTGGCCAGGAAAGACTGGCTTCCTAATAGCCTTTGGAAGCTTCCCAAATAACAATTGGATATGAATTGTATGTCTATTTCTAGGCAATCCTCTGTGGGCTGGGGGTTGGTCTATGCATGTGGACACTGCATGATAAGTGAATATTAATATGGCTCATTTGGATTGAAAATGGCATCCTTCACATACATCTTCAAGAAATATTTGCTTATAATATGCATGAAATATTTCTGAGAGGCTATTTAGATATTTTAATAGCATTGTCCATATCACATATAAAAAAAAAAAAGAAACTGAGAGTCTGGAGGATAGTGGTGGGAGTCTGGCTTTGTTTCTATTCTGCATCTATCTGGAATTGTTGAAATTTGAACCACATAGATATAATACTTATTCAAGAAATAATGATTAAGATGAACTTTTTGGCCTATGCCTATAATCCCAGTACTTGGAAGGTGGAGACAGAAGGATCACAGGTTCAAGGCCAGCCTCGGTAACCTGGTGAGACCTTGTTTCCAAGTAAAAAACTAAAAAGGGCTGGGAGTGTATCTGGAAGTTAGAATGCCCCTGGGCTCAATCCAGGAAGGAAGGAAGGGAGGAAGGAAGGGAGAAAGGGGAAGGAAAAAGGGAAGACAGGCAGGCAATTAATTTGAGCTATAGCTCTTTTGCCCTGTAGTTTAAGCACGTCCATTACTGATTAGCACTCAGCCTGCATTTGAATCTCTTATCTCCTGATCCTATGGCCAGGGAAAGGAGAAGCAACCGTGATGGATGGAGTGGGCAGAGAGGAAGGCAGGGCTGCAGCTCTCTGCCTGAGCCTCCGCCCAGCACAGCTCCTCCGGGCGCCAGCTATCTGGCCACTCATCTCCCATCGGACAGTGTGTGCGTCAGCTTGAGGGAGGTGAGCGCTGCATGCAGATGAAAGTCACTTCCATTTCCTGAGTATTCGATGTCCCGAGATGGTATCTTTTAATATGAGGCATTCAGAGAGATTCATCTTGAATTTTCGGTTGGGTGAGCAACGTGGCATTTTGTAACCTACTGAAGGAGAATTCAGCTTTCATCCTGTAACATGAGTTCATTTTTCCTGCCTCCTATATTTGATGTTGGCATGAGTAATTTATTATTTTGCTATTCATGATTTCCAACAAGACTTCCAATTCAAAAGCCAAAAGGAAAGAGGTAGTATACTGTTTGGTAATTGTCTCCCGAAGCACAAAATGAGGGGGTTCTTATTTAATATGGATCGAGGAAGGACATTGTGTGCTTGATAGGAGCCTGGAGTTTTCCCCAAATCTAATGAGTATTTGAAATGATCATTTAATTCTTGCTTTCATATGATGACTCCCTTTGTAAACGTAGGCCCCCCGGGAAGACACTATTTCCTTTGCTAGGGCCCACAATGGCATTTCCCCCTCTCAGAATTCCTTCATCCTGACCCAGTTTTTCCAGAGACTTCGCCTGGTATATTGGTAAATTAGAAACAGAAAACAAATTAAGTAGTTTCAGAAACTACTTTTTACTGGTTTGCAAGTTATAACATGAAGACACTGCTGTATTGTTGGGAACCATCCTTTGCATTATCCACGTTGGCTGCTCATCACACTCAGATTTCTGCTGCCCCCCTGAGGGCCCTCAGTTAACCTGACCACACTCCTCGGGCTTCCCAGGACTCCTTTGGGCCCAGCTGACTCTTGGGTGCATGCTGTACCTGACTCATTTCACACCTTCCAGATACCACTTTATCTCGAAGCTTTCCCTGTCTTCAAGTCTTAGCCATTTTTGCCATGTCCTGGCACACACTAGGTGCTTGTGAGTATAAATTGTACCAAATGTATAGAAGGATTAAGGAAACTAATTAAAACTGGAAGGCAGGCATGGTGGCACACGCTTGTAATCCCAGCAGTTTGTAAGCCCAGAGTCGGGAGGCTGAGACCTGGAGGATCCTGGTTCATGGACAGTCTCAGCTACTTAGTGAGGCCCTCTGCAACTCAGTGAGACCCAGTTTCAAAATAAAGAATAAAAAACAGGGCAGGGGGCGTAGCTCAGAGGTCGAATACCCCTGGGTTCCATCCCCAGACCCACAACAACAACAAAAAAGGAGATTCTTCTCTGCCAAAACTGTGCCCTCTCGCAGAGTTTGGGAAACTGAGCCAAATTCAGCTGCCGTCTACTTTTGCATGGCTTATGGTCTAAGGATGCACTTACATTTTTTAATGATTGGGGAAAAATTAAAAAAAAGAATAATATCTATGGTCCATACATGTTCACATGATACAAATCTCAGTGCCCACTAATAAAAGTTTGATTGAAACACGGCCTCACGTGGCTTACATATTGCCTATCATTGCCTTTGCGCTTTGAGGGTAGAGTTGAATAGTTTGCTGCAGTGATTGTATGGCCTAAAATATTTACTGTCACTTTACAGAAAATTTGCTGACATATGCCATGTAAGCTAAGATCTTTCTGGTGGAAATATTTGCTCTTGCTCTTCCAAAATTTTCAATTATGCTAGGGGCATTAATGGTTGCTATTTTGCTGTGTGTGTGTGTGTGTGTGTGTGTGTGTGTGTGTGTGTGTGTTACTGGGTATTGAAACCAGGGATCTTCTGTCTCTGAATGACACCCCAGCTCTTTTTATTTTTTGTTTTAAAACAGAATCTTGCTATGTTATAGCACACCAGCCTCCAACCTGGTATCCTCCTATCTCAGCCTCCCAAGTACTGGGATTACAGGCATGCACTAACATGTCTGGTTTACTGGTTTGGTTTTTATGCCTTTTACTCTTTTGACATCTTCAATGGCCCTTTGTATAATAAACCAGAAGTATCCCATTTCTGCCATCCTTGAGAACATGCAACAAACCTGATACTTGTGATGTACATCGGGGAGATGTGGCAAGGTAAATATAGTCCTGCTCTTGGGACACTAATTCTATTTTTCTTTTATTGGCACATTGTAATCATACATCCTAATGATATGCATGATTTCAATGGTAGTTTGTTTTTAATTCTTTTGGGTAGATACCCAGAAGTGGTATTGCTAGACCAAGATGGTAGGTTTAAGACAAGGTGTACATGCACATCACACTTGTTTAGCCCTCCCTCCCCCAGTTCCCCCTCCACTCCTCCCTCTCCACTGCCCATGCTCAACACAGTGATTGGCAGTGATAGGTTTGTGTATGTACATCATATGCCCATCGAAGTGCTTTCCTCTTCAGGTCTTTCTCCTCCTCTCATATCCCTCAGTTAGGTCCCCTCCCTCACTACACTAAGGTTTCTCCTCTGGAGTCCCTCCTGTCCTCTTTTTTTTCCCCCTACCTTCCACCTATAAAAGAAAACATCCAACCTTTCATTTTTTTGACTGACTTAGCATTGGTCACTTCACTTTTTTGACTCACTTAGCATAATATTTTCCAGTTCCATCCATTTCCCGCAAATGACATGATTTTGTTCTTCTTTATGGCTAAGTAGAATTCCATTGTGTGTATATCCCATACTTTTGCAATCCATTCACTCATCGATGGACATCTCAGCTGCTTCCATAGTTTGGCAATTGTGAATTGTGCAGGTATGAACATAGATATGTATGATTTCTATGGTAGTTTGGTTTTAATTCTTTTGGGTAGATACTCAGAAGTGGTATTGCTAGACCAAGATGGTAAGTTTATTCCTATTCTTCTGAGGATCCCCCATACTGTTTTCCAAAGTGGTTGTACTAATTTGCAGTCCTACCAACAATGTATCAGAGTTCCTACTTCTCCACATTATCACCAGCATTTATTATTATTTGTCTTCTTAATCATTGCCATTTTAATTTGGGTTAGGTAAAATTCCAGGGTAGTTTTGATTTGCATCTCTCTGATTGCTAATGATGTTGAACATTTTTTATATATTTATTGGCCACTTGTATTTCTTCTTCTGTGAAGTGTCTATTTAGTTCACTTGGCCATGTTTTGATTAGGTTCTTTGTGGTTTTTGTCAGTGAGTTTCTTGAGTTCTCTGTATATTCTAGATATTAGTCCTCTATCAGGGGAGTAGCTGGCAAAAAAATCTTCTCCCCTCTGTTGGCTCTCTCTTGAGGCTCTTGATAGTTTCTTCTGCTGCACAGAAGCCCTTCAGTAATACAATCTCATATATTAATCCTCCTTTTAATTTCTTGTGCCTTTGAGGTTTTATTGAGAATGTTTTTACCCATGCTTATATGTTGGTCCTATGCTTGGGGGTTACTAAATTCTAAAGTGAGCAAAATAGTAAACTATAACAAAGAGTATGATTTTTTTCATAGAGAAGTTAGAAGTTACCAGGAGGACAGAGAACAGAAATATGTCAGCTTGTGTAGGTAGCATCAAAGAAGGCTTCTCAGAGGAGGTGACATTAAGGTATTATATCAGTGGGGAATATTTATGTGGAAAGAAACACATTGCTACCTTATTGAAGTTATTATTTGAAGGTCTCTATTACATGCAACCAAACTGATATCATAAGTAATGTATGTTTTTGTACAAAAACAGAAGAGCTGGTTTCCTTCTTGGAGTAGGAGTCAGAGCCACAGTGACTGACAAGAGGAAGAGCATAGAGTTGAAAAGGAGGATTCTGGGTTGGCTGCTTATTTTTCTCTTTTGTATGTCTTACGAAGAAAACAAAGGCCATTTGTGTGCGAATGCCCTGCAGCTCCTCAGCCCAGGCGCCCTCCCTGGGCTTCACTTTACTCAGAAGATCTGTCTCAAGCGCTGAGCTCCTGCACACAGTTCTCTTCTGTTACCCTGACCTTGGGTAGGGTCAGTTGCCACTTGCATTTTTCAGGTGGAAGTCTTATTCCTGAGGTTTCATGGGTGCATTCTAGGGAGAGACTGAGAGGATTTGGCTATGGTGTCTCTTCAGACGTTTGTCACCACCTTGTCCGTAAGTCCATTGGCACGTGATTCTCTGCACCTGCTCTGGACTCTGCCAGCAAGAAGGCCATTTCCAGATGCAGCTCCTCCACCTTGGACCAGAACCGGGAGCCAAGTGAGACTCTTCTGTATGAGAAGAATTCCAGTGTCTTGGGAAAACAATATCAGCTTTGGGAAGAATTGTGAACCAGGTTACTAAATACCAGGTATTATATTCTCATTAGAAGTCAATGATAGCCTGTGATGAGGATGAAGATGCCCGTTTTTTCTTCTTCTGGTGACTCATCATTCACTCTATATGCTCATTTCTCATGCAGAGAAACCATGTAAATATGAAATACAGACCAATAAATTAGTCACTATACTGAAGAATATATTTTTATTACCTGAAGCAATTACTGATTCATGTAAATCAATGAAGACTTACAGGAAGTAATGCTAGAATAATTTGATCAGCTGTAAACCTGTTCATAGCGTAATGAAACATTTTACATATGCCTTAACGATGTGTGAAATTTGTAATGCTAAGTGAGAAAAATGAGAAAACTGTGACCATTTGTCATTTTTGGTTGTCCAGCATCCAATACCCTTCTATTTCAGCAAATCTGAGATCAGTTTCTTCTGATCCAGAATCCTGCTTCTGTCAGAGCTTAGTAAATGATACCCTCAGCCAGGCATGGTGGCACATGCTTATAATCCCAGCATTTGGGAGGCTGAGACAGGAGGATCGCAGTTCAGGGACAGCCTCAGCTACTTAGGCCCTTTGCAACTCAGTGAGACTCTGTTTAAAAATAAAGAATAAAAATAGGGTTGGGGGTGTAGCTCAGAAGTAGAATGCCCCTGGGTTCCATCTCCCAAAAATGCAAAATAAAAAAAGAAAAAGAAAAAAAGAAAATGATAACCTCAAGTAGAGTGGTTTGAGTACTTCCAACTATAGGAGATAGGAAAGCCTCTAGCAAATCTCTCTGAACTTCTATGCTCCTCTTATCTCTCATCCATCTCTCTTCCCCAAAGTGAGTCGTAAAAACCAGATTTCCTCTTTCCTAAGGTGGGCCATAAAAAGTAGAACCTGCCCCTCCACTGAATCAAGCTATAAAATCTAGAAAGACCATTCTCTCCTTTCTTCCTTGAAGACCCTCGTTTCAGGGTAGTTCTGCCCCATCCTAGGGAAGAAAGAAAACTCCACAAAGAAAGGCCAAGAATAATCTAAGTAGACAGGTTTCTAATAGTGAAATCATTATCAAACTTAAGGCATAAAGGGAATCCTAGTACTTGGGGGGCTGAGAAAGGAGGATCGCAGGTTTGAGGCCAATATGCCCTAACTTATAAAGACCTATTTCAAAATAAAAATTTTAAATGGGCTGGAGCTGGGCGTGGTGGCGCACACTTGTAATCCCAGAATTCGGGAGGCTCAGACAGGAGGATCGCAGTTTGCAGACAGCCTCAGCTACTTAATGAGGGCCTCTGCAACTCAGTGAGTCCCTGTTTCTAAATGAAGAATAAAAAATAGGGCTGGGGGTGTAGCTTGGAGGCAGAATGCCCCTGGGTTCCATTCCCAGTGCTGGAAAAAAAAAATAGAACTGGTATGTAGCTCAGTGGTAGAATACCCCTGAGTTCAATCCCCAGCCCCCCGCCCCCCACAAACAGGCATAAAGATGAACATTTTCCCTGGGTCTCTGGATGTTCATTTCTGAAGGCTCCCACATGTAAAACATTGATTCTTCCATGCTTTTCTCTATTACCCAGTCTTCTGCTACAGGAGTGTAGGCTGTGGCCCTTATGATAGGTGAGGCAAAGGATCACATCTTTGCACCTTCACTTTTTGGCCCTGGAAATTGGAGAGACGTGGAAAATCCCCCTCCATGTTCCATAAAACTGTGTGTGAACATCTGCGTGTGGACTCCCGAGTAAGGCTCTGCCAATTAAATCCTCTTTCCTGGGATTCTGGATCTTCAGGGCTGATAAGGAGGCCAGAGGTGGCTGGGTGGGACTGAGACTTCATGGATGGTGACAAGTGTCCAGGGTTGATGATGTTGGGGCCAGCGCACCACACTGACCAAGCCTCTGGTGGGAACCTGATAGTGTTGTGTAAACCTGAGCTCCTGTTTCCAAGGTGATTCTCCAGTCTTTTTAAATTTTTTTGAGACATTTGGTATTGCTCCAATAATTTATTTTTCTGGCTAAGTTCCCAAATGTTGGTTTCATTATTTTTGCAAAAGTTTTGGCTGTTTCATACTCCCTATGAAGACAAGATACCTGACCTGATATTATGTAAGAAAAAAAAAAAACTTAATTGAGGACCTAATTCAGTTCTAGACCAGGAAGGATTCATTTCAAAACTGGAGTTACTTTAAGGGTTCAACTGATAGGAGAGTATATATTATACCAAAAAAATGTTGTTTTTTAAATGTCCTTGTTCGGTATACTTATTTGCTACTCAACCTTTCGATGGACAAAGGACTAATCAAGGACAGGCCACTCTCTAAGAGTCTGACAGCAAGGAAGAGATATTTTAGAATTAAAAGAAACCTTAGAAACCATCTCCTCCAAGCACCTCATTTTATAAATAAAGCTGAGGTTCAGAATGTCTAAATGATTTACCCCAAATTGCACGGCTAATATTGAAAGAGTAGGGATGGTAGTCTAATGCCATTCCTGGGGAAGTATTATTTTCCAGGAGAGATAGGCAGGGTAGAGAAGCACATGGCCAAGATAAGTATCTAATTTGCAGAACTGAGATCATAAAATGTCTGGTAAAGAGGTGGAGAGAGTTGGGTGCAGTGGGAAACACCTGTAATCCCAGTATTTTGGAGACTGAGACAGGAGGATCACAGATTTGAGGGCAGTACCTGGTAACTTAATGAGACCCTATTTCAAAAAATAAAACATGAGTTTAGTCCAGTGGCACGTGCCTATAATTCCAGTACTTGAGAGGCTGAAACAGGAGGATTTCAGGTTCTAGGCCAGCCAGTAGTAACTTAGTGAAACCCTGTTTTAAAAAAAAGAACTGATGGAGTAGCTCTGAGGTAGACGCACTCCTCCTGAGTTCAGTTCCCAGTACCATACACACACACATTCACACATGTGGGAAGTCACAGAATCAGGCGAGAGCATGGTCACACATCACACACGAACTGTGAACAGATGTGGGGAAGATGCTGGATAAGAACAGGGTAGTCTCCACTATTATCTATAACCATAATGCACCCAAAAAATGGACAGGGTAACTCAGAACCAAGCCTAAATTTCTCCTCCAGGATAAGGAGACTAAGAATTTGAACATTTTCCTCCCCTCCCATTCTCCTTTCCCCAAAGGTTGTAGATACTTTACTTTTCTAAAACTTTCATGAATACAGCTGCAACTTGTGGAGCTGGGCTCTCTCCTGCTTTGGTCTGGGTATCTCAGTGGGATCAGGTTGCAACTGGATGAGGCCAGTCAGCGTCACTGATCATTAGGTAGGATTCTTCTTTTTTTTTTTTTTTTGAGGTTTTTACTTCACATGACATGCAGATACTGGCTGAAGGAACCCCACAATATTATTTGGAAGGATGAAATTTGACTCATTTGGACTTGAAAATAGAGATCTTAAAATAAACTGCATTCTCAGGCATCACAATAAATTTAACGCTACATTTCTGCCTGATGGGACACGTTAAAAGCACTGGTATGCTTTGGGATAACTTATCCCTTCTGCGGGTGCTCTTTTGAGTTGATGTTTGCTTTTCTTTTGATTTATACCCTGGACTAGTCAGGTCAGGTCGCCATTACTGTAACAACTATCTGAGATCACCTCATAAATGATCAACTTTTAAAGAGACAAAGTTTATTTTGACTCACAGTTTCAGAGGTTTCCGTCTGTAATCGATTGGCCCCGTTACTTTGGGCCTGTTTTGAGGCAGCACATCATGGCATACCTGCTTGGCAGAGAGGAACCACTTGACTCATGGATGGGGCTTGAGAAAGAGTGAGGAAGGGCTCAGGGTCTCCCAGTCCCCTCTGAGGGCACACCCAATGACATCAAGACCTCCCTATAGGTTGCACTTCTTAAAGGTTCTACACCTCCTAGTAGCACCACTCTGGGGGCCAAGTCATTACATGGGCCTTTGGGGGACACTTATCCAAACCATAGCATGCCCAGTAGATATCCCCTTTGACTTTTTTGTTAACTTTATGCTATTGGATGAGTTAAGGATCTGCAAGGAAAAACAGGATGATGACTATGTAGGGAACAAGAGTACCATGAGACAGAAAGATGAGAGAAAATCCTGTCCAAACTGAGATAGGTCTTACTGGAGAAGGTTTAGCATCTTACATGAGGTTCAAAAAGGAACCATTCTTATAATGCAGAGGTTGTAGTTCCTACTAAATAAACATGTAGAAGAAAAAAAACCCTAAAAACTGATTACCTGATTAAGGTACAATACTAAAAAATACTTTTAAAACTTGGACAATCTTTGGTGAGTGTTTTTATATCATAGTGTGAGGAAAAGGTGAAGTCATTATAATCTGTATTAAAGTAATTAGGTAATGATCACTACCCATGACATCATAGTAACTTGATCATTTATGAGTTTAAGTTGTAGATGTTTAATTTGTTGGATTGGGGAGGTTAAGAACTAAAAATTAACTAATAAATAATGTAAATTTTAGTTTTGTTTCCAACTCAAATATATAATTATTTGTGTGTGTGTGGTACTGGGGATTGAACTCAGAGGTATTCTACCTCCAAGCTACATCCCCAGTCATTTTGTTTGTTTGTTTTTGAAACAGGGTCTTACTACTTGCTAAGGCTGTCCTTGAACCTATGATTTTTCTGTCTCAGCCTCCAAGGCCTGGGATTACAGACATGTGCTACTATGCCCAGAAAAGGAAATCTTTTTTTTTTTTTTTTTTTTTTTCTGGCAGTGCTAGGGATTGAACCTATGGCATTGTGCATGCTAGGCAAGTACACTACCACTGAGCCACAACCCCCAAAGGAAATCATTTTAAATATGAAATGGTAAAATAGCTCATGAGGCTCTTATACTAGTATAATCTGTATTTCTAAAAACCTATATTTTCTATATTTACAGAAAAATATCTATGTGTCAAGCCTTCTTAGAGGGAAAAACCCTTCCTTTTTTTCCCCCCTTAGAACCTTTTTCTGGTGGCTGACTTTCAAGTGTTCTTTGATCCTAGTGAAGATTGATTATGCTGTCCCAGGGTATTCTGTGCAGTTTTCAATCTCTGATGCAAGGAAAGGCAGCAACTGAACTGTTATTTAAAAAATATCAGCAAGACATGCCCAACACCTTAATGGACTCTGATTTATATGCTGACCTTGTGTGGGTGGAGTCACAGGTTATTTCCAGTCCTGGAAATAGACATTCCTTCCTCTGATCTTCACCTTGCTTTCCTCTCTTCTCTCTGTGTTTCTAACTCTTACATCAAACCCAGCTAAACTCATCCGTGGAGTTTTTGCTGACACCACCAGTGATTATGGCATATGCCTTGTGTAAGATCTTATTAATACTAAGATGGTAGTGGTCATTCAACTGTCATGTGCTTGATCTTTCCAGTTCTTTATATGCTTGCCTTCTTAGCAAAGTTCTCAGTTCTTTGGAGTTCTGCAACTTCTTTCTCTGAATTGCTGAGAATATCCTTCTCAGCCTAGGCAATGAGCATTGGATGACTGACTGACAGCTGTAAATCAACTCCAGTAAAGTGGGAGTTGGGGAGAGGGTTGGGAGGGTTACAAGAGGAAGGGAGATGATGTGTTGTGGGGTGAAAAATGTGGCTACACCTACAGTAATTAAAGGAGCAGCCAGCTGCTGATCTGCAGGGCAGCATTTATAGTAAACAATATAAAAGTTGTCACTGAGCTAGGCATGGTGGTGCACGCTTGTAATCCCAGCATTTGGGAGGCTGAGACAGGAGAATCACAATTTGAGGACAGCCTCAGCTACTTAGGGAGGCACTTTGAAACTCAGTGAGATCCTGTTTTAAAATAAAGAATAAAAAATAGGGCTGGGAGTGTAGTTTAGAGGTCGAATTCCCCTAGGTTCCATCCCCTGCACCTCAAAACAAACAAACAAACAAACAATCATAGAATCATCTGGGTATCTTGGCTTACACCTGTAATCCCAGTACTTGGGAGGCTGAGACAGAAAGTTTACAGGTTTGAGGCCAGCCTCAGCAACTTAGACCCTCAGCAACTTAGGGAGACCCTGTTAAAAAAAAAAAAAAAAAGCCGGGCGTGGTGGCGCAGGTTTGTAATCCCCGCGCTTGGGAGGCGAGACAGGAGGATCGCACTGGTTCAGAGCCAGCCTCGCTGGCTTAAGAGACCCTATTTCCAAATAAAAAAATATAAAATAGGTCTGGGAGTGTAGCCTGGACGTAGAAGGGCTTCCAGGAACCCCAGTACCACCAAAATAAATAAATAAATAAATAAATAAATAAATAAATAAGAGGGTTGGGGATGTAGCTCACAGGTAGAATGCCCCTGGGTTCAATCTCAATACAAAACAAAATGACAATAAGAATTCATACATCTAAACCAGGCGTTGTGGGGCAGGCTTGTAATCCCAGCATTCAGGAGGTTGAGGCAGGAGGTTCATAGTTCTCGGACATCCTCAGCTATTAAGTGAGGCCCTTTGCAACTCAGTGAAACCCTGTTTCAAAATAAAGAATAAAAACTAGGGCTAGGAGCCAGGTGTTGTGGCGCACGCTTGTAATCTCCATGCTTGAGAGGCGGAGACAGGAGGATTGCGCAGGTTCGAAGCCAGCTGTGCTGGCTTAAGAGACCCTGTTTCCAAATAAAAATATAAAATAGGTCTGGGAGTGTAGCCTGGAGGTAGAAGGGTTTATAGGAACCCCAGTACCACCAAAAACAAACAAACAAAAAGAAAAACTAGGGCTAGGGGTGTAGCTCTAAGGTAGAATGCCCCTAGGTTCCATCCCTAGGTTCCCTTGTTTGCAAAATACAAACAAACAAACAACAACAACAACAACAACAACAACAAAAACACACATCAAGTCACTGCCAGTGAGTAAAGGCAGAAGTATTCGACTCACCTTGAAGTCTATCTGGACCCCCCTTAATTGGGCAAATATTTACGTACATGTGTAGTTTTTTGGGGGATGGAGCCTGAAGCCCTTCTTCCTGCTCCACTCCCAAGTGGCTCCTCATTTCCATGTTCTGTACAAGCTAGTCTAGGCTCTCCATCCTCCATCCCTTCCCCGCAGGTTAGTGAGAGCTCCTGACTTTCAAAACCTAGTCTGAACTCCACAGCCTCTGAACATAGTATTAGCCCAGATGATTTGGGTTGCTAGTGACAGAAACCCAACCCAGAGTAGCTCAGGCAGAAAAGAGAGGTAACTGAGTCATAAAGTTTGGGAAGGTCAGGATGCAACCAGCCCTCTGGAGAATCTACAACCAGCAACTCAACATGGTGGCTCATTTAAAATCCTGCAGAGAGAAAAAGTGGTGTGCAGAGAAGGGGGCCATTTTCAGATTTCTGAATCTAAATTCAGCCCAAGGATCATTTTAGGATTCCTGAGATACCCTTGCAGCCTCCCAAGAAATAGCCACTTAGCTTATGCTAGCATGAGAAGGCGCCTGTGACTTGCTACAAAGACACATGACAACATCAAATGAGATCTTGGAACAGAGTTCTAAAACAAAAAATGCATCTCTTCCTTAGATGGTCTTCAGTGATGTCTCTGATTGGAGCAGGGAGCTTGGGGGCACTGGGTTGGATCACAGGACTCAGAAAGATGCCACTGAGAATATTTTGAGCATCATAGGGCAAGATTCTAGGTATGTGAGTGTAGCAGATGCTGTAAGGGCCTCATGCCACATCCTTTTGGACCACCTGTGATTTCAGCCAGGTTTCTATTACCTAAAACAATGACCTTCAGGATGCACCCTTTAGAGGCCTTTTCCTCCCCTCCTGCTGCGCCCTCGCCACCCCCTGAAGTTTGCTTCCGAGGATCACATCCCAGATAAACTGCCTGTTCCCTGGTCTTGTTGAGGTTCTGCTTCAAGAGAAACTCAAACTAAGATAGATTTACTGTACAAAATATAATATTTACCCACAAGGGACTTCTAACTTTATTTGTTTACTTACTTATTTTTGTAATATTGGGAATTGAACCTAGGCACATTCTATCTCTAAGCTTCACCCCCAGCTCTTTTCAAACCCCTGTTTTCCTAGGTTGCTGAGAACCATGCTATGTCTCCAAGGCCGTCCTTGAACCTCTGGTCCTCCTCTTTCAGCCTCCCAAGCACTGAATCACCATACCTGGTGACTTCTAACTTTAGACTATTTGGACAAATTATTGGAAGAGAACAAAATAAAGGGTAGATTTCAATTAAATGGCACATGAGAAGTAGATTGTAGTACATTATGGTTGATAGAGATTTTATTAAATCTTAGTAATAATTCTAGTTCTGATAGCGCTAACCAGGAAAATTTGGTTCTTCCAAAATTATTATTTCTTTCAATACTCCATTAATTTCATATCTCACAGATGCATGCTGTTCTTAGCTGAGTATGAAGATGTGGGATTTGGTACATTTTGTACCATATCCTTAGTGATCTCTAATTATACCCTGTCATTCAATGGTGTTGTATTCAACTTTACAGAGCTTAAATATCCCTTAACATTTTACTTCTTCACAATACTAAGTGGAACACTTAGGTCTTCATAAAATCATCTTGGAACATGTCATGAGAGTAAACAAAATGAATGAAAGCCATCATTTTGTACTTGGGGCCAATTATCTTAAAGGAAAATAATTAAATATTTTAATTGCAAAACCAACATAATAATTAAGAAAAATTGTGAATGGATAAAAGCATCAATAAAACATACTATCAAACATTTTAATTGTATGATGGTCATGGTTGGTCATTTTGCATATATATAAATATATGTATAAATATATATAAATATATACACACATATATACATATATACATATTAAAATATATATGTATATATTTATATATACATATATAATATATATAAAATATATTATATATATATATATTATTGGTACTGGAGATTGAACCCAGAGATATTCTGCCTCTTAGCCACACCCCCAGCCCTTAAAAAATTTTTTTTTAAAAATTTGAAACAGGTTCTTGCTAACTTGATGAGAATTGTTACCAAGCATGGCTGGCCTTGAACCCGGGCTCCTTTAGTTTTAGCTCTTAGGTACTGGGATTACAGGCATATACTATTGCATGTGGCTTTATAGATGTGTTTTTTATGCAGTTGTAGCATTGGTTAATTTTTGTATTCAGACCTTTATCAGGGAATTTTCGAGATTCAGAAGTCATCTTGAGAATTTTACTAGTCCTGTGTAGAAAATTATATGCAGTTGAATGGTGCCATAGGTCGATGTGTTCTCTCCAAAATCCAGGTGTTGCCAACATGATGGTATTAAGAGCTGGGGCCTTTAAGAGGCAATTAGGCCAAGAGGGAAGGCTCTTTCCTTCCTAACGAGACTGAGGTTTTGAGAAAAGAAGAAGCTCGACCCTTGTTCTTCTGCCATGGAGGGACACAGCAAGAAGACCTGCACCAAATCAAATCAGGTGCCTTGAGGTAGACTTCCCAGCCTTTAGAATGGTGAGAAACAAATTTCTGTTCCTTATAAATTACCCATTCTTGAGCACAAAATGGCTTGTGACTAAGAAAACTGGTCTTAACTATCCATTAGAAAGAGTATTTAAAGGTTCTCCCTTCTTCCAGTCTCCTCCTTTACATTAACTAGGATAAGCTAGGTGATCTGAGTTGCCATATTTACCAAAGAAGCACTATATAGAATTCCAGGCACGGTGCCTGTAATCCCAGTACTTTGGAGGCTGAGAGAAGGGGATCCCAGGTTCAAAGCCAGCCTCAGCAACTTATCAAGGTCCTGTTTCAACGTAAATAATAAAAGGAGGGTGTAGCTCAGAGGTAGAATGCTCCTGGGTTCAATTCCTGGTACAAAAAATTTAAAATATCACTACATATATATATATATATATATACATATATATATTACATTTTTATTTGGAAACAGGGTCTCCTAAGCCAGCGTGCGCGGCTGGCTTCGAACCTGCGTGATCCTCCTGTCTCTGCCTCCCAAGCGCGAGGATTACAAACGTGCGCCACCATGCCCAGCCATTTTTATGTTTTTTAACATTTAATTGTTGAAGCATAATACCTATCATAAAGACCAGGCATCAGGCATTGTTGGTATTTGTGTTTCAGAGTCTGGGTATGACCCTTCTTTAATGCTACAATTTAATTTTTACTTTCTTCTAAGTCCTGTGACAATATGAATTTATCCTAGGGGAAAATGATGATGTGTCTTTATTTATTTTTTTTGGTGGTACCGGGGATGGGATCTTTCTACCTCCAGGCTATACTCCCAGACCTATTTTTATATTTTTTTATTTGGAAACAGGGTCTCTTAAACCAGCGAGGCTGGCTTCGAACCTGCAGGATCCTCCTGCCTCTGCCTCTCAAGCACGGGGATTACAAGTGTGCGCTACTACGCCCGGCGTGATGATGTGTCTTTAAAATACTTATTTTTTTCTGTGCCTTCAGTGGTAGGACCTTTATTATAAATATTCCTGTTCTTCAATTCTAAGAATTTTACCTGTGTTATGTTTTTTAATTTTTATTTGGGCCAGGCGTGGTGGCGCACGCTTGTAATCCCCGCGCTTGGGAGGTGGAGACAGGAGGATCACGCAGGTTCGAAGCCAGCCGTGCTGGCGTAAGAGACCCTGTTTCAAAAATATAAAATAGGTCTGGGAGTGTAGCCCGGAGGTAGAAAGGCTTCCAGGAACCCCAGTACCACCAAAAAAAAAAAAAAAAAATTGTATTTGCTTTCATTTTCTCTATTTTTTTGGTTCTCATTTTTTTATGGTGCTGGGGATTCGGGGATTGAACCCAGGGGCATTCTACCTCCAAACTACATCCCCAGCCCGATTTTTTTTTTTCAATATTGAGGATGGAACCCAGGGGCATTCCACTTATGAGCTCCATCCCCAGCCCTATTTTTTATTCTTTATTTTGAAACAGAGTCTTACTAAGTAGATGAGGCTTCCAAGAACTTGAGATCCTCCTGTCTCAAGCTTCCCATGTACTGGGATTACAAGTGTGCGCCACCAAGTCCAGCTTCAGTCCAATTTTTTTTTTATTCTTTATTTTGAAACAGGGACTCACTAAGCTGTGGAGGTCCTCAATAAGTGGCTGAGGCTGGCTGTGAACCTGGATCCTCCTGTTTCAGCCTCCCAAGCACTGGAATTACAAGCGTGTCCACCATGCTTGTAATAGGGACTCCTATATTTAGCATGTTAATTCTCTTTAAGAGAGTGTGTGTGTGTGTGTGTGTGTGTGTGTGTGTGTGTGTGTATGTATGAGAGAGAGTGAGAAAAGAGGGAGAAAATCTCTTCTATTATTTTTCTCATTGTTTCTTTTTTCCTACTTTTGGTAAGATTTCCTCAGTTTATCTGTCAACTTTATAAATGATTTTTTATTACTAATAGCATATTTGTTCATTTCTCAGAACTCTTTCTTGGAATCTGAATATTCTTTTTCTATAGTGCCATTTTCTTCTTTCATGGGTATGTGTTTAAATATCTTTAAGGCTATTATTAAGATCATTTTGAAATTTTCATCTCTTTTTTCATTATATCTGGGCTCATATTTTTGTATCACATTCTCAAAGCTAAGTTTAGTGTGAAATGAGTCTTCAAAAATTAAAAAAAAAAAAACCTGGAAGTTTAATCATACTGGCTGATAGGCTCAGCTTGGTTACTAGCTCATCTGTGAACCAGGCATGGTACAGGGAGACCATAATTTTCTGGTCAGTTGGCAGTGGATGGGGGTTCTTCTTGAGATTAGACAGGAAGTCCTACTTTACCAGAACTATCTGAGAATGGGGGAAGAGCAGCCCTTTAACACAGCAAAACAAAAACACACAAAAAACAGAACACTGTCACTAAGAAAAGATCAAAGGAATACTGGCTAGCCAAAAAGAACATGTATGCTTGATATAGCACCTGGCACAGGGGTTTCCTCTGCAGCAACTTGGCCTAGAGGTAGAAAAGGCAGTGTCGGAATCCTTATAGTGACCAGTCACTCCAATATCAAGGCATCCAAGAGCCCAACCTCCAGACAACACTGCTCCTTAGGAAAGACTTAATAGTATGCTCAAGTCTGGCTTGCTTTCCCTCTCATCCCCTTGTCCTGCCCCTGGGTGTGCCCTTCAGAGAGGTGAAGATAGCTCTCATATCCTCAGGCCCTTTCTTTTTCAGATTCAACACCCTCTTTTGCTACAGCTATTCTTTTTTTTTTTTTTTTTTTTTTTGGTGGTACTATGGATGGAACCCTTTCTACCTCCGGGCTACACTCCCAGACCTATTTTATATTTTTTATTTGGAAATAGGGTGTCTTAAGCCATTCGAACCTGTGCAATCCTCCTGTCTCCCTCCCAAGCGCAGGGATTACAAGTGTGCGCCACCACGCCCAGCTACAGCTATTCTTAATCCCACAAAATTGCTGAGTCCTTTCTATTTGACCCTCTCTCTCTTTTCCTTCTTTTGGTATACCACAAGCAGCCTAGATGATAGGATACCATTGTTTGAACTTTCAGAGTTGATTCATACTAAGCTGCTCTAATTAGTGTCTGAATGTATTTTAAGAATATGTAAAAAATTCACTCGGATAATACATATTGAGCCTTTATTGCAATAATTTGTTTTATATTAGAATCACAAGGGAAACAAAAATCCTGGTGCACATGTCGTACCCCAGACCAAAACTGGACTCTCTGAGATGGGGAGATGGGAGCTCGGGCGTTAGTGTTTTTGAAGCTTCCAGATGATTCTAATGTATACCCAAAGCAGAGAAGCATTGCCGTATCGTGAGGCAGGCCTCCGTAACAGTCTAAAGTCAAGGGTGATAGGTTCCCTTAAGGTATATATTTTAGAAAATGAGTATGAGGCATATCTGCATTTTTGCCTCTGGCTAACCTTGTTTACTTTCTTATAGAATTATTCATCAGAGAAAGCAACATGAGGCAAAAAAGCTATTTGGTTAAAAAAAAAAAGCTATTTGTCCCTGGATAATTATATAATTATCAGAGTTTCTGGGGAAAGTGGATATATTAAGACATAAGTAACATCCTTGCTTTTCTCTGATTTTCTGTTTGCTCGCTATCTTTGGGTGCACCGTGTCTGAGTTCATTGAACTGACCTCCTGCAGTGTCAAGAGCGACATTATGTTCTGGTGGAAACTGAAGAAGAGCTTCTTGAAATTATTTTCCACCCAAAAAAAACAAAAATGCAGTCCCGTCTTTTCTGACTATGGATTAGAGGCCATCTGTGGAGCGGCTGGGTTTTACAAAAAGCCTGCATTTAGACTGACATTTATTTTATAATGTGGCAGTAGGAAAATAAAATCGGAAACATTTACAGAACAAAGGTTAAAGCTAAGCTTTATCAGTGTAATGTTTATAAAGAATAAATCTGCTCCAAGAGGGAGTCGATTTATTATTTATGTTTGACTACAGTGTCTATTGTGTGTTTAAAATTCAATATTAAGTAAAGTAGATTCACTGAGGACGGAAGGGAAGGTCAGAAGGTGAGGGCAAGGGCAGGTGGAACCAGTGAATCTTCCTCAGGGCCTTCTTTGAACTATCAGCTTCCAGTACCTGGTGAATTCAAGACATTTCCTTCAATTTTTATTTTGAATATTTCCAAACCTACATAAAATTTTGCCTAGTAGTATAATGACATTTGTATATCCTTGTGTATTAGGGGTTCACCAAAGAAACAGAATCAGTAGAATTGATCGATGGTGCGGATTGGCTCATACAATCCTGGATTCTGGCAAGTGCCGAGATCTGTAGGGTGACAAGCAAGCTGGAGAGCTGGGAGAACCCATGTCAGCTGCAGTCCGAGTTCTGAGGCCTGAGACTCGGACAGCTGATGGTGTAGTTCCTTTCCAAAGGCCGGCAAACTCAAGATTCAGAAAGATGTTTCCGTTCATTCCAAAAGGAGGATAAAAGCCAATGCCCCGTTTGAAGGCAGGAAAAATTCTTTCTTACTTCAGGTCTTCACCTGACTGGATGAGGTCCACTCACACTAAGGAGGACAACTTGCCTGACTCAGTCTACGTATTTAAATGATAGTCTCAGCCGGGGTGGTGGCACACGCTTGTAATCCCCGCGCTTGGGAGGCAGAGACAGGAGGATCGCGCAGGTTCGAAGCCAGCCGCGCGTGCGCTGGCTTAGGAGACCCTGTTTCCAAATAAAAAAGTATAAAAAATAGGTCTGGGAGTGTAGCCCGGAGATAGAAGGGCTTCCAGGAACCCCAGTACCACCAAAAAAATAAATAAATAAATAAAATAAAATAAAATAAAATAAATAAATAAATGATAGTCTCATCTAAAACACCTTCGCAGAAATGCCTAGAATAATGCTTAACCAGTATTTCAGCACACTCATGAATGACTCTGTCAAGTTGACATAAAATTAGCCATCACATATTGGGTTAGCATTCTGTTGGTACAAAACAGTGTTGCCATAAATTTAGTAGCTTAAAGCAACATATAGCTGGGCATGGTGGCGCACGCTTGTAATCACCACGCTTGAGAGGCAGAGACAGGAGGATCACACAGGGTTGAAGCCAGCATGCTGGCTTAAGAGACCCTGCTCCAAATAAAAATATAAAAAATAGGCGTCTGGGAGTGTAGCCCGGAGGTAGAAGGGTTTCCAGGAACCCCGGAACAAAAAAAAAAATAGCAACATATATTTATTTTCTCACTTTCTGTGGGTCAGGGTCTTAGGCGTGGCTCAGCTGGGTGCTGCAGGTTAGGTGTGGTAAGACCGTACTAGGTACCATTCAAATCTGTGGCCTCATCTGAGGCTCCACTGGGGAATTATCCACGTCAAGCTCACTCAGGTTGTTGGCAGGATTCACTTCTTTGTGTCTATAAAAAACTAAGGGCCTCAGCTTCTTGCCGATGAATCTGCCCTCAGCTCCCAGAGGCCACAGCAGTTCCTTGTCTTGTGGAATCCCCTGCATGATGGCTCTTGCTTCCTCAAAGGTTATGAAAGGTGGGGGGAGGGGGAGAAGAGTGTTCCCAAGATCAGAGACTACAGTCTTATGTAACGTAATCACATAATCATGCGCCCCTCTAATTCTTGTCATATCTGACTATCCTGGAGCAAGTCATGGCTCGGGCACACATGCAGTGGGGCTGGGGTCCTGCAGCAGCACGGACTGCAGGGGCAGGTTCATGGGACTCTCCCCAAGCCTGTCTATCACAATTCTCCATTTATTTATTGTATTTTTAGTTTATATATTTTAATCGACACATCAAATAGTGCATATTTGTGGGGTTCAATGTGGTAATTCTGTGTTTAGATTCAAGAATTTTTAGCATTTTGTGCATCTCCTTTCTTTCCTTGTGTCCTTTGTTACAGATAACATGATTGCGTACAAAGGAATCCCCAAAGAATCTACAAACTATTAGAATGAATGAATCTAGCAAGATCTCATATATATATATATATATATATATATGTATGTATATATATATACATATATATATATATACTCATTATGTACACATTACTTGTATATGCTAGCAACAAAAACTGAAAATAAAATTTTATTTGTTTATTTATTTACTTATTTTTTGGTGGTACTGGGGTTCCTGGAAGCCCTTCTACCTCTGGGCTACCCTCCCAGACCTATTTTTACATTTTTATTTGGAAAGAGGGTCTCCTAAGCCAGCGAGTGCGGCTGGCTTCGAACCTGCGTGATCCTCCTGTCTCTGCCTCCCAAGTGCGGGGATTACAAGCGTGTGCCACCACGCCTGGCCTGAAAATAAAATTTTAAAATCAATGACAATACCATGCAAAATCTTTAAATTCCTGCAATTAAACCTAATTGACGATGTGCAAAACCTCTAGACTGAAAAACATAAAATATTGATGAAAGGCATTTTTAAAAAGAGTTAAATAAATTGAAAGATATTTACTCTAAAATTTAATGTCTAAATTCAATATAATCAGCTGGGCATGGTGGCGCACGCTTGTAATCCCCGCGCTTGGCATGCTAAGACAGGAGGATCGCACAGGTTCGAAGCCAGCCTCAGCTACTTAGTGAGGCTCTCGGCAACTTAGTGAGACCCTGTTTCCAAGTAAAAATATAAAAAAATAGGTCTGGGAGTATAGCCCAGAGGTAGTAGGCCTCTAGGTTCCACCCCCAGTAGCACCACCACACACACAAAATAAATAAATAAATAAATTCAATATAATCCTAATAATTAAAATCCCCAATGGTATTTTTTATGGAAATTGGCAAAGTGATCCAAAATTAATATGGCACTAAAGAGAAACCAGAATAAATCAGTCTCTCTCTCTCCCTATATATAATACACACACACACACACACACACACACACACACACACACACACACATTGCAGTAACAGGGATGGAACCCAGAGAAATTCTACCTCCAAGCTACACCCCTGGCCTTATTTTTTATTCTTTATTTTGAAACAGGGTCTCACTGAGTTGCAAAGGGCCTCACTAGGTAGTTAGTGAACTGCCATCCTCCTGTCTCAGCCTCTCAAATGCTAGGATTACAAGAGTGTGCCACCACACCCAGTTCAATCAGGCAATATTGAAGAACAAATTTGGAAAATGTGTACCATAGATTTCAAAATTTAGGTGGGTATGGTGATGCATGCCTGCAATCCCAGTACTTGGGATGCTGAGATAGGAAAATTGCAGGTTCAAAGCCAGCCTCAGCAACTTATTGAGGCTCTCAGCAATGCAGTGAGACCCTATTTCCAAATTAAAAAAAAAAAATAGGACTAGGGGTTTAACTTGGAGGTAGAATGCCTCTGAATTCAACATGCAGCAAAATACTCTCTCTCTCTCTCTCTCTCTCTTTCTCTCGGCAGTGTTGAATCAATGAAAGACAAATAGACAAAAAAAAAAAAAAAGAATTAAGCAAAGTCCATAGATAGATCCAAATATACTTGATACATGACCAAAAGCACTACTGCAATTCAGAGGAGAAAAGGTACTGGAGCAATGGTATATTTATATAAAAAAATAAATTTTATCCCTATCACTCTGTATACAAAAAATAATTCAAGGTAGACTGCAGACCTATGTATGTGAAATAAAACAATAAAAACTCCAAAATAAAAGAAAGGAAAAAGTCTTCCTGATTTAGGAAGGCAAATGTTTCTAAACGGAAAACAACAATAACAAAAATTAACTATACAAGAAAAAAATTGATGAATTAAACTTCATTAAAATAGACAATGTCTGCTAATCCTAAGATCAGGAGATATGATATAGAAAGTAAAAAGAAAGCCAAGGATTGAGAAGATAGCTTTAGCGCTTGTATTTGATAAAGTTCTCAGATATCCAGAATAGCTACAAATCCATAGAGGAAAAGGCATCAAAGTATTTTAAAGGGGGAGGGAATGGGTGGTACCTGGGAGGGCTCAGTGAGTGCTGTGTGCATGTGTGACTCTCTCACCTTGGATTTCATCAAGATGTATGATTACAGTGCACTAACAAAAATAATTTTAAATGAGACAAAGATTTATCAGGCTTCCTACACCATTATTTCAACATCATTATTTATGAGAGAAATACAAACTAAAACCACAGTGAAATATATACCTATCAAAATGTCTCAAATCCAGTAGATGACAAATCTAAGAATTAATGCCACTGTAGAAATGTTAAAGCTGTCATTTATCGTAGTTGGAGTACATTGGTATAACCACTTTGGAAAACTGTTGGACAGCATCTCTTGAAGCTAACAATCTGCTTACCCCATGACACAGCAAGTCCATTCCCAGGCTTATAACCAAAGAGAAGAGAGTGCCTGTGTCTATTGAACTCGGTTATAGGAGTTATTTCTTTTCTTTTTTTTTCTTTCTTTTTCTTTGTGGCACTGAGGATTGAACAGGGGTATTCTACCTCCAAGCTACGCCCCCAGCCCTATTTTATTTTATCACTAGGTTGATGAGACTCTCACTACTTGCTGAGGCTGTCTTGGAACCTGCAATCTTCCTGTCTCTGTCTCCCAAGTACTGGGATTACAAGTATGCACCATCATGCCTGGCATATAGGAGTTCTTTCTTTTTCTTTCTTTCTTTCTTTCTTTCTTTCTTTCTTTCTTTCTTTACTTTTTTTTTTTTCGGGTCTGGGGATGGAACCCAGGGGCATTTGACCTTCAAGCTACACCCCCGCCCTATTTTTTATTCTTTATTTTGAAACCGCGTCTCACTGAGTTGCAGAGGGCCTCACTAAGTAGCTGAGGCTGTCCGCAAACCGTGATCCTCCAGGTCTCAGCCTTCAGAATGCTGGGATTACAAGCGTGCGCCACCACGCCCGGCTAGGAGTTATTTCTAATTCAAAGCTGGAAACAACCCAATTATCCACCAAGAGGAGAATAAACATAATGTACCATATTCATACAATGGACTAAACATAACAATTAAAAAAGTACTGATGTATGCAACAATAAAGATGAATCACACAGGAGTTATGCTGAAAAAAAAGACCATATAACAAAAATCAGATACCTCAGCAAAGCTAGAAAGGAAGGGTAGGAGAAGAAGAAGGCTGAGGTTGATTAATGGAGGAGGTACATTCGAATATGTGCATAAGTGTGAATGTAGTGCGGGCAACCTGGACACTCATTGGGAGGGGGAAGAGGAGAAGGGGGAGGGCAGCAAGCACTGTGTGAATGCCGTTTTCAATATGTTCCACATAAAAGTAAAATAAAAAAATTTAAGTAAAAAAAGGCAGAAACAAACTTCTGATGAAGTTCAGCACAGGAGAAATTAATCAAATGTGAGAGAAGTCAGCACAGTGGGTATAGGTATGTGTGGGAAGTGGGTTTGGTACAGGCTAGAAAGGGGTGTCGTAGAACCTCTGCTTCCTGCCTGCCTCCTGTCCGGGGCCAGCCCCTTCACCTGGCTCCAGGCCCTCAGACTCTCCTCACCTCCTCTTTTCTGTGTCTTTAGTCTCTGCTTCATTAAAGTTCCCACTTATCAGTCTGTGTCCTAAATCCTTTTGAGAACAAATGTTTTTCAGTACAGGTCCTGGTGTCTACAGAGCTAGCCAAGTATTCTACCAAGTAGAGCAACAGGAATTCCAGACTGGCCAGAACCTCATGTAGCATTTGAAAGAGCCTCTCAAAGAACACCTACATTAAAGACAACACACACACACACACACACACACACACACACACACACACACCTCTGAAACTTAAACAGATTAACTTTTTTGTGTGTGTGGTACTGGGGTTCCTGGAAGCCCTTCTACCTCCGGGCTACACTCCCAGACCTATTTTATATATATTTTTTGGAAACAGGGTCTCTCTTAAGTCAGCGAGGCTGGCTCCGAATCAGCGCCATCCTCCTGTCTCTGCCTCCCAAATGCAGGGATTACAAGCGTGTGCCACCATGCCCAGCTTGGCTGGATAAATTCTTTTTTTTTTTTTTTTTTAAGATTTCAAGAAGTTTATTAGAAAGATAGAAATACAGAAAATAGAAATACAGCCCCATACCAGAGTGGCATGGAGGGGTGACTCGAATTAATACACCCTGGATAAATTCTTAGTTAAGACAAATATCACTAATCTTTGTCAAGAAAGAATGTTTGTGTCCCTGTCAGAGCACACTCCAAAGATGAGGGTGAGCAGCTAGTTTTAGGGGTTGCAGCTTTCCATCTACAGTGAGGGAATCTCCCTCCACTGTCGCCCACCCCTGCCTCCAGGGGTCTACCCACACTCACTGTGGGCCTTTTCCCTCTCAGGCTCACCTTGCTTGACCCATGGTCTCAGTGACCATTCCACGCCTAGCCTTCTACCCCAGCCTCCTGCACCTGCTACAGGCCTGCAAGCCATAGCACCTCTGCGTGCTCTGGGTGCACATGGCCTGCCTCCTGTCCAGAGGGAAGTTCCTGCCTCCCTGCCTGCTTCCCCCTGAACTCCCTCTCAGGGGCTCAGCACACTCCCCAGCCTCTCAAGCCAGAAACCTGACAGTCGTCTTCTCATCCTTTCTCTTCCCCACTTCCACAGTGATCACCATGTTCTGTCAATTCTTTCCCCTAAAACCCACTGGAGCTGCTTAGCTCCTCTCCCTCCCCACGAGACCTCAGCAGGCTTCACAGTGTCCTCCCATCTCTACTGCCTCTGCCTCTGGTCTTGCATCTCTCTCTCTCTCTCTCTCTCTCTCTCTCTCTCTCTCTCTCTCTCTCCAAGCTTGCTTGTTTTAAAAAGTAAATATGAGATGATTCAGGTTAATTACTAAGATTAATTCACTACTCTGAATTCTTTCATGAATCCCCATGGGTCATGGGATAAAATTTAAACTACTGAGCAAGAGACCCAAGGTTCTACCAGATAATTTGGCCTCTACTACTCTCCTAGCTGCTGCTGCTTCTTTTCTTTCTCTTTTCCTCTTCCTCCTCCTCTTCTTCCTTCTTTTCCTTTTCCTTTTCCTTTTTCTTCTTCTTCTTTCTTTTTTTTTTTTTTTTTTTTTGCATGTTTCTCCTTAAACTTTATGTTCCAGCAATTCTAGTGTTTCTGTTTTTTGGAGCTTTTCATAATCTTGCAGCTTCCTTGGGTTTTTTTTTCCCCTTCAGAAATGTGGATTAAACCCAGGGGCATTCTATCTCTGAGCTACACCCTCAGCCCTATTTTTTATTCTTTATTAAAAACAGGGTCTGACTAAATTGCAGAGGGCCTCACTAAGTAGCTGAGGCTGGCCATGCACCTGTGATCCTCCTTTCTCAGCCTCCCAAGTACTAGGATTATAAGCATACACCATCACGCCCAGCTACCTTCCGAGTTTTGGATGCCATTTTCTTTCCCAGGAATGCCCATAATTCTTCCTCACCCTGTGCATGTGACAAACTCCTCCTCGTTTCTTTAAAGCCCAGCTCCGGTGTTATCTCCTCTGGGAGCCTTCTTCTGACTTCTTCAGTCAAACTGAGGTTCCCATTTCTAAATCCCATACTCTTCCTGTTAACTTGTGCCTTTCCACCATCAGTATTTGCTTGCACGGTGGCATCTCAAGTGGTCTCTCAGCTCCTTGAGATCAGAGGCCATGTCTTTGGACATCCAGTCCCTGTATGACTTTAAATAATCAATAAATCCTCGATGAATGAAGAAATAACTGAGGGAATGCTTACATTGGGTCTGGGGGTATGAGGTGGGCTTTATTTTTTCCAGCCATGATCTTATTTGATTCTGGATGGTCAATTCCATTAGGACAGACATGGATCAGTTTTGTTTACCTCTGAACTAAGTAAAGGAAGAGTTAATAGGAAGATCTCCAACAAAATCTTCTGAGATATAGTAGGCTAGAGTTAGGATAGGGCATGCAGCCCAAATCATGAGACCACGACTCCCTCCGCCAGTGGAGCCTAAAAGTTCCCAAAGTCCTTCACATTCAGTCCTGTTGGTGTGTGTACCTTCAGTCAGCGCCCTGGCCTGCCCAGCATGCGAGATGATCGTAGTGTTTGTTCCTTGAAACGACAGATTTTAATGAACAGTCCAAGGGAGATCCAGTGTTGAAACTCATGCCTTCTCCGTCCAAGTCCAGGGCTCTTTCCATTGCTTCAGGACTAGGGACATTGTCTTTATGTAGATTTTAGCAGAAAGCCATGCAAAAGAAAAATACAATGCATATTAAATGTATCTCAATGACAATGAAAAAAGCTGTAATTGTGAATTGAGTGGGAAGAAACAGCCAGTGAGGCAAACCAAATCCCCTCTCAATTTAAGCTAGGCTAGTAGGAGGGCCCCAAGAAACCCCAAATAGGCCCTAAGTGGAGTGTTTGTTTGCACAAGGACTTCTCTGCTCTCTTTCTACCCAAATCTCCAAGAATTGTGGCCACCCCCTCCTGCCGTTTACACCTGCTGCCCTGCATGCTGGACAGAGCTAGAGAGGAAGAGGGGTGGCCACACAGGCACGAGGACTTCCACACCTCAAGTCTCAAGGCTGCCAGAGAACAAAGAATGCCAAGATAATGGGTTCTATTCACGTGTGGCCTTTTGACACACAGCTAATGACTATATTCCAGGTACAGATCATTCTTTCCCACGAGCTGTTCTGCAGGTCTCCAGCAAGACAATTGCTTCGTTTCACTTAGAATGACTCAAGGACGGATCTGAGGGCTGGCTCGTGTGGAAGCCTGAATGTTTTCCTGCCCTCTTCTCTGCTTTAGCATTTGTGCTGAAAAGTTAAAATACAAAATGCCGAAGCTGCTCACATTCCACCCCACGCACCTGCCTGCGGGGGCAGCTGGCGCTCCGGTCCTTCTGGTGGGGCCTGGAGATGCTTTTCATGAGCTGAATGGGCAGGTTTGTGATGCTGGGCAGTGACAATGACAGCCCAGAGGGATCTGCTCACCCCCTCACTTCTCTGAAAAGATGCTTCTACTTGACGTTACGTACCTGGGGGTCACCTTTGAAACCAACTGAAAAGAACTTATCTTATAATCAACGTTTCCCAGAAATCACTCACCAGCCACAAACCATGAAAAGAAACAGGTTTTGCTAAACTGCACTCAGTGTACATTATTGTTCAAAGTTTGCAGAGCTGAAGGTCAGCCATTTGAATATTTTTGGCTTTGATTTTCAAGAGGAATGGCTTTTTAAAGCTGTGAATACTTGGAAACACTGATAAGAAGCAAGAGTGAGATGTCTTATTTGAGCTGGAATTTCAGGGGCTTGGAGTGACAATCTTAAAAGTTAGAGTCTACTTTTTATTTTATTTTATTTTATTTTTGGTGGTACTGGGGTTCCTGGAAACCCTCTACCTCTGGGCTACACTCCCAGACACCTATTTTTTATATTTTTATTTAGAAACAGGGTCTCTTAAGCCAGTGAGGCTGGCTTTGAATCTGCGCGATCCTCTTGTCTCTACCTCCCAAGCGCGGGGATTACAAGCATGCGCCACCATGCCTGGCTCTACTTTTTATCTTTAAACATGTATTATTAAGCATGCATGGTGGTGCATGGTTGTAATCTCAGTATTTGGGAGGCTGAGACAGGAGGATTTAAGGGTTAAAGCCAGCCTTAACAACTTAAGTTGCAAGGCTCTCAGCAACAACGTGAGACCCTGCTTCCAAATAAGAAATAAAATTGGGTTGGAGTTTAGCTCAGAGGTAAAATGCCTCTGAGTTCAATTCCCAAAGCTAAAAAAAGTGTTATTTATTTATGATACTGAAGATAGAAATCAGGGGCATTTTACCTCCAAGCTACATCTCCATTCAACATCCCCAGCCCTATTTCTATTTTTATTTTGAAACAGGGTCTTGCTAGGTTGATGGTAATCTTTTTACCTGCTGAGTCTGTTCTATAACCTGTGATCCTCCTGTCTCAGCTTCCCAAGTACTGGGATTACAGACATGTTACCACCATGCACAGCCCACTTTTTATTTTTTAATCTAAGCTTGAAAAGCCACTAAACTATGAAGAAGGAGGTGACAATTAAGAATCAACCATAAATCAAAACCTCTAGCATGTCGTTGTCATTCTGTTTAGACTAAACCTTTTACAATGGTAGTCTAGCCAGGCGGTAGCAAATGCTTGGAATTCCAGTACTTGGGAGGCTGAGACAAGAGGATGGCAAGGTCAAGGCCAACCTCAGCAACTTAGTAAGACCCCGTTTTAAAATAAAGGATTTTTAAAAAGCTTCTGAAGTGTAGCTTGGTGGTAGATTGTCCTCAATTCAATTTCCTACTACCACACAATTTTTTAAACAATAAAAAATAAAAAGTAAATTTAAAAGTGTCTTACTAGACCAGCAAATGTGACTTTAGTAGGACTATGTTGCCATTTTGCCAAGAAGCTTTCTAATGTGAAAGTAGAGTGACCCAAGGAGACACATAGCAAAGTCATGGTTCAGTTACTCAGATTATTGTGATGGTTATTTTTCTCCATTAACTTGACCAGGCCATAGCACCAGTGGTTTAATCAAGTACTGGTCTCTGTGTTGCTATGAAGCTCTTTTGTAGATGTGGGTAACATCTGCAATCAGCTGTCCTTTAGTAAGTGACCCTATATAATGTGGGTGGCCCTCATTCAATCGGATAAAGGTCTTAAGAGCAAAAACTGAGGTTTCTGAGGGAAGAAATTCTGCCTCTAGCTTCTAATATCAGCTCCAGGCCAAGTTACCAGACTGCTGGCCTGCCCTACAGATTTTAGAATTGTCAGCCCTCACAATTGCATGAGTCAATTCCTTAAAAATGCACCTACGTATTTATTTATTATTTGGCAGAACTGGGAATTAAACCTAGGAGCATTGTACCACTGAACTATATCTTCAGTCCTTTTTATTTATTTTGAAACAGAGTTTCTGTAAATTACCCTACACTTCAAACTTCTACCATCCTTCTTCAGCCTCCCAGTTACTGGGACTATAGGTATGTGCTGTACCTGGCAAAATACATCTCTCAATACACATATTTTATTGTTTTTTAATAGAAAATGCTACCAATACAATCATATTTATGTAGCACATGCATAACTGGTAATAGGTGTGTGTGTGTGTGTGTGTGTGTGTGTGTGTGTTTCAGCATGTACACATGGTGCTGGGGATTGAACCTCATGTGTACTAGGCAAGTGCTCTACTGCTGAGCCCAGTGGTTATGGTTTTAAGCTGGAAATTCAGAACTGTTCCATCCGGATGAGTCTGCTTTCCACCCCTCTGTGAGTTGATACTCAGCAAATTGACAACATTCTTAATTTCAACCCCCAAGGCCAGAAAGTGTAGTAGAGATTGGAAGCGAGAAAGATATTTGGTTGTCAGGCTGCTTGGAGATGTGCTTAGAGCTCACTGGGTGATGAAAGACCAACAGGGGCAGTCATCAACCGATGCCGCACTCTATCCTCACACTGTGTAACAAAGACATTCAGAAGTATGGGGTGTGTGTGTATGTGTGTGTTTTACTTGGGATGTGGCCCAGGGCCTCGTACCAAGTGAGCGCTCTACCAAGTAAGCGACATCCTAAACCCAGGAGTAAGTTTTGAGGCAAGAATGTGGAGAAGTCTGTGTTATTGATGGCAAGGAGAGGCTTCCTAGTCTAGATAGAAAGGTCAAACAAGAATGGATTCCACAACTGATGAACATCTTTTGGCAAATATGACGACTGAGCCAACAATAATACTGGTAACCTCAGCTACTTAGGGAGGCCCTCTGCAACTCAGTGAGACCCGGATCCAAAATAAAGAATAAAAAATAGGGCAGGGGGTGTAGCTCGGAGGTCGAATGGTCCTGGGTCCCAACCCCAGACCCGCAAAAAAAAACAGAAACAAAACAAAAAACTTGGCAGTATAGAACTAGAATCCAAGCCCAATTTGTAATGTACAAAAAAAAAAGAAAGGCTATTTATGATGAAATTATTTAAATGTGCCAAACACAGAGCACTTGTTCATTCGTTTTCTTTTTACTTTTCTTTTCTTTTCTTTTCTTTTTTTTTTTTTTTTTTTTTTTTTTGCAGTACTGGGGATGGAACTCTCTGAGCTACATCCCCAGCCCTATTTTTCAGTCTTTTTATTTTTGAAACAGGGTCTCATTGAGTGTTGCGAAGGGCCTCGGTAAGTAGTTGAGGCTGTCTGCGAACCGCAATCCTCTGGTCTCAGCCTCCCAAATGCTGGGATTACAAGCATGTGCCACCACACCTGGCTTGTTCATTCTTTATAAAAGAGAGAATTCAATATGTAGTCTCTTGTTATGAGTGAATCACTTTCCTAGAATATGAAGTTCTTTCTTAAGACCCACACTCAACTTACATTTCTCACATCTATTAAAAAAAGTATTCCAGTTTTAAGCACCTCAGGGACCCTCACTAGAAACATAATGTATTTCCAAACCACTCATTCAGATCTCTTAATCCCAGAACAAGGATTCAAAACATTGAACCACGAGTTGAGTGATAAACCTGATATCCATCTCTTTCTCTTTATGTGCGTGGCAGAGGCTGGCGACTGTTCACCAAACCCACTTTTTCTTCCTCCTGACCCACAGCTAGACTGCATTTCCCAGCCTCCTTGTGATTGGTATGGTTATATAACAAGGTGGCATGTGGGCTAAGAGGTGCGTGCTGTCTCCCAGCCTGCCCTCTCCTGCCACACGGAGGACCCTCATGTGGTCCTCTGCACTCCCTCTTTGCAGCAAGCAACCTTGAAATCCTTGGTTGAAGATAGAAGCTACAATATGGGAGGAGCCTGGATCCCTGAGTCACAACCTGGAGAGCTATGTGCTGATCTGAAACACCTGTGCTGTAGTTCATGAGAGCAAAAAATAAACTATCGTGTTAAGTCGTTGAGGTTCACTGGCGAAGGCGGCTAGTGAGTCTGTAACCAGCTCAGTGGGCGGATCACAGAGCTTTTTACTTTTAACAGAGAAAGTGCACACCGAGTTTGTTAAAACCATTGTTCGGGCATGCCATTTATGGTGATGTAGCTAATATTATCATGAAAGGCCAGATCAACTCCAAATGTGGGTGCCATCTATGATTTATATTCATGATACTGAATGTATGATGGAAATTCAACATGACATTTCGATCCTAGATTATCCACAGAAAAATTTCCCCAATATTATGTTACTACGTTATGAGCCTTCATGGTCTGACAATTTTTTTTTTTATCAACTATAGAGTGAAATCAGTGGTAACTTAGGAGAAAGGTGGGTGAAGGATGGCTGGAGGTACAAGAAGCTATAGGTATAGTGCTTAGTCATATTGTGATATATCAGTGCATTAATATCTATATCCATGTTTCTGATCTCCAGTAATTTTGAGATGCTGGACATCTTGAAGGGAAAAAAGGTGAACGAGATAGAGTTTCTGTCCTGAAGCAGCTAGTTGTGTAGAAGAGCAGTGAAATTAAATACCCTTCATGGTACTATCCTATCCATCTTTCCACTTTTCATACCAAGAGATCACTGATTTTATACTGTGTGTATGTGTGCGTAGGATATACCAGGATGAACTGTAAGCTAGTGCTTCTAAATTCTGATGTGCATTAATTAGAATTAGACTTTCTGGGGATAGGGCCTGATATTAAAGAATCCCTAATGTGTGGCCAAAGTTAAGAACCACTGTTTGAGCTGGTCATGGCAATCCTGCGTTCTACACCCTTAGTGTGCTTTGCAGCTAGGAGTGGCCATGTGCCCCACTTCTGGTCACTGAAATATAGGGGAGAACCTTCTGGGGGAAGTAGGATTGCAGGTAAGCTTTGTTTTCTAAACAAAAGGGAAATGCATGCCTGACACTGGTCCTTTCCTCTCTTCTCCTCACTGTGAACATGGACTTCATCTCCGAGCAGTAGTAGCCACCTCCCAGCCTTGAGGAAACTCTGCGAGAAGTGCAGAGTCAGAAAAATCCCAATTTGTTCCCAGTCACTATCAGTTGGATATTCTGGGATCTGTAGCTGTAAACATTCCTAATTACTGAAGAAAAGTAGATGAGCATAACAAATAGCTATAAGGAAACACAGTGTTTATGGGCTGTAACAGAGATCGGAAGGAAGGCTACATAGAAAAAGTACAATTTGTTTTTAGTTTTTATTTTATTTTATTTTATTTTTTGCGGGTCTGGGGATGGAACCGAGGGGCATTCGACCTCTGAGCTAAACCCCCTGACCTATTTTTTTCCCCTTATTTTGAAACAGGGTCTCACTAAGTTGCAGAGGGCCTCACTAAGTAGCTGAGGCTGGCCGCTAACTGTGATCCTCTGGTCTCAGCCTCCCGAGTGCTGGGATTCCAAGGGTGCACCATCACGACGGGCTCAAGAATTACAATTTGGATTTGCCTCAGGCTTTGAAGAAGAGGCAGGTACAGACTGGAGGATATGGAAAAGGAGGAGTTACAGGCAGAAAGAAAGGCCACAGGAGTGGCCAGGTTCTGGTCTATCTGGAGGTTTTAAGAAAAGGCAAGCCGGGCGTGGTGATGCACGCTTGTAATCCCCGTGCTTGGGAGGCAGAGACAGGAGGTTGGAAGCCAGCCTCACTGGCTTAAGAGACCCTGTTTCCAAATAAAATAGGAGAGTAGCCTGGAGGTAGAAGGGTTCCATCCCCAGTACCAAAAAAAAAATAAAAAAGGCAAGATGATTTGTGTATCATGAGGGGAAATGGTCCTGGGTGTGGAGAGACTGGTCAGTACCATTTGTAGAGGTTCCCCAAGGTGGAGTTAGGTGAGGGCCAAGGGTGTGAGACAGAAACATAGTCAGGTACAGCCCAGAAAGATTGTCTAGATTGTTAGCAAGGGATGTCAAGAGATTGGAAAACCACCAGTTGCCAAATAAAGTAACAACATAACCACATCTAAGCAATTATTTGCTTTGCTTTGCTTCTGAGTTCACTGTATAAAAAGCTTTGTATTTGCTTGGCAGTGGAGTCTTGAGCCACTTTTAGTTTGGAGCTGATTTATGAATTGCTGTTTGCCCCAAAAAACTCTAAAACATTGAATATGCTTTCGTTTATCTTTGAGCACTATGCAGTAATAAAAAAGGAACTAGCCACTGATATGTACAAGTAGCAGTCTGATTTGTTTTCCTTTTCTTTTTGGTTCTGAGAAAAAAGTGGTTTTACAGAAATGTCAGTGTATTGTCTGAGGAATTTCTGGTATACTCAAAGTTTCTTGGGGGACAGAAAGGGCTGATCATTGGAGGTGGTCACAAAGATGGTCCCTTTGTCACAGGAATAGCACAACTTTATGTAGATTGGAGGGCTTCTTTCCTGCTTGGCCTCTATCCCCTTTGTAAGCAATAATATCTTCTCACTATAGAGTCTCTATATCTATTCCCGGTACTCACATAATTATGCATTTCTCCCCCCCTCCCAAGCAGGAATATCTTTAATCACAAGGTTCAACCTTTGAAAGATAATTATGTTTTTGAAAACTTTCAATGGCTGGCCAGCTACTATTCCCCTCACAAAATCATGTTACTTAATTAGGTCATGTGCTTTGTAGTTTTTTGTTTACTATTTGAAAGATATTTGGCGCGTCCCCCTGTCGCACAGAGACACGCGGAGATCCATAATATGATATGGATGGCTTTATTCGTGGGAGGTCGGTCTCCAGCCCCCGTGTGCCTGCGGGGGCTGGTGGGGGAGAGTGCGTCTCTCCGTCTCTCTATTGGGCTCCCCTCTGAACTCTGAACTCACTTCTTCCTGACCGGGAGGCGTGGTCCCCTCTCGGAATCACCAGGCTCGTCTCCTAGCTTCCCGCCCTGCCCCTTGTGGGGCAGGGGCAGCTCGAACCTTTCACTATTAAAATGCATTTGGATTCCCACCAACAGTGTAAAAGAGTTCCTCTTTCCCCACATCCTCGCCAGCATTTGTTGTTATTTGATTTCTTTATGCTTGCTACTCTGACTGGGGTTAGATGGAATCTCAGTGTAGTTTTGATTTGCATCTCCCTGATGGCCAGTGATGAAGAACATCTTTTCATGTATCTATTGGCCCTTTGTATCTCTTCTTTTGTGAAGTGTCTATTTAGTTCATTTGCCCATTTCTTGATTGGGTTGTTTGTTTTGCTAGTGTAGAGTCTTTTGAGCTCTTTGTATACTCTGGATATTAGCCCCCTATCAGAATGGTGGCTGGTAAAGATCCTTTCCCATTCTGTAGGCTTCCTCTTTAGGTTATTGATAGTTTCCTTTGATGAGAAGAAACTTTTTAGTTTGATGTTATCCCACTTGTTTATTCTTGCTTTAATTTCCTGAGCTTTGGAGGTTTTGTTGAGAAAGTTACTGCCTGTACCAATATGTTGTAGTGTTGAACCTATGCTTTCCTCTACTAGCTTCACAGTCTCAGGTCTAATTTCTAAGTCTTTGATCCATCTTGAGTTGATTCCTGTGTTTGGTGAGATATAGGGGTTTAGATTCATCTTTTTACAAATGGTTAGCCAGTTCTCCCAGCACCACTTGTTGAAAAGGCTGTCTTTTCTCCAGCGTATGTGTTTGGCCCCTTTGTCAAAGATTAATTGACTAAAGATGTGTGGGTTTGTTTCTGTATCTTCTATTCTAATCCACTGGTCAGTATATCTGTTTTTGTGCCAGTACCATGCTGTTTTTACTACTATTGCTCTATAGTATAGTTTGAAGTCTGGGATTGTAATGCCTCCTGCGTGTTTCTTGTTATTGAGAATTGCTTTGGCTATTCTAGGTCTTTTCTTTCTCCATATGAAATTCATGATTGATTTTTCTAGGTCTCTGAAGAATGTCACTGGTATTTTAATGGGAATTGCATTGAACCACACTGTTGGTGGGAATGCAAACTAGTTCAACCACTATGGAGATCTGTGTGGAGATTCCTAAGAAAGGTGGGAATAGATCCACCATATGATCCAGCTATACCACTCCTGGGTATCTTTCCAAAGGGGTTGAATTCAGAGAAATACAGCAACATATGCATACCTATGTTCATAGCAGCACAATTTGTAATAGCCAAAATATGGAACCAACCCAGATCACCATCAACAGATGAATGGATAGCAAAACTATGGGAAATACACACAATGGAATTCTATTCAGCCATAAAGAAGAACAAAATTATATCATTTGAAAGAAGATGGAAAGCCCTGGAGAACATTATGTTAAGTGAGATCAGCCAAGCACAGAAGAAGAAGATACATATGTTTCCTCTAATATGCCCAAACTAGGAAACACAAAGAATACCAGAGGGACTCCAGATATTGAAGGGGAAATACTAGCTAAGTTTGGATGGTAAGATAGGAGAGGAGGAAGGCCGGTCTTGATTAATAAGGGTCTACACTTGAACATGTGTAAAATTATGAATAAGACATGGTTAACCTGGACAACCATTGGTGGGGGGGAGGAGGGAAAATGGGGGCGGGGGGGGAGGGCACCAAATATAGTGTAAATGTATACTATTTATGTTCAATAAAAAAATTGTTAAAAAAAATAAAATAAAATGCATTTGGCCGGGCATGGTGGCGCACGCTTGTAATCCTATCATTTGGGAGGCTGAGACTGGAGGATTGTGGTTTGAGGACAGCCCCAGCTACTTAGTGAGGCTCTTTGCAACTCAGTGAGACCCTGTTTCAAAATTAAGAATAAGAAATAGGGCAGAAGGCCTCGGAGCCAGCGAGGTCTCTTAAGCCAGCAAGGCTGGCTTCCAATATTGACTCGGAGGTCAAATGCCCCTGGGTTCCATCCCCAGACCCGCAACCTCCCCCCCAAACAAAAAAACATGTGTGTGTGTGTGTGTGTGTGTATGTGAATGTTATTAGGAATTGAACCCAGGGGCATTCTACCTCTGATCTATACCCCCAGCCCTATCTTTTTCTTTCATTTTGAAACAGGGTCTCATGAGATTGTGGAGGGCCTCACCAAGCAGCCGAGGCTGGCTGTGAACCTGTGATCCTCCTGTCTTAGCCTCCCAAGAACTGGGATTTCAAGTGTGTGTGACCACACCTGGCTATTAATTTGAATTTTGCCAAGGGACTCCTATCACAGAGTTGCTTACTATGTATCAGAGTTATTAATATGAAATACTTTCATATGCATCTTTATTACATATTTTAGAAGCAAAAGTCTATTAATAGATCAGCGACACAGAAATTTAGCTTTACAATTTTATGTTCCCTAATCTTATACACGTTATTATATTTTGCGTGTTTTTCTTCACTTAGATGTTCAAAGGATAGGAAACTTTTTTTTTTTTTTTTTTTTTTTTGGTGGTACTGGGGTTCCTGGAAGCCCTACCTCCGGGCTACACTCCAGACCTATTTTTACATTTTTATTTGGAAACAGGGTCCTAAGCCAGCGCGTGCGGCTGGCTTCGAACCTGCGCGATCCTCCTGTCTCTGCCTCCCAAGCGCGGGGATTACAAGCGTGTGCCACCAGGCCCGGCCAGGAAACGTTTTTTAGATTGTGAAGTGCAGAGACACTCTATCAGTGCCTCACAAACTTGAGCAGGGATTCAGGATTCGCTGGGTGTCTTTGAAGGGCAGATTCTGGGTCCTGTCCCTGAGGCAGGTGCAGTGGGGACATTTTGAGAAACCGTGCTGTAAGAAGGAGGGTTATACAATTTCAATCTCATAGAAGCATAAATTGTTAATCTGAATGTTAGAACATGTGTTATTATTTACATTTTTGCCTCAAATTATCACCTTGTAATGTTACTCCATGAATCAGTATGGAAAAAGTGAGACTTGATTCCCTACGAAAGATGAACAAACCATGGGAAAACTCCTGATGGTTTCATAACAATTGATCTTCGGTTTTCTAGGTTCACCATGGGGGATATATTGCCATTGGTTTCCTTGAAATTTTATGTGGGGTGTAAAAGAATAATAGGAGGCTAGCACTTATGAATTACTGCAATTTTTTCTTATGGAAGAATTGTTCTTACTAAAGAAACACATGAAATGGCTCAGTAAAATCAAGAGGTTCTAAAGGTCTTATAATGAACAGCTCCAGTCCTGTGTTCTAATCTGTTGCTCCCCACAGGGCAAGTGCTTTTCTTCAAGACTTTTCCTCCTGGTGAGGACCTTCAGGGTTCTTTCCATATTAAATGTCTCCCAGTTTCTCAAGTGAATGCATGCATTAATATAATTATGAAAGGCCTAAAACTTATGAAATTTCTAGCATCATTTGCCCCTTATCTCCCAATTCTTCAGAGCAGGAACTTAAGTTTTTCTTTTTGTCTCAAGTAATTTTCATTATTTTGTATATTATATAGCAACTTCCTGACACGATAGATGAGGATTTAACTTTTATTCCACCACCATTTTCTTTTCCTTTAATATTGTTCTCAAGTAGTGACCAGATTTGGCAGCCATCACATTATGCATTGAGAAAAATCAGCATTTGGCTTTTACTTCCCTTTTTGTACTTTCGCCAATTGAATAATTGCCTAATCCTTTCCTTATCAACCCTGTGTGTACATTTGCTTTATCTACAAAAAACATTTCTTTCCAAATGCCCCAGAACTGTCCATAACCCATTAATATTTTTACTGTTTCTTTTTTAAGTCAAATACAAAGACAGTTGGAGCACTGCATGTATTGAATCACATTTCCTAAATCCCAGGTTATTTTTTGGGCTTATTTGTTTTGCTGGAGCATTTTCTCCAGTATCTTTCCAAGTGAAGATACATAGAGAAGACCCCTGTGTCTTTGTCTTTATTTGGCTGAGTGTAGATTTATCAGTTAAAGAGTTTTCTTCTTAGAATTTTAAGGCATGGTTTTGTTATTTTGCTTTTATTTTCTCCCTCCTTCCCCCCTCCCCCATCCCTTCCGTCCTGGCACTGCCAACTTGGTCTACAACTAAGTATATTTTAAAGTTGAAGGTAGTTCTTGCTACCTTCAACTTTAAAATATAGCCCAAATCATTTTCTATTTCCAACCCTGTAGTACCTCTGCCCAACTGTTTTCTCACCCTGAATTTGTGACTGGTCTTCTTGCTTCTATATTAAAAAAAGTAAGTCAAACATGCTTGTGTAGCTTCTTTATGTGTATGGTACTGGGGACTGAACTCAGGGGCTTTCTACTCTGGCCTATACCTGCAATCCTATTTTTTTTTTTTTGGTGGTACTGGGGTTCCTGGAAACCCTTCTACCTCCGGGCTACACTCCCAGACCTATTTTATATTTTTATTTGGAAACAGGGTTTTAAGCCAGCATGGCTGGCTTCTAACCAGCACGATCTTCCTGTCTCCACCTCCCAAGCGCAGGGATTACAAGTGTACACCACCATGCCTGGCTATTTTTTTAAACAGGATTTCACTAAGATGTTGAGGCTGTCATCAAACCTGTGACCCTCCTGTCTCAGCCTCTCAAATAGTGGGATTAGAGGAGTGCATTACCATGCCTGGCTCTATGTGCAGCTTTATATGTATTTCTTACCATGTAAGATGCATGGAGATCTTACAAACAAGATTACAAACATAAGGAATCCCGGGGTGTTTGGCATTCATGTTCTGTGCAGCTAGCAGCTTCTTGTTACAAACACCTGGGACTCTCTCTAGCCATAGGGGAGTATTCAGCCCATATGTAGCAGAGAAGCAGACAACCCTGGCCTTCTCAATTTACTGGTTCCTTGTTAGAGTGAAAATAGTTTTGTTCAGAGGTATGATGTGCATAAAATAATTCATAGTTCCTACTTTGAACAGTCTTTTTTTTTTTTTTTTTCCAGTACTGGGGATGGAACCCAGGGGCATTCTACCTCTGAGGTACACTCCCAGCCCGATTTTTTATTCTTTATTTTGAAACAGGGTCTCACTGAGTTGCAGAGGGCCTAAGTAGCTGAGGCTGTCCATGAACCACGATCCTCCTGTCTCAGTCTCCCAAATGCTGGGATTACAAGTGTGTGCCATCACCCCGGCTGAAGTAATGTCTTTTAACAGCTGAGTTCTAGATGTTCTGTTCAGAATCCATTTCTGCCCTTTGGATAGTCTGTCTAGCTCCTAACTCCATGGGCCCTGGTGTCAACTCACACAACCAGGGGACTCTGCCACTGTGGGCCATCTTGTAGATATGCTACCTTGGCTTTGGGGAATAGTCACTGAGACAATTATGACAAGAAATGGTTCCTAAAACAGAATTTAATATAATCTAATAATTAAAACACATTGCTTAAAAATAATTATCCACAGATCTAAAATCAACACATTACCTTTTTTTTGGTAGTACTAGTGATGGAACACAGGGATATACCAGCTCCCTTCCCTCTTTTCTGGCTTTGAAACAGGGTCTTGCTAGGTTGTTAAGAGTCTTGCTACATTGCTGTGGCCGTCCTTGAACCTGCAATCCTCCTGCCTTGACCTCCCAAATACTGAGATTATAGGCGTGTGCCACCACAGCTGGAATGAGTCTTTTCTTTCTAATGTAAAAATACATATTTTTTTGAGAGGGAAAACAACTTGAAATAAATCAGAAAACATCTTTAGTCATTCTTCTCATATACTTCAAATTTGTATTTAATGCCCTTCTCCTCCTGGACCTCAGAAAGAACACCTGGATACCTGTGGGGGGAAAAAAAAAAGAAAAAGAGTTGTATTAAATGCTGAAAACAGCTTCTGTGACTTGATTAAAAGGCATCAACAGTGCATAGAGCTAGTAAATTTTCCCTTTACAATGGCGGTAAGTGGCTACTCAGGCAAATATCACATACACTACATTTTTTTTCTACTAAAAAGTAAAAAAAATGCAAACTATATAAAATTAGACAATGAAAAATATATTTTCCCTTTTTTCCTTTAGATTCCTAATTCTTTCCTCAGAAACTAACCACCTTAGCATTTTCTCTTGTATCCTTCTGCTGTATCATTGAGCTAAGGTGAAATTTTATAAGAACTTTTTGCTAAGTCTTACAATTGATATCATATTCATGTGTAAGCAAAAGAAAAATAAAATACAACCTCTAGCTTGTTTGGAGAATTGAAGTTATGTACCTAGCACGGTGACAGGGTCTCTATTTCCGTTCACTGGGTGGACATGGGCGCCACGTGAGTCTTAATTCCTCATCGTGTGGTATACTGCAACTGCTTCTCTAGAATCACAGCGAATCTGATCTTCCCATCCTTTAACGCTCACTTAGGTCTCTGCTCCTGCCTAAAACCCAGGCTCGCTACGGACTGCTCTGACCGCTCAGTCTACAGGGAACATTCCCGGGTCACTCCAGATCTTGTGGGTCCGCTTCAGGATCGTGTGGGTTGCACTCTTCATTTGGGTAGGGATCAGGAGCAGCTGCTTTAATCACACTGTGTTTACCTCAGTTTCTGTTGTGTGAACTGTCTGTGGATCAGGCTGGCAATAAAATGTCATCAGTGTAAAGCATTCAGCATACCTGACACATTAAATGTTCCAAAAATGTTACCTATTTTTACTGGTTTTTGTCCCCCTATTTTCTCTATTTATTTATTTATTTATTTATTTATTTATTTATCTCTTTCACAACACACTGCTATATAAAAATAGCCATTAATTATGTGTGGACTAATTGAGATTATGACATTTTGATAAAAATACTTAGGAAGTAACAATAGCATAACAATGTGTAAGAAAAAGATGTTTTCTTTGAAATTACTTATTTTCAGTGTAAGAAGCTATGCTTATATTTACCAACCATATTCTAAGTGCCCGATGTTCCACTGCTTCAGTAGTAATGCAGCCGTTTTTTTAAGAAATAATTTTACTAGGCCAATTTTAAACCATATTTTAGTTTCTTTGGAATGAGTCATGAAAAGTAACATTTACATATTTCTTTTGTGTGCAAAATTCTCAGGAGTGTCAAGACTGACAGTTAAGAAGACAAAAGCAAAGTATTAAGAAGTTTTTTCTAAAAGCATAAATAACAACTTAGAAATGATTATGCTACTACTGGCTGAATATGGTCAGTGGCCATGGTATTAATGATAATCTCAGTAAAATTAAAATTTACCTTTTTGATTTTCAGTACTGGGGGTTGAACCCATTCTACCTCTGAGATATGCCCATAGCCCTATTTTTTTTGTTCCCCTCCCCCCGTCTTTTGTGGTACAGAGGATGAAACCCAGAGGCATTCTACCTTCAAGCTACACCTCCAGCCCAATTTTTATTTTCCTTATTTTGAAACAGGGTCTCAGAGAGTTTCAAAGGGCCTCACTAAATAGTAGCTAAGGCTGTCCTCAAACCTCAATCCTCCTATCAAATGCTGAGATTACAAGTGTGTGCCACCATGCCTGGCTCCCAATGCTATTTTTTCTTTATTTTGAAACAGGGTCTCACTGTGTTGCAAAGGGTCTAAGTAGCTGATGCTGTCCTTGAACTGCAATCCTCCTATCTCAGTCTCCCAAATGCTGGGATTACAAGTGTGCGCCACCACGTCCGTCTTATTATTTTGAAACAGGGTCTCACTAAGTTGTGGAGGACCTCACTAAGTAGCTGAGCCTAGATGTGAACCTGCAATCCTCCTGTCTCAGCCTCCCAAGTATTGAGATCACAAGCATGTGCCACCACTTCTGGCTTAAGTGTTGAAGTTTTATTTTTCTTCCTCTAAAATATTTAATATTAGTTTGTTTTAATAATGGTTGTAATTACCTCAATTATAATTCCAAGCTTTTCTAAAGAACACATTCTGCCTGAGAGCCACACTTGGACTCTGAATTCAAGTCTGCCAGGATTTGGGAAGACGACATGTTTGTTAAGAACCACTAGAGACTCCTCTTAGAATCTCTAAGCACTGAGATAGCCAATGAGTACAAATAAACATCAGATCAGAACTGACAAAGGACCATGAGGATTTGATGGAAGGTCTAAGAGGTAAAGAGAATTCCTGAAGCAGCCATAAAAAACAAATTGCAACTAAAATAAAACCAAGACTCCACAGAATGTGGGCAAAGATACTGACATTCTGGACAGTCAGGGAGTGGGGTCAGAAAAGGAGATATAGGTCCATCTAAAATCTGCTTCAAGCCTCCCATTGATAAGGGGGACCTGTCCTCCCTCTAAGCCAATTATTATCTGTTAGGGTGCAGATGTGGCGTATCCCCCAAGGGGTCATGTGCTGGAGGCTTGGTGCTCGGTGTGGTGGTGGCGGGAGGCAGCTGTGGGCCTTTCAGAGGCGAGGCCTGTGAGAGCACTTAGGCTAACTGGAAGTGTGCCCTGGGCAGGGGCTGCAGGACTCCAGGCTCTCCCCAGCTTCCCTTCTGAGCTGCGACTGCTCACTCACAGGTGCTCTCCTGTCCTTGTGATGCCATCTGTCACGAGGTCCTTACCAGTGCCAACCAGATGCTAGTGGCATGCCTTTGACCTTCCAGAATTGAGCCAAATAAACCTCTTTTCTAAAGTTATCCTGCCTCAGGTATTTCGTTATAGTAATAAAAGGGGACTAAGGCCCCTTTTGGTCTTTATCCTCTTTCACTAGGTGGTTACATGAAAGGTTGTTAACTAGAAGGTAAAGCCTGTTTGGAGCTCATTAGACAGAAAACTGCTGATATAAAACATTTGGGCCTGCTGTTTGGTTGGGCCCTTGAGTGACATTTGAGGTAGAGAGATTTCGTAAGATGAGTAAGAAAAGAGCCTTGTAGAGCAGGCTGGCATGGTGCTGTTGAAAAATAACTGCACAGGCAATGATGGCCTGTGGGTGGGGGAAAGCACTTATTTTGTTAATATTAACTTCTGCTATGAGGCCTCTACTATTTGTGGCTTCATCTTTCTAATTTTGTTCTCTTCTGCCTCACAATAGTTCTCTCTTTCATCTTTACTTCATTATACTAAGGCCTTTAAAAAAATCCACAGAAGCATGGTGTTAATAATATACTGTGTTTGAACTGAAACCTACCTATCTAAACACAAGAGGACTACTAACAGAAATAAAGGGGCTTTAAACTAAGGGAGAATTGGGGGAAAAAGGAAGGAGGGTGGAGAATGATAAAAGTTCATTTCTGGATAGTAGGAAGCAAAGTTCCCAATGTACAGAGAGTCAGAGAGAAAGTTCTAGAATTGAGTAATATTCCAGACTTCCAGGGACAAAGTATATTTACTTCCTAGAGGCTTCCCTTTTTTCTACTTAATGGAAGACTAAGCTACTTGAGTATCTCTTTAGGGAATTCACTCCATTCCGCGTTATATGAGGTTGTTGTAATGTTAGTGTGGGCCTGAAAGTACAGATGACTATCAAATGTTGCCATGAAGAAAAGAATTTTTCATTTTTACTGTGGTCTTCTTTAAATGTCCATTTTAGAATGATTTCATTGTTCTGATTTCAAGCCATTCAACATTACAATTTGTTAAGACATTTAAGGAAGTACTACCAACCCTTCACAAACACTTCCAAAATAGAGGGGAGAGCACCACTCAACTCATTCTGTGAAGTCAATATCTTCCTAAGACTAAAACCAGATGAAAACATTAAAAAATGAGAGTTAGAAGGGACATAAAGGATATGTGTAACAAACCCAGAGGCAACGTTCTCAGCAGTGGAAGACTGAATGCTTCCATTCTAAGACCAGGAACGAGACAGGGAAGTACACCTGTACTGGAGGTTCTAGGCAGTGCAATTAGGGAAGAAAAGAAGTAAAATACAAGGAGTCTACTAATAATTAGAACTACTGAGTTCAGTAAGGCTGCACAATATTAGTTCAATAAACCCAAATCACTTGTATTTCTAAACACTAGTAATGAGCAATCTAAAACAAAATTAAGAAAACAATACCATTTATAGCATAAAGGGAATAATATACCTGATAAATTTGACAAAGTATGAGACATACACTAAAAGCTTTATTGAAAAGAATTAAAGAGAACCTAAATAAGTGGGAAGACATCATAAGCTCAAGATTCGAGAGACTTAATATTGTTAAGATGGTAATACTATTCACCATATAATATCCATCAAAATCTCAACTTGTTTTCTGGCAAAAACTGACACACTGCAAAATTCATATGGAAATGCATGGAACCCAGAAGAGCCAAAGCAGTCTAAAAAAGAACAAAGTTAGAAGACTGACACTTCTTACTGACACCTCTTGATTCAAAAGTAAGTAATCAGCCGGGCGTGGTGGCGCACACTTGTAATCCCTGTGCTTGGGAGGCGGAGACAGGAGGATCGCGCAGGTTCGAAGCCAGCCGCGCTGGCTTAAGAGACCCTCTTTCCAAATAACAAAATATAAAAATAGGTCTGGGAGTGTAGCCCGGAGGTAGAAGGGTTCCCAGGAACCCCAGTACCACCAAAAAAACAAAAAAACAAAGAAAGGTAAGTAATCAAGATGGTGTGGAACTGGCAAAAAGATATAGAACTGATTGTCCAAAACCCCTCGTGGTTATGGTTACTTGATATTGTGGTGATAACTGCACAGTCCTGTAAATATACTAATGCTACTAAATTATAAATTTTCAATAGGTGAATGTTAAGATATGTGAATGATAGTTCAGCAAAGATACTATATTTTTCTTTTCTTTCTTTCTTTTTTTGGTGGTACTGGGGTTCCTGAAAACCCTTCTACCTCCGGGCTACACTCCCAGACCTATTTTATACTTTTTTTTTTTTTTAAATTTGGAACCAGGGTCTCTTAAGCCAGTTGGCTTTGAACCTGTGTGATCCTCCTGTCTCTGCCTTCCAAGCGCGGGTATTACAAGTGTGCGCCACCACACCCAGCTATTTTTCTTTTCTAAAAGTTAAACCAGCCACGGTATTTAAGTTATCAAGGTTCCTGATGGGTCATAGCTTTGGAAAGAGTTCTGATTGAGAGTATTAAGACTTGGAAAGCTATTTAAATGAAGTTGATCCACACAATAGTTTATTCTTGTTAGTAGCAAAGAGAAAGGTAAGATGTGAGGGAAAGCTGACATCAATAAGGTAGCTGGGTATGGTAGCACACAGCTGTAAGTTCAGTACTTGGGAACTAGACAAGTATGCCTATCGTGGAAGTTGTAGTACTAGACGGCTAGTTTGTGGCCACCCTCAGCAACTTAGCAAGGCCTTCTGCAACTTAGTGAGACCCTGTTTAGAAAAAAAAAAAAAATAGGGCTGGGGGTGTGGCTCAGAGATAGAATACCCCTGGGTTCAATCCCCAGTACCACATACATAAACACTCAGAATTCACATGTGAGAATAATCTAAGCAGAAGAGAAAATACATCATGTATGGCAAAGCAACACAACTGATTTTAAATAAATATGTATAAAATCACCAAACGTGATTCTAAGTAATTATGTTCAGAAACTAACCAAAAGCCCGTACCTCAGCTTAAAGTTCTTAGAATTTTCAGTTTTCATTAGAATTAAGAGCTCAAGAAAGTCACTTATTTCATCTGAGTCAAGACTATTATCCTAAAGTTTGGCTATCCATTTTTATTCAGACTTGGCTCTGATTGTTCCCCTAGGGGGCATTTCCAAAACAAACTCACACTCAAATGATAATTACTAGATCCAACTGAGAATATTTGAAAGAATGTGCTACAAGCTGATTTAAAAGTGTTGATATATTTATCTTTCTCTTTTATTCTCCATAGACAACAGCTGAAAAATGCTTTTAAACTAAAAATGTTATAAGCTTTCAAAATTAGGCAGCCTCATGCTAGAGTCACAATTGCACAGTGAAATCAGTGTAGCTTCTCTCCACCTCTACCACTGCTTCCACCTTAACACGAGTCCCCTCATCTTTCACTTGAATTACTACAACTAACTGGTCTCCCTGCTTCGCGCTGGTCCCAGACCCTTCCATTCTCCATAAAGCAGCTAGAACATGGTCACACTGGCCTACTGGCCCTGCCTCGTTCACAAGGCTCACAGTGGCCCGCAGGCTCAGGGCACAGACCAACCTCATTCCTGCCACAGCTCTACACTCGCTACTTCCTGATCCTTGGATCCTCTTCTGCCCTTGGACAGCTGGCTTCTTGATACTTGGATATTGGCACAGACGACACTCTTCTGACAGTTATACTCAGCATACTTACATAAACACCTTTAGACCAGCTTTTAGCACATTCTTGTTCTACACAGTGTCTACACCACGGCATGTGCTGTTTTAGTTCTCCCTGAAGTACTTTTTTTTGATATCTGTTATTTGTTGCCCTCTCCCCCATTAGAAAGAACGTAGTCTCCAGCGGGGCAACAAAGTCATAGGACCCAGCTGACACTATTTCTCCAGTGCCTACTACATATCTGACTCTCTTAAGATAAACAAATGACCACTCTAGTTTAAGATTTTACTAAATCATTAAAATTTTAGAATTTCCTAGTCTACTATAAAATCTATGAAACAAACTATTCTGAAATCAACCTGAAAAAAAAAAAATGCTCTTTTCTATGGTTTTTAAGTGGGGAGTCCAAAAGTGCTTCAGTTTAATTAGTAACTTTATACTTACTCTGGGAGAAGCTTGTATTTTTCCAAATCAATTTCTGGAAAAAATGTGTCACTTTCAAATTCTTGCATGATCCTTGTCACAAACAACTTATGATGGCCTGGTTTATTCATGGCTTCCTTTGAAACAAGATGAAAGGCATCAATTTCCTTAACTGGTGTGAAAAGACAGAAATTCTAAAATTTTCATATTAATTAAAGCTTAGACTTGTTTATTACTGACAAAACATACTATGTAAATACTCTATTCTTAAATTGGGGGCTCTACAAAGTGTGCCTTAATTCCTTGAGAAGGGGATTAATTATTATCACTAACTTCGAAAATATATTTTGGCCACTAGTTGCTTATAATAATCAACTTTTTTTTTTTTTTTGGTGGTACTAGGGATGGAACCCAGGGGCCTTCTACCTCTGGGCTCAGCCCTGAGCTATTTTATATTTTATTTGGAAACAGGGTCTCACTAAGTTACTGAGAGTCTCACTAAGTGGCTGAGGCTGGCTTTGAACCTGCGAAATCCTCCTGTCTCAGTCTCCCAAGCGCTGGGATTACAAGCGTGCGCCACCATGCCTGGCTAAGAAAATCAACTTTTAATTTAAGCATTAACTTGGTTGCCTTTCTTTGGCTTCAGTTTTAAGAGTTAACCTGAATGCAAGAGGCACTGGGTTCTATTTCTAGCACTGGGTGGGTGGGTAAGTTAATATCAGATTATCTAGTTGTTTTCTAGATAAAACTTACATATATATGTATAGATAAGATACTAAACTTTCATGAGATCTTAACACCCAGAATATACTTAGTACGTTTACATAAAATTTAGTAATGCTTTCTTTTCTCAACAAGTAGGTAAGTTATTCTGCTTCCTGTTGCTAACAATTGCAGTTAGCTTTTTTTGTTAATTACCTTTCTAACTATGGCCTGTAGTTCTGTTTACAGTTCCTACAGAAAAAACTGCCCTAGAACAAATATCTTAAATTTTAATAGAAACTACTATAAAGAAAAAATATTGCCGGGCGTGGTGGCGCACGCTTGTAATCCCCGTGCTTGGGAGGCTGAGACAGGAGGATCGCGCAGGTTCGAAGCCAGCCTCAGCTACTTAGTGAGGCTCTCAGCAACTTAGTGAGACCCTGTTTCCAAATAAAATATAAAAAAGGTCTGGGAGTATAGCCCAGAGGTAGAAAGCCTCTGGGTTCCACACCCAGTATCACAAAAAAAAAAAGAAAAAAAAAAAAGAAAAAATATTTACACACATACACACATGTATAGAATTCCAGGTGTTAGTTATCCTTGAAATTCCAAATAAGGGCATAAAACAAATTTTTAAAATTATGAACCTGTGATCCTCCTGTCTCAGCCTCCCAAGTACCAGGATCACAAGTGTGTGCTACCACGCCCGGCTACAAACAATCTTTTTTACTGTACTAAAAATCAGAAAAATTGAACAGGAAAAACTATAGTAGCATTTGAAATTCTAAATTGAAGTTGAGGGCATAAGGCAAAATGCTGTGAAGGGCCAGATAGCAAATTTTTTAGGATTTGACAATAACAGAAGTTCCTATTTTTGCAGGCAGAAGCGGACATATACTGCAGTAAATAAATGAGTGTGGCTGTGTTCCACTGAAAGTTTGTTTATCTGGTCCATGGGAAGCCTGAATAATCCACAAGCTACTATGATATGAGGTAGGTGCATAATGCAAAAAAAACTATTACCTGCAAGTTTTACTTCCTTATTATAAGCCAACTCATATAAATGCATTTAAGCACTTATAGTGTTTATCAAAAAATAATTTTCATGAATATGGCATTGAATCATTCAAAGTCTGATAGGTGTTGAACAAAATAAAGGCCTTGTTTTCTAGAAGAAATTCATACTTGAGTGAAAAGATTAAAGAGAAATGTCTGTTTCCCCCATTACAAATTGGGAAAATAAGAAGTTGTAGAAAGAGAAACGTAAGAAACAGTTTTTATAATTCCATCTACAATCCTGGAATACCTCTCATTCTGCAAATAATTTCAGTGTATATATTTTACCATAAGGCCCCAAAGAGAGGGACTCTTTTCTTCCCCATAAATTGCTAATCTTTCATTAGTATTTTAAAAGAGTCATAAATTTCTATTTATTATCCTCAAATTTTCTTAAAGCTGGAAGTCACTTGATATCAGGAAAAAGGAATGTCTAATGCACTATATTCCCTTATGATATGAAATCATATAACCCTTCTTTTATGCCCTCACATTACATGAAAATTGTAGAGAAAAAACTTTCTGCTTTTAACAAATTCATATATATCCAGTTATGTTAACTGAGTGTCCCATCCTTTTCTTAGTAAGATGCTTTTATCCCAGAAAAGGGATTACTGCATGTGTCAGGCACACATGGAGAATAGACCACAGTACAATGCAAGTAGGAGTCTTGGAAAGAAATCTAGAATAGTTTTTATAAAGGAAACATCAATTTTGAATTAAAAATAAACTGGTATGTGGGGAGATGTTGTTCATGGGTTAATCAGCCCAGAGGAATAAATTCTAGACATCTATTGTAAAGTGATGGCTATAGTTGGCAACAATATATCACTGTACTCCTGAAAATTTCTTAGTTGATTTTAGGTGCTCTCACCATAAAAAGTGAGGTAATGATTATGTTAATTAGCTCAATTTATCCATTCAATAAAATGTATACATATTTCAGCCTGGCGTGGTGGCGCACGCTTGTAATCCCAGCATTTGGGAGGCTGAGACCGGAGGATCGCAGTTCGCGGACAGCCTCAGCTACTTAGTGAGGCCCTTTGCAACTCAGTGAGACCTGGTTTCAAAATAAAAAGAATAAAAAATAGGGCAGGGTGTGTAGCTCTGAGGTCAAATGCCCCTGGGTTCCATCCCCAGACCCGCAAAAAAAAAAAAAAAAAAAAATACACACACACACACACACACACACACACACACACACACATTTCAAAACATATATACAATATACGTAATTATTTGTCAATAAAAAAATATTAAAGCTTGGCATGGTGGTACATGCTTCTAAGCCCAGTACTTGGGAGGCCGAACTAGGAAAATCATAGGTTCAAGGCCAGCATTAGGTAACTTATCAAGATATTTTTTCAAAATAAAAAGGAGTAGAAATAATAGGTGTAGCTCAGAGTTGGAAATGCCCCTGGATTCAATTCCCAGTATTACAAAAAAGAAGAAGAAGAAGGAAGAGGAGGAGGAGAAGGAGGAGGAGGAAGAAAGAACTCGTACAGATTAAAAAATAAATTATTTTTATTTTTTTAAGTTTACTGACTTAGTAAGTTTTTGATAATGGATTATTCTCTGTCCCCTAACGGCAAAAGAGCTAAAAGGAAGTAGAAAATAACATTTCTTTTTACTTATATAACTTACTTACCTTATAAACAGAACTGCCTCCTACTATCCAAACCATGTCCACTTTATTTGCTAATTCTGGTTGCTCAATAAGTTTTAAGGCATCATCTAGACTTTTGGCAAGAAAATGAGCTCCTTGTGGAGGTTCCCTGAAGAAAAAAATACAATTTTTGTAAAAGCCATCCACATATTATTATATATATTATATATATATTATATATATTATTATTCAAATAATATGAATAAGTAGTAGTGATTATAAAACCAAAAGCAGCCGGGCGTGGTGGCGCATGCTTGTAATCCCCGCGCTTGGGAGGCTGAGACAGGAGGATCGCACAGGTTCGAAGCCAGCCTCAGCTACTTAGTGAGGCTCTCGACAACTTAGTTGAGACCCTGTTTGCAAATAAAGTATAAAATAGGTCTGGGAGTATAGCCTGGAGGTAGAAAAGCCCCTGGGTTCTACTCCCAGTACCACCAAAAACAAAACAAAACAACTTCCCCACCCCCCAAACTCAAAAAGCAACATAAATATGAATCCTTTCAAAAAAAAGCACTTGACATTAGTATGGCTATTACCAATATTTAAACATCTATTTGTGCTTCTATGATCCAAATAAAGACAAAAGTACATGTGATTGCCTATGATGTTGATGGTAGAAAAGACTGGAACACTATCTGTTTCTGGAGCAATGAGGTCAAGATTAACTGGGATAGAGAATGAGGGAACTGCCTGGGGGTCATGATATTATTCTGTATCTTTGATAGGGCTTTGAGTTACACAGGTGCACACATTTGCCAAAACTTAAATGTACACTTAAGAAACTAGTGTGTCACATTGTAATATATATCTCAATGGAAAAAATGTAAAATACTGAATTCTAGTTGATAACACATATGATGTATCTAAGGGGAAATGTATCAATGCATATCTGAATAAGACCAACTGCTGGATGGATGGATAAGCCAGGACAATAAGAGTCATTGGCAGAATCTAGGTGGGAGGTTTATAGCTGTTTAAAGTTCTTCCTTAAGCCAGGCACGGTGGAGCATGACTGTAATCCTGATACTTGGGAGGCTGAGAGAGGAAGATTGCAGTTTTAAGGCCAGTCTCAACAACTAAGGAAAAACTGTTTTAAAATAAAAAATGGCCAGGAGCATATCTCGGAGGCAGAATGCCCCTGGGCTAACCCCCAGTATTAAAAAAAAGTTCTTATGTTTGGAAATTTTCATGACAAAATATTGGAAAGAGAATTTTTGACTATATAAAAATCTGAAGCAATTTTCAAACTGTTAATATGTAGTTACCTTTGGAAAGGACTTTCATATTTCAAACAAAACAGAAACAGGTGAAGTACCTGAACTTTTTACTACCTATATAATAAAAAATCCCAAAGGGAAAAGTTAAGTAATTTCACTGTTTATTGACTAGCTCAGTCTCACTCAACCTCCACAACTGTCTTTTTCTTAGGGGCGGTGCAGGGAGGAGGGTTCTAATTTTCTTTATAAATGAGGAAACATGTAGAACTAGGCTTTCATAGTAATTACATATAGAACAGAAGTTATAATTCAGTGTCAAGTTCTTACCCTGGTGTTTTAAAAAGATTATGTAACGCCGGGTGTGGTGGCGCACGCTTGTAATCCTCGCGCTTGGGAGGCGAAGACAGGAGGATCACGCAGGTTCGAAGCCAGCTGCGCTGGCATTGTAAGAGACCCTGTTTCAAAAATATAAAATAGGTCTGGGAGTGTAGCCCGGAGGTAGAAGGGCTTCCAGGAACCCCAGTACCACTAAAAAAAAAAAAAGATTATGTAAATGCCTTTAAACCAGTATTTCTAACAATGGTTAAGAACTAATGGGATTAACCATTCTCTTGGTTGCATCCTCCCTCTCCCGAAACTTATTTTGCTTACTTCACTCTTTGTCATCTGCAAAGGAGCTAGGATAGAGCAAAGAATATACTCTGACTCAGACTAGAAAAAGAAGCCAGGTGAAGTTAAATGAACTCTGTCCTAAGAAGTCAGGGCAGTCACAGTGGCTAGACTGGAGAGAATTGAATCTAGAAGAAACAAAGATTTGGAGCTGGGAGAGAAGGCGGTCTAGTTAATAAACAGTGTCACATGACGGAAACAGTCATGGTGGTCAAGATGTTGAAGATGGAGTAGGATGGAAAATGGAGATTTATCACCCGACACATGAGAAAAACTCACAAGGAAGAGGTACCTTTGAAGCAGGTGGGTAATAGCAATATGATTTCTAATGTAGTATAAATAGTTGGTGTGGATTTCTTAAAAAGGGGGGACAATAATTTTGTGAAGACTGTGGCATAATGCTTTCAAAATGGCTTAAGGGGTAGGTGGAGACTTCTTCCTTACCATCTGTTGTTAGTTTAGAAAAGTGAAGAATATGTTAAGGATTGGTTGTAGTTATAGCACAGTAAATAAAATAGTAAGTGCTCCACATTATGACTTGCTTTATTGATAAATCTCTTTTCTATAATTTTCTCAAAACAATCCAAATTAGATTGCCCAAAAAGGGAAAGCTGGTACATGGTAGGATATGTATTCTGTGTCAAGAAGTGTATTGGCATGCTTCTTGTTTTGGTCCTAGAGTCTTAAATTCTCTCTAAAGGTTTGCATGAGGATTAAATGACATAATGTACACAGTAGACACTCCATTTCATGTAGCCATCAATCTATCTTTTTTTTTTGCAGGTCTGGTGATAGAACCCAGGGGCATTCATCTCTGAGCTACATCCCCTGGCCTGTTTTTTATTCTTTATTTTGAAGCAGGGTCTCACTAAGTTGCGGAGGACCTCACTAAGTAGTTGAAGCTGTCCGCGAACTGCAATCCTCCAGTCTCAGCCTCCCGAATGCTGAGATTACAAGTGTGCGCCACCACGCCCGGCCTATCATTTGTTTTTACAGATGAGGAAACTGATGATTCTATTTCTATAAGTACTTGTGAATCATTCATAACTTGTGAAGATTTCCGAACCCTTACTTTGCTAGAACTATTAGTTAGATGTTGAAAATAGAGATGAAAAAAAAAAACCAACCAAACAAAAAACAATAGTCTCTCTAACTCAAAAGATCATGATGGTAATTGGAGAAATATCTTGGCATTGGCCATAAAAAATGAAGGGGGCGTACAATGAAGACGTGAGTAGATGCTTCAAGGGTCCAGATGCAGTGTATCACCTGGGCTTAGTGATGAGGGAGCACGACCCTTAGCTGAAAGCGCAGAAGTGATGGTCTACTTAGAGTACTTTGAGAGTTACCCTGAAGTTGTTAACACAAGAAAGCTTGGAGAAAGCTGAAGGCAGAAGAGTGTAATCTGTGGTAAGGCTTAACACTAACGGGCAGGACAACAGAGCAAGGTCCTGCAGTCTTTGGAATCTAGAATAAAGTGGGGGTTAGAGAAAACAGTTGATTTAGGTAGGAGGGAATTTTTGTCTCAAAGGAAAGAAGAACCAAACAATATTAAAATGAAAATGAGATCACAAGCTTGTTCATTGTGATCTTGTTTATGTTAATATCTTCTTTCTTTCTTTCTTTTGGTGGTACTGGGGTTTCTGGAAACCCTTCTATCTCGGGGCTATACTTCCAGACCTATTTTTTATATTTTTTTATTTGGAAACAGGGTCTCTTAAGGCAGCGCGGCTGGCTTCAAACCTGCACGATCCTCCTGTCTCTGCCTCCCAAGTGCTGGGATTACAAGCATGTGCCACCACACCCGGCCTTATGTTAATATTTTCTATAAGCTGTAAAGTAGCAAGATTGGTGGATAGGAACTTCTATCTGTAGTCTACCTTCTTTAAGTCAGAAACTCACAAAAATTTCAATGAATCCTCAAAATCATACAAGAAGCTGTCACTATTAATCGTACTTAGTAAGTTGTGAAGTTGAGGCTTAACAAGGCTTTCTTGTAACCTGCCAAAAGTCTCGAAGTTACTCAGTGCCATAGTAGGTGTGAAAGGCCAGGTTCCTCTGCATTTGCTATGTTAAGTGTGTGTCAGAGGAAGAAGCCTTAAGAAGAAGGAAGTTTTTATCACTACAAAGAATATAACAGCCAGAGCAAAACTAGTTATTATGCCATGAAATTTAGATGACTTTCATGAATCAGAGACAGTTTGTAACACCTTAAATCATGGAGGAAAATTTTGAATTTTCTAGAGATGGTTTCAAGGATACAGCATTGTAGTAAAACTTTTTTCTTAGTGCCAAAGACTTTGACTTATTAAGTAGTTACCACAAATAACTAGTGTTTGGCAGTGAATTTGGAAGTTAACATGAGGATTCAGTTTCTTCATATACTGGAGAGGGTGTAAAAAACTACCTCTAATAGCTTGTATAAGCAATAGTGATTTCTGTGTGTAAATTACTGTACTTTTATGTGGAACCCCACAGTGTTTGGTACACAGCAGGTGCCAGTATATGGATGGATTTGGCCAGCAAGTAGAAAAGTAGGAGAATGAACAACAACACAAAATGAACCCAAATACAATTTTTTACTAACTGGTCGTACTATTCTTTGGCATGCTTGATAATAAAGACTTTCAGATTTTCTGTCCTAAAAAAAGTGAAATACACCAACAAATGTTATATATACATTCATAAGAAACAACCAAACCCAATTACATGCAACACAAAAGGTCATAAAGAAGAAATTAGACTCATCACTTGAGGAGAAATGCTGGCTCATTCGAACATCCCCCCACTGAGATTTCTTTATTAGTTTGTTTTAGCTCAAGCTAACCATAAATAAACTTGAGTAGTATTCAAGAATATGTTATTAAAGCTTCTGAGAATGGTAATATACTCTGTGAATTTAGATCCTACCAAGTAAAGAGATAGTATTTCAAAATATCCTAGCAACCAGGAGAAAGAACAGCATGAAGATGGAGGCAGACAGCAAGATGCACATCAACAAATTCCCACCAACCAGAGGCAATCAATGCAAATGTTCTGGTATATTTCCTTTAATTTTTTATCTATGTCATTCTAGGAGGGATATAGGAGAAAATGTATATGAGCCTGAATCTCTTTTTCTATTGCTGTGTAGTGTTTTTTCCTTCATGTGGTATATTAATTTAGCTAGTTCCTGGTTATTAAAAAAGAGATCAATCCAGGTGTTGCTGCCATGGTAGTTTGTAGATGTGATAATATCTATAATTAGTTGACTTTAATCTGGGTGGGCCGAGTTTATCAGTTGAAAGGCATCAAGAGAACAGCTGAAGCTTCTCAGAAGAAGAAATTTTACCTGTGTAGCTTCAGCACCCACCAGGCCTGGTCTTCCTGACAGCCTGCCCTAAAAGTTTTTAGACTCATCCATAATCATGAAAGCCAATTCCTTGCAATAGAACTCTTATATAAATATATCTTCTACTGTCTGCTTCTCTGGTTGGACTCTGATCAATATACCCAAGAAAGGAATATTATGACCACTACTCTTAAGCAAGTAGTACACTAGGATACATCAGTCATTTTGGTAACTACATTATTAGTTTAAGAATGTTCAGCATGCTGACACCTAACTTTCCCTTAGGTTTAATTCCCCTTCACCAAAACCAAATCAAACATTTGAGATTCAAAAAGGAATTTAAATAGGTTAGGACCAATGTCAACCTCAACAACAACAACAAAACAGGAAAACAAACAAAATAAAATAGTAAATGTCATAGAAGGCATGGTCAAAGACAAACCCCTGGAGCTGACTTTCTGAGTGGTCTTATTCTCCTATCTCAAGGGCATTTCTGGCATTGGGAACTATCCACTCCAATATTAGATGGGGCGACAAGCAAATTCCTAGCAGAAGCCAACTATAAACCTTCCACACCCCCCTAATGATCCCTAGAACTATATCAGCCCTTTGAAATATTTTGCCTTCAAACACTGGCTAAAGAACACAAGTACCAAGAATTATTTGTCATGGTTAGCTAGTACATAAGATTTTAACAGGTTCCGGTCCATCCTAAAAGTCATATCTAAGCTGAGTGTGGTGGTGTATACTTATAATCCCAGCATTTGAGAGGGTGAGACAGGAGGATCGCAGTTCGCAGACAGCCTCAGCTACTTCGTGAGGCCCTTTGCAACTCAGTGAGACCCTATTTCAAAATAAAAAATAAAAATAGGGCTGGGGGTATAGCTTGGAGGTAAAATGCCCCTGGGTTCCATCCCAAGTTACACACACACACACACACACACACACACACACACACACACGTCATACCTAAGATTGTACTCAGTTCTGGGTTCAGAGAGGGGATAACTTAATTTTGGCAAATTCTAAAACATGAGTATTTTGACTTTATGTAAAACATTTCAAGGGGATAAAACCAATTAACCACTTAAGTTGCAGAATACATTGTCATATGGTATAACTGCTTATTTATTTTCTATAATCACCTGGGGATATTATGGAGTTTCATCAATAGCTACTTTTATACTGTTTCTATTTGTCATATACTGATCTGTACTCTAAGAAATGGGGCACAATTTTCTTGTGGTAGATTTATATGCTATGCTTATAACATGGGTGGTACAATACTACATAATAATGTAGTCACAAAAAAAAATGCAATATTCTAGTCTAGTTCTTGCTTGAGAACAGTGATCATCAGGTTCCTTTCTTGTGTATATCAATCACCCAGAGAAGCAGATCCAGTATAAGATATATTAGTATACAAGGTTACAGGTTCCTTACTTGAGTTTACATGTTACTTACTTGAGTTCTCTACTGAGAACTATATTAATTCTGTCCTTTAAAGGTCGATTCTTCTCAGGAATGGAGAACCAGGTCTTTCTACCCATAATCACCAGATTCAGTTTACCTATAAAATTACATGGAAAGGATAAGCATATTTTAGAATATACATATATTTTTACATAGCATAGTTCACACACACACACATATATATATATATATATATATATATATATATATATATATATAGACACACACACGGATATAATCATCATAGTGACATCTAGTGGATCGTCTTAAAAAAATTAAAACAGCTTTACCAAAATTCATGTGTATCACTTATTATCTAGATATAGTAACTATTTTTCCTTTTGCATTTATCAAACTTACATTCACTATTTAGTATTAATTGTAAAGATTTTGGCTCCAAGTGCCCAAATGGAATGTATTCTGTCATCCACTAGGCAAATTAACCCTCATGCTTTACTTTCTTTTTGGTGGTACTGGGGGTAGAACCCAGAGGCAGTCTACCTCCGGGCTATACTCCCAGACCTTTTTTTATATTTTATTTGGAAACAGGGTCTCACTGAAGTTGCTGAGAGCCTCACTAAGTAGCTGAGGCTGGCTTCGAACCCGTGCGATCCTCCTGTCTCAGCCTCCCAAGTGCGGGGATTACAAGCGTGTGCCACCACGCCCAGCCCTCATGCTTTACTTTCTTTAGCTACTAAATGGAGTTAAGACTAATTCTTACTTCTGGATATGCTGAGGGGATTAAAGCTTAGGACAATGCTCATCATCTAATAGGCAGTTATAATTATTTTATGTGATCATACCGTTCCTATTTGTATAGTTTGTAGGTTTACTGCCATACTTTAAAAAATAGCTCCTTGATATTCTACTCAATTTGCCTTAAAACATATTCAGCTGTAGTTGGGTGTAGTGGCGCACGCTTGTAATCCCCGCGCTTGGGAGGCTGAGACAGAAGGATCGCACAGGTTCAAAGCCAGCCTCAGCTACTTAGTGAGGCTCTCAGCAACTTAGTGAGACCCTGTTTCCAAATAAAATATAAAATAGGTCTGGGAGTGTTGCCCGGAGGTAGAAAAGCCCCTGAGTTTCATCCCCAGTACCAGAAAAAACAAAACAAAACAAAACTTAAAAACTTCCACATAAAATAATTCTATAAAAATGTTATACATATAGCTTCCATTTTTTATTTAATTACTTAGGAGTAGAAACCTTGAGGGTCAGACATCTGGATCTAAGAAATATTAATATTTTCAGATCATACTTACGATTTTTGATTTGTGTTAATTCTTTTGATTTTGGTTCTTGCATCTTATCTCTACCAGTTATCTAAGCACCAAATCCAAGGGCTGTGTATCTGTCCTATTAATGCTATATCTTCTTAGTTTCCCTATTTACTCTGCCAGTCCTCCTCCAAGGACCATAAAAATACATGGTTTTTAGTTTTTTTGTGGTGCTGGGAATTGAACCCAGGGGCATTCTACCATCAAACTCTACCCCCAGTCCTATTTAAAAAAAATTTTTTTTTTAAAATTTGGAAACAGGGTCTTGCTAAGTTGCTTAGGCTGACTTTTGAACCTGCAATCCTCCTGTGTCAGCCTCCCAAGTACTGGGAATATAGGTGAGTACTACCATGCCCAGCTATTTCTTAGGTTTTAAGCAGTTTATTCCTTCATCTCCACATTCTTTTCTTTGGTTGGCTAGCCTCTTCTCTCCCTCCTAGTTCCCATGTCTAAAATTATCCTGGATGTCTTACAGGCAACTGAAAATTGTCACTACAGCTGCATACTCTTCATTCTCTACTCCTTTATAGACCAAGTCATTCAGACTTTTCCAACTGAGAAGCTGAGAGTTCATCTTTTTTTTTTCTTTGGTGGTACTGGGGTTCCTGGAAGCCCTTCTACCTCCGGGCTACACTCCCAGACCTATTTTTACATTTTTATTTGGAAACAGGGTCTCTTAAGCCAGCACGTGTGGCTGGCTTCGAACCTGCGTGATCCTCCTGTCTCTGCCTCCCAAGTGCGGGGATTGCAAGCGTGCGCCACCACGCCCGGCTGAGAGTTCATCTTTTGGGCATTAGCTTTAAATTCCAGATAGCCTACATCAAGTATCATGTAATTATCTGACACATTTTTTATCCTCTCCCCTCAAGTCTCATCATCTCTTCCCGTAGCTATTCCGAAGACCTCCTGTGGACTTCATATCTCCACCAAGGCCTTTACTCAGCTGCCAGTTTGCCTAATACCTGAATTGTACACACTCTAGTATAAAACCTCAAAGAAAAAAAATTTTTTTTTCAGTATTGGGAATTGAACCCAGGGAAATTCTACCTCCAACCTATACCCCCAGCCCTATTTTTTATTCTTTATTTTGAAATAGGGTCTCACTAAGTTGTGGAGAGCTCACTAGGTAGCTGAGGCTGTCCAGGAACCTGCGATCTTCCTGTCTCTGTCTCCCAAGTACTGGAATTACAAGGATGCACCACCATGCCCAGCTCAGAGAAAAAAATTTAAAAAAGAATGTTTAATGAACCCTGGAACTAAATGTACTGGTATTGGGAAGAGAGTTTAAAATGTATTAATGTGTCAATACTGGGAAAGATGTCCAATCTTGAAATATGTCTTCTTTACTAAGAAAGCCAGGGTTAAGCTAACATGTCCTTGCATTCCTAAGAACAATTTAACACATTTTGGGGGAGAAGACGAAAGGTAAAAGCCTGTGTCTGGAGACAGAGATGCCTCCCTCTCAGGCCATAAATCTGGGCCTGTGTTTGGAGACAGAGATGTCTCCCCCTTTAGGCCATAAATTCGGCTGGAGAGATAACAGAAGCAGAGCCGGGGTTGGAGATAAGGGGTAACATGATCTCCAAAATCAGAGGGACCTGCTGGACTTAGACAGGATAAAAATTCAGTAAACTTGAGTTCGTTGGCATTTTCATTCGAATTGCCCCCCTGTGCCTCGCTCCGGTACAGGGCTGTAACTATCTCTATATTTCTATCTTTTTAATAAACTTCTTTAAATCTGCAGCAGCTGTCCAAGCGATGAATACTTATTCTTAGCTTAGGACAAGAATCCACGGTTTTTCTGTTTGTCTCTGTGTGTCTGGTGGTGGTGGGGGATTATTTCACACCACACACCTTCCCCCCCCCCAACCTATCCCCTGCAACACTACATACAAACTATTAGTCAAAGAAAAACTCATACTTGGGAGGCTGAGATTGGGGGATCATAGGTTTGAGGCCTACCTCAGGACTTAGACCCTGTTTTAAAATAAAAAATAAAACAGGCTGGAAGTGTGGCTCAGAGTTAGAACATTCCTGGGTTCGATCCCTTGTACCCCACCTCTCCAAGAAAAGATTCCAGAATAACACAGGAAAAGCTTAAACAAATTTGCGGTGGAAAACCTCCTTATAGCAAGACCCTTGGCGAACCTCAAATGCTTAAAAATCCCATATTACCTTCTACTGAAGAGGTGGTGGTCATTCTTTGGAAATATTTGAATTCATTCCTGCAAGTTAGAGAAACACCGGGTTACTCAGAACATTTCTTGGTGGGCTCAGGCTCTAAAGCACCCGACAAACGGTGCACATTAAGATTTGTGTGTGAAGCCGGGCTTGGTGGTGCACGCTTGTAATCCCAGCATTTGGGAGGCTAAGACAGAAATGTCCGGGTTCACAGACAGCCTCAGCTACTTAGTGAGGCCCTTTGCAATTTAGTGAGACCCTATTTAAAAAAAAAAAAAAAAAAGCCGGGCGTGGTGGCCTATGCTTGTAATACCAGCATTTGGGAGGCTAAAAACAGGTGGATTGCGGTTTGCAGACAGCCTCAGCTACTTAGTGAGGCCCTGTTTAAAAAAAAAAAAAATTGGCAGGGCATGGTGGCGCATGTTTGTAATCCCCGAGCTTGGGAGGCGGAGACAGGAGGATCACGCTGGTTCGAAGCCAGCCTCGCTTCTCTTAGACCCTGTTTCTAAATAAAAATATAAAATAGTTCTGGGAGTGTAGCCCGGAGGTAGAAGGACTTCCAGGAACCCCAGTGCCACCACCAAAAAAAAAAAATAAAAATAAAAATAAAAAAAATAAAAAAAATTGGGCAGGGAATGTAGGCTCGGAGATTCAAATGCCCCTAGGTTCCATTCCCAGACCTGCAAAAAAAAAAAAAAAATATATATATATATATATATATATATATAATAATAAAAAATAGGGCTGGGGGTATAGCTCGGAGGTAGAATGCCTCTAAGTTCTATCCCCAGTACCGAAAAAAAAAAAAAAAAAAGGTGTGTGTGTGTGTTCTCCAGGGCAGGACTTTGCCTGGACTTTGCTCCGGGCCACGCACCGGGGGCAAAGGCCTCGAAGGTCGGCAGGATCCACTAGAAGATCAACTTGGCCGCGCAAACCAGCCAGGGCCTACTCCCTGTCGGCCGGGCAGTAAGTCCGACCCATCCTTCCGCGGTCGGTGGCTCAGGTCCCGGCCCAGGTCCCCTGAGCACAGCGCGCGCTGGCCTCCGTCCCCCACCTCCGGCCCGGCTGATACCTGAGCGGGGGCCAGGGCAGGTCCCCGTTCTTGCCGATGCCCATGTTCTGGGACACCGCGACGATGCAATTTAGCGGACGAACCATGAGAGCAGCAAGAAGGGTCTCGGAGCTCGCCCTCTGCACTGGGTTTCCCCGACGAATTTGGCGCGAAATCGCGGCCATCCCGCCCCCTCGGCCCCATTTGTGCAGGCGAGGCCCCGCCCCCGCCACGCCTCCCTGCAAGGTCGCGGCGTGCTCGCGCCCGCGGACGCCGGGGAACTGTGGCCGCGGGCTCGCGCTCCCGGCTGGGCCCAGTCTGCGGGCTGCCGCTCCCAGCCCCGCGATGCCTCGCCGGAAGCCGGCCTCGGGCGGCCTCGCTGCCGCCGGCCCAGCCCCTGGGAGCCAAGCGGTTTTGAGCCGATTTTTCCAGCCCACCGGAAGCCTGAAATCTACCTCGTCCCCGATGGGTACCACCGAGAAGGCTGACACGGGCTCCGCAGCGCCCCAAGCGTCCACCGTTCCGCCTCACTTGCCGTCACTCGTGGTGCGTTCGATCCAGGGCGGGGCGGAGCGGGGCGGGGCCACTCGGGGAGGGCGGGGCTTGTGGGTGAAGGGGAAGAGGCGGGGACTTTGCGCGAGAATCCGTGAGAGGATGCACTTGACTATGAAAGGAAGGGGCGGGAGCCTGGGAAAGAGAAGGCGGGGAAAGCCAGCTTGGTCCTTGTCCTAGGTGTACTTAAAGGTTCTTTTACCTCTTCTGAGATAACAGGCTTTCGACCAAGGCCACGCCGGTTGTTGAAGAGAGACCCGAGTTGGGAACTCCCATTCATGTGTGGAGGGGGACTGTGAACGTACATCTTTTAACCTCCATGGTTGAAAGGAAATTTACATATGCTTAGTTATGTGATTGGAAGGAAGCTGCCAAGTCTTTAAAGATTGCAACAGCATTGCGGAATATTTCACATCTCTGTGGGCAGAGGCAGCCCCACGGCAGTGACTGCCCTTGTAGTTTAGATTGTAGCATGACATTCAGTTCGGGTGGATGAAATTTCTGTAGATGCCACGGGTTAATCATTAGGTTCTTCCTGTTGCTTGTTAACCTTTAACGGGATAAAATAAGTAGTTAAAACTACCCCCCCCCCACACACACCTCCCCTGGGCCGGGCGTGTTGGCGCTTGCTCCTTTGTAATCCCAGCATTTGGGAGGCGGTACCAGAGGACCGTTCATCCGCAGCCTCAACTACTTAGCGAGACCCTGTATCAAAACTAAGAGAGCCGTGCGGTGGCGCAGGCTTGTAATACCTGCGCTTGGGAGGTGGAGACAGGAGGATCGCACAGGTTCGAAGCCAGACTGGCATAAAAGACCCTGTTTCCAAATTTAAAAAAAGTATAAAATAGGTCTGGGAGTGTAGCCCAGAGGTAGAAGGACTTCTAGGAACCCCAGTACCACAAAACAAAACAAAAAACTCAAACATAGGGCTGGGGGTATAGCAATCCCCTCCCCCCCCTTACTTGGGAGGCCGAGACAGAAGAATCCAAGGTTCCGGACCAGCCACAGCAATTTAGCTAGGCCCTTTGCAACTTAGTGAGACCTTGTTTCAAAGTAAAAAATAACATAGGATTGGGGATATAACTCAAAGGTAGAATGTCCCTACAATTCCCAGCACCAAACATAATTAAATAATCCCTAGGGTCAATTCCCAGCACCAAACATAATTAAATAAATGTCAGAAGATACTGTCACAAGGATGAGACATCCCTGGTGTTCCCTGATCTATATTTCTTTAACTAAGGATGTGAAAGGGGCCAGGCGCCACCACGCTTGTAATTCCAGCATTTGGAGATGGGAGGATCACGGTTCCCCACCAGCCTCAGCTACCTAGTGAGGCCCTCTGCAATTTAGGGAGATCTTGTTTCCAATTAAAGTATAAAAAATAGGGCAGGGGGTAGAGCTCAGAGGTAGAATGCTCCTGAGGTTTTTTATCCCCAGTACCACCACCACCAAAAAAAAAAAAAAAAAAAAAAAGAAAAAGAAAGAAAGGATGTAGAAGGGAATTGCAGACTGGCTTTTAGCCAACTACCCTGCCCGTTTTTTTTTTTTTTTCTTTTTCTTTTTTGTTGTTTTTGTGTGCTGGGGATTGAACCTTTGAGCCACACCTCCAGAATGATTTTTGTAAACTTGGAAACATGGTTTTACTAAGTTGCAGGGGCTCTTGCTAGGTTTCTGAGGTTGGTCTTGAACCTGTGATCCTCCTGTCTCCGTCTTCCTGGTATTGGTATTGCAAGCATGCACTACCACACCCAGCTTTACCATGTTTTAAAGTTGGTAAGCTAGCTGCTTCAAAGTCTTATTCCTTTCATACATATTTCTTCACTATAGTGATTGTTCCTTTCCTGTTTGGAGGATGATTTCATGAGGTCACCAAGATTTTATTTTTTTTTATTTTTATTTTTTGGTGGTACTGGGGTTCCTGGAAGCCCTTCTACCTCTGGGTTACACTCCCAGACCTATTTTTTTTACATTTTTATTTGGAAACAGGGTCTCCTAAGCCAGCGTGCGCGGCTGGCTTCGAACCTGCACGATCCTCCTGTCTCTGCCTCCCAAGTTCGGGGATTACAAGTGTGCGCCACCACGCCCGGCCGCACCAAGATTTTATTTTGCATCTACTATTTAGAGAATATTTGGTGAAGGACTTCGGTTTTGGTCAGGTTTCCTGCCAACGAAGAGCTCATAATCTTGTGGCATCTCTAGTGGTAGACATAAGCTATTTAAGCAGGAAATAGTTAAATTATGATTAATATTTCAAGAATGATACTATGTATTATCTACCTTTGTCCTCTAATTTTGCCTTTAGTAAATAGGTATTAATTTGTTTCTTACAAGTATTTTATTTAACATGTAAATGGGACAATTAAAATTTTATAATTTGGGACAGGTGCAGGCTGATTGAGTAAAGAAAGGTTTACTTTTAGTAAAGTAGGCTTTAGTAAAATAGGCTTACTTTTAGTAAATTCTAGGATGACATGATATGCCAAGGCTCATGTCCTGCCAGTTTCCACCTTGTCTGTGATTGCTATTAACCCATATGTCTTTCCAGAGCTAAAAGAGATAATTCTATGAAGAGTGGATGGCAAAGAACGTGTTATTTAGAAGTAAAGTTTAAGTTATTTCACATATATCAAACTTTCTTAGAGTAAAGATAATTCATTTTCTAACCTTCTTGATATAGGCTACAGTAACTGACAGAGGGAGAAAAAGACCACCGGAGAAAGATGGGCCTGTTAGAAAGAAAGTAAAGAAAACCCAAGAAAAGGATGAAGGAAGGGACTCAGTAATGCCTGGCAACACTGGTGAGTCTGGGTGATTTTTCCTTGTAGCAGTCAAAGCTCTCATATTCTTGGGTTATTCAGAGTCCAGAAAATGGTCTTTTGGAGAGCTGGGCCTTTTTTCTTTATGGACAAAGATCCTTAATGTGCCTGAGCTCCTGGTGGTGTGTATTGGAGTGGGGATAATAGAACTGGGGTTTTACAGTTTAGTTGCAGTTTCCAATGTTTTTTTATTTTCACTCTAGCCATTTTTGTCCTGAACCATCCTTGTTATCAGAATTGCAAACAGAGCTGGGCATGGTGACGCACACTTGTAATCTCAGTACTTGGGAGGTGGAGACAGGAGGATGGCAGGTTTGTGGCCATCTTCAGCAAGTAGTGAGGCTCTCATTAACCTAGTGAGACCTTGTTTTCAAAATAAAAAATAAAATAAGGCTGGAGGTGTAGCTCTTCCAAGGGGTTCAATCTTCAGTACCACCCCCCCCCCAAAAAAAATGCAAGCAGTACAGAAGTTTGGACAGTAGACAGGGAAAGACCGCATAAGCCTTCTCTTTCATTGAGGCTGACTTCATTATATGGTCTATTGTATGTTCTTCCAGATATTTCTATTTATATACTTACACATATGCACGTATGTAGATAGACCCACAAATTAATAACAATACATGTGCTTATTATTGTTATTTTGGAACCAGGGATTGAACCCAGAGGTGTTCAACCTCTAAGCTACACCCCCAGCCTTATTTTATTTTTTATTTTGAAACATGGTCCTCACTAAGTGGCTAAGGCTTGCCTTGAACCTGCAGTCCTCCTGTCTCAGCCTACCAAGTATTGGAATTATAGGCGTGAACCACCATGCCCATCTTAATAATATTTATACTTTGTAGATTATAAGTATTAACTTTCAGCTGTCTTTTTCCACTTAGTAAAACATTTAAAATAATTTTCAATATAGGACATGTAGTACTACCCTCTTCTTCTTCTTCTTCTTCTTCTTCTTCTTTTTTTTGCATGGGGATATTCATTTTGTATGTTAAAAGGCATTAGGTAAGAACTGCGTTCCTAAGCTACTGAACTTCTGGAGGTAATGTCGGGTAAGTATGGTCGAGCAGATTTTTCTTTAGTTTTGGCTGTAGAGAATCTGTGTTAGGAAGAGACAGGAATCCATTTTTCTTCCTTATCCCCAGGAGAGAAAGATAGATAGGGAGAACTCAATTAAGTGAGGATAACTGTTCACCATCGATAAATGTGTAAAATAACTATTTTTTCCATCAAAGGTAAAATTTGAATTTAGGGCCAACATGAAAACCATAATATGAAATAACTATAAAAATGGAGATGCATGTGTGAGAATAATAAGTCTGATAATACTTTCTTTCCCTTCCTTTCTGAAGGGTGCTTGAAGGGGACACGCCTTGATGGCATTTGCCTTTGGTTAATGTTGCATTTTCTGGGCATTCTGCCTGTTTCTGCTTTGTCACTCTTTATAAGACCTAATCTATTCCGTTTTTCAGGGACTGGAAAATAGATGAAAAGAGCTTCAGTGACTGGAGGGACAGTGCCAAGTATGGTGACATCCCTGTAATAAACTCTGAGGTGCTGAAAAGAAGGGAGAGAGACAGGAAAAAAAAGATGAAAATACAATGGCCAAAAGAGTTTTCCAAATTTGATGAGACCTGTAAACCCACAGACCTAAGGAGCTTTCAATGGACTGCAAAGAGAATAAAAATTAATTGAAAACTCAATAGACTAACCCCCATCAAAATCAAATATGTAAAAATTAATAGTTAAGCCGGGCGTGGTGGCGCACACTTGTAATCCCTGCACTTGAGAGGCTGAGACAGGAGGATCACGCAGGTTCGAAGCCAGCCTCGCTGGCTTAAGAGACCCTGTTTAAAAAAAAAAAATTAGTAGCTAAGAGAAAATCTTAAAAGCAGCCAGAGGAAAAAAGATAGGGAAATTAGTCCTTATAATTAAAACAAATGACCTTGATGTCACATATAAAGACTAAAAATCCTTGAAGGAATACTGTGAGTGTGAATATTTCAAATTATACTTTACCTCGTTGACTGTGATTTCACTTCTGTGTGTGTGTGTGTGTGTGTGTGTGTGTGTGTGTGTGTGCTATTAGGGTTTCTGGAAGCCCTTCTACCTCCGGGCTACACTCCCAGACCTATTTTTTATATTTTTATTTGGAAACAGGGTCTCTCAATCCTGCAAGGCTGGCTTTGAACTGCGCGATCCTCCTGTCTCCGCCTCCCAGGTGCGGGGATGACAAGCGTGCGCCACCACGCCCGGCTATCCTACTTTTTTAATCTTTATTTTTTTATTTTTATTTTTTTGCAGTACTGGGGATGGAACCCAGGGGCATTCTACCTCTGAGCTTCACCCCCAGCCTGATTTTTTATTCTTTATTTTGAAACAGGGTCTCACTAAGTTGTGGAGAGCCTAACTAAGTAGCTGAGGCTGGCTGAGAACCTGCGATGCTCCTGTTTCAGCCTCCCAAATGCTGGGATTATAAGCGTAGGCCACTACACCCGGCTACTGTGATTTCTCTTATTCTAAAAATATATTTTTGAACATCTTTTCCAATGTGGATGGTCTTTTATTATTATTCCCTTGGTTTTAAAAATACATATGTAAGTCACTTTTTTTTTTTTTTTTGCAGTACTGGAGATGGAACCCAGGGACATTCTACCTCCAGCTACACCCCCAGAATTATTTTTTATTCTTTATTTTGAAACAGGCTCTCACTGAGTTGCAAAGGGCCCCACTAAGTAGCCGAGGCAGGCCACGAACTGCGATACTCCTGTCTCAGCCTCCCAAATGTTGGGATTACAATCATGTGCCATCACACCCAGCCTTTTAAGTCACTTTTCAAAGGTATAAGTTTTCCCATGAGTACCAAAGTTTCCTCCTCCTGCAGATACCAGGAATAAAAAAAGAACTTGTAAGGGCTAGAGATGTGACTCTGTGGTGAACCATGTGCTTAACCAGCACCAAAAAGATTTTGTTTCTTTTAAAAAAATCTTGGTTTTCTCTATATGAATTACATCTTAATAAATCTGCAAAAGTCATCTTTTTGTCCCTCATTTTGTTCATGTTTTTCTTTATCTTCTTGATTTTGTAGAGTGTATTAAAAAATGGTTTCTTGTTCTTTACTGGGATTACAGGTGTACCACCACGCCCGGCTCTATTGTAGTTTTTAATGGGGTTTCAGCAGTGAGTGAAATTAGGTGTATGTTTCAATATATCATCTTTACCCTGAACCCAATGTTTTGTCTTTCTTTATCATATTAAAGTTAGGTTTACTGCTTTAATCAGAAATCCCTTTACAAAATTCTGTGCTGGTTATGAATTGACAAAAGAGACCGAAATAATATTGTTATGTTTCCTTCTCATTTGTTTTCCCAGAGCCAAAGAAATGTCTGAGGACCAGGACTGTTTTAAAATCTCTGGAAAAACTGAAAGAATTCTGCTGTGAATCTGCCTTTCCTCAAAATACAGTTCAGACAGAATCTCTTCAGGAGAGATTTGCAGTTCTGCCAAGATGTACTGATTTTGAGGATATCAGTCTTCAACGTGCAAGGAATGCAGTTTCATCTGAAGATGCCAAATCCCAAGTTAATCAAAAGGTATGTAATTGCTATATAGATGAATATCACATTACTCAGAATAGTAGGTTCTGAGGTTTTTTGTTTTTTTTTTCCGCAGTACTGAGAATTGAACCCAGGGGCTTTCTACCTCTGAGTTACATCCTCAGTCCTATTTGAACCAGGGTCTCACTAAATTGTGGAGGGCTCACTAAGTAGCTGAGCCTAGCCGAGAACCTGCTATCTTCCCATCTCAGCCTCCCAAGTACTAGGATTACAAGCATGCACCACCACACCTGGCTTTGTTTCTGTTTTTTAGTATCTTTTATTTATTCTTTTTGGAGTGTCTCATTTAGTATGTTTTAGAGAGAGAAGAAATGGTTTCTATTAAAACAAGCCAAAACAAAACAAAAGACTAATATTCTGATAGACTGCCTGGATAAGGAGCAATTGAATCGGTGAGATTCTTTATTGATAATTAATACAAGCCCAAGTTTCTTTTTTTTTTTTTTCTTTTTTTTTGTGGTACTAGGGATGGAACCCAGGGACCTTCTACCTCCAGGCTATACCCTTAGACCTATTTTATATTTTATTTGGAAATGGGGTGTCACTAAGTTGCTGAGAGCCTCATTAAGTAGCTGAGGCTGGCTTTGAACCTGTGTGATTCTCCTGTCTCAGCCTCCTAAGTGCTGGGATTACAAGCATGCACCACCGTGCCCAGTCCCCTAAAGCTCTCTTTATTTATTTATTTATTTATTTATTTATTTATTTATTTATATTTAATATTATTATTTTTTTGCGGGTCTGGGGATGGAACTCAAAGGCATTTGACCTCTGAGCTACACCCCCTGCACTATTTTTTATTCTTTATTTTGAAACAGGGTCTCACTAAGTTGCAGAGGGCCTCACTAAGTAGCTGAGGCTGTCCGTGAACCGTGATTTTCTAGTCTTAGCCTCCTGAATGCTGGGATTACAAGCGTGCGCCACCACGCCCGGCTCTTACTTGATTAATTGGAACATTTATCTTGGCCCCTGTAGAGCTTATTTACTAATTGCTTTCTGTGTAAAATGACCACCCCGCATTTCTATGACACAGGAAATTAGAAAAAAAAACAGATAGAAGGGTTACCTAGAAGCAGTACATGGGCATTATTATAAATGATAAACTATTTGATAGCATGGAAGGACACAGATGAATTTTTAAAAGCTATCAGGGGAACTTAAATGCTCAATGGCCTAGGGCCAATAACATAGGGTCAGTAATGCCATCACTATTGATAGGTTTTAAAATTAATTATGATTACCTTTGAATTGTCAAGACAAGGTCAAACTGAGTTCAGCATGCTGTCTAAATAATTCCATCCAAGTGGTGTAAAAAATGTTGCTATTAATATTAAGTTATTCAGATTTACTTGTTAGTATCTCATATGGATAGACCTTTTTCTTTTATGGAAGTCTCTTATTCCATAAATGAATAAAGCAAAAAACGAGAATAACTTGTTTCTAGGAAATATATTTTTGTAAGTATTGATTAACTTTCATAACATATAGTATGGATTTTACATAATATATGTATAGGATTTTACATAGGTGGTATAGAAACAAAACAGAAAGTCCACCAAAATTAAAAATAATTGTGTTCTCAGATCTAATCCAGTGAGTGAGCTTCATTTCTCCTTCTGTACCTCTCCACACCTTTTCATCTTCTTATTGCTGAACTTTGGAGGTTTGCTGGGCTTTGCTATTCAGATAAATGGAGTCTTTTTGGAAAGCTAATTCTACCTGCCGTCCCAAGTGAGCTGAATTTTTTAAAACATTTGGCAGCTCTACAAAGTACATATTTCTGGGTTTTCTCTTGGAAAAAGGCTCCCCTTGGACTGCTGCTCTTCTTTTTCTCTCTCTTCTCCTATTGGTCACTAGTCTTTGAGGCCTGTACATTTTTTTTTTTTTTAAATTTCAGGCATAGCTGAGTAAATTTTTATATGTTGTCAGTGACAATTACTTAGATGTTGGATTATCCTACACATTTGTCTCATTTATCCACAGTCAAATAATCAAAGATTTTTCTTTAAGTTGTTAAGTTGGAGTTAATTTTGGTTTTTATTATGGGAAAGAAGATAAGGATGGTAGGAATACTAATGTTGAAACTGTAGCCTTGTGCTCTATGTTTTCCAAAGGTTCTTTTTCCTCCTCATTTACCACAACAGTATCAGTTCTTTCTTGGAATAAAGATTTTTTGAATATTCTTTCTCTTAGAGTGTGATTGGAAAAATAAGACAGTAAGTGCAGCTTTAGGTGTTGGTATGCTTGCTGAAAGTGGTTTTGCCCAAGATGTGTGCCCACCGGCCTTATAAGCATTATTATTATTATTATTATTATTATTATTATTATTATTGTTATTATTATTATTATTATTATTTTTGGGTCTGGGGATGGAACCCAGGGTCATTCAACCTCTGAGCTACACCCCCTGCCCTATTTTTTTTTATTCTTTATTTTGAAACTAGGTCTCACTGAGTTGCAGAGGGCCTCACTAAGTAGCTGAGGCTGGCTGAGAACCATGATTCTCAGGTCTCAGCCTCTCAAATGCAGGGATTACAAGCGTGCACCACCACACCTGGCACTTGCATTATGTACCATGAGAATAAATTAGAAGATAAATTTTTGTAATAAATTAAATGAAATCAAATTTTAAAAGAAGCATATAAGCCGGGCATGGTGGCGCACGCTTGTAATCCCCGCTCTTGGGAGGCTGAGACAGGAGGATTGCGCAGGTTTGAAGCCAGCCTCAGCTGGCTTAAGAGACCCTGTTTCCAAATAAAATATAAAATAGGTCTGGGAGTGTAGCCTGGAGGTAGAAGGCCCCTGTGTTCCATCCCCAGTACCACACACACACACACACACACACACACACAAATAAAATAAGCATATAAAACATTCAGGCTTGTGAAAATTTTCTTAAATACTTATATGATGGCATATTTTGGCCCATACTTATGAAAGATTTACTTTGAAAATGTTTTAAATCTGCAGATAACTTGCCTGACTACTACAATGCACCTTAAGCAGCCTTTCACCTAGATTCACTGAGTGTCAGCTTTTTGCCAAATTTGTATTTTCTCTTTCTGAAAAGTTACTATAGTGCTTAATACTTTTTAAACCATATACATTTTTTGGTTTCCAGGACATTCAATTTGGACCATCACATAGGATTCATGAAAATTTACAGGACACTTGTGATTCTAAACCATATAATAAGCGATCCAAGAGCATCTATACGCCGTTAGAATTACAATACTTAGAAGTGAAGCAGCAGCATAAAGATGCAATTCTGTGTGTCGAGTGTGGATATAAGTATAGATTCTTTGGGGAAGATGCAGAGGTAAGTTGGTTTTTTCAAATGCTATTTCATGTTTTTCTTGTCTAATCTCAGATATTTTTCAGTATTGTTGTTTCATTTTCTGACTGTGGAAAAACTAATTTGATCAGTCACTCTTTGAAAATGCTGTCTCTTAAAACACAAACAAGCCGGGCTTGGTGCCCCACACTCGTAATTCCAGTACTTGGGAGGCGGAGACAGGAGGATCACAGGTTTGCAGCCAGCTCTTTAGTGAGGCTCTCTACAGCTTAGTGAGACCCTGTTTCAAAATAAAGAATAAAAAATAGGGCTGCAGTGTAGCTCGGAGGTAGAATGCTCCTGGGTTCAATCCCAGGTACTGCAAAAAACAACAAAAATTAAAACACACACACACACACACACACACACACACAGACACAGACACACACACACACACACGTAAACTCAGTGGGAGCTTGACTTGTGGAGGAGAGGTGATCTATTGGAGTATTACTGCTTATTTTCTATGGTGCTAGCCTAGTACTTATCATCCAGCAAAAGTTTATTAATCCCAGTACTTGGAAAGCTGAGATAGGATGATCATAGGCTTGAGGCCAGTGTATGCTGATTTAGCAAGAACTTAATTCAAAATAAAAACATTAATTAAAGGTGTAGCTCTCAGAAGTAGAGTCTCCCTACTGGGTGTGATAGTGCTCACTTGTTATCCCAGTACTTGGGAGGCTGAGTCAGGAGGATCAGAGTTCATGGCCAGCCTCAGCTACTTAGGCTCTCTGCAACTTAGTGAGACCCAGTCTCAAAACAACAAACAAATGAACAAACAACAGGGCTGGGGTGTAGCTTGGAGGTAAAATGCCCCTGGGTTCAATCCCCAGCACCACATACACCCAAAAAAAAAAAAAAAAAAAAAAAAAAAGAATAAAAAATAGGTTTGGGGATGTAGCTTGGAGGTAGAATGCCTCTGGGTTCAATCCCCAGTAACACACACACACACACACACACACACACACACACACACACACGTAGAGTATCCCTAGGATCAATCTTGGTACCAAAAAAAAAAAAAATTATTGAAATCAGGGGTAGTGATGCACACCTATAATCCCAGCTACTGAGGAGGCTGAGGCAGGAAGATTGAAAGTTGGAGGCCAGCTTGAGCAATTTAGTGAATCCCTGTCTGGAAGAAAAAAAAAAAAAGGACTGGGGATGTAGCTCAGTGGTAGAGGACTTGCCTGGCATGTGTGAGGCTCTGGGTTCAACTTAGTAGTGTGAGGAAAACAGGAAAGAAAGAAAGAACGAAAGAAAGCAAGAGGGAGGAAGAATGGAAGAAAACTCCCAAATAAAAGTTTATGAATGAACTATTGTGAGTATATTTGAATGACTATTGTCAAGTATATATGTGTGTGTGTGTGTGTGTGTGTGTGTGTGTGTGTATAATTTTATTTTACGTTTTTTAATTTTGCGGGTCTGGGGATGGAACTCAGGGGCATTTGACCTCTGAGCTACACCCCCTTCCCTATTTTTTATACTTTATTTTGAAACTGGGTCTCACTGAGTTGCAGAGGGCCTCACTAAGTAGCTGAGGCTGTCCAGGAACCACGATCCTCCGGTCTCAGCCTCCCGAATGCTGGGATTACAAGTGTGCGCCACCACGTCCGGCTTGTAAATATATTTTTTAATGAAGACTCAAGAAAGACAATTGAAATGCATAGAATTCTTCTGTTTACCCTTAACTAAGGAATATTCATAGCCAGAAACAAAGTTAGTCTCAATGAAAAGAGCACATTAACTCTGCCATCTACCAAAACACAAAGTGTTTGAGGTTTCATGGGTCTCTGTGTGTCAAGCATCTTGCCATCTTAGCCTGAGCTAGGTCTCATTTAGTTTGGAGGTATTTGGTGTATCCCTGAGTCAAGTAGAAAGCACATTCAGTGGACAGGCTCAGGGAAAGTATTGCTGATGGTGGCTTTGTTGGAAGTCATGGGTGATTGTGACTCTTCCGTAGTCTTAGGCCTGGTTGGGTTGTACAACATAAGAGAGTGAAGAGGTGGTGCATCTGCCGCCCCATGCTTGGTTATTGGAGACTTGGCCACCTTTTTTCTTCAAGTTTTCTACATCCTGTTGTGGCAGGGAAGTGGTATTCATATTATATGTGTCCTGTATTTTGAAATTGGACTCCGAAATAGCGTCAGCTTGTTTCCTGGGGACAGGAACAGATACATAGTTGGCATTGTGTAGGTGAAGGGGAGAAAGAAGCCATCTAGGTTAAATGGTAAGTTCGGGTCTGACCTTAGTAGTGGCTGCTGTTTCCTTGCCCTTCAGCAGTGCACTAATAATGCAGTTAGGGGCGGGGTGGGGAGTGACAGTGTTGGGATGAATTCCAGGCTCCAGCGAGCGATATCTAAGCCATGATGTGTTCTGGAAGGAAGCAGGGAATCAGGTGCTGCTTTCTGGTTTTGCATCTCGATCAGTCATGCATCATTAATTAGCTAAGCACACCAGGGGTTCTCTTCTTGTCACTTCCTAAGTTTCCTCTGTCCAAGTGAACTCATTATTCATGTGTACTCTGTGGTATCTTTTAATTGTTAGCTATTTGCATGTGCCATTTGTGTAGCAAATTTTTATCCCCTTACAGTCTCATGCTCTTTCCATCAGATAGTCCTTATGTTAGGAAAGCTCAGCACATAAGGTTTTATTACATCTAAGGACAAAGCAGAAGAGCTGTCATAGTTTTTGGAGGCATTTGGAGTACAGTCAGGCCATAGGCACTGCCCCAAATAGGTGAAACCGTAGACTTCTGTACAGGGAATATTTTAAACTGTTTATTGATGTGCCACACATTTAGGGAAGTATGCTCATCTTAAGTGTATACCTTGATGAATTTTTAATAAAGTGAACAAACGCTACAGAGGGAATTTTGAAATAGGAATTTATTGACATTCTCTCTTTTTTTAAATTTTTTAGATTGCTGCCCGGGAGCTCAATATTTATTGCCATTTAGATCACAACTTTATGACAGCAAGTATACCCACCCACAGACTGTTTGTTCATGTGCGCCGCCTTGTGGCCAAGGGATATAAGGTCAGCTTGGATTTTTCTTTCAGAGTGAGAGCATCCTCGCGAGGTTGTAGTCAGACTTGAGTCAGTTTTAGATTTTGGCATTTTGGAGAAATGAAAGTGTGTGTAATTATAGCATTATATCTTGATTCTAAAAACATATCATTATATATTTATGGTCAAATGTTAAAAACTCAGTAGCAGAGTGTTTCTTATTGATTTGTCTACACTTGCCAACTACTCATGGTGCTTATTGCTTAAACTTTACACCTGGACATTGCAGGCTAATTTATTTATTTCTGGTTTGAGGGTTAATCTCTAAATATTTTGAAATCGGTTGTTAAAATCAACTTTTCATTAGATTTGATATTAACTGTCTCTCCCTTTTGTTGAAGGTGGGAGTCGTGAAGCAAACTGAAACGGCAGCACTAAAGGCCATTGGAGACAACAAAAGCTCACTCTTTTCCCGGAAGTTGACCGCTCTTTATACCAAGTCTACACTCATTGGAGAAGATATCCTTTTTGAATGGGAATTCTTTACAGGTTATCAGGGTTCTATTTTAAGATGACAGATATTTAAAAAAGTGTCCTTTGAGTGAGGACTGATGAGGTTCAGAGGCATGGTTACTTTAACTCATGGATAGTGCTCTACTAAAGAGTCAGTAGTGGAAAAGAAGCATTTTTCAAATGTCATAGTAAAAGGTGAGTTCATTATCCTTTAAGAGCAAGAAAAGGTGAAGCAAGGTATGGTGGTGCACTCTTACAACCCAGTATTTAGAAGGCTGAGGCAGGAGGATGGCAGGTTTGAAGCCAGTGTGCAGGAACACAGGGAGACCCTGCTTCAAAATAAATAAAGTCTGGGGTTGTAGTTCAGAGGTAGAGCACCTCTGGGTTCAATCCTCAGGAACACACACATACACACATATACTTGCACATGTAAAGAGCAAGAAGAAGTAAGCCTAATAAAATATGTCAGGTTATCAGCTGATTAATACTGCGTCTTCTCTTGGATCATTTATGGGCAGTGGTTAAGTGCGTAGGCCCTATACATTTCTCAGGGTCTTCCTAAGGCGAGACCTAAAAAAACAAAACAAAACAAAAAAAACAAAAAACAAAAAAAATACTCAAACCTTTTGATTCTATGTGAAAAGAAAACTGCAAAGTCAAAATTAAGACACAGTTAAATGCTAATAAAGTGTAATGCTAAGCTGGGGATGGTGGTACATACTTGTAATCCTAATACCTGGGAAGCTGAGACAGAAAGATCACAAGGTTCAAAACTAGCTTCAGCAACTTAGGTCCTCAGCAACTTAGTGAGACCCTTTTTCAAAATTAAAAAAAAAAAAAGAGCTCAGAGGTAGAATGCCTCTGGGTTCAATCTCCAGTACTTATAAAACAAAAAAAGTAATAACTAGGTCATCCTTATGAGTTGTTAACTTCATAAACATTTTGTTACTTTTGAAAATGGATTGTAGATAAAATTTTCTCACTTTCTCATTGAAGAAATTTTCAGTGTGTATAGTGATTGCTTCTAAATTAATAGCCATTTGTGCCGGGTGTGGTGGCGCACGCTTGTAATCCCAGCATTTGAGAAGCTGAGACAGGAGGATATGGATTCGAGGACAGCCTCAGCTACTTAGTGAGGCCCTTTGCAACTCAGTGAGACCCTGTTTCAAAAATAAAGAATAAAAAATAGGGATGGGGTGTAGCTTGGCGGTAGAATCCCTCAGGGTTCCATTCCCAGTACTGAGAAAAAATAAAAAAATAAAAAAAGTCATTCATAAATTCATTGTGTTAACTGAGGCTAAATAATTTCAAAAGCAGAATCATATAATTATATCAATTTTTAAGGCCAATAGTTATATGTCAAGTCAGGTTAAGGATGCATTTAAAAATGTTTGCTGGAGAGTGGGGTCAGATCTTTTATAATAAAGGAATGTAGGGATAAAAATGCTTTAAATGATACTGTTTGAAAGTAGTATTTCTTCCATTAAGATGTATGACTACAATGCACTAATAAAAAATTTAAAAAAGTAGTATTTCTGTTATGGTTTATTAGAAAGCTGTTTATTTACAGATCTACTTAGCTTCTAGCAAAATTCTGAAGATTGTTTTGTTCTATTAAGACCATAAATACTGAAACCTATCATTTAGAATGGATTCAAAACCATTAATAGACCTGTATTGTTCTAAGCTGAAAGGCTGTAAGAACCTAGTAATTTTGTTTTTTCTTTTGCCTGATCTTGAGTTTCTCTTATCAGAAGCCTGTTTTTAAAGAATAGTTTCCCTGTTTCACTTTTTCTATGCTTATAGCTCTTAACTCCTGTCACCCAATTTGGATATGGTCAAACTGACTATGTTAAATAAAACAGTTTTTATCCCTGAGAATTTGATTAGGGAATTTATTTTATACGTGTACACATACAAGCATACACATACACATATGTCTGTATGCTTCTGTTTTTTTTTTTTTTTTTTTTTTTTGGTACTGGGGTTCCTGGAAACCCTTCTACCTCCGGGCTATGCTCCCAGACCTATTTTATATTTTTATTTGGAAACAGGGTCTCCTAAGCCAGTGCGGCTGGCTTCTAACCTGCGCAATCCTCCTGTCTCCGCCTCCCAAGCGTGGGGATTACAAGCGTGCACCACCACGCCCGGCTGTATGCTTCTGTTTTTTTTTTTTTTTTTGGCGGGTCTGGGGATGGAACCCAGGGGCATTCAACCTCTGAGCTGCACCTCCTGCCCTATTTTTTATTCTTTATTTTGAAACCGGGTTTCACTGAGTTGCAGAGGGCCTCACTAAGTAGCTGAGGCTGTCCGCGAACTGGGATCCTCTAGGTCTCAGTCTTCAGAATGCTGGGATTACAAGCGTGCGCCACCATGCCCAGCTTATGCTTCTTGTTTTTAAAAAATGTCTTTAAGATTATTCTTTTTTAATTTTTTCTGGGAGCTTTAGGCACTCTAAAGAAAGAAATTAATTTATACTGTTTTAGTGTATTTTTGCTTTGACTTGTTGAATCAAGCATTGTAGAGCTGTTAAGGATTCCAGTCTCAGCATCATTTCAAGTAAAAGGTAATATTTGGGCTTCCACAGGGTCTTATGTGCTCCACTGGACCCATTGGAAGTGAAACAATAGTTACCTGTCCTTGTAGACTTTACATCTCAGGGAAGACGCAGGAATGAATGCTGCAGGGATTTTTTTTTTTTTTGTGAAGAGAAAAAGTACCCAGGAAAATGAACCATTATTTTAAAGGAGAAAACAGTTAATGTGAATTTAGCACATATTTTCCTTTAATCATTATTACATGTGAATCCTCTAGTCAAACTGGATGATGCTGTTAATGTTGATGAGATACTGACTGATACTTCTACCAGCTATCTTCTTTGTATCTATGAAAATAAGGAAACTGTTAAGGACAAAAGAAAGGGGAATGTTTTTATTGGCATTGTGGTAAGTACTTTGTAGGTGAAGAAGGGATGATAGATGTTCATCCTACCTGTAAACATGAGTAATCAGGAGTGGTTTATAATGGGGATAGCTGATGAAGTGTGCTTTGAAGTAATTGTACTAGAAAAACATTTTTCTCATAATACTCTGAAAAATCACTAGTTACAATTTCCCCCATGACTGCTTGACTTTCTATGCTACGGAAAGATCCTGATAGTTTGGGTCTATGTGTTCTAGGACTTTTGTGTTGGAAGATAAATGCAGTGACAGGCATGAATATGGAGAGAGTGCAGGTGGCAGAATAAAACACTGAACCAACACATGCATGGGTAGCAAAGGGTTTCACAGATTTCCTTTAGGGGTTTGACATTATACATGAATGATTATGGGGTTATCTTCTCTAGATTTGTAGAAGGAGATAATTAAGGGGAAATGGTATTTAATACAAAGGGCCACGCTAAATTAATGTTACGAATATTTATGCCTAGTCTTCCAGATAAATATAATTTTTTGAATTATTGTTTTGTTGATCTTGTCTTCTGGCAGTTTATGAGTACATTGCCCATTTACAGACCTACCTGGACCCTGCTCGGCATCTTGGACTCTTTAGGGCCCTTCAGAACAGTTAGATTCCCTTGTTTTGTTTTATGTTAAATTTTCTTTGCTTTTTCTAACTTGTACAGTCAGTGAATATCAACAAATTCTTGTAAGTTGAAGGTCTCCAGTGTGACTTTTAATAACCTTATTCTGACTGTAACTTGACATTTGCTCAACCAATAAGCTCTTCTCTTGGGGACTTAGCATTGCTGTGAGAATTGGAAGGGCTCTAAATGACTTTTTTTTTTTTCTCTTAAGAATCACTTTTTATCTAGCTGCAGGCAGTTGGACCTGCCAACAAATAGTAAGACTGTTTGCTTTTAGGCTTTAACATATGTTGTATCCTACTTTATATTTATCTGAAACTCAGTTTAAAGAACACAGTTGACAGTGTACAGTTCCTGCTTAGTGCATTTAGAAATACCCTCTGGCCTAATGCCATAGTGTACGAACTGGGGTGAAAAAAAAAGTGCTAATTTACCTTTTTAGCATTTTCTTGGGTCCTGTCCTTGATTGACCTCAACAACCACTTTGGGGCTGGTGACATCCTGAGCTCTGGGTCTAGGCTGCATCTCTCCAGGCTTTGGCATCTATGTGTTTATCAAACAAGGGCACTCAGAATTTGCTCTGGTTCCTTGGTCTCACTGTGGCTGCAATGGAGTTCATCTACCTTTACCTTCCACACTGCTCTCTCTGGGTCTTCTTCCCTGTGATGAGTGTCACACGTTCCCCAGGTACTGCTTTGGAGTCATTTTTGGGTCCTGGTAGTCTGAAACCAGAGGCTTCACTGCTGCAGGCCTCTGTGATCAGGCCTGTGCCTGCAGTCTAGGCAATGCTGTTGTAGGTTTCTCCATGTCACATAGCTTACGGAATGAAAATGTTGCAGGCATTACAGTTTGTACTGTTTCTCTGATGAAATGTGGCAAAAGAGAGTTTGCCTGATGATTAATTTGTTATTTGTATATCTGTAAGTAGCTTTTGGAAATGTTGGTTTTATAAATTGGAACATAAACTAAGATATGTATCCTCATTTACTGATACTACAGTATGGGGTACTAGAGTGTGCCTCTGTGCTGGAATTAAGGGATATCTTTGAGTCATAAATGAGGGATTTAAGAAATTATCAAATATTCAAATAGAAAAATGCATACAACATTTAACAAGGGTAGTAGGAGACCCAGGTCAGGAACTGTAATTGCTTACAACCCATAAGGTCCCTGTGTCCCCAGACTAATCTAGACTCTAGATAATTTTCTTTTTTTTTTTTTTTTTTAGTTTTAGCTTTACCACTCTAACCTTTATGTGCAAGTGTAAACATACTGCACCTACCTTTTTGGATCTTGGTTGCTTTGTTTTCCCTGTTGTTGGTGAGATTCATTTATATTTGTTGCTGGAGGTCTTTTATTGCTGTGTCCTGCCGGGGTCCAGCCCTAGCAGAGTCGGGGTTCGTGTGTTGATGAGGGGGAAATCGAGGCCGATGAGAGAAGATGCCACATGAGTCAGATTCAATCTTCTCCATTTCATTCAGGATTTGTTACAGTTTTTATACTTTACTTTTTGGCAGAAAAGCAAGAGCATAGTCATGCAAGCAGGATTGCCAAGGACAGTAAAAATTATTATTTTCTATAAAGTTTAGGGCAAGGGTGCTGGACATAGTATATTTTGTCGCACTTCACAAGGCTGTCTCAAACTTAATCTTATACAGTGGCTCTAACTAAAGTCAGTTTGAACTTAATATTTGGCCCAATATTTTTATCCTTGGGAAGATATCTTTGCCGCCTGAGTCTCTCACAAGCCACTCCCCATCAGTTTTAGTTATAATGTTTATACATAAAATTCCAGTTATACATATTAATCCAAATATTCCTGAAATAATTTTATGAAGAAAGGAATGCTAGACATACTTCATGGGGGATCTACGCCGTTGCGGATCCCCTGATCGAGCTTTCTCAAGATCTGAATGATATGTGGTAGCAGTGTCCTATTGCATTTTGTGATCTACAGTTTACTCATTCCTGTTAATGGACCTGTGGTTAACATGTGACAAATCTCTCAAACGTTTATACCTGGGGGAGGAGTTGCTGAGTTACAGAGTGTGGATATTTTCAGATTTCCTGGGAAACACCTGGCTGTCTCCAGAAGTGGCTCTGTGAGTTGGCTCGTCATCAGTTTTGGATGAGCACAGGGATCAGTAATTCTTCCTTAGTGACCATGGCTCTAACGTGCCCCGCGTGTCTCTTCAGCATCTGTGTGGTTCAAGGGTACCTGGGGAGTCCGACCATATGGGTTTGAATCTTGTCTCCACCACTTTATCACTCCTGGACCTTTGTTGAGTACCTTCACAACATATTTTATCTCTTCCAACCATGACTTTTCCAGGATGGCTTTAGATTGTCATGGTTACTTCACTGGATAGAGTTTCCTTGAGGTTAATTTTTTTTTTTTTTTTTTTTTTTGGTGATACTGGGGTTCCTGGAAGCCCTTCTAACTCCGGGCTACACTCCCGGACCTATTTTTTATACTTTTTTATTTGGAAACAGGGTCTCTTAAGCCAGAGCGGCTGGCTTCGAACTTGTGTGATCCTCCTGTCTCCACCTCCCAAGTGCGGGGATTATAAGCGTGCACCACCATGCCCGGCGAGATTAATTTTTTTTTTTTTTGCAAAATTACACTTTTTATGTTTTTTTATATTAGCATATTCAGTAACATTTTGATAGTCAGGTTACTAGACTGTCACTTGTTACTTTTGTAATGATAACTGCTATTTTGTACAGTCAGTGCCTTGTGGTCTACAGAATATTCACATTTGTTTTCTAATATGGTTTTTACAATACCCTATGAGGGAAGTAGCCTGGTTTATTTCCATTTATGGAGGAGAAAACTGAGGTGCAAGTAGGATTAGGTAACTTGTTATACTCTATCAGGTACATTAGGTCCAGCATGTGTAACTCTTGAAACGCCCAGTTAGTGTCTCTTGAAACACCCCTTTAGTGTCTTTTAGATATCTGTGACTCTGAGTTATGTAAGAGTCTTGAAAAGCACACAGGGTTTCAAACACTTTAGAAATGGAGTACATACTACTGAGTGTATCATCTTTGCTCTTTCCACGTTTAGGCTGCGTCCTAGCTATAACTGGAAAAATATGTATTTTACTTTTGTATTTGTTTTCAGGGAGTGCAGCCTGCCACGGGTGAGGTTGTGTTTGATAGTTTCCAGGACTCTGCTTCCCGTTCAGAGCTGGAGACACGAATCGCTAGCCTACAGCCTGTGGAGCTGCTGCTTCCGTCTGACTTGTCGGAGCAAACAGAGACGCTCATCCACAGAGTCACCGCTGTTAAGTAAGTTGGAATGTTGCTGGAAAGTAATAATTCTCAAATGCAAATTATATTCCAAAGCCACAGCTTATTAAACTTGTCAAAAAAATTTACTTATAAAATTATATCTCAACAGTAGTAGTAGAGATTGATATTATTATTTTTTTTGCAGTACTAGGGATGGAACCCAGGGGCATTCTACCTCCAAGCGACATCCCTAGCCCTATTATTTATTCTTTTATTTTGAAACAGGGTCTCACTGAGTTGCAAAGGGCATCACTAAGTAGATGAGGCTGTTTGCGAAATGCGATCCTCCGGTTTCACCCTCCCAAATGATGGGATTACAAGCATGCGCCACCACGCCCGGCCTAGAAATTTTTAAAAAGAAAAATTATCCATATTGTTACCATAAGGTAGAAATATAGAAATTGATTTTTGTTTTTGTTTTTGGTAGTAGGGATTGAACCTAGAGGATTTCTACCTTAGAACTATACCCACAAACCACTTCTCTCTCTATTTTTTGAAACAGGGTCTTGCTGTTGCCCAGGCTAGGCTTGAACTTGAGATCCTCCTGTCTCAGCCTCCCAAGTACTGAGATTACAGGCATTTGGTACCACACCCAGCTTAGAAATTAATCTTTTAAAAGAGGTTTCTGGTACTATATAATATTTTCTCGGTAATTAGGGGATTATGATTTATTGACTCATGCTGTTTGGTTATTAATCTTCAGTTTATAGAGATAAGAGTTCATTTTTTTAGAAAGCTTATATCATCTTGAAAATGCTTTATCTGTGCTATAAATTTCACTTCAGAGCTTTGTCCAGTAACTTTATTTGCTAAATCTAAGGTCACACTACTTACTTGTGAGCCGTGTACTGGGCCTATGGCATACAGAGGAAGAAGATATGGTTGTGACAAGTGTCTGGCAGAGTTTATGGCCCAACAGGAGAGGCACATGTATATATACCTAACTGGATTCCCAGGGCATGGTGCAATAAGTACCAAACATGAAGGGGCCTTGTTGGGAGGGGTCTTTACTGCCATCGTGGAGGAACAGTGGTATAGAGACCCAAAAGGTGGGTTGGGGCTTGAGCGAAGAATTAGGATTTAAGGCTAGGCAAGAACCATGGGATTTTCATTTAGGGTTAACAAAGCAGTTAGAAAGTCACACTGATTTATTAAGCAAAATCCAATGTTTCTTTGTCCTTGGAGTTCACCAAGAGTGTTCATTTTCATTTAAATTTAACTTCTGTCAAGGTAGTTTTTATAATTTGTTTTTGTAATAACACCTATGTTAAATAAACATATGTTTATATAGAAAAAGTTAGGAGTTACTAGAAAATGATAAAATAAGTCAAATCCTGTAACTCCCAGATGACTACATTTTGGTGTATTATTTCTAGGCAAGTGCTAGATTACTACTGAGCTACACCAGACGTTGGTGTATTATTTCTCTCTCTCTCTCTATATATATATATATTACTCTTTTCATTCATGGACTTGGATTCATGTTATAAAATCACTTTGGTATCCTATTACTTTATTATGGAAAATCTCAAGCATACAATTATTCAGAATAGTGTAGTGAACTCCATTGAACCCATCAACCAGCTTTAACATTTCTCAATTTGGAACTATTTCTCAAATTCATCCGTACTTCTTCTCTGGATGATTTATTTTGAACATAATTTAAATTGCTCATATTTAAGTAGATACTTTTGAAGGCAAAATGACTGCATAGCATTCAGTTTAATAAATAGAACTTTATCTGTTTCCCTTTTGTTGTATCATATTCATTTTTTCAGTATTACAAATATTGTTATGATGAATATCTATGCAGATATTTTCATATATATGTGCATCTTTATTTTATATTTTTTTGTGGTACTGGGGATGGAACCCAGAGGCTTTCTACCTCCGGGCTATACTCCCAGACCTTTTTTATATTTTATTTGGAAACAGGGTCTCACTAAATTGCTGAGAGCCTCACTAAGTAGCTGAGGCTGGCTTCGAACCTGTGCGATCCTCCTGTCTCAGCCTCCCAAGCGCGGGGATTACAAGCGTGCGCCACCACGTCTGGCTCCATCTTTATTTTTTAAGATAGATTTTTGAAAGTAGCATTTCTGAGTCAGAGGGTATAAACATAAAGTTCTTGGTTGTGTTTTGGAATTGATAATACTGAAGATTCCTTGAATTCTTGTCAACATTGGGTTGTTTATATAATCTTAACCTTTCATATTCACATAGATAAAACATTTTGCCTTAAATCCTCTTATTTTGTTTTTAATCCTTTCTATATTCAAACTTCAGTAGTCAAAAGTCATATAGTAAATTTATGATGGGTGATAATTTTGGAGAGCTAAAAGAATAAATATTTTTTGTATGTGTGTGGTACTGGAGATTGAACCCAGGGCAATGTATCTTTGAGCTACACCTTCAGCCCTATTTATTTTTTATTTGGAAATAGGGTCTCAGTTGCTGAGAACCTCACTGAGTTGTTGAGGCTGGCTGCAAACCTGTGGTCCTCCTGTCTCGGCCTTCCAAGTACTGGGATTATAAGCATGTGCCACCACATATGGCTAAATTTCTAAAAACTATTTTTAATATTTTATATCTGACTTCATTTTTCTTCATAACCAAGTATATATTTTATTGACTTAGATTACCAGAGAAATAATTTGATCAGTTGCTCAGCATATTTATTTTTCTGTTTTCTATTTATTTTTGTAAAACAATAAAGGGCAAGATTCAATAAAATATCAAAACATTTCACAATGATAGATATTGCCAAAACTGTCCTCTTTCTTAGGTAAGAACCATTGCCTGGTAATATTGCTAAAAGTTCATTTATCAGATGAGATTCAAAAGCCTGAATTTGGCACAGCAGAGGTGTCATATATGTACTTTACTAATTTTAGTGATTGTTTCTGACTTGTTTTAATTTGTACTTTTCTGGTTAGCATTGGAAGTTCATGTATTTTTTTCTCTGTTTAATAACCACATGTAAATTTCATTCTTTATATTTTTTCTAGTATCCTTTGTTCATTTTACTTTTATTTGTATATTGGACTAAGCAAAATCAAAAGCTAAACCTGCATTGCTGTGGAGTATCTACATTTAATTTATATCTATGGACAGAATGAAAAAAATGAGTTAATATAGGAAGTTGCTTGTAATAGTGCCTGGCTTAGAAAGCTCTAGTAGATAGAAGTAGAAGTTATTATTACTGTTATCAGCCATATTCTTTTTAGTATTGCCTTTTCCATATTCTCCTTTGGAACTTCTATCATATACATTTTGGACTTTCTTATTATACTCTGTGCATGTTTTTTTGTGGTACAGTTTCCTGCCTATAGCTGTGTTTCTTATGTTCCTTGTTTTTTTTTTTTTTTCTCTTTTAGAATTAAAAAAAATTTTGATTCTTTAAAAATATTTTGATTAGATTTATTTATTTATTTAGGTGCCAGAGGCTGAAACCAGGGTCATTCTACATTAGCTACACTCCTGGCCCTATTTTACTATTATTATTATTGTTATTTTTTTTTGTGGTACTGGGAATGGAACCCAGGGACATTGTACCTCTGAGCTACATCCCCAGCCCTATATTTTATTCTTTATTTTGAAACAGGGTCTCACAGAGTTGCAAAGAGCCTCATTAAGTAGCTGAGGCTGGCCGTGAACCGAGATCCTCCTGTCTCAGCCTCCTGAATGCTGGGATTACAATCGTGCACCACCACACCCGGCTTTTAGTTTTTATTTTGAAACAGGGTCTCACTAAGTTGCAGATCTTACTAAGTTGTCGAGACTGGCTGCACACTTCAATCCTCCTGTCTCAGCTTCCCAAGTACTGGAATTACAAGCGTGCTCCACCATGTCTGGCTTTTGATTACAGTTAGGTTCGCAATTTTTACATGTTTTTAATAGACTGTCTGGACCAATTAAGTTTTTTATACTTCTGATTACATTTCATTATTTTTATACTTGAAAAGCTTTCATTCTGAAAGTACTTCATCTGTATTTTCATCTATATTTTATTTTAGTCAATTAATTTTTAAATTTAATTTTATTTTTATTAAATATTTAATTCAGTTCCTATTTCACTTTACTATGAGAGAGGCGAAGTTCTACCTTAATTTTCCCCTCAAAAATAGAAGTTCCATTTTAGCATCCATAAAGTTTAAATTTATTCACCTGAGATATAACTCCTAGAAATATTAAAAGTAATTAGCTAGGGGCATAGGGAATATTTTTGAGTAGGTATAGCTTGTCGTAATTCGGTTCCATATTTACTACCAGTAAACAATATAGCATTGAGTTTTCAAGTATAAAAGTAGTGTTTTCGCCGGGCGTGGTGGCGCACGCTTGTAATCTCCGCGCTTGGGAGGCTGAGACAGGAGAATCGCACAGGTTCGAAGCCAGCCTCAGCTACTTAGTGAGGCTCTCAGCAACTTAGTGAGACCCTGTTTCCAAAAAAAATATAAAAAAGGTCTGGGAGTATAGCCCGGAGGTAGAAAGCCTCTGGGTTCCACCCCCAGTACCACCAAAAAAAAAAAAAAAAAAAAAAAAAAAAGTAGTGTTTTCTTGTCAGAGCTATGTGAGAAAAAAGCACCAGAATGGTTTGGAACTATGGAATTACAGGTTATCCTAGAGTCTTAGTTTTGTTTTATAAAAATAACTTGTATTTTTAAGGCTGAATAGTATTCTATTGTTTTTAAATTTTTTAAATTTTTATGTGGATTATATTGAAAATGGCATACATTCACTCAGTGCTTGTGCCCCCCCCTTCCCCTTTCCCCCCTTCCCAACAGTGAGTGTCCAGGTTGACCATGCTACATTCATACTTTTACACATATTTGAATATAGCTCCTCCATTAGTCAACCTCAGCCTTCTTCCTCTCCTACCCTTCCATTCTAGCTTTGCTGAGGTTTCCCCTACATTATCTGGAGTCCTTCTGGTATTCCTAATAGTCCCTAGTTTGAGCATATTAGAGAAAACATTCTCATTCTGTGCTTGGCTGATCTCACTTAACATAGTGTTCTCTGGATCTTTCCATCTTCTTGCAAATCACATGATTTTGTTCTTATTTATAGCTGAGTAGAATTCCATTGTGTGTATTTCCCATAATTTTGCAATCCATTCATCTGTTGATGCTACAGCATGAACCAACCTTGAAGACATTATGATAAGCAAAATAAATCACAAAAAGACTGTTACTATATGATCCCACTCATATGAGGTATATAGAATAGTCAATGCATAGAGAGAGACAGTAGAATAGTGGTTGCAGGGGCTGGGGGAGGTGAACAGAGAGTTATCGTTTACTAGGTAAAGAGTTCTGTTTGGGATGAGAACCTTCTGGAGATGGGTGGTCATGATGGTTGTACAACAACTTGAGCATACTGAGTGGTTGCCAACATTTAAGTAAATTTAAATGGCCAATTTAAAAAAAACCTTGTATTTTTAACTTTAACCACAAGAGGTCTCCAAAGGATTTTATATTCTATGAATTACAATTTAAGACTACTAAAACCTTCACATTTATTTTTATATCTCAGAGTACAAACTTATTTACTTTTTTCATATTGTAATTTAGAACAAGGATTAGTCCAAGATGGTAATAAGCTAAAATTATTATTTCTACATAGTGACAAAGTACTAATTTTTCTTATGTTGTTTATGTACAACGTGTTTATAAGATTTTGGTCTGGATCTTAGGGAATCAGTCATACTGTTTTTCTACCCTGCCATTTGTTGTAAGAATATATAGATAAAAAGAAATGGAAAACAATGATTTTGATCCCTTCATTAACTGCAGTTAAGATTTCTTTATTTTGCTGGGTGTGGTGGCGCACACTTGTAATCCCTGTGCTTGGGAGGCAGAGACAGGAGGATCACGCAGGTGCAAAGCCAGCCGTGCTGGCTTAAGAGACCCTGTTTCCAAATAAAAAAGAAGTATAAAACAGGTCTGGGAGTGTAGCCCGGAGGTAGACAGGCTTCCAGGAACCCCAGTACCACCAAAAAAAACAAAACCCCAAAAAACCCCAAAGATTTCTTTATCTTAGGGATGTTAAATGTTTATAAAACTAGTTGAGAGGACAACTATAGTAAGCAATGAATTAATATCAGTAGTAAATATGACAAATATTTGCTATTTCTCAAAGAAACCAATTTCTGAGGCAAGTAAGGTGAACATATTAGATGATTCTTCATTTTTGTGTTCGGAAAAATGAGAGAATCCTGGGTACTGGGAGAGCCAAGCAAGGCTTTGTGGAGGGGGGCGCTGGATGGAGAAATTTGCAGAAGACTTTGTTTTTTCTTTTTATTGGTGCATTGTAGTCATGCATCTTACTGGAGTACAAGATGGTAGAGGCATACATGCACACATCACTCAATTAGCCCTTACCCAGTTCCCACCCCATTTCTTACCCTCTCCTTTCTTCTCGTGTTGGGCTTAGTGATTGATATGTTTGTGAATGTACAGCACGTACATTAGAGAATTTCCCTCGTCCACCCTCCCACCCCCTCAGGTCATCTTATTTGCTCATCTGTAGTTTCCCTTTCTTTGTCTAGAGTTCCTCCTATGACCCATTTTCTCCCTAGCTTCCACATACTAGGGAGAGTATCCAATTTCTTATTTTTGGGACTGATTATTCTCACTTCGCCTAATGTTCTGTAGTTCCATCCATTTCCCTCTAAATGACATAATTTTGTTCTTTCTGGCTGAGTAAAATTCCATTGTGTATTGTCAAACTAGGGAACCAGCCAAGATGTCCATCCACAGATGAAAGGATTACAAGACACTTTGTTTTTGTTACTGGGTATTAAACTCTGGGGCACTGTACCACTGAGATAAATTCCCAATCCTTTTTATTTAAAAAATTTAAACAGAGTTTCTTTAAATTATGGAGGCTGGCCTTGAACTTGTGATCCTCCCACCTCAGCCTCTCTAGTCACTTGGATCACAGGCATGCACCACAAGTCATGGCTGGGATGTTTGAGAGGGGAGCAAAGGGAATGTCTTGTGTGAATGGAAATAGTCTGAATTCTGAGACACACAGGCTGGAAATACTAGAGCAGTGTGAAGACAGAGAGGGGACTCTCCTGGTTATGGGGAAACATTCATGTTGAGAATTAAGGCAGAAAGTATCTAGGAGGAAGAATCCAGTGAGGTGTGGACTCCTAGTGGAGAGTCATCTTGGTTTGTGGGCATGGTAGAAAAAAGGAGGTGAGTCTTCTGCCAAGATGGCATGCTCAAATTTTAAAAAAGTAAACAATTCCTCTAAGGGGAAAAAAAGTATACATCGAAAAGAGTAGGATTAAGAAATTTGGAGAATGGCAAAATTTGGGAATAGAAAGGAGCAGATTAGAAACAGGAAAGACAAAGAGTTGGGTGGAAGTTGGGTGTGGTGGTGCACGCCTGTAATGCCAGTACTTGGGAGGCTGAGACCGGAGGGTCACAGGCATGAAGCCAGCCTTGGCTACTTAGCAAGACCTTGTTTGAAATTAAAAGACAAAAAGGGCTGGCGAGGTAGAATGTCTCTGGGTTCAGTTTAGAATGTCTCTGGGTTCAGTTTCTAGTACCACAAAGGAGGAGGAGGAGAAGGGGTAGAATAGACTTAGGTAGAGAACCAGACAAGGTAGAGATCTATTGTTATAATTTATCTGTTGCACATATTAGAATCAATAGTGTCTTAGTTTTTTTTTTTTTTTTTTACAATTTTGACTCATATTTTACTGAAACTGCATGGCATTCAGAGGCATGGTTCAAAGCTATTTTTAATGAGTTGATGTAATTTATTAAAATATCTGAAAGAATGTCGTGCAGTACTACAATGACTTTAGCAATCTCACCTTTAAAATAAATGCTTGAACACATCAACACTTACGCAATGGTAGAGGTGTATGCTGCAGATTTAAAGATAACATTGGAATCCTAATGTTGGGGAGTAAGAATAACCCCTCGCTATGTTTACTTTCAGTGTTAGAGAAACACATGATGTCCTTTTGTCCATAGAGGAACTTAGGTCATCTGAGATTTATCATATAATATTACTGAACATGATTCTTTATACTGAAGATTTATATCATCTGAATGTAATACATTGACAGATATTTGAAATTACTATTAGAACATTTTAACTTTATATTTTTATTTATTGTTTAGAGACTGCTCACCACCTTGTGTTGTATTTTGATTTTTAGGTTTTTAATGGAAAATGTGTAGTGATTTTAGTGTCAAAATGAATTTATACTATGAGATTGTGTATGTGATTATCAGTAATATTTCTGCAAACAAATGTTCTGTTATGTCTAAAGTCTCTTTCTTTCTTTCTTTCTTTCTTTCTTTCTTTCTTTCTTTCTTTCTTTCTTTCTTTCTTTTTCTCTCTCTTTCTTTCTTTCTTCTTGGTGGTACTGGGGTTCCTGGAAATCCTTCAACCTCCAGGCTACACTCCCAGACCTATTTCTATACTTTTTTATTTGGAAACAGGGTCTCTTAAGCTAGCACGGCTGGCTTCTAACCTGCGTGAACCTCCTGTCTCTGCCTCCCAAGCACGGGGATTACAAGCGTGAGCCACCATGCCCAGCTAGTCAACCTTTTTTCTAATGTCATTGTTTAACAGTTTAAAAGCATCAAGTCTTAGCCGGGCATGGTGTAATCGCATGCTTGTAATCCCAGTGCTTGGGAGGCAGAGACAGGAGGATCACACAGGTTCGAAGCCAGCCTCAGCTACTTAGTGAGGCTCTCAGCAACTTAGTGAGACCTTGTTTCCAAATAAAGTATAAAATAGATCTGGGAGGATAGCCCAGAGGTAGAAAAGTCCCTGTGTTTCACCCCAGTACCACACACACACACACAAATATCAAGTTTTTTTGAGGGATGAGAGGGTGAAAAATGGAGGTTTTACTAACTAATTTGGTAAATGACAGGGAATGTTAGTAACTGACCAGTGCTTAATGGTACCAATTTAATGATTGCATTGTTCCAATTTGCTCTATCAAAGAGTAATAAGTGCAGTTCCTCAGCTTTATATGAGGTCACTTTAACATGGTTGTTAGGTAGTAGGAGCCAAGTAGCGAGGAAGGCTGTACTAAACATTGCATAACACGCAGATGTAAATGCCAAAGCCCCTACATTTTATAAGAAAGTGGTCCTGGGTAAAAGGAAGGCATTTCAGGAAGTGTGAACAGAGGATTGGGCAAGGGAGTTGCAGGTCTGTGTGGATGGAGAGTGTCCTGGCACAGACAGCACGGAAAGCGGCTCACTGAGCATCTTCTGCAGGACCATGAGGCCAGAAAAGAACCCTGGAGCTGTTTCTTTGAGGATGTGGGCACTAGAGGGACTTTATTTTGATGTGTCTCAAATTTGTCTACTGACTCCTTTTATTTTGTATTTTGTACTTTTATTTTGTATTAGAATTTTTTTCTTTTACATTGTTAAGTTGTAACTTAAAAATGACAGAGATAACTACACATGATTGTTGCATAAGTGAAAAAAGTCTTCAAAAGAAAAATGGTTTTTGCTAAAAAACCTCCTCACCAAATTCGATTTGCATTATTTTTGTTATTCTCTGACTTAAATATTTATAAACCTGAAGCCTGATGCTTTATACTTTTTTTTTTTAATAAAAATAAAGTCAAAACACAATTTGACCCAAGGCTGAACAGGATAGGACTGAATAAATGCTGGCTTACTGTCTCTACCATCATCCTATTTAATCATCCAACAAGAAATAAATATGTAATTCTAGCAGTAAGAAATGAATAAAAGATTGAAGCTGGCCGGGTGTGGTGGCGCACGCTTGTAATCCCCGTGCTTGGGAGGTGGAGACAGGAGGATCGCACAGGTTCGAAGCCAGTTGCGCTGGCTTAAGAGACCCTGTTTCCAAGTAAGAAAGAAGTATAAAATAGGTCTGGGAGTGTAGCCCGGAGGTAGACGGGCTTCCAGGAAACCCAGTATCCCCCCCCCCCGCCCCACACACAAAAAGATTGAAGCTGAAGACCTTACGTGCTTGCTTTTTGTCCATTGACTAGATACCTAGGAGTATCTGCACTATCTATGCAGCATAGGGTCTTTATTTTTTAAATTTTTCTATTTTTTGCAGTACTGGGGATGGAACTCAGGGGCATTCGACCTCTGAGCTACACCCCCAGCCCTATTTTTATTCTTTATTTTGAAACAGGGTTTTGCTGAGTTGCAAAGGGCCTCACTAAGTAGCTGAGGCTGGCCTTGAACCTGCAATCCTCCTATCAGCCTCCTGAATGTTGGGATTACAAGTGTGGCTACCATACACAGCTGGGTCTTTATTATTTTTATCTAAAGATATCTCTTTTTGGTAATGACAAACATGTTCCCCCCCCACCCCACCCCAAAAGCCTGGGTTTTCTCAATACACCTTTAAAGTTTTTTTAAAATTGTTTTATATCTGGTCAAGTTGAGGTTTTTAAGAACTTAATTTTTAATTTGTAATAAAAGTTTACAACTTGATTTCTTTTTAAAAAAGTCAACAAACTTGAGTATCTGTTAACAAAGATCTTAAATAATAAACAAAACACAATTTGAGAATAAAATCAAGCAAGCATACAAGCTAATAAACGAGTAATTGTTTATTGGGAAGAATGGTATTCTGCTGCTAAAAAACCACCTCACACAATTGGAATGGATTCTTTTTTTTTTTTTTTTTTTTTAATAGCCTTTGGCTTGGCATGGTGGTGCATACCTGTCTCTATTTGGGAAGTTGAGACAGGAAGATCTCAGGTTTGAGGACAACCTTAGAAACCTAGCATGACCCTGTTTAAAAACAAGAAGTAAAATAGGGCTGAGGGTACAGCTTGGGGTTGAAATGCCCTTAGGTGCCATCTGTAGTACCAAAAAAAAAAAAAGTCTTTTTTTTTTTTAGGGCATTTTTAAGATATTAAAGTTGAAGGCATAGAGATTTACCATTAGACCCCTACCCCTACAGATGCATAGCTTTCCCCTTTATCAAATCCTTTATCAAAACCAAAGTGGGACCGGATTCTTTTTCAACAACATTCCTACACGATGATGTGCTGTGCAGAGACTCAAGTCTTTTCCACTTGTTTTGTCTCTTTGAAGCGTAGCGTGACCTAAGTGATCTGCCCTCTACCCGGAACCAGCACACCACTTTGACTTCTGTTTTTTTCTTCATTAAGTTTTGATGATTATTACTAATATGATCTTAAACATAAACACAAGTGCAGGAACTAAATAAAGCATGTAGTACCAGTCATTTTGAAAGCTGATCTAGGACAGTGTCTTTCAAACTGAAGGTCATGAAATCAATCTGTGAACACTGAAAAAAATACAGTAGGAATGATCAGAGTGCATACATGCAGCAAGGGTGCGCATTTTGTTAAATCCTTTTTCAGTCTAATCTGTCTGTGTATAATCTCGCTGTCTGTATATCTGGTTTTTTTTTTTAAATCCTCCTTCAGATCTCTATCTTGTTTATAATCCTCCAAGAAGGGAATTAAACTTCCAATTTAATATATTCCTCTATCATAAATGTTATGTCAAGTATTTTATTTTATTAGATACTGTCAAGATTATTTATTATTATGTCAAGTATCATATTTTATTAGATACTGTCCAGAAGTGTATTTTTAAATAGCACAACTGAAAGGTAGTGAAAACGATTATTTATTAAAAATTTTAAAGGGGACATAATTTGCAGACCATATGTTGCTTACATAGACTATCCAGGAGAAGCGACAAATTATTAGGAATAATAAGAATTCAGCAAGGTCGTTAAATATAAGATTGAGTTATGAAAGTGATACTGGTCACTTTCATAAGTGTTCAGTACAGCAGCAACAGCTTTTTGTCCTGATAGTCTAAGGAACGTTTTTTTCTTCTTGGTGTTCTGTGTCTTTCTTTTTATTATGCTCCTTTTTGCTCACTAGCTGTTCTTTTAGAGTATGTCTGCTTGTGACATATTCTTTCAATTTTCATTCATCTAAAAACATAAATTCCTCATTCATTTATATATATTTTTCTTTTTTCTTTTTTTTTTTTTTGCCAGATAGGGGATTTGGGGTTCATAATCGTTTTCTTTCAGCACTTACAAAAATACTGTTCCACTTCCCCTGACCTATATGGTTTCTGATGAGAAATCCACTGTCATACAGATTCGTTTTCCCTTACAGCTAAACTACAGTTTCTCTCTTGCTGTTTTCAGGATTTTCTGTCTTTAGTTTTCAGAATTTTAATTATGATGTGTCTTGGCATGGATTTCTCTGGTTCAGTCTGCTGAAAGTTTTAATCAGGTTTTTGTATCTGTAAGTTTATGTTACTTGCCAAATTTATGAATTTTTAATTTATTTCTTTTTTTTTTCCAGCCTGCTTTTTTCTCTCCTTCCAGGACTCTTGATAATGATAGGTTTGTTAGATTTTGTTCTTGTAGTTGTTCTTATATTCCTACATGTATTTGAGGCCCTCATGTATTATTTTTCCCATCTATATTCTCTGTATTGTTTGGGCTGGGTAATTTCAGTTCTATTTTCTACCTCACTGATAATTCCTTTTGTCCTCTCTATTCAGCTGTCGATTCCACTTACTGTTATTTTGGTTATTTTGTTTTTCACCTCAATTTTTGCTTTGTTTTTCACTGTGTTTTCTTTTTCTTTGTAAAGAGGTATTCCTAGTCTTAGCTTTTTGTCTTTCTCCTTGTTTTGAGCATGTTTGTAATTGCTGTTAAACTTTTTATTGTAGCTGCTCTGAAAACTATATAAGATAATCTTGAAATTTCTGTCATCTTGGGCTGTTGACATCTATTGAATGTTGTGTGTGTGTGTGTGTGTGTGTGTGTGTGTGTGTATGTGTGCGCATGCGCATGTATTTACTGGGGATTGAACCAAGGAGCATTCTACTTCTGAGCTACATCTCCAGCCCTGTTTTATTTTTTATTTTAAAATAGGGTCTCATTAAGTAGCTGAGGCTGGCCTCCAACCTGTGATCCTCCTGTTCAGCCTCCCAAGTACTGGGATTACAGGCATGCACCACCATGCCCAAATTTATTTGATTGTGTTCTTAAATTCAATTTGTGGTGCCCGGCGTGGTGGCGCACACTTGTAATCCCTGCACTTGGGAGGCAGAGACAGGAGGATCGCGCAGGTTCGAAGCCAGTCTTGCTGGCTTAAGAGACCCTGTTTCCAAATAAAAATATAAAATATAGGTGTCTGGGAGTGTAGCCTGGAGGTAGAAAGGTTTCCAGGAAACCCAGTACCACCAAAAAAAAAATAAAATAAAATAAAAAAAATCAGTTTGTGGTCTTCCTGTTTGTTGGTGTGATAAGTTATTTTTTTATTGAATCCTGTAATTTTTTTATTATGAGAATCTGGATCCTAGTTAAGCCTATTTAGCTGGCTTTCTCTCGTGTTGCTTCGGCAGGTGCCCCATTGACCTTTCTAGATTGTTGCTTCTTTAGCTCCCAATCTGGGTTAAATAAGACAGAGAATAAGTCTAGGGGAATCATTACCATATCATACCTCAGATCCCAAGTTTCTTAGTAGGTCTGCTTTCTTGATACCTTTCAGCATTTTCTTGTTTTATATGTAACATGCAGGGAGTTGTTCTTAGCAAGAGATATTAGGGAAAAATATGTCTCCTTTTTTCTGGAGCAGATGTCCTTTGGTGAAGATCTTATTTTAGTGGTTACCTTGTGCATAAATGAACTTTGCTTCCTAGACATTCTTTTAATCTAGTAAGATTCAAATTAGCAGCCTGGTGTGGTGGCTATGCCTGTAATCCCAGTACTAGAAAGGCTGAGACAGGATGATCATAGGTTTAAAGACAGTCTCTGTGCCAGTTGTGGTGGCGCACGCTTGTCATCCCCGCGCTTGGGAGGCGGGGACAGGAGGATCGCGCTGATTTGAAGCCATCCTTGCTGGCTTAAGAGACCCTGTTTCCAAATAAAAATATAAAATAGGTCTGGGAGTGTAGCCCGGAGGTAGAAGGGTTTCCAGGAACCCCAGTACCACCAAAAAAAAAAAAAAAAGGTCAGTCTCCGCAACATAGCAAGACTCTCAGCAACCCAGGGAAATCCTGTTTCTGTAATTTCAGTACTTAGGGGGCTGAGATAGGAGTATTGCAGGTTTGAGGACAGCCTTAGCAACTTAGGCCTTGACCAAATTAGAGAGACCCTGTTTCAAAATAAATATAATAGGGCTAGCTAGGAGGTGTAGCTTAGAGGGAGAATGCTCCTGGGTTCCATCCCCAGTACTGATAGATAGATAGACAGACTGACAGACAGAGACAGATGGACTGACTGGAGGTATAGCTTGGAGGTAAAATGCCCCTGGGTTCAATCCCTGATACCACTAAATAAATAAAAAAATCTCATTGATTATATTGAAAATTCCAATGTATAAACCTTTACTACAATAAAATTGAATTTTATCCATGGGCAGATATGATTAAGAAAAAAATACTTTCTTTTCAGTTTTTTTTGTAATTTAAACTGATTTTTATATTATAGTTTAAGCATGTTAGATTACTTTTTAAAAGCACAGTCAATGGGGGAAGCCTTTGTTTCATTTTCTTGTGAATTAGCAGTCTAAGCATATGAATAGAACAGTAAAGTTTTGTTGGCCTTCCATCAGAATCACCACCAGATGATTAGATCACATCACCTTATAAGTGTACCCTTTCTTGTTTATTGAGCACAGGAAATTAAATATTAATGTCAAAAACAAAAGTATTTGAAGGAGCCTTGATATGAAGGAGGTTCAGAGAGCTCAGAAAGACATAAACCCTGCACAGAGCCTAGGCTTAAAGAGGAATGGCTTTGAAGTAGGGAAGGTACCATGGTGAGTTATCTAGGGCATCAGCCACCATAGGTAGAGCTGAGCTGCACCTGGTTTAAAGTGGTTTACAAATAAATGTTTTTTCACTTTCATAGTTAAATATTTACTTAAGATATATTAAAAATGTGTAATTACTGAATCAAATCTGTGATTTCATAAATTTTTATGGTGTAGAAAGATTTTTAAGTTGGTATTTGAGTTACAAACCTGGGTTGATTTTAGCAAGAACTTCAGGCTGTAATGTGGCAACATAATTGAAGGTGAAGGGGGCATGACTGAAATTAGGGTCAGCGTTGGAGTACATTGTAGGAGCAGTGTAAGTCATATTTATCTGCTTCTTATTTAGATTCTGCATTTGTTAGAGTTAAATCTAGTGTAATTTGGACCATAGTTTGAATGTAAAAAAAATTTAAATTTTGTTGTACAGAAATATGAGTTGAAGGCTCAGAGAAGGCATGTAAACTCTTACAGATGGGCTACTCTCTATTTTTCAAATGGGCTCACCTTTCTTATTAAGATATTATAGGACTGGAGTTGTGACTTAGTGGTAGAGTGCTTGCCTAGAATGCACCAGGCGAAAGTGCTGATTGTTAAAGTTTTAGAGAGTCGGTCCTGGCGTGGCAGCATCAAGGTTTGCCCAGAGGAGTCAGGTGAGATTTCCCAGAGGAGTATGCTAGAACTGAGACTGGGAGAGCAGACCAAGGTGTTCTTAGGGAGCAAAGCTAGTTTAGTTGGGCTGTTCTGCATGGACATGGTGGCCTGAGGTAGGACAGAGGTAGGATTTGGAAAGAAGCGGTATGTAAAGTAAAAAAGAATCAAGGGTGGACAGTGGAGTGTTTCAGAGGGGTTGGATAAAGAATTCCATGTGAAAAAGACCTAGATGAGATGGCTTGTGATCTTTTGTGTCCTGACACCTGTCATAGTATCTTGTATACAGTAAGTATTTAATAAATGCTTGGTAAATGAATGCTTATTTTATTTATTTATTTATTATTTTTGGTGGTACTGGGGTTCCTGGAAGCCCTTCTGCCTCTGGGCTACACTCCCAGATCTATTTTATACTTTTTTATTTGGAAACAGGGTCTCCTAAGCCAGCGCGGCTGGCTTAATCCTCCTGTCTCCGCTTCCCTAAATAAATGATTTAAAAAGTGTGAAAAAGGCTGGGCGTGGTGGCACACGCTTGTAATCCCAGCACTTGGGAGGCTGAGACAGAGGGTCGTGCAGGTTCAAAGCCAGCCTCAGCTACTTAGTGAGGCTCCCAGCAACTTAGCGAGACCCTGTTTCCAAACAAAATATAAAATAGGTCTGGGAGTATTGCCGGGAGGTAGAAAACCTCTGGGTTCCACCCCTAGTACCACCAAAAAAAAAAAAAAAAAAAAAAAAAAGTGAAAAAGGAGAATAATGAGACTCTTCTATTTACTTTTCTTCAGAAAAATGATTTGGGTTTTCTAAACATAGAAGGGTGGTTGTAGTAGCTAGAATTCCGTACATTTAACAATGTATCATGATCAGTGTATAGATAAACGGAAGAGATAAAGCGGACTCATTTTTAGGAAGGACATATTAACTTCCTACTATTTTCCTTCCATTACTTTTATTCTTTAAATTGTAAAAGATGTTACTTTAAGTTAGTTTTAGTATGCTGACATTTCTTTAGATGCTCTCTTACTATAACTATTAATGGAAGCTACCTGGTTAAATTATGACTAAGGAGTTAAGTATTTTAAAGATCTGTATTGATGGTAACTGGGTCCAGGCATCTCCAAGACTTGAGACTTTTCCTGTTGTGTTCTTAGGAAATCTCTTTTTTTTTTCTTTTTCTAATCTGTCTAATTTACTTTCTTTATTCCTCTTTCTGAAGTAAGATGATTATAAAGTAGAGTTATTTGTCCTTTATTTTAATTATGTTTATTAGATAATAATTTCACTTAATTATTTGTAAAACCAATTAGAACATTGATTGTGGGAGTAGAGATGGTAGTGGATTTAATAGTAAAAAATAAATTTCAGAACGGGCATGGTGGCGCATGCTTGTAATCCCCACGCTTGGGAGGCGGAGACAGGAGGATTGCATTGGTTCGGAGCCAGCCGTGCTGGCCTAAGAGACCCTGTTTCCAAATAAAAAAATATAAAATAGGTCTGGGAGTGTAGCCCGGAGGATGTAGGGCTTCCAGGAACCCCAGTACCACCAAAAATAAACAAATAAACAAACAAATAAATAAATAAATAAAAATAAATTTCATACACAGTGGGAAAATGCTTGTCATTAGGAAAAAACTTAAAGAAGTAGTATTCTTAGTGTTAAAATCTGTTTTATATGTACTTTCTTTCCAAAACTAATATTCCTTTCCTGGTGGAAATGTCATTGCATTTTCAATAATTTTCCAGTTCTCATTCTTTTTGTATATCTAGTTAGCACCTTTAGTGAGTGTGCTTAACTCATATATGAAAATCCAGATTTTAAAACATGATAAATTAATAGGCGCTAATTATTCTATAAGAGTATTTGCTATAAGGCTTAATTAACGAGCTTCTTTCCTTGAGTGTACCTTCTCAGGAAAAATCTACTTGAAAAGAGTAAATGGGGTGTGTAGGCAGTACGTTTATTGATAGTAGTTGAATAGACAGAAACAGCATTTGAGGAGCCTGGAGGAATGCTCTTACTGAGTACTGCAGAGCTCCCCAGGTGGGGCCACACTACTTGAATAAAAATTTCAGAAGCAATTGTATAAGGTGTGCAGTGTTTGTTTTACTAATTCAACTTGAGTTTTGTAAATATACCTATTCATTTGGGGTTGAAGATTTAATTGCACAAAGTGTCCTAATTAACTAAAGCACTGTCTCTTAAGGTTTTCCTCAGAGTTTGTATTGTAACCTTTAATATCTTAAGGATGTCCACTACCCACGCACTGCAGAGAATTTTATTTATATTTGCTTTGCAGAGAGTTTTAAAAATTTGCTGACATTCAGGAGTACTGCTTTTAAGTCATTTATATTAGCATCTTTAAAAAATGTCCTAAACTACATTATCAAAGTAGTTTTTATTTCAGGTAAAGGAAGAGAAACAGTATAAATTGCTAGGTAGAGCTAAAGGAAGAAAAGGGAGACCAGAAGATGAAGGGAAAGATGGAGTCCTTGCCACATTTTTCATGGTTCCATCAACCCTTGCACCAGACTCTGAAGCAAACAACCTCTTTATATGTCCTAGATGTCAGTCCTCTATTAGAGAGTAGTTGGCAGAAATTTTTTCCTGTTTTGTAGGCGCTGTCTTCAGACTCTTGATTGCTTCCTTTGCTTCAGAGAAACTTTTTAATTTGATGCTATCTCATTTATTGATTCTTGGTTTTATTTCGTGAGCTTTGAGGTTCTTTTGAGAAAGTCTCTACCAGTGCCTATATGTTGGAGCATTGGTCTGTGTTTTCTTTAATTAACAAAGTCTCTGGTCTGTCTAATTTTTTGGTCTTTGATCCATCTTGAGTAGATTTTGTGCAGGGTAAGAGATAGGGGTCTAACTTTCTCGTCAACATATGAATATTCAGTTTAACAGCACTAAAAAACAACCTAATCAAAAATGGACAATTGAGCTGAATAGACACTTCTCAAAAGAAGAAATACAAATGGCCAATAAACATTCGAAAACATGTTCGACAACTTTAGCAATGAGGGAGATGCAAATCAAAACTACCTTGAAATTTTACCTAACTCCAGTTTAAATGGTAACCATCAAGGATACAAACAGTAATAAATGATGGTAAGGATGTAAGGAAATAGGTACTCTTATCCATGGTTGGTGGGGGTGTAAATCTGTACAACCACTGTGGAAATAAGTATGGAATTCCTCAAAGACTAGGAATGGAACCACCACAATGCCCAGCAGTACAACTCTTTGCTATCTTTCCAAAAGAATTAAAAGTCTGAATACTACAGTGATACGTGCATACCTGTGTTTACAGCAGCACAATTCACAATTGTCAAATTATGGAACCAATGTAGGTGTCCATCGCCAAGGGAATGGATAAAGAAACTGTGGCACAAACACAAGATGAAATTTTACTCAAAATTAAGTCACTTGCAGGAAAATGGATAGAACTAGAGAATGTTACGCAAAGTGAAGTCAGCCAGTCTCAGAACTCCAAGGGTAATATGTTTCATAAGGGATTTTATATAAATGCGGAGAAAGACCAGTAGAATAATAGAAGAAGGGGGTCAAGGGAGGAAGATGTGGAGGGGAAAAGGATGATAGAAGAAGAAAACAGTTAAAATAATGCTATGTCCATATCTGAAGGTATCACCACCAACCACCCTAACATGTATGGGGAGGGGAGAGTTGGGTGGGATGAGAAATACAAGTACCACGTGCATGTATGCTAGTATCACTTTGAACTTCACCGTGATGTATAACTGCAGTGCAGTAATAAAGATATTAAGACAAAAACAAAGATCACCCTGGGGAGCAAGTAGTGAGGCCCACTCAACCCCCAGTCCTATTTGAAGCTTGAAAGTCCACCTTTTGCTATCTTAAGGCTATAATCTCATGGCAATAAAAGGCAGAAATCCCCTTATCATTGACTTTTTAACTGTTATCATCTGTCCTTAGGGTGGTCATCAGGGGTGTCTTTAATTCTATTTTTCTTCCATTTTCTTCTTTGTTGTTCAGAGAGAGATTCCTTTTGCTCTCCTTCCTTCTAGCAAAGCTTCCTTTCACTTTCTGCCTGGAGTCAAAGGCTTGAGGCTGGCTTGCTTATCTGCAGCTTTTCTGGACTTAGCCGTGTCCATCAGTCTTTTCAGTGACTCCTTTCCGCCAAACCTGCCTGCTAAAGGGAGGCTTCTTACTAATTTCTGTTATTTTTTCCAATAACTCTGAGATTATTTTCTTTTATCTTGTGTTTTCAGGCCAGGGATTCTGTCCCACTCCTGTCCTCTTTGTGTGACTTCATTTTAGCTTCTAGCCCAAGTCTTGACCCTTGGAATAAGAAAAGTCTGTTAAGTCTTCGTAGGTTTTTTGTTCCTCAGAGTTTTTCTTCCCTTAAGAAAAATACCAGACATTTGATTCTGACTCTTTTTCTCTTAAGTTTGAATTAATTTACATTATATTGAAGATGATAACATTTTCTCGGGTCTGTCTTGGGTTCCCTTTACCCCAGAACTTCAGAATGTTCTATGACAAATTCCTAGGACTCTTTCCCCCAGCATCATCACAAACTCTGTCTTCTTGGCCAGGTAGAGCTGGGCTTGGCACCTCATAGAATAGGACATGGACCTGAACACGCTGTGTGGGTGTCCTTGATTGCCCCCCGCCTAACATAGAGGCTGTCTGAGAGAAGAATGCATGGTGAGTGGGTCTGCTTGCCTTCTCTGATGACCATGTCACACCCCAGGGTTGGTCCTCGTCTGGTGTTCTACTGGAGCAGAGGAATACTGACTGTGACCTCGCGTCTTTAAGATGGCTTGTCTCCAGCCAGGAAGGTCTGTATCTGACCCATTAGGCATTGCTTTTCCAACCTGGTCACAAGCCAGGAGTGGATTATAAAAAGAGTTTTGTGGATTGTTATTGCTACTTTAAAAAATGGTGTAGAATACTGTACAGTTGACGATATCCAAGTGTCTTCTATGTAATAAACCCAAGTATTGTTTCACAAAATCCTCCCTCCCCATTTGTAGTACATCCTAATCCTGTTTTAACCCAAGCAAAATCTGTTTGAAAAACAACAAATTAACTTCTGGGTGTTTCTGTTTACAATAGACTAAGTAATGTATCCAAATAAACATTAACTGAATAGCATTCCCCTTTCTTTCAGCTTCACAAACCGCTTATTGTAAATTAACATGAATCTTGCTGATATTTAAAGGTCCATGACCCTTGTCCAGTAAGGGAGCTGCATCTGTTTGGAGAGCCAGCATGTACACACAGTCACTCCAATACAAAGTAGATTGACATAGTGCTCTGGTAGGAAAGTAAACTAGATACTCAGAGAATCCAGAGACGGAGACAGCAACTCTGTCTAGAGCAGCACTGTTCAGTAGAAGTATAATGTGATCCGTGAATGTGAGCCATATATAAATTAAAAATTTCTGGTAGTCAAATAAAAGAGGTAAAAAGAGGAGTTGGGGATGTAGCTCAGCAGGTGCTGAGTATGTACAAGCCTTGAATTTAATCTCTAGCTCATGTAAAAAGGAGCAGGTGAAACTAATTTTAATAATATATTTTGTTTAATACAGCATATTCAAAATGTTTTCAATTTTTTTTTTTTTGTGGTACTGGGGATTGAACCCAGAGGCATTCTCATGTCTATCTACAACCCCATTTTACTTTTTGTTTGGAAACAGGGTTTTGCTAAGTTGCTGAGTCTCACTACTTGTTGAGGCTGTCCTCAAATCTGCAATCCTCCTGTCTCAGCCTTCCAAGTACAGGGATTATAGATATATACCACAACATCTGGGTCCAAAGTATTATCACTTTAACATGTAATTCTTTTACATCTTTTCTCTCTCTCTTTATTTTTCTTTTGTTTTTGATACTTGGTATTGAACCAGAGGGCATTCTGTCTCTGTGCTATATGCCTAGCCCTGGCGCTATTTTAATTTTTATTTTGAAACAGTCTCACTAAGCTGTGGAGGTTCTTCTTAAGTTGTTTTGAGTCTGGCGGCAAGCCTGTGATCCTCCTGTCTCAGCCTCCCAAGTGCTAGGATCACAGGTGTGTGCCACCACACCCAGCTTATATACTCTCTTACATAATAAGTTTTCAAACCCTAGTGTATATATTACACTTAACAGCATGTCTCAATTCTGAAGAGCCACAATGCCAGTGCTTAGTAACAGCATGTGGTTGGTACCTACTATATTCGATAATGTAGTTTTCTAGATATGGTAGCTTAATGCAAGAGATGGGCCTGGAAGGATAAATAATACATAACTAGACATATTTTAGGAAACTACATTCTTTAAGGAGAAAAATATTTAAACAAAACTGAAATAATTTGTAAAAAAATAGCTAATGAAATTCTCACTATACATTTGGTACATTATGTGACTGATACTAATTCATGTAATCTTTAAAACAGTGTGTTGAGGCAGTTACTAGTATGTCTATTTTATAAATTAGGAGAGAGACATGGGTGAAGTAGGGAGATGTATTTGTGTATTTAGTGAGCAGAATGATGGCGCCAAGGATAGGTTCCTGATCCCTGGAATCTTTGACTCTGTTAGGTTATAGGGCAGAGTGGGAATTGAGGTAGACTGCTAATCAGCTGACCTTAAGAGAGCGAAAGATACCTAGTTTATCCATGTGGGCCCAATGAATCATTAAGAGTCCTTTAAATTGGAAGGGGGAGGTGGAAGAGGTCAGAGTGCCATATTTTGTTTGTGGACACTGATTAAAGATGGAGGTAGGGCTCCAAAACCAGAGAATGCAGGCTGTTCCTGAAAACGTTCCTGAAAGCCAGAAACATGGAACAGGTTCACTCCTAAAGCCTCAGAATGGAATGCCTTCCGTTCAGCCTGGTGAGATGGGTGTTGGAATTCTGACCTATTGATTCTTTTATCTTATGGATTTACAAGTGTGTTTTGTTTTAAGCCACTAACTTTTTGTTGACTTATAGCAACAATATGAAAGTCACACACTATCCAGAGGTATGGGGTTAGGTAAGGATGTGAAATGTTTCTTTAATGTGAATCCTGGCTTTTAAGAACCTCTTGTAAATTGGTAGCTATTTACTGCAATAAAACCAGACTACTGCCTCTCTTTCTTGGGGGCCCTGTTCCTTCTGCTTCATTTTTCAACTAGCTGAAAAATAATGTTTAAATAGAAATAACTTTTCTTGCCAATAGGAATATAGATGTGATTTGCAGTTCTGATTGAAATATCAGGCATTTTGGAAGTCCTTGATAAGTTGATTATCTGAGCAGTTTCTACTTACTGCTGAGATAGTCAGGGTATCATTTAAGTATGAATTACCTTCTAGGTAAGTATACTTTACAGTCTTTTATGTAACCCTTAACCACCAACCCCCAGATATCACAGGTTTACTTGTGGGTGAAATTGAGTGAGATGAAAGCTTGCCTACCCCCATACAGAATAAAATGCTATTTCTTCTGCCTTCCAGAGAACAGTGGGAACAGACCGGCCTGTAGGTTGACTGTCATTTTCTGCCTCCCTCCCACCTACTTATCCCAACTGAGACATAGTTTAGCCTGTTACAATAGTCTGTCATTTTCCTGGGGCTGCAGAGGAAGGGGCTTCTGTAGGTTAAGTCTTAAGGTCCTGTGCACAGTGACATATATGCTTCTATAAGTAGAGAAGCTTCCTCCTTGCATATTTCCTTGTGCTGTGTCCCTCTGGACTAACAATGCAGAGATTTTGCTTCAGAGTTTGGTATTGTATTCACAGCTGTCATTATCCTATTTAAGAAAATAGCACCTTTGTCAAAGGGCTGTTGTATCACAGTGCTGCACACTCACTGATAGAAGGATTGACACGTATGTGTGTGTGTGTGTGTGTGTGTGTGTAAGGATAGTTGCAGAGTTACAAACTGGCTGAATGTAGAAAGCAGTGCTGGAATTGAGTAGTCCTGCTGGGCCTCCCCACCCCCCTTGACTCCCCTGTGACCATGGTGATGTGAAGTGTTTGTGGGTTTCATCCTTCTAACCTCAAAAGTGGAAAACTTCGGCTTTTCCCTCTTGGTGCAGCCTGAGCTCCAGGTGCTTTGTGAGTGCGGCCTTTTCTTCCAGAATTCCCCTAGTGGCCTAGGGGATCTATATGATTTTCCTGACTTTGTTCTCAGAAGCTCAAGGCCATGACTGACTACTCCTGGGTGATTACAGGTGTTTTTACCTCGTAAGCCAGTCCTTGAACATTAAAAAAAAAAAAAAAATCAGGATTTAAAAACAAGGAAAGGTGGGCACGGTGGTGCATACCAATAATCCTGTACTTGGGAGGGCGAGACAGGAATATTTCAGGTTCAAGGTCAACCTCAGCAACTCAGTAAGACCCTATTTCAAAAAAAAAAAAAAAAAAAAAAATGGTGGGAGTGTAACTTGGAGGTAGAATGCCCCTGGGTTCAATCTCTAATATCCCCCAAATAAAAAGGGAATAAACAAGGAAGTTGTTGATTTTGTTTTCCAAAGCTTTTCATCTGAGCTTGCAGGGTTTTTTCAAATTCTAATTTGATTTGATGAATTTAATATGTTGTACAAAAAAGTCTAAAGTGGTCCATTTTACAAGAGTTTGATTCTTGAACCCATCGCTGTGTAAACTTAATATACACCCAAGGCCAGGGGTAGGGCATGCTCTCTCCATCCTGACCCTTTCTCCCCATCTCTGGGCTCCAGCTACATCAGACTCATTCTACAGATGTCATGTACAGTGGGGGACAGCACAAGACAGTGGTCTGAGTACAGAGGCTGTGGCCAGGCAGTTTGTCTTTAGATCCTAGTCTCATTTGTTAGTTGTGAAGCTTAATCTCTCCGTGACTCAATTTCATCATTGCAAAATGGGTGTACAATAGTTTTTTAGAGTTGCATTGAGCATTAAATGAGTCGATACACATAATGCCTGGGTGAATATGCACTCAGTAAATGCTTTTCTAGTATTCTTAAGCTATTCTCACATGGTTTAGTGTGATTTTGCTATATCTGTTTCTTCAAATAGTCTTTTCTTTTATCTTTTTTATTTTTTATTGGTGCATTGTAATCATACATCTTAATGGGATAAAAGACTTGTTGGAGACATACATGCACATACCACCTAATTAGCCCTTACCTGATCCCCACCCCATTCCCTCTCCATCCCTCCTACTCATGCTTGGCTTAGTGATTGACTTTGATATGTTTAAGTACATCATGTGCCTTAAAGAGTTTCCCTCTTCCTAAATCTTAATAATCTCATAGCTTTCATCATGCTACCCTATAAATGCCAGCTGTGGTTCTAACCTTGGCTGCCTATTGGAATCAACTGCCTTAACTGTGGGTAATAAAAGACACTGAGATGTGAATTTTTTTTTTTTTTTTTTTTTTTTTTTTTACAGTGCTGGGAATTGAACCCGAGTCTCATGTATAGGCAGTAATGGGGTGGGGTGGAGCCCAGGGTCATTCTACCTCTGAGCTGTACCCCCAGCCCTATTTTTTATTGTTTTTTTTTTTTTTTTTTTTTAATAAGGTCTCACTAAGTTGCAGAAAGCCTCACTAAGTAGCTGAGGCTGTTCACAAACCCACGATCCTCTTGTCTCAGCCTCCTAAGTACTGGGATTGTAAGTGTGTGCTACCACCTCCGGCTCCTTTTTTTTTTTTTTTTTGAAAAAGGATCTTGCTAAGTCATCCAGGCTGCCCTCAAACTTGTACATCCTGCCTCAGCCTCCTCATGAAGGATGCATTGTTGGTCCATGATGGAGCTGGTTTGTAGTAGTGGCTCATGAGAGTTGATTGCGTATTTCCAGGGCTTTGGCATGCACATGATTGTTGAAGCATTAGTAGCTGGAAATTAGCTGTGGTGGGAATATTTATACTTTGGAAATTGGCAAATACTATCATAGTATTCCAGTCCATCTACTTGATATTGTAATGATTTGTTTATAAACAGCTCTCTTAGTGGATGTTGACCCTTCTAGTAGGTATATTCATATGGTAGGGCTGCTCTACCACTGATGAGGTGGCTTAAATAACAGAAATGTATCGTTTCATATATGTGGAGGCCAGAAGTCTAAAATGAAGGTGGTCGGAAGTGCTGGTTCCTTCTGTGGTCTTTGAAGGAAGAATTTTTTCTAGGCCTGACTCTTTGGCTTGTAGATGGCCTTCATTTTCCCATGTATCTTCATATTTTCAATGAAGAAACCGCTTGCCTTTGTGTCCAAATTACCCCTTCTTATGAGGACACCAGTCATACTGGCTTAGGGCCTAAAGACCATACTTTAGCTTGAGTATCTCTGCAAAGATTCTGCTCCACCTAAGGTCACATTCTGAGATCCTGGGAGTTAGGACTTTAACATTAGAATTTTATGGGGGCACAATTCAAACTATAGCGTAGGAAAGGGAACTTCCCCCTTTCCCTCATTTCTTATCCATGTATCTCTATGGTAAAAGCACATTAAGGATTTGTTGAATTGAAAAAGAAATGCCATTTGGCTGATGTGTATTTGTATATAATTTTTTTATTCATTGTACTGTGAATCCCAGACAATCTGTTTAATTTTTTTGAATCAGTTTTTCTTCAGAAAATATCAATTAGTTTATAGAGAAAAACATTAGTTTAGAAAGATTGTATCAAAGTATATTATTTTTATGTTTGGATATACCACAGTGAAACCCATTATTCTGTATAATTAAAATGAACTAATAATAAAAGATTAGTTACTTTAGGCTGTTTGAAGCAGTTATGAGCTTGTTAATAAATTTGTGGATTCAAGGCATATAATCTGAATGAAATGGTCTTGAGTTTGTGTCTTGCTGAGAAATGCTTTTAATCATGCATGAAATAAATCTTTGAGATGAATTTCCACTGATCTGAGAAGTTTTAATATTGATAGTTCTCTTCAGGATTATGTAAGACTACACTTCTCAGAAAAGTATGGTTTCTTTTTCAAAGACAAATACAGTGTCACTCACATATGTTTAGTGGTTTTGCTATTGAAAAAAATTTTGAACCAGAGGAAGCAAAAATTATTTTTTAAATTTACTGTGTATTGGTATGATTGTATCATAAATATAAATATTAGACATTTAAAGTATCACCTTAATGAAATAAAGGACTGTACATTTCGAAGTATTTTTCTTCAAAGTGAGAGATACTTATGATCATTACTTTTTGCTGAGTAAATACTGGAATTAGAATCTTATTCAAAGGCACTTGGAACACATATTTGCATGGGAATTGGTGTTATTTTTTTAGATTTTTTAAAATAGAAAGTTTTTACTTATAAATGATACATAAAAATTTCAAAAGATTTTATTTTAGCCAACTTTAATCAGATATAATTTACGTCCAATACAATTTACAAATTTTTTTTTCTTGTGGAAGTGGGAATTGAACCCGAGGTATTCTACCTCCGAGCTACATCCTACCCCTATTTTTTTTATTTTGAAACAGGGTCTCACTAAATTTTTGGAGGCCTCACTAAGTAGCTGAGGCTGGCTTCGAACCTGCGTGATCCTCCTGTCTCAGCCTCCCAAGCGCGGGGATTACAAGCGTGCGCCACCACGCCTGGCTATTTATTATATATTTAATGACAGGGTCTCACTAAGTTGCTGAGGCTGACCTTGGACCTGTGATACTTCTCCTAAATACTGGGATTACTGGTGTGTGCCACCACACCCAGCTTCCCAACTCTAATTCTTAAGTGATGGTAATAATATTAACAATAATAGCAGCAGTTGACACTCTGTATTAGGCAGTCTCTGAAAGGCTTTATATTTATTGAATGAGTTAATCCTCATAAACATTCATTGGTGGGGAGCTCATGTTATCTTAATACAGATTTTGTAGATGAGGAAACCGAGGTGCAGATGTTTAGTGGCTTGTCTAGGTTTTATAGCCATTAATTCTGAATATGATCCAGACTTCCTGGCTCTAGAGCACACTCCAATTGTTATGCAGCCTCTCAGGACAAAACATAAGGAAATGGAAATGCTCACTCCCCCCACCTCTGCTTCTAGGAATAATGTTTTCTAGCACAGGTGGCATTATTTTGGTTACTACTTTTTGAAATTTCCTCTCCTTATAATACATATTGCTGTTCATCTGTCTCTTTCTGGCATGTAGTATCTGAAAGAAGCTGTGTGCTTAAAACAAAGTAGCTGTATTTCTAAGGTATCACTTTTCAGACCACAGCCAGACATTGGGCAGAGAGCAGGGTCAGCCTAGCATGTGGTTATTCTTCTGGGAAGGCAGCTCAGAAGAGGTGCCTCTTGCCTGCTTAAACCTGCTTAAACCACAGTGTAGGCACCGTGCTGGGGAGTCAGTGTGTGGTAAAAGGCCAGGGATTGTTATGGATTGACAGATTAACAAAGAATGGGGGTTTTAAAATCTTATTACAAGGGGATTCTATCCTTAGAAGTTTTCCAGGGTCAAGGAAGAAGGGCTGGGGGATGTGATAACAGGCAGGAATGAATGGCTTCTCTCAGCCCTTGGGCATTGGCCTCTGTGCCCTCCCTCTTCTGGTTTTTCCCCTTTGCTTTGGTCCCCCAAGTTTGAACACTCTAATCCTCTTAGTGTTTCTGACCTCATTGCAGATGGAAGTACTTTCCTATCAGGTTTGTAAAAGCAGGTTAAATTCATTTTTTTTGTGTGTGTTACTGGGGATCGAGCCCAGGGCTTTGTGCATGTTAGGCAGGCACTCTACTACAAGCTACATCCCCAACTTCTTTTACTTTGATTTAATCAATTTATTTATTGGTGCTGGGGACTTTTTATTTAATTATTTTTATTGGTGCATTGTAATCATACATCACTTTGGAATACAAGACTTGAGAGGATATACAAGCACATATCATCCAATAAGCCCTCATCCAATCCCCATCCCATTCCCTTCCCCTCCCTCGATCCCATGCTTAATTGGCGATTATCTTTGATATATTTGTTTATGCACCCCATGAGTTTTAAAGAGATTCCATCCTCCCCCACCCCTCCCCTCTGATTGGTCACCTTAATTGCTTCTCAATAGGGCTCTTTCTACTACTCAACCTCTTCCTGTTACCCCTTTCTTCCTAGTTCTGGCTAATTAGGGGAAGCATCTGGATTTTATTTTCTGTGCTATTTCTCTGTGCATGCCATATTGCAAGTTCCAATCCCACTCTTGACGGCTCCAGTAGTGGCCTGGCCACCCAGAGGACGCTGAGCCCAACCTCACTAGATCCAGCACCGGCCTTCTCATGGGAGGCCCTGATCCTGGCCTCACTGGCCGGTGCTGAGGACCTTTTAATTATATTTTAAGACAAGGTCTTGCTAAGTTGCCCAGGCTGGCCTCAAACTTGTAGTCTTCCCGTCTTAGCCTCCTAAAATATTTTTTTGATGGAGCTTTACCTTTGCCTTTGAAAGTACCAAAAAAAAAAAAAAAAAGAGAATTATAAAATAAGGAAAAGTAAAGTCAAAAGTCTAGAAAAAATTGTGAAAATGCTTAGACTAACAAGTTTCTCTGTTATAGACTTTTTATCTTACAACAGCTCCCTTGCTCAGCCTTTGGCATGGCTCAGCCCATGCATGCAGGCTTTGGCGATACCCATGGGCCTCACACAGGGAAATTCTCAGCTCGCTCTCATGCGCCTCTTCTCTGTTGATAGGTCTTGGTGCTTCTTCACCTCAGGCCTCTTTAACCCTGAAGGGGCTTCACTTAGATCTGTTTTTTAAATTTTTGGGGCCAGGTGTGGTGGCGCAGGCTTGTAATCCCCGCGCTTGGGAGGCAGAGACAGGAGGATCCCGCTGGTTCGAAGCCAGCCGCGCTGGCTTAGGAGACCCTGTTTCCAAATTAAAAAAAAAAAAAAAAAAAAAAATATATATATATATATATATATATATATATATATATATAATAGGTCTGGAAGTGTAGCCCTGAGGTAGATGGGCTTTTAGGAACCGCAGTACCACCAAAATAAATAAGTAAATAAATTTTTGGTTCCTTTTGGTGGCTTGGCTGAGGTCGTCGTACCTCAGCCTGTGGGAGGGGTCTTTTGGTATCCATAATCTCTGCTAGGAACTCCATCTCCTGGCTGTTCTTTTCTGAAGAAAACTCACCAGCTGAACTTCAAACACGGTCTTCCTCAGCTTGGTTCACTGCTGGCGGCATGGACCTCAGCAGAGGCGTCTGTCTTTATGAGAAGCTGCCTGTATAATTGTGTTCATTTTTTGTCTGGACCGTAGAAGATTCCTTTTCTGTTTGCAAACCCTACTCTTGCACTGAGGTATAGCTCAGCAGTAGAGTGCTTGTCTCTCACGTGTAAAGCCCTCAGTGTGATTCCCCATCTGCATAAGAAAAGGAGAAAGAAAACCCTATGCTTGAAATGAATGTATTGACTCATATGAGCAAAAAGCTCCGAGGTAGGCTGAAATGGGCCTGGCTTTAGGGACTTGTGCTGGCCTTCCTCCAGGTTCCACAAGGTGGCAGCGCGGCTCCTGCTGCTCTGTCCTGCAGCCCCTAGGTGCCAGGCCAGGGCCGGGACTCCTGCAAGCACCCGCATACATTCCGTTATTTACTCTTTACTTTCTTTCTGTTAGTAATCCGTTTTATTCATCAAGTAAGAGATATATTTTAGCGATTCAAAAACAAGGTATTTTTGAAAGGATATAAGGTAAAAAGTTTTTCTTCATCCTGTCCCTTCTATCATTATTAAGGGCTTCGTTGTCCTTTTTAATGCTTTTTGTTCTGAATTCTCTTTCCTGATGATAAAATCAGTTCCTGTACTTTCATTTTATTTTAATTTGCTTAGTACATAAATCTTTTCAGCCATTTTTTTTAAAGCTTCCTGAGTTACTTTTTTTTTGAGTTATGATTCTCTTTGCAGCATGGACGATTTGTTTTTCTTCTTTATAATCCAATCAAGAGGTGAATTTTCTTTTAATTGGCGGGTTTAGACCATTTCTCTATTCTTGTGTTAGATATATTTGATATTTGTCGGTATTTTGTGGTGTTTGCTATTTTTATATCTTTTAAAAATCTTTTCCTTCGTGGCTCATTTTCTTGCTGATTTTATGGGGTTTTCCTGATTTTTGGTCTATTGGTTATTATTATAATTTCACACAATGTCCTTAGTCTTGCAAGAAAGTGACCATAGTTCCCCACTGTGAGCACTGATAAAATTAATGAATTTCATACTAAGTCTAATACAGAGATGTTATAACTATGGTACATTGTCTTTTTCTTACTCGAGAAATCTATTTCATTCTGTCTTCAGAGAAGAGAATTAATTACTTAGCCAGGAAGCTTGCAACTCAGTCAAGGTTATTATTATCGATAAATGGGCTGTCAGAGACCTTATGTGTTTTCCCAGAGTAGACTGTAAGCATTTATTGACTCTTTTTGTCTGTAAAAAAAATTACTTTCTAAAGTCATCATGGATCATAAAACCGAGAAGCTGGAATTTGTTTACAATTGGATGTCGTTTTAGCATGTCTGCAGGTGGTCTGTCATTGACACAAGAGAGTCACCAATTTCATGTCCACATTGCCAATGAAGTGTAATTATTGGGTCTGAAATTCTCTTGCGTTATTGTGGGTTCCATACTTGTTATGATTTTTATCACCATTTAATTTTTCAAAATCAATGTATTTGGCAACAGAGAGGCATGTTGCATGTGCGAAGGATTTATTAGAACAGTCCTGTTGACATGCCCTATTTAAGGACTGAGATCCCTTTCCTGGTGTTGTCCTGCCATCTAGGCATGGAATTTTTCTCTTCAGGTTCCTCTTCATTCTGGAGTCCTCAGCTCCAGGCCGCAGTACCCTTTGCAGAGAGAGATGAAAGGAATGTGGTTTCATAATTTTTAGACCTGGTCAATCATATGAGTATAGATGAATTCCTTGATTTTTTGTGTATATATTTAGTATTTATTGCTCACCTTTCCTAGAACATCTGAAGCAGACTATCACTGAATATATTTCTTTGGAGATTTCCATTTCTGCTTTCCACTGTAGTCCTATGATGGCAGTCATGTAGATTAGTGTTTTTGGTCTGCAGTGTGTGACCTGCCTAGAAAACCTCTTAAAAATGAAAACATTCCACCCGGGTGTGGTGGCACACGCTTGTATTCCCTGCCTTGGGAGGCAGAGACAGGAGGATCGCGCAGGTTCGAAGCCAGCCTCGCTGGCTTAGGAGACCCTGTTTCCAAATTAAAAATTATATAAAAATAGGTCTGGGAGTGTAGCCCGGAGGTAGAAGGGTTTCCAGGAACCCCAGTACCACCAAAAATTGAAGACATTCCTGCTGAATTAAATGTTCATTTGGAGTATTCATTTGCAATCTGTGCCTTTGATGTGTGTTACGGTCACCTCACTGATAAAGGCATGCCACAGACTATGGTTGGAGGAAATAAAGATGGACAATTTGTGAGACAGTTTTATCACCACTTAATTTTTGAAAAACAATAAAAATGGCAGTGAGGCATGTTATTTGTGAAAATGTTAAAGTAGAAATTTTACTAAAATCTAGTTTGACAAAATCCTGATAGGGTCTTTCTCATGTGTGCGGAATTTCAAACGGACTTTTCTTTCAAATAGAAAGTGATTTGAATTTAGCACATCTTTAATTAAGAAATCTAGGAAAACACAGAGAGATTTTATAACTTCAACCATTTTGTTCACAAATAGTTTGCATGAGGATGTTTAATATACAGCTTGTGCAGAACAATGAATTTGATGTTCTCGTAAATGCTTCCATGAAAGCCTCAAGGATATCTGACAAGTCCATTTTTATCAAATTTAATGGATTTCTAAATCCTTATCTGCTTATCAAACAAAACCTTAATTAGAACTGTAATTGAGTAACCAGCTGCTTCTTGTGTTCACTCTAGGAACTTGTATAAAACCATTGTGGAGCTCATGTAAGGTCATCCATTGCTTTTGGAGTTGTTAAATAATAACTTAGCTTCTAACAATCCAAGTATTAGAGTCTACAGGAAGATAAAAATTGATAAGAGCTTTGTAATAGTCTCTTACTCTCTCCCTAGCGGATTAAGGTAGAGGGAAAATTCCTCTGCACCACAGATGGGAGAAAATCCTCCCTCTTAGATTTCTTCCTCAATGTGCTTATGCCTGCCGAGCCCGGTAAGAGAGCGAGCTGAGAAGGCCTTCAGAGCTGGGTGCCCTGGGTTTGAACATCTAGGGATCTGTTTTCTCCTTGTGACTGTGAACATTGCACTTAATCTCTCAAAGTTCAACTTACCAATTTTTAAAATGGGGACAGTGTGGCGGTATCAAGGGTAGGCAGGCGTCTGCAGGTTGTGTGCATTTATTCACGTATGTGTTCATTCAGTTGAGCGCCACCTCTGTCCCAGGCATTGTGTCCAGCAGAAGTAAAAGTGACAGAATCCCTGGCCTTATGAATTTTAGCCAGGAATGCCATTTTACACAAGGTGCTCAGGGAGAGAAAGTTATTTGATAACCTGAGGGAGGTGGGAATGTCCTGTGCATGCCTGGGTCCAGGGAAGAGCATTTTGAGCAGTGGAAGTAGGCGCAGAGGCCCTGAGGCGAGGCCTTAGCCATGTTGCTTAGGAATTCTCCAAAAAGAATGGGGTTCAGAAGTGACAGGGCCAGATCACCATCTAAAATAATTTTTAAACATTTTTCTTTTTTATTTCTTTTCTACTTAGCCTTACTAAGAGAGTAAGTTTTATGAGGGCAGAAGGGTGTATGTGGTTTGCTAGAGAATTTTGAATTCTGACTTCAAAATACTTTTCCTGTTCATAGTTAGGGATGGGGAGCCATGAAGGAGTAAGAGAAGGAAAGTACAGTATTTTCATTCCTAGCTCTGACACTGAGTAGCCTGATGCAGGGACTTGAAGGGATGGCATGTGGTAGATACTCCACAAATGTCTGTGGAGTATTTTTACTTTACTGTTTATGCATTTACTTACTTATATTTGCTGCACTGGGGGTTAAACCCAGAGGCACTCTTCTACCACTGAGCAACATCCCCTTTTTATTTTTGAGATAGGATCCCCCTGAGTGGCTGAGGCTGACCTTAGACCTGTGGTCCTCTTTTCTCAGCTTCCCAAGTTCTGAGATTATAGGAATATACCACCACGCTGGGTTTGTAAAGTAATTTTTAAACATTACCATTTTACTATTCATTAAGAGCCACAAGAATAACTGGCAGAAATGACTGTGAATGTTTAGAAAGCATTTTGTGGACTGTTTTTTTTCAGAATCACATTGATTAACAAGGCTAATTATTTGTCTCACACTTATCTTTCAACTGCTTCATAATTTTTAGTTATTAAGTTGAAATTCATCTGTGAATTTTTACTTAGGGGTATTTTTCTATATGATTTTATTTATTTATTTATCTTATTTTATTTATTTATTTATTTATTTTGGTACTGGGGTTCCTGGAAGCCCTTCTACCTCCGGACTACACTCCCAGACCTATTTTATATTTTTATTTGGAAACAGGGTCTCTTAAGCCAGCGCATCTGGCTTCGAACCTGTGTGATCCTTCTGTCTCCGCCTCCCACACACGGGGATCACAATCGTGCGCTACCATGCCTGGCTCTGTATGATTTTTTATTCAAAGATTGATTTTTAATAAAAATAACTTGTTTGACTAAGTACTTTTTTTTTTTTTTTTTTGGTGGTACTGGGGTTCCTGGAAACCTTTCTACCTCTGGGCTACACTCCCAGACACCTATTTTTTATATTTTTATTTGGAAACAGGGTCTCTTAAGCCAGCGCGGCTGGCTTTAAACCTGCACTATCCTCCTGTCTCCACCTCCCAAGTGTGGGGATTACAAGTGTGCGCCACCACACCTGGCGACTAAGTATTTTTTATTTTTTAATTTTTTTAAATTTTTTTTGGTACTGGGGGTGGAACCCAGAAGCTTTCTACCTCTGGGCTATACTCCCAGACCTTTTTATATTTTATTTGGAAACAGGCTCTCACTAAGTTGCTGAGATCCTCACCAAGTAGCTAAGGCTGGCTTCAAACCCGTGTGATCCTCCTGTCTCAGCCTCCCAAGCGCGGGGATTACAAGCGTGCGCCACCACGCCCGGCTCCGACTAAGTACTTTAAATTGAAGCTTTTTGTATTTGTTACTTTTTGTCTAATTTCTCTTAGAGTATTGACACCTATCTTTTTTTTGGAGTAACTTCTATTGAAGTATAGTAAACATAAAAAAATGCACAGATTACAGGGTCTATTGCAGTGAATTTTTAAAAAATGAATACATCTATGTTCATAAAATCGAGGTCAAGAAATAAAACATCATAAATACCCGAGATCTCCTTTAAGACCCCTTTTTGTACCTGCCCTCTTTCAAAAATTCTGCATATAAATTAATTTTTTCTGTTTTGATATTTTTTTTACAAATGGAATTATATGGCATATACTATTTTCTGACTGCTTTCAGTCATTTTATTTGTGAGATTAAAAAAAAAAAAACTATTCTCAGCTGGGTGTGGTGGTGCACACCTGTAATCCCAGTCCTTGGAAGGCTGAGATAGGAGGATCACAGGTTTTCAGCTAGCCTCAGCAACTTAGTGAGGCCCTCTGTAATTTATCAAGACTTTTATTTCAAAATAAAAATAAAAATAGGACTGGGAATGCAGCTCAGAGGCAGAATGCCCCTGGAATGAATTCCCTGTACCACACACACAAAACAAAAATCGAACAACTATTTTCATTGCTATATGAACATATATTAAATTATATATCCATTCTACTGTAGGTGAAACTTTGGATAATTTCCCCTTTGGGGCCATTACCAATAATGCTCCTATATACTTTTTTGTACATGTCTCCTGGTAAGTGTGTACATGTCTATTGAATGTCAGTGCTAGATCACAGGATTTGCATCTGTTTAGCTTAGCAGATACTGCCAAAGAGTTTTCCAAAATGATTCTACATACTTACACTCCAGCTGCATATGAGAATATGAGAATAATTTACTAATTAGTCACACTAAGATCAACAACAATAATAACAATTATAACAATATATTATAAGAAATATTGTTTAAAACTTACAAACTGTTTATTTCTGGAATTTCCCTTTTAATATTCTGGGACCTGGCACTCTATCTTGAATTTAAGACTGCATATAGGAATTCTACTTGTTTAACACTACTTGATATCTCACGTCCTTAGCTATTATTTGGGTATGCATTAGTGTCTCCTGGTGGTTTAATTTACATTTTACTTAAGACTAATAACAGTGAGCCTTTTTTCCTTCTGTTTATTGGTTATTTGGATATCCCTTTTTTGAGTTTTTCTTTATCTTACCTGTTTTTCTACTGGGTCATCTATTCCTTTTATTTTATTTATTTATTTATTTATTTATTTATTTATTTATTTATTTATTTGCGGGTCTGGGGATGGAACCCAGGGGCATTTGACCTCCGAGCTACACCCCCTGCCCTATTTTTTATTCTTTATTTTGAAACCGGGTCTCACTGAGTTGCAGAGGGCCTCACTAAATAGCTGAGGCTGTCCGCGAACCGCGACCCTCCAGGTCTCAGCCTCCCGAATGCTGGGATTACAAGCGTGCGCCACCACGCCCGGCTAAGGTCATCTATTCTTAATTAAATGGTACCGCATTTATTTTCTGAATATGAGTGAATTTGTGGGATGTTTGTTGCAAATACTTTACATTTTCTATAGTTTGTATTTTTCGCTCTATGAGTGTTATTTTGATGAGCAGAGTCGTTTATTTTAGTGTAGTCCAATCGATCTGTTTTCCTATACAGTTCATGTTTTTTGTGTCTTCAGAACTCTGCCTATCTTGATATAAATGTATTCCTACTTATGTTAGATTACCTTTCACATTTTATATGTATAATGTATATGGAATTGATTTTTCAGTGTAGGGTGAGATCAATTTCATTTTCTTCCACATGAATATCCAGCTACCCAAGTGCTGTGATTACAGGTGTGTGCCACTATACCCAGATATGATCTTTTTAAAATAATTTTTTAATTGTTGCACTGTAATCATACATGGCAGGGAGATTTATAGTGATACATTCATATATGCACAATATTTGGTCTGTTTATTTCCTCATATTTTCCCCTTTCCTTTTCTTCTTCCCTCCCCTAATCTCTTCCCATTTTTTGTATTTTTCAAATATTTTATTATGTCTAGGACATTATTGTCTATTATTTTAGATGGGAAACTAAGAATAGGAACCTAGTTGTTGGGTGCCATATGCCCACATATGAGAATTTTTGTTTTTATTTATTTGTTTTTGTCAGGTAGATACAGATAAAAATAAGCTTTCTTTTTTCAGCCATAATCTTTCTTTTAGAATTTAAACTAATTGTTTAGCAGAATACAAAAGTATTATACTATTGTTTATTTTGTACAAGGCATTGTTGTTGAACTTTTAAACCAGATCATAGAATCTCCTTGTTCATTTTAGCTTGGTGCTGGGGATTAGTCCAAGTCTTTCTTAAGTTTTCTGTAGAACAAGGAAGTGTCCTATTTAGGGGACCAAAGAAGGAAAATGAGAAACTTTCTAGGACATCTTAACTCAGGTGTTCATTGTCTAGTTTTATTTTTATATTTTGCCTATTAGATATCCCCATATCAACATATGTAAGATAAGTGTCCAAAGCAATTGTAGATACTCATTTTTGTCTTGTAGTTTTCAGTATGTCAGACACTATTACTTTATCTGCTTAGGTAGTGATTCTTTAATTTTATTGTGCATGAATTTCCTGAGGCCAGGCCCCATTCTCAGAGGTTCTGTTTCAAGTAAAGACAGAGAGAACTACATTCATATTAGACGGAACAACAATCAAAGATATATAAAACCTTCACAGAGATAATTGAATCACCAACATGATTCGATGGGTATGAGACACAAGTAGAAAAGTATACTATCTTTAGCAATGGATATCTCTGTTAAGCTATTATTTTTCTAAATCATTGATTATAGTATATGGTCAAAATCCCAATAAAGTTCTTGTGAAACTAGACAAGATCAGCTGAAAATTTATAAAGAAAATCAAAGGCCCAGGAGTAGCCAAAACAGTTTCAAAGAAAAAAGTAGGTGCCTTGCCACCTAGATATTGCTGCCAAGCCATGGAAATGAAGACACTGGTGCTGATACAGAGATGGACGAAAACATCAATGAAACAAGACCAAGAAGCAGAAATAGAGTCACAGCTAGGGAGGAATGTGGATGCAGTGGAAGTAGTATTGTAAATCACTATTGTTAGATAAATGTTGCTTTGATCATTAATCATATATCAAATCAAATCATATTTCTGGCCGGGTGTGGTGGCACACGCTTGTAATCCCCGCGCTTGGGAGGTGGAGACAGGAGGATTGTGCATGTTCGAAGCCAGCCGCGCTGGCTTAAGAGACCCTGTTTCCAAATAAAAATGTAAAATATATATATTTCTAGCTGTACACAATCCACAAAATAAAATCAATTTAAAAAGCAACTCTTAAAAATTTACCAAGAAATTTTAAAAACTAAGAACAATCAGAAGCATTTATTGTTATTTTGAGAATGGGGTTTTGCTATGTTCCTCATTGCTGCTATGCAGGCTGATCTCAAACTTATGGTCCAAGTGAATGTCCTGCTTCGGCCTCCCAACTAAGAAGCATTAAAAAAAGTGTGCTTGTCTTCATGTGTGTGTCTTAGGAGTATGACATGAAGTGCAAAAGTAGGTATAGTAAATACCACCCATAAAATTAAAAACATGAAATAATACAATAAAAGTATGAAAATGTTTGCTTGTGGAAATGATAGGTAAATGTGATTGGAGAGGTTATGTGCAGGCTGCTACTGTACATGTGATGTTTTATTTTTATTTTTATTTTTATTTTTTGGTGGTACTGGGGTTCCTGGAAGCCCTTCTTCCTCCGGGCTACACTCCCAGACCTATTTTATATTTTTGAAACAGGGTCTCTTACGCCAGCACGGCTGGCTTCGAACCTGCGCGGTCCTCCTGTCTCCGCCTCCCAAGCGCGGGGATTACAAGCGTGCGCCACCACGCCCGGCAGTGATGTTTTATTTTTAAATAAAAAATGTTTTAAAGTAATGTGACAAACAACACCAAGTGAATATCAAATAATAAGAAAATGGTTGAATAAATTATGGCACTTATGGACTATGAAATCTTTCTAGCCATGCAAAAGGATGAATTGTAGATAGTTCACTTTATAGGGAAAGATGTTCTAGAGTTATTACTTAGTGAAGAAAACAAGATGCAATATATAAAGTTATCTCATTTTTATAATACTCTGACAAATATGATATATGATTTATACTTATGTCTAATCATATGAACAGGTAAAATTATGTACTTTTGCAGAGTTTTGGGTCTTAAAAACTAGAACCTCTTTATTTATAAAAAGGGTGAGAGTTGACCTGAGGGGGATTTACTGTACTTGACTAGAGGCCATGATAAAAATGGACTTAGCAAAAAAAGTACATCTGACTAACATATCCTTCAAAGAACACATCACTCAATGATATGTTACTATGATTTGCTAGTTGCTAAACAAATAATGTAATCAAATTAAACCATTTTTAGTTTTTCTCCCTTCATATTTGTTAATACTATTGGTTCTAATTTTAGTTCTTTATTTTTATCTTAACTAATATGAAATACTCAGAATTTCATATTTAGAATTCTGCTAGGTGATATAAAGAGTAGTTAAGAGTAATAATTATTAAATTTTATTAAATGGGGCCCTTTGGCAGGGAAATTTAAGACCTCATTCATTTTCTCTCCCTCTTTCCATCCCTTCCCGTCTTTAACATGGTAGAAAATAAGGAACGAGTCTCTTGAGTGTGTGTGTGTGTGTGTGTGTGTGTGTGTGTGTGTGTGTGGGCGGGGGGATCAGGCCAAGTCCTTACTGCAAATAATTTAGGATGATGGATAATTCTTTGAAATTTTTGTGTTTTTTTTTTCCCTTTCAGTGTGCAGGATGACAGAATTCGAGTAGAAAGGATGGATAATAATTATTTTGAATACAGCTGTGCTTTCCAGACTGTTACAGAGTTTTATGCAAAAGATGTAGTTGATAAGAAAGGTAAATATTTTATACATGTGAGCGTCCTCAAATTGCACTGAAATCTGGGTAAAGATATAATTATAACTTTAATGACAACCAGTAGCCAGCAAAAATAAGTGGGAGCAGCTGAGGAAAGATCTCCCTGTGCTTGGGCTCCCAAGAACACCACGACAGCATCTTCTCCATTAGTTGTGACCTGCAGTTAGTCCCTTGCAGGATGTGGCAGATGTATTGGGGCATAAGGAGTTCCTGATCACATTTCTTTTTGCTCTTCTTTAAAGATGGCTATTAGCATCCTGTCACTTTGCAGAATGTTTACATAAGTCTGATAAAGGTCAATATTTTGAAAGGTGGGTTGTTAGAATTAAAATACCAGAACATTAGTGATGAAGCCTAAATATGTTAGGTAGCTATTATTTGCCTTAATTTATATTTCCTTAGTCAGGCATTAATTTTTAATTTTGTCTGTACCCCTCATTCCTGCCAGTCCGGCGTTTGTTAGGGGTCCTTTTCACTGGTGAGGAGGTGAATAGACGTTTTTCCTTTTGACACAAACTTCATAAGACTACCATAATCCATAATGGTCATCAGATTCACTTGAAGGCGATGGGACAGAAAACAGCCTGCCTTCAGGTCATGTGTTGCCCTTAGTGGGAGGAGACTTTGCAGTAGTCTTCATGGCAGTGCATAATGCCCCTGGGAGCTTAGGTTCCCTCCTCCCCATGTAACAGCTCATAGGTGAGGGAAGGTGGCTGGGTGCAAAAGCCATCCTGGCTTGGAAGCCCCATGGCCTCCAGGAGCCTCTGAAGAGGACATACCAGGTTACAAGAGTCACTGCATTCAGTAAGGCTGGCACTTTGGAATTAATAAGTCTTCCCAGGCTAGATGTAATGCACTATTTTCAGGTTAATACTGCCTCGTAACACCTTGGTATTCCTTCTTTATTAGGTTTCTGGGGGAACAGAGCTAGAAACTTAAAGAGAAAATCAGTTCTCTGTCGAAGGGGAAAGGGTATTGTTAACTCTATTTATACCCTGGTTTTATAAATATGTATAGTTAAAATTTGTAAGACTTTTTTTATAATGATACAAAGTTTGATTTGCAAAGAACATTTTATAATACTTTTCTCAATTTCTAAAAGTAATAAATGCTTATTGCAAAAAGTCAAAGAACATAGTTGTTTGTGCATAAAGGAAAAAGTGGGGCATGTAGCTCAGTAGTAGAGTGTTGGCTCGGCATATATAGGGGCCTGGATTTAATCCCCAGTACTAAAAAAAAATGTAGAAGTTCCTGCCTTCAAACTCGTTTCTTGCCCTTGCCACTTGTGTTGGAGGGCAAATTAACAATTTGGCATATATTTTAAGGTTTTTTAAATTTGGCATATGTTCTTAAGATTTTTTATTTTATTATTTTAATTTTTTTCTCTTTTCTTTCTTTCTTTCTTTTTTTTTTTTTTGTGGTACTGGGGATGGAACCCAGAGGCATTTTACCTCCGTGATATGTCCCCAGCCCTATTTTTTATTCTTTATTTTTGAAGCAGGGTCTCACTGAGTTGCAAAGGGTTTAAATAGCTGAGGCTGTCCGCAAACTGCGATCCTCCTGTCTCAGCCTCACAAATGCTGGGACTACAAGCGTGCACCACCATTTTTTTTTTTTTTTTGTGCATTGTAATCATACATCTTAATGGAGTACAAGATGGTAAAGGAAGGCCTTGTAGAGAAGATAAGCACTTGGAAAAGATATAAACAGAGATTGAAGGACTTAAGGGAAACAGCCACAAAGACAGGTGAAGAAACAGTATTTTAGGCAGAGGCAATGGTAAGTACAGAATTCTTTAAGGTGGGAGGGCACTTGGCATGTTTAAGAAATAGCAAGGAGTCAGTGCAGTAAAATATCAACTGAGGGAGAACTTTAGAAAGGGAGCTGTAAGGCTCTGTAGATCACCAGAAGGACTCTGACTTTTACTCTCATGAGGGATATTGGAGGATTTTTGTGTGAAGTAGTCTAATGATATCATATATTTAAAACAGAATTTTTCTGGCTACCTTATTAAGAATACTCAACAGAGCTGGGTGTGGTGGCACATACTTCTAATCACAGTACTTGGGAGGCTGAGACAGGAGGATCACAAGTTCAAAGCCAGCTAGCCTATGCAATTTAGTGAGGTTCTCAGCAACCTAGTGAGACCCTGTTTTCAAATAAGAAATAAAATGGGGCTGAGGGGTGTAGCTTGGAGATAGAATGTTTTGAATTCCAGTCCCCCAAAACACACACACATAACCACCACAACCATCACTACCACCCCAACCCAGTTCAAGGATGCAGCAGGGAGACCCAATGGGAAGTTGCTCCAGTATTCCTGGTGAGAGATCAGGATAATTATATAAACCACCCCTTCCTTGAACTTGGCAATATGTTGTGGATAGCTTTCCATAACAGTTCATATAGCTGTATCATTCTTCTTAGGTGTATAATGATTTGGATTTGCCAAAATTTATGTAACAGTTACTCTGTGGATTGAGTAGGTTGTCTCTAGTGTTTTTTTTATTGTATATGCATACAGTATTTCTGATAAAGAAAATGAACATTTTACATTTTGAAAAAAATATGCTACTCCCCCAAAATATGTGTTCTATCCTCAGGAAATGCCCCTTGTTTCCATGCCACAGGTTTTTGTAATCACTTTTTTCAAAAGGCATGTTTCGGTGATATTACTTAAATTACTATTTCAATAAAACAAATTTCACTAAAATTTGTTTTTTTTTAAATTTTTTTATTGATGCATTGTAGTCATATATCTTAATGGGGTACAAAACGGTGGAGGCATACAGGCACACATTACCCAGTTAGCCCTTACCCAATTTCTTCCCCATTCCCTCTCCTTCTCTCCTTCTTATGTTTGGCTTGGTGATTGACTTTTGATATTAAAATTTGTTTTTAACAACAATAATGTTGGCATGTGCTCTCTTTTTTTAGATTCTCAAAGTTTTTCAGGCATTATTAACTTGGAGAAGCCTGTGATTTGCTCTTTGGCTGCCATAATAAGATACCTCAAGGAATTTAACTTGGAAAGGATGCTCTCTAAACCAGAGTAAGTGCTTTCTTGAATTTGGTAGGTATTTTATGCAGAGATTTACCTACTATTTCAAAAGAATACCCTGATAGGGTACAAGGATGAACTATTTAGTATTGTTGCTAAATACTTTAATTAAAATATTAATTAAAAATACTGATAACCTAGGCAAGGTGTATATACTTGTAATCCCTGCTACTCAGGAGGCAGGAACAGGATCACAAATTCAAGGCTCTGTCTTAAAATGAGTTGAGACTCTGTCTTAAAATAAAATGAAAGGATTTGGGGATGTAGGTCAGAGGTGGGGTGCTCACCTAGCCATGGATTCAATCCCCAGTGCCCCCTCCAAAAAATAAAACCCAACATACACACACACACACACACACACACACACACACACACACACACACACACAGAATGCTGTCAAATTGTACTACACGTGATAACTATTTGCTGTATTTTGACTATAGAACTGTTCTTTATACTAACTGGATTAAGTAGTATTAAAATTCATAAAATTCACTGCTTTTTTTATTCTTGCCTTCAGCTCTTATTTTATAGACCATAAAGTTAGAGATAAAGGGACTGGCTATTAACATAGACAGCTTCTCACGAGAGTAATTAACTGTGTAGGTTTTAGAAATTTCAAAGCTGACAATTGATATTCTAGGAAAATACTAGTTTATTAACCAGTGGACTAAAAAAGACATTTGGACAGTTTTCTGCCTTTCTGTAGTCCATGTTCACTGTCCTTTTGTCTTTGGGAACTTGCCCCTGCTTTCCTTTGTACTTTGTCCCATGTGTGTTTCCCCTCATCTGGATTCACTTTGTATTCTTTCACGTAATAAATCATAACTGTTATTTCAACCTTTAGTCAAGTCTTATGTACCTACCTAGCAAATCATTGAACTGGGCAGTATTCTTTGGGACTGGTTAAACAGCTTTCTTATTTCCTTCTCTGGTGGGCTTATTAGCAGCATTTAGGAATGTGTCAGTCTTTTGAGTAGTTACAAATAGGTTAGAAGTGAAAATATAGTAAAACTGAAGTCTTGTAATATAATGCAATTTATAATTTAATGCAATTTATAATTTATAAATAAAATCAACTGCCAAAAAATTAGACAGGTGATATGTTTATGAACTCTGCAAATCATCTTTTCATATAGATTTTCTGTGTAATACAGTAGATTTTTTTTGGTCTTCAATTCTATTTTAGAATATTTAAGTAGACTTTGTAATAGGTTAATATTTTAGTTCAGATAAGGTCTACATCTTATTTTGCTCATCAAAATTATAAATACTGGCTTTTATTTTTTTCCAAAAGTAGAGACAGGATGATAGAGTCTTAAATTTCCCTGAAAGCTTTTGGCAAGGACATTTTCTTCCCATTATATATCTGGAGGAAGAAAATCATCTTTATTTTTGGTGTCTGAAATATTAATGAAGTATTTTCTCATGTTACTTATAAGATTTCTATATAGAGCCACACAGCATGAATTCTAGCCAGACATTGTTTATGAGTTTCATTTAAAGGACATAAAGTTTGGCTTTTTCCACAAAGATAAATAATTTAGAATTGCTTGAATATTTTAGGTCTGTGATCAGATACTGTTGAATACCTGATGATGCTGGTATATACAACCCTTACTTCTAAAATGTATCCATTTCTTTATGGAAGTAGGCACTAACAGGAGGAAATTTATAACTTTAAAATACTTATCAACCAAATATATGAGAAATCCAAAAGCATTGTTAAGCCTTGGAACTCCTTGATAATTACAGTTCTATAGGAATCAGTCTAATTTAAGATCACACAGTGGCTGATATATTTTCATCAAAATCAGTGCAAATGTCAATTTAAAGAATCTCCTGGTTGTATCTAATTTGAAATTTAGATACTTGTTCATTTAGGACAAATGAAAAACAGTGGCAATAAGACAACCCATCACCAACTAATCAAACAAACTAGAACCCTACACACAACACATTAACACTGTTATTTGAAATACTATCTTTGTAGAGATATGGGATTGAGCTAACCTAAGTAGATATTGGGATCCTCCAGTAATTATATATAGGAGAGGCCTTTAAGTTTTCTTCCCCGTGCCTCCTATACTAGATGGTGTGTTGATCCAGACCAAATTCTGCCACTCATAGATACTTTTTGTCAAGAAGGCACTGTAACGGGCATGCACACTTTTCTCTATCTTCATGAAATTCTAACTATCTTTTTGGTTTTCCAACAGTGCATTGCTTCAGCAGTTCACCACAAGCATATGTGACAGTAAAATAGAGAAAGGAGTTCACTTTTAGTTAGGGTCAGAACCCACTTATGGTAGAATGAGGGATGCTTTCAGAATTTTAAACCTAAACTAGCACCACTCGGGAGATGGACTGTTGGGTTTATATTATTATTTTGTTCATGTGAAGGTGTGGTAAGTTAGTGGATATTTCTGGATAGTCTACATGCTTAACATGCTATTTGTTCCACCAGTGAAAAATGATTTCATATGCCTCTGGGATAAAGGCAGCTAGCTCCGGTGTTGGATTATGAATTCTCCATTAGTTTTTCTCTCATGCCAACATCTGTGGTCTGAATGTTTGTGTCCCCAAACTCATACTAGGTTCACACCTAATCACCAGTGTAATAGTATTGAACAGCGAGGCCTTAAGGAGGTGACTAGGCATTTTGTTTTAGAAGTCTGAAATAACTATGGGTATGTATTTGATTAGGGCACTGGCATGTTAGCTCATTACCCCTAGGATAATATAGTCAGTTAAACCTAATGGGAGGAATAAGGAAAGGGAAGGACTCATACAAAATGCGGAGTAATAGTTAGATAGCAATTCTTTTAAGTAATGCTTTTTTAATTTTATAACTGTCCCTGGGTATTTTAGACATTTCTGGGACTTTATTTCTCAAAGGGAAAAAAACCCCAATCTATAACTGGCTTCCTCACAGGAGATTGGGGAACATTTGTTGAGTGTCTACTGTCTGCTAGAGCCTGCAGGTGCTACAGGATGAATAAGACAAATAAATAACCCTTGCCTTCAAGGAACTTAGATTCATTAAGGAGAGGAGAAGTACAACGTAAATTGCTGTAATTCAAAACAAATTAAGTTAACTGCTCTAAGAGGGACAGAAAGGGCTGCAAACACCTGCTATCAGTCAGTTTTGGTGACGCAGTCCTCTGAAAATCATTAGGTTATCTTCCTTTTGGAAGGTAGATCAAATCTGTCACAAATAAATTACCCTGCCAAAGAACAGTGCCTAGTTACCAGGCAACCTTCCTAATAGGAGGTAAGTTTTTTCTTTTTTCAGGGCTTTGGGCCTTGGCTGGGCTGAAAGTAAAAGGGTTCCTCAGTGTACTGTTTTTCTGGGCTCTGGTTTTAGGTTCTCTAGATTTTTGGGTGAGGGCTTATTCCCATAACTGGCTGAGGAAACTGATTACTTAACTCTCATTATAGCCATGAAAAGTTAATGTTAGGTTTTAGCACAAACACTAATGCTTTTCTTCCACATAGTTTAGTGACCTGCCATTATTTTCTTCCTTTTATTTTATTTTTATTTTTATTTTTTTTTATTTTTATTTTTATTTTTTTTTATTTTATTTTATTTTTTTAACAATTTTTTATTGAACATAAATAGTATACATTTACACTATATTTGGTGCCCTCTCCCCCCGCCCCCATTTTCTCCCCCCCCCCCACCAATGGTTGGCCAGGTTAACCATGTCTTATTCATAATTTTACACATGTTCAGGTGAAGATGCTCCTTAATCAAGATCGGCCTTTCTCCTCTCCTATCTTTCCATTAAAACTTAGCTAGTATTTCCCCTCTAATATCTGGGGTCCTACTGGTATCCTTTGTGTTTTCTAGTTTGGGCATATTAGAGGAAACATGTGTATCTTCTCCTTCTGTGCTTGGCTGATCTCACTTAACATGATGCTTTCCAGGGCTTTCCATCTTCTTGCAAATGATAAAATTTTGTTCTTCTTTATGGCTGAATAGAATTCCATTGTGTGTATTTCCCACAGTTTTGCTATCCATTCATCTGTTGATGGTGATCTGGGTTGGATCCATATTTTGGCTATTACAAATTGTGCTGCTATGAACATAGGTATGCATATGTTGCTGTATTTCTCTGAATTCAACCCTTTTGGAAAGATACCCAGGAGTGGTATAGCTGGATCATATGGTGGATCTATTCCCACCTTTCTTAGGAATCTCCACACAGATCTCCATAGTGGCTGAACTAGTTTGCACTCCCACCAACAGTGTAAAAGAGTTCCTCTTTCCCCACATCCTCGCCAGCATTTGTTGTTGTTTGATTTCTTTATGCTTGCTACTCTCACTGGGGTTAGATGGAATCTCAGTGTAGTTTTGATTTGCATCTCCCTGATGGCCAGTGATGAAGAACATCTTTTCATGTATCTATTAGCCCTTTGTATCTCTTCTTTTGTGAAGTGTCTATTTAGTTCATTTGCCCATTTCTTGATTGGGTTGTTTGTTTTGTTGGTGTAGAGCCTTTTGAGCTCTTTGTATACTCTGGATATTAGCCCCCTATCAGAATGGTGGCTGGTAAAGATCCTTTCCCATTCTGTAGGCTTCCTCTTTAGGTTATTGATAGTTTCCTTTGATGAGAAGAAACTTTTTAGTTTAATGTTATCCCACTTGTTTATTCTTGCTTTAATTTCCTGAGCTTTGGAGGTTTTGTTGAGAAAGTTACTGCCTGTGCCAATATGTTGTAGTGTTGAACCTATGTTCTCCTCTACTAACTTCACCGTCTCAGGTCTAATTTCTAAGTCTTTGATCCATCTTGAGTTGATTCCTGTGTTAGGTGAGATATAGGGGTTTAGCTTCATCTTTTTACAAATGGCTAGCCAGTTCTCCCAGCACCACTTGTTGAAAAGGCTGTCTTTTCTCCAGCGTATGTGTTTGGCCCCTTTGTCAAAGATTAATTGACTAAAGATGTGTGGGTTTGTTTCTGTATCTTCTATTCTAATCCACTGGTCAGTATATCTGTTTTTGTGCCAGTACCATGCTGTTTTTACTACTATTGCTCTATAGTATAGTTTGAAGTCTGGGATTGTAATGCCTCCTGCGTGTTTCTTGTTATTGAGAATTGCTTTGGCTATTCTAGGTCTTTTCTTTCTCCATATGAAGTTCATGATTGATTTTTCTAGGTCTCTGAAGAATGTCACTGGTATTTTAATGGGAATTGCATTGAACCTATAGATCAGTTTTGGCAGAATGGCCATTTTGATGATATTTATTCTGCCTATCCATGAGCACGGGAGATCTTTCCATCTTCCAAGGTCTTCTTCTATTTCTTTTTTTAATGTTTTATAGTTTTTGTTGTAGAGGTCTTTTACATCTTGGGTTAGGTTTATTCCTAGGTATTTTATTGGTTTTGAGGTTATAGTGAATGGAATTGTTGTTTTTGTTTCCTTCATTGTGGATTCGTTGTTGGCATAAAGAAAGGCCACTGATTTCTTTAGGTTGATTTTGTAACCTGCGACTTTGCCGAATTTGTCGATCAGCTCCAGAAGTCTTTTGGTTGAGTTCTTTGGGTCTTCCAGGTAAAGGATCATGTCATCTGCGAATAAGGATAATTTCACTTCCTCTCTTCCTATGTGGATTCCTTTGATTTCCTTCTCTTGTCTGATTGCTGCAGCAAGAGTCTCAAGGACTATATTGAAAAGGAGAGGTGAAAGTGGGCATCCTTGTCTTGTTCCTGACTGTAGCGGAAATTCTTGCAGTTTTTCCCCATTCAATATAATGTTGGCTTTGGGTTTGCAGTATATTGCCTTGATGATGTTGAAGTACTTTCCTTCTATCCCAATTTTTTGCAGTGTTTTTAACATAAATGGGTGTTGGATTTTGTCGAATGCTTTTTCAGCATCTATTGCTATGATGATGTGGTTTTTGTTCTTGGTTCTATTTATGTGGTGAATAACATGTATTGATTTGCGTATGTTGAACCAGCCTTGTTTTTCTGGGATGAAACCGACTTGGTCGTGATGAATTATTCTCTTGATATAGTTTTGAATGCGTATAGCTAGTATTTTGTTTAGAATTTTTGCATCTATGTTCATTAAGGATATTGGTCTGTAGTTTTCCTTTCTTGAGGTATCTTTATTTGGTTTGGGGATTAATGTGATACTGGCCTCATAGAAGGAATTTGGAAGAGTTCCATCTCTTTCAATTTCCCGGAACGTGTTATGAAGTATTGGTATTAGTTGTTCACTGAAGGTTTTGTAGAATTCAGCTGGGAACCCATCTGGGCCTGGGCTTTTCTTTGGTGGAAGAATTTTTATTGCCGTTTCTATTTCTTTGGTTGTTATTGGTTGGTTTAGGCTTGCTATGTCCTCTTGGTTGAGTGTAGGAAGGTTAACTGTGTTTAGAAATCTGTCAATTTCATCCAGGTTTTCAAATCTATTGGAGTATAAATTTTTAAAGTAGTTTCTGATAATGTTTTGAATTTCTTCACTATCAGTGGTGATATCTCCTTTTTCATTTCTAATTTTGGTAATTTGAGTTGATTCTCTTTTTCTTTTGGTTAGGTTGGCCAGGGGTTTATCAATTCTATTAATCTTTTCAAAGAACCAACTTTTTGTTTTATTGATTCTTTGAATTGTTTTTTTGTTCTCTATTTCATTTATTTCTGCTCTAATTTTGATGATTTCTCGTCTTCTGCTGGCTTTGGGAATGGATTGTTGCAGAATTTCTAGATCCTTGAGTTGTTTCATTAGGTTCTTTACTTGGTGGTTCTCCATCCTTTTTATGTGGGCACTCAATGCGATAAACTTTCCTCTTAGTACTGCCTTCATGGTGTCCCATAGGTTTTGGTGGGTTGTGTCTCTGTTTTCGTTTGTTTCCATAAATTTCTTTATTTCTTCCCTAATTTCTGCTCTTACCCATTCGTCATTTAGTAGTGTATCATTCATTCTCCATGAATTTGAATACTTTCTTTCGAGTTTCCTGTTGTTGATTTCTACTTTTATTCCATTGTGGTCTGAAAAGATGCATGGGATTATATTACATTTTTTGAATTTGCTGGTATTTTCTTTGTGTCCCAGGATGTGATCTATTTTGGAGAAGGTTCCATGGGCTGCTGAGAAGAAAGTGTATTCTGTAGTTCCTGGTTGAAATACTCTGAAAACGTCTATTAGGTCCATTTGGTTTATGGTTTCCTTTAGTTCTAGAGCATCTTTACTCATCTTTTGCCTCGAAGATCGATCCAGTGGTGTGAGAGGCGTATTAAAGTCTCCCAGAATTATTGTATTTGGGTCTACTTGGGATCTTATGTCCAGAAGGGTTTGTTTTACGAATGTGGTTGCACCCACATTTGGGGCATAAATATTTACTATCATTATATCTTCTTGGTGTATTGTTCCTTTTAATAAAAGGAAGTGCCCTGATTTGTCTCTTTTGATGTGTTTTATTTTAAAGTCTGTTTTGTTGGATATCAGGGTTGCTACCCCTGCTCTTTTTCGGTCACTGGTGGCATGGTATATCTTTTTCCATCCTTTCACCTTCAACCTGTGAATGTCTTTGGCTGTGAGGTGAGTTTCTTGCAGACAGCATATGTTTGGATTATGTTTCCTAATCCACATTGCCAGTCTATGTCTTTTGATTGGTGAGTTAAGTCCTTTGACATTAAGTGATATTATTGAAATATGCTTTTTGTTTTCTGCCATTTTGTGTTCTGTCTACTCTTGGGTGTTGTGATCTTTCTTCTTTACTTAAATGGCCCACTTATTAACTTCCTCGCTTCTCTGATTCTGGAGTCTGCTTCTTTTTTCTTCCTTATGATTTATTTCTTTAAGAATTTTCTCTAGTGTTGGCTTTGAATTCATGAATTTTTTGAGATTCTGTTTATCCTGAAAGACTTTGACTTCCCCATTGATCTTGAATAGTAGTTTTGCTGGGTAGATTAATTTGGGCTGGAAGTTATGTTCTTCCAGGGTCTGAATCACGTCATACCAGTCTCTCCTAGCATTCCTGACCTGGGTTGTATAGTCTGGGGTGATTCTTATTGTTTTGCCTCTATATGTCACCTGTCCTTTTGTTCTTACTGCTTTTAAGATTCCTTCCTTGGCCTCTATGCTGGTCAATTTGGTTATTATGTGGCGTGGAGTGGTTTTTCTTTGGTCCTGTCTCAGTGGAGTTCTGTATGCCTCCTGTACTTGAAGATTCAAGTCTCTTTCCATATTTGGAAAATTCTCTGAGATTATTTCCTTGAAGATATTACATATGCCCTTGGTCTGTACCTCTATCCCTTCCTCAATGCCTATTATCCGTAAATTAGGGCGCTTCATATTATCCCATAATTGCTGGATGTTTAGGTTTTGTTGCTGTAAAGATTTCTGTATATCGCTGACTGTGTTTTCGGTTTGGGATGTACTGTCTTCTAATATTGATATTCTGTTTTCCATTTCATCTAATCTTCCAGAGTTTCTTTCTATTGCTGTCTTCATTTCACTTATTGCCTCTTTCATTTCATTCCAGACCTCTTTCTGATTCTTTTTTAGTGTTTCTATTTCACCTTTAACCTCCTCTATACTTGTTTTAAAACCTTTCATCATATTGAACAACAAGATTCTGAACTCCCCTTCTTGCATTTCTAGTAGGTCAGTATTCGTGATTTCTGCTGTCTCTTCATAACTCCTGGTTCTCATATTTATAGTGTTCTCTGTCCTGTTTTTCTGATTTCTACCCATCGTTCGTGAGTAATGTGTTTAGTCAAATCTTAATATTAGGAGTTTAGGAGTATCGGCCAGTCAGCAGAGCCTTTCCAGTGTTGAAAGTGGGTGATGTGGGAGGAGCTGGGGTGATGGGTAAAGGAGTCAGATTAGGTGGAGGATATGTTAGGTTGAGAAGGACTTTAAGTATGATAAAGTAATAACTTGCTATGAATGAGAGAGAGTTAACTACTAGGACTCTTGTTGTTAGTAGAGTAGTTATGGATATAAAAAATACTTTGAGTTTTAAACCATGAGGTATATTATGGGGAAAAGTTTTGGGGGAGAAATGTATGTAGGTTAGTGTGGGAAGGTTTGTAAATAGGGATGCTGGTAGGAGCAGGCAGACATAAAAAAAAAAAAAAAAAAAAAAGAATCCGCTCAAGATACCAAGACTATTATGTAATCCAAGAAAAAGGAAGGTAAACCAATCAAAGGAGGAGAATGAAAGAAAAGGAAGGAAAAGGGAAGAAAGAGGAAAAAGGAAGAGGAATAAAATAAAAGGAACTAGCAGCCGTGTGAAATAAAGAAATAAGGCAAACTATCCAATGTATATATATATATAAAACAACAAGTTAAAGTAAGAGAAGTTTGGATTAAAAGAAGAAAGAAAACGAAAAAAAAAGAAAACAGCAATAACCATACTAAAACAAAAGCACTTTAAAAGCAAAAGAAAACATAACATCCACATTAAAAGTAAAACAAACAGTCCTACTTATTTACGCATATGGGGTCAGGTCCATATAATATGTGTGTATCTGATTGCTTGGTAGCTTTCAGGATACCGTCCAATGTCTCTTAGTTTTCTTTGTACTCTATTTTTATCTTCTTAAGTCACTCTGGGTGTTTGGACACCTTTTTCTCCTTTAGCTGCTTTAGGTTTATGTGTCCGGGTGTCTGGTTTCACTGTTATTTGATTCTGTACAGTTCACAGATTCTGCGAAATTCTAACCTGTGGTCAGCACATCTGCACTCACCACCCTCGCCTCCAGCCTGTGCTTCCCTACAGCAGGGGTGGAGAGTGACTAAAGTGTAATTGGCACTTCCCCCTGAGGTCCTGAGCAGATTTTGTGGCCCGATGGATTTTCTTGTGTCTCTGGAAATTCCAGCTGGGCTAGCCAGGTGTGGTCCCAAGATGTGCCCTGGGCAAATGAATGCTGGTTCCTGGGTGGCCACACTTACTGCCAGAGCTCTGCCTATTCCAAGAGTGCAGGCTGGATGCCCTGTTAATACTGGACCCTAGTGAGAGTGGGTGCAGCTGTCTATTGCTGCTGGTATGTTCTTCCAAGGTGTATTGAGCTGTGTTCTCACTTAGAACTAAGCATCTGGCTACCAGGAGGTTGGGAATACCCCGCGGTGGGCCAGGGGTGCAGGGTAGGTGCTCAAGGGTCCAGTGTGCGGTGTCCAGCAATGGTCTCTGCGTCCCGCGGGACGTAGAGGCTGGGGGTGCCCCAAGGAGATTTCCGGGTCTCCCAGTGCTTTTGCAGCCTGGAGGGTAGGCTCTGGCAAGGTGGCAGGGGTTAGCCACAGAAGCAGGCTCCAATTTAGGAGGGCAGTGTACAGGCGCTGATTACTAGTAGGGGACAGGCAGGAAGCGCGAGGAGAGTGCTCTGAGGCTTGAGCCCGTGGTGGGGGTTTGAGACTGCGACTCCGCACACGCTAGGACCCCAGTTACTAGGGCGCCCTCAGGTACCTGTCTTGGTGCAGGAATCCGTGTGAGTCTCTGTGCCGATGTGATCCGGTCGCTGGTGGGCAGACAGAGTTCTGGAGGGTGCTGCTCGCTGCTTAGGATGCGGTCCTAAGTCCGTTTTTATTCCCGGATTATCTTGCCGTGGAAATATCGGGCAGGCAGCTCCTTGGACAGCTGCCAAAGCAGCCCGCGGCTCAGCGTTCTGGTCCGCGGTCAGATTGTATCTGCAGCAGGTCCCGTGTCCGATCTTTGTTCTTCTTGTTCAAGTTCAGGGTTCCGCCGAGGTACAGGATGTGTTTTGGTTCCTGGTATGTATTTGTTTTGTTGATTTAGACACTGCTTTCTCAGTATTTAAACTTTATTTACTTCAGCTACTGAGAGGTGCTGTGTCCCTCAGTCGCCATTTTGAAAAAAAAAAAAAATAAAAAAATAAAAAAAAAAAAATATTTTCTTCCTTTTAAAAATAAGCTGTCAAGTCTATTAAGTGCTAATGGCAGAAATGTCTAAGGCTTGGCCAATAAAGGAAATTGAATTATTGTTTTAGGATGCATTCATTCATACTTAACTGGAATTGTGTATACATTTATTAGTCATGTTGCATCTCAGTTCTCAAGTCTCTTCAAAAATTATTGAATTTCTAATCTAGTTTTTGATAATTACAGGGACAGGGGTGTATGAATTCTTTAACTGAGCTTAAGGAAATAACTTATGCTACCCTTTCTGTTTTAGACTCACTAAACATTGGCCACATTAATATGTGTTTTGTTAATTATAGGGTAAATAACATTTGTTGCACATATCAGAATGTTGAGTACAAGCTTTTAAAGTATTTATCAAGCTAAAGAATAAGGAGGACAGCTTTACCTATTCTGACATAGTTTTCTAGTTAATTGCATACTTTTCCTGAAGATACCACCACATGCTCTGCCAGTGATTTAAGACTATGTTGGGTTCTATTTCTGAAAATATAAAACAAAAACAAAACAGTACCACCGTTACTTACTTTCCTTCTGTGTTCTTGTTTTTTGGTGTTAGATCAGCATCTTTTCCCTAAATATTTATTTAATAACACTAGCATTGGTGGAAGACACTATGTCAGTGAATTTACATCTTGGTTCTTTTGGTTTAATTTTCTATCAAATTGCTCATTTTTTTCATAGTACTATTGGATTGTTTCTAAGCCCTAGTTTCTTTTACTTTTTTAAGTATATATATGTTGTCTCATTACGTTTCATTCTCTTACAGGAATTTTAAACAGCTGTCAAGTAAAGTGGAATTTATGACAATTAATGGAACAACATTAAGAAATTTGGAAATTCTACAGAATCAGGTCAGGCAAACACAAGGGCTAATGGACCCAAATGCTTTTGAAAAAAATTTGCAGTAAGATAACTTATTAGTAGTACAGGCAAAAATAACAAAAATATCTTCAACTGACTGCTTTGCCTGTCATCTCTATTACTTGATAGATGGAACATTCAATTTTTAGAGAATCCAATATATGACATATTTCTTTGCTCCTTTTTTGGGAGGCAGGGAAGTAGAGCTATAAGGCTGTCCTTTTTAATAATTGAAGGTCATACCCTTCCTGATAATTTTTATATCAAATATTTCTTTAGAAAATCATCATTTTGAAAATTAATATGAAGTGATTTTTGGGGGGGAGTTTATTTGACTAGATTTTTACATACATCCAACTTTTTGTTGAAATTACTGCAACCTTATTCTATTATTCAGCATATAAGACAAGTCATTGTGATTTTTAACTTAACTGTAAGATACACTGTATCTCACTTCATGAACTTTCATCATTGTTTGCCCCTTATTTATGAATTTGGAAGATAATAGAGACTTTGAAATTACTGTTTTCATTTATTAAATGATCACTTGGGAGGGTGAGAATATTATATTGTGAAACTAACATTACCATAACAAAGTCACAATGAAATAACAAATTCCAAATAAAATAAAATGCCATTTCCAAATAATTTGATTAATTAATGGAAAATCTAATCCATCTGGATCAAATGGTTTAATGTTCTTTAGAAATATTCTTTAATATTACAAATAAGATACTGAACTTATTTTCCTGATTCTTGGATCTGAGTATTACTCACTGGTTTCTTCCTCTTCCAACCTTAGTATATGCCATGCCACCTGTTTTTTTTTTTTTCTTTTGTGGTACTAAGGATAGAACTCAAGAGGGACATTCTACCTCCAAGCTACACCCTCAGTCCTATTTTTTATTCTTTATTTTGAAACAGGGTCTCACTGAGTAGCTGAGGCTGGCCATGAACCACGATCCTCCTGTCTCAGCCTCCCAAGTGCTGGGATACAAGTGTGCGCCACCATGTCGGGCTTCACTCTGTTTTTATTCAGTAACATTTTCATCAGTTATTCCACTATCTGGAGGCTGCACATCTGTCCTGCAGGTGTCTCTCATGAGCTCTCTGCACATGCCCATGATAGAAAACAAGTAGCAGGAATGAAAGACATTCCTTGGCTGCTGATGTGCTTCTGGCTAGAGCCTGCAGGCACAGCCCCAGCATTCCAAGCTATCCTTGTTCCTGCCACATCTTCAAATCCTATTTCAGTTCTGAAATCCAGCTCCTAAGCAGAAGTCATCTACAATCAAAATACCCTTTTTAGTCCCTTCTGTTGTCAGGACTTGGGCCCTTGTGGAAACAGAAGCTGCTTATGTTGGCAGCTTATTTTGGGCCTCCGTGGGCCTAGGGAGGCTTCAGAATAACTTATAGTTAACCCAAAACTATATAGACTATCCCTTTTCTATGATAAATATCAACACTTATCTTTTATATATGAGTGTGTGTGTGTGTGTGTGTGTGTGTGTGTATGTGTGCATGTATTTTCATTCATAAATATTAAGCAAAAACTTCTGAGCCACACATTATGCTAGGCATATCTAGCATTTAAAATTGGAATAAATGAAATAATTAAACCATATAAACATAATTATTTGGTACAAATATAATTGTCTTGTAAAAAAGAAACTTGTTTTCTGGTTTTTCTTAGACTGATCTGAAGACTAAAGGAAGTTTATTTTGGGTTTTAGACCACACCAAGACTTCATTTGGGAGACGGAAATTAAAGAAGTGGGTGACTCAACCACTTCTTAAATTAAGGTAAAAGCAATTTTTTTTTGATGTGTGTTTAATCTGATACAGAATTGTGAAGTTAAAGATGTTAGCTTCTTTAAAACCAAGGTTACCATGGTTTATTAGAAGATCATTTTAAATTGGGGGAAATTTTATATTGTAATGATAATAGACTGTCTAATAGTGTGGAGATTTTCTTCCCCTCTCATTCCCTAAAATGAGCCTGCTTGCAGAATGGAAGACATGGGGTGTTGTCCAGAGATAGTGAGTTATCCTATTAGTTTGGGTTTTCAGCAGCATAGAGAAATAAAGGGAGAAGGAATATGGAGAGACAGCCATTTCCTCTTGTGGACAATTTTGAAGGTGATGGGGAGTTAATTCAGTGCTTCTGAGTATGAGGGTGACAGGATCATTTCTTGGCTTATTGTATGAGGGAGCAAATTGTGGCAGTGATGATGGTGGGGTGAAGTTATCAAGTTCATAAAAGATGCTGAGGACCTGATCTCTGCTGCTAATATCTAAAAGTGTGAAGCGAGACATCAGGAAGGTGGAGTTAGTAGACCAGGGCTCCTTCAGGGAAGGCACATGGTCTAGCACCTAAAACACAGTTGTTTCCAAGTGTGTCTGACATTGGAATAATCTGGGAAGCTTTATATGATACCTGTGTCCAGCCCCCAATTGTTCTCTATTGTGACTGTGCAGTTGGAATTTATAAAATTTTCCCAGATAACTCTGATATGTAGATAAAGGTGGGAACTCTGACATAGAGCAATGCTGGCACTTGGCAGGAGCTGAATTAGTTTCCTGAGTGATGATGCTATTATTTCTTGAGCTCTTAACTATGTTTCAATATTTAATATTCAGAATAAGTCTCTGAAATAGGACCTTGAAATGACAAAACAGACCAAAGAGGTTTAGTAACTTCTTTAGTGTTTCACACCTGATAGAGGCAAAGCCCAAATCCGCTTCCAGCATTAGCTCTAGACCCTAGCCATTGTTCTGCATAGTTACCCCCAAGTGGCTGGGCAGGAGTTTGGTGTGTTGGTGAGGAGTACTGCCAAGCCTCGGCTTTGTCAACTAAGTCCACTAAGCCAGCGTTCTTACCCTTAAAACGATGAAGTTTCTCCTTTCAAGGTTGCTGTCAGGAATAAAACGAGATAATAATCCTCACTACCACTTTTGAGCTCTTAAGCATATGCCAGGTGCTCTGCTAGGGGCTGTACATTCACTATGTCTCTTAAATCTCAGTAAGTAGAGGCTGTTACTAGCTCCATTTTACTTGGGGATTAGTAAATGGTCACTGTCTTCACTAGGGGAGCACATGTGGTTAATATTGATGATAAGTTCTAAGACATTGTTGATGAGGATCACCAAGTCACTCTAGTTTAGTAGGAAATACTGGTTTTCTTCTTAATCCTGAAGATCTTGAGATATTGGAAATTTATGAAATCAAGAAGAAATCTTGAAAATGGAACTCTATCCTTTAGATTACTCTTCAGATGGAATATGGAGACTGTAGAGCAAAGGCAGACCCACTGAGGCTTCCTGCAGTCACTCTGTGGACAGTGGTGTGGGGTATAGCCTTCATGAGGTGATACCTTCCCACACAGCCACCACAGTCCTCACCTTGTTATTTGTTTGGTTAAAATGTTCAGTAGAAACAGACTTACTAGCAGACTTTCTCGGGTCAATTAAAGCTTTTATTTCTAATATTAAAATTTCTAATGTTAATAACCAGGATGAATTTGAGATAAATTTAGTTGAACATGTTGTCTGCTCTTTGGCAACTGAATCCCATATTCCTTGTGACCCCACTTTTCCAGAAAGGCTGAGAAAAAACCTACTACACATTTGACTGCTCATGTTTTTAAGTATGGGCTTTTACACTGCCCTAACACTTTTAGCCAAAATCAAACACAGAACTTTTTAATTTACTTTAGGTGGTGATTTAAAAACCCTTATCCACCTAATCCGTTAAAATCCACATCAAAAGAATTCCAGTTAAATCTTCATGGTGCTTGCAACCCGTTCTAAACTAATATCTAGGAAAAAAATTTTCAACTGATTAGTCAGTGGCTCAGCAATGTATTTATTACTTGTTCTTTCTTTAAAACATTAACATAAGTGCTGTGCTGATCACATCAGTGCTTCATCCAGGCTAACATTCTGTCTCTGACATTGACAGCCAAATGTTAGTTTAGGGTCTGGGTTTCTTCTGTACTGAGATCACAGATCAAATAATGAGTGACAAGGGAATTTAGCAAGATAAGGCAGGTCTTCCAAAGTTCTGCAAGATTCTATTGTTTGTCAGTCATCTGTGAATTCTCTTAAATCCCTTAAGATTCTCTTTATTTTTAATAGTCTATTCTGGTTCTCAGGGCAACAACATAGTCCATAAATCCAGAGCCAAATGTTCAAGAGGATTCTTCCACCCTACTACCTTTTATTCTCTCAAATGGCTTCTTTGGTGCGGGATTTTACTAGTGACTTTTAGAAAGTTTAAATGGTTTCTACCTTATTCTTAGTTATTAATTATTATGAGTTCACATAAATGATTGAAACTGGATTTTATGTTATTGATACTACATTGGCTTTTTCAAATAGGCTTTTTTAAATTACATGTTTTATCAGTTCTGCTGATTTTAGACAGGAAGAGTTTCCGTTGACAAGCTATTAGTTCTAGGCCTTTTAAATTATGCCAGGCATGGTGGTGCATGCTTGTAATCCCAGTACATAGGAGACTAAAACAGGAGGAGGACTTCAGGTTTGTGGCCAGCCTTAGCTACTTAGGCCCTCCACAACTTGGTGAGACCCTGTTTCAATATAAAGAATGAAAAATAGGGCTGGGGGTGTAGCTCATAGGTAGACTGCCCTTGGGTTTAATCCTTAGTACTGCGAAATATAAAAAAAAAAACCAAGTTAAATCATATTGAATTCAGTTTTTAAGATTCCATCTTAATATTTCTCTACTTCTTTGGGTTAATATGACCTTGTCTTTTATACATCTATGTTCCATACTTCTTTGGTTTTGTCAAAAAGCTGCAAAATACAAATTCTGCTTGTAAATATTGATAGAGGGAAAAAGAAAACTGTGGGATGAGTCTATACCCCAGACTCATTTGTGTAATGTATGGATTGGGTCTCTTAAGTGCTGTTTTAGGCAAAATAATTTCCAAAACAGATGTTGTTATCTTATAAGTATTTAGGGCTGTTAAAGCACTTGCCTGACATGCACACCACCCTGGGTTTGATTCCCCAAGTACTGCTAACAAACCCAAACAACCAAAACAAATAAAAAGCAATTTTCACGATAAAGTAGTATAATCTTGTGTTAAAAGACATTAAAGCAGAGAAGAAATCGTGAGTTTCCTTGGTGGGCGCCTCGGTTCCTACTTCCCCCTCCCATGTTCTCGTCTCCCAGCGTTCTCTTCTGGGGCTCTTTCACTGGCAGCACCACACAGGTCTTATCTATGGCGTTGGCTTCTCCTCTAACTCATACAACAACTGTTTAACCATTATCTCTAGCACTCCAGACCCACACATCTGCTAGGACATCTGTGCCTCAGGAATGTTTGAGCTGAGTATGCAAAACAGATTGGAAACAGAGAATTTCCTTCAACAAGACAGTGATTCCCCTCTCTCTCATCTCTTTCTTAGTGTGTGTGCTGGGGAGTGAAACCAAGGTTTCTTGCATGTCAGGCCACTGAGCTACTGCCCTAGCCTTGAGGTAGTGATTTCCTGGACATGCAGCCCTGAGTGTGCACGCTTACACGCAAAAAGCAGATTGGCAAGCAAAAGCAGAATCTGAGAAGTCAGTTCTTTCCATTCTAGCAGATGAATTATTTTAATCAACAATGAAAATACTGAATCTTTGGCAAAATGTAATATATCATCTTGCCTTTTTGTAAAATCACTTTTTATGAAAAGGCAAATAAAGACTTGCTGTTCATTGAGGAAACTTAAGTATTCTCATACTTCTTTTCCTGCCTTTCTCTATTTCCCATTTTTAAAAGAAGTACACATCTGATTATGTTGCTCCTTGCTAATTACAATCTTACATCATGCTGAGCTATAATTTAATTCTGGACATTAGTACATTCTGTTCTGTCTGTCTCTTTTTCTTTTTCAGTAGTAGGGACTGAACTCAGGGTACTCTACTACTTTTTATTTTTTACTTTGAGACAGAATCTTCTACCTGTGGCCCTCCTATCTCACCCTCCCTAATATTGGGACTACATGCATGAACCACCACCCCAGCTTCAACTCTTTTTCTTTTTTAAAAAAATTTTTTTAAATTGGTGAATTGTAGTTATACATCTTAATGGAGCACAAGAAGGTAGAGGCATACATGCACACATCACTTAGAACATATCTGAGTTTGAATTTACTTACTTAGAAACATTTGGCGACACTAATTTTCCTATGGCTCTTTAAGGCCGTATGGGCAGAATTTGATTTCCATAACGGATAGTTTAGGTGGTATATTAGTTTCCTAGTAGTGTTCCTGTAACAAAGTGCCAAAACTTGATACTTAGAGTATTTTTGTTGTGGTGTTTCTTAATTCTAGAGGTTAGAAGTTGAAGATCAAGGTGTTATAAGGCTAGTTCTTTCTGAGCTGTATGAGAGAAAATTTGTTCCATGCCTCTGGTGGTTTGTGGGCCTTCTTTGCTTTCCTTGGTTTGTAGATGCGCCTTCTTGATCTCTTCCTTCAGGGTCACATGCTGTTCTCCCCGCTCATGGCTCTTTATCTGGCATTCTTTTAATAAGGGCAGTCATAGTAGGAGCCACTCTATTGCAGTGTGACCTCATCTTAACAAATTACATGTGCCATAACCCTATTTCCAAATAAGGCTCTAGGGGTTGGGATTTCAACATACCTTTATTGGGGGCACATAATTCAACCCACAACAAATAGGCTCAACATTTCAAATATCACCAATTTGTAGAAGTCAGTTGATCATACTAGTCTCTTTAATTGAAATAAGTTTTTTGATAATCATTAATTTTGTTTTGCACATTTGTTCATCTGAATTGAGGTTGTAAAGAACCATTGAATTTTGTAAATTGCAGACATTCCATAATTTTGTGCCTGTATTTTTGTTTTTTGTTTTTTAACATTATCTATCTGCCGGGTGTGGTGGCTCACACTTGTAATCCCAGCATGTGGAAGGTGGAGACCAGAGGATTGCGGCTTGCAGACAGCCTCAGCTACTTAGCAAGACCCTTCGCAACTCAGTGAGACCCTGTTTTAAAAATAAAAAAAAGACTAAAATATAGGGTTGGGGATATAGCTTGGAGGTAGAATGCCCTGGGTTCCATCCCCAGTATCGAAAAAAAAAAATTATCCATACATCTTATCTCTGGACTATAGCTATTCAGGTAAAGATGTCTATGTAGGACATCAGGTGGATTTAGGGATGGAAAAGAAACATTTATGCATTATTTTTAAGCTTGCAGTTAAACAAGTTTCATTTTGAGAGGCAATAAATATTTGATCCATTCTTTCCTAAGAAGAAACATTTATATATTTTTAAAAAGTAAGAGAAAATGTTTGTAGAGAAAGGAGCAAGGGTCCAAAGCTAAGATGTGAAGAAAGACATGTAGCCATGGTGGAGGTAAGATGAGGCTTTCTGTGAGCACATCTCTGTGATGGAGAATGTCAGAAGGGTCGAGGGAGTGGAAAGAAAACAGCAGGTTAGGGGCTCATCTCTCACTGTGCTGCACTTCTTATCTGTATGATTTATTAATTTTAAAACTATCTTTAGAGATAGTTATCCCTGTTTTCTAGATAAGGAAACCGAGATACAGGTTAATTACCCAAAGTTCTCTAATCAAGCACTTAGGGGCCATTTCACAAGCATAATTTTAGAGTTGCGAGGCTTTAGCTTGAGTTTTGATTTCCTTATTCAGTTGTGTCGCTTTGGACAAGTTATGATCTTTGTTGTACCTCTGTTTCTTTACCCGTAAGATGAGTATTACAATACCTGCCTCACAATGTTACTGTGAAGACCAAACAAGATGGTATACATAAAGGATTAGTATGGTTCCTAGCATTGATTTTTATGGTCAAGAGGATAGCTGTGGTGTTTACCTTACTAAAAAAATTGTAAGCAGCATACTTATTAGTAGGGGAATGAAAAGTAAATTATCTAGTCATATTTTATAGCAGTTAAAAATTAATGATCTAGCTGGGCGTGATGGCACACGCTTGTAATCCCAGCCTCTGGGAGGCTGAGACAGGAGGATCGTGGTTCACGGCCAGCTTCAGCTACTTAGTGAGGCCTTTTGCAACTCAGTGAGACCCTGTTTCAAAATAAAGAATAAAAAATAGGGCTGGGGGTGTCATTCAGAGGTAGAATGCCCCTGGGTTCCCCAGTACCGCCAACAACAACAAAAAAAGAATGATCTAAATTTACATATATCAACATAGGTAAATAAAAAAAATTAACAATATATAAATAATATCACTTATTTAAATTGTGAAGTGCACAGTAATATCCCATTTTATTTATCATTTCAGGCAGATATTTATATTTATAAAAATATAAATCCGGGAAGTGGAAAAGATATTTACTAGTATCAGGGGTAATGGTTGCTTCTGGGAAGGTGGAAAGAGATACAGGATGAATCCTGTTTCACATGCTTACTCATATGTCATTTCATGGCAGGATATGTTCAGAGAAGTGCTGTTAGGCAATTTTGTCATTGTGCAAGCATCATAGAGTATGTATACATAAATCTAGATTGTATAGTCTTGTTACACACTTAGGCTGTGTGGTGTGTATATTGTACAGCCTATTGCTTCTAGAGCCATAATGAGCAAAACAACTCAAGATTAAATCAAGCACAAGAGAAAGTGATGCCATCAAGAGATGGGGTAAATAACATGTCTGAAGATGTATAATGTTTTATAGCTAATTTTTTAACAAGTAGTATATGCTAAAATTAGATTATAATCAATACATAAGCCAGTAACAGTTCTTATTATCAGGTATAACATATTCATAATTGCGCTAGCTCTACTTCTATACAATAGGCAGTGCAGTGGATTTGTTTACACCAGCATCACCACAAACACGTGAGAATTTACACATAGGTATATGAATTTCAAAATGGCAATGTTACTGTACCTTCACCACTGTCATACTCAGGTGAAAGTGAGAGTCACACCCAAGCCCATTTGTATGGAGGAATCTGTTCTCCACCACATCTTGTTTAGGAAAGATGTGGAAAGAATCATAAGATGACCTGGCTGCATGCTTCTCAGGATGACAGGGAGGAGACGGGGCGCAGTGGCACTGGTCTTGGATTTGTCTGGCTCTATTCTTCTGAACCTGATACTTTCCCGTGTTTTCTTTTTGGCCTGTATTTGCAGTTATGAATGTAAGGAGAATTTGCAGGGACTCTTGGTCTTTGTCTGGGTCTGTTCTCAGAATGTTATAACCAAGATGGGTGTGTGGCACACTCTTGTAATTTTAGTACTTGGGAAGCTGAAACAGTAGCATCCCATGTTTGCAGCCAGCCTATAATGAGCCCTTCCATAATGTGGTGAGACCCTGTTTCAAAATAAAATAACAAGCCGGGCGTGGTGGCGCACACTTGTAATCCCTGCACTTGGGAGGCAGAGACAGGAGAATCGTGCAGGTTTGAAGCCAGCTGTTCTGGCTTAAGAGACCCTGTTTCTAAATAAAAAAGTATACAATATGTCTGGTAGTGTAGCCCAGAGGTAGAAGGGTTTCCAGGAACCCCAGTACCACCAAAAAAATAAAATAATAATAATAAATAACAGGGCTGGTGGTGTATATCAGAGGTAGAATGTCCCTGGGTTTAGTCCCCAGCACCACACACACACAAACAGACACACACACACAGACACACACACACACACAAAATGTTATAACCATTAACAATTCAATGCTATATTTGCATGGTTGGGGGTAGATAACCTTTCTTTTTTATTTAATGATCTAAAGTTGACTAAATCCTAGGGATTTAGGAAGATCAACTTCATGTTCTGATTGACTAAGTATACATTTTTATACTAACACTAGTGGTAGTATGTATGAAGGCTAACTACTTGACAGAATGATCCCCAAAAGTTTAACGACTCTAACAGAGTAAAAAATTAATGTTTTTCATTTGCATAAACAATCTGCAGCCTTTCCAGATTGGGAGTGGGATGAAATATTAATCACACAGGCATTTGGGAACCCTAGAGGCTCAGATTCATAAAATGTAGCTTTCAGGGTCATATTGGGCCCCACCATCTAGCTAGCCATAGCTAGCCAAAGGAAAGAAAGTCAGGAGGGTATATGTTTTTGTTTGTTTCTATTTTTTTTGTTTGTTTGTTTGTTTGTTTTTTGTTTCTACAGTACTGGGGATTGAACCCAGGGGCATTCTACCGCTGAGCTATACCCTCCGGTCCTATTTTTTTTTAATTTTTTACTTTGAAACAAGGTCCCACTAAGTTGCAGAGGGCCTCACTAAGTAGCTGAGGCTGGCCATGAACCCCCAGTCCTCCTTTCTCAGCTTCCCAAGGGAACCTGGGATTACAAGCATAAATTTTCATTTTATTAGGAGCCAGGTCTTTCAATAGCCTATATTTCTTCTGATAATGCCTCACTGGCTAGAACCTATTCTGATGGTCACACCTCACTGCAAGAGAGGCTGACATTTCTGTTTGTCAAGGAGGAGGGAGAAATATGAATCCCTACTAGTCTGTTGCCAGAGGTGGAGTTTTTCTTTTGTTATTTGTTCAACTTCATCAGACATTTATTTTTAGCATTTGAAAACTTTATTTAAATTTGAATCCACCTAAGTTAACAACTTTAAAGATGTAAAATATTAAAAGTGAAATGTTTAATTCACATCTGCTATGGTCCCATTGGATAACTCTGGTCATTATTTTATTGTGTATCCTCCCAGAGACTTTATTTAAAAGAGAGAACAAGCAAACATGCGTCCACATTCTTTCCTCACTGAGATTAACGGGTCCATAATACACACAGTGCCCTTTCTTCATATTTTCTCTTAATAATTTGTATTATTACATTTCAGGGACAAGATGGTGTTATTTGGAAGGGATTTCTAATCCAATTTAGAAAGGTATAATCTACAATGAGAAGAAGGAGGCACAAGGAGTAGGTTTTATACCTAAAATAAAACACCTGTTATATACTCTATAGCTCGACACCACAACTAGAGGAACTGAAGAATGCTTTTATAATTCAAATTAGAGTTTTAGAGACCTGCTTAAAAGAATTAAGCATGCTAAGTTAATTCCTGGCATTTAAATCACATAAATAAATAATAAAAATTAAGGAAATAGAAAATTGTTTGTGTTAGGAATTAGCTCGTTGACTACATTTTTGTGTGATTTTTAAAACCACTAAGTACATTTTAGTGGTAGTTAATTATCTTGAATAATTAAATGGCTCTTATGTTGGTAAACACATATGTTTGGAGTATTAATGGTTGTATTTCTAATTTATTACATTGACCCAAATGACAAAGTAATGGAATGTTACATATTTCCTTCCATTTAGCATTTAATTTATATTAACAGTAGAAGCCACTTTTAGCTCTCTGGAACTATTTAAAATTAACTACAAGGGGAGGCCCTATTTATTCTTTGTGGTTTCCCATGTTCCATGAGCTTGCCAGCATGGTCACTGTGCCGACTACTTTACTCAGCTCACTGAGATGCATTGCTGCTCATAAATGGGAAGGGACATGGATAGGTGGCACACGGTGAGTGCCGTGATGGGTGTTGTGCACTGGGTCGTCTTTGTCCTTGGCTGTATGATTGAATGAGGATAGAAAGGATGGCTACTGCTGCCCAGAGGAAAGTGAACCTAAGGGGTGCTTACCCAAATGCCTGCCCTGTGGGCACAAATGGATCAGCTAGCATCGCTTGGGATGCAGATAGCCAACAACTCTGTCTGAGCTGGCCTCTGCTGTGTTCTATGATGTCAGGCCTTCAGTGAGCTAGACCAGCTCAGTGCCAACGTAAATGGCAATGTCTATTGGCGTTAAGGAGGGGGCATACAGAGAAAGAGGAGGCAAAGGAGATCTGTCAGCTTTCCCTTCTTTACTCTCTAGCTTTATCTTTCCCCATCTTTATGCCTTTACTAAGGATATTCAGAATAATTCTCCTCAAAATGCTATGGGATGACTTTATTTTTTGTAACTTTAATGATATGAAAGCTTCCCTCTGAGAAATAAATAAGTTGGATAAAGTATAGCAAACATCCTTTAAGATATAGCTGAGTTAAAGTTATGGGAGAAATTTGTTTTTCCCCCTCCTCATCCTCCACTCTATCCACTACCCCTCTTCTTTCTCACCATAACAAAACCTTCATATATGAACCTAACATTTTTTGGGTCTGTTTCTCTCCTCAAGCCTCCTGTTCCTCTTCCCACTTCCTTTCTCCAGTCCCCTTCCATAATTCTGCTGGTCTCTCTCCTTGTTTTTGTGGAGTCCCTTATGCTTTTTGTTTTCTCTTTAGCTTCTACCTTTAAGAGAAAAATAAGATCCTTGACTTTCTGAGCCTTGCTGATCTCACTTAGTATAATGTTTTCTAGCTCCAAGGGATTTGGTTTTAATTGCCTTGTAGGAGACAGAAGACAAAGTCTTGGGTCCATTAAAGTTAGGGAGATTGTAGTAATATGAGATACTGTAATCTCAGTAGAACTGTCAAAAATTATGTCTTGGCCTAGTCTAATCAAGGGGAAACGTTTCCAAGGCTTTTTAACCTCAGGCCTCCCTCACAGGTTTATTGTTTCATTTTATACAATTGGTGTGGGCTGGCAATTTTTGAACTACAAAATTTATGTAGAGCAGTTTGTGCCTCAGATAAAGATCTAGTTATCAAATTAAAAGAAATACAAAAGATAATAAAAAATAGGAGCATAGAAAAAATATTATGAACCACAGATAATTTCTAAAATCAATGAATGAGTTAAGAATAGATGTAATAACTGAAATATAGGTTGAATATTCCTTATCCAGAGTTATTGGGAATAGAAGTTTTTCAGATTTTGTTTATTTATTTTTAGTATTTGCATGTAGATAGCGAGAGATCTTGGGAAAGAAACCCAAATCAAAACATGATATTTATACAACTTATATGCATGGTGTGGAGATAATTTTATTAAATATTATTAATAATTTTGTGCAGGAAACAGGTGAGATTTTTCATTTGTGGCATCAAGTCAATACTTAAAACACTTTAGAATCTTCAGCATTTTGGATTTTAGGTTTTATGATGAGTTGTGCCCTACCTAGACAAGACAATATGTGGAGAAATTACCTACAATGTGCAGAGTGACAATATAGTTGATGATATAAGAGATTGAAAGACAAACCTAGTACTAGGTATTCTAACATAATAATTATCTTCATAAGGTTTCCAGAAAAAGAAAAGAAAATTAGAAAGAAGAGAGATAGTATTCAAAGAGATGATAAAGGATTTTTTTTTCATAATTTAGGAAAGATGTGAATTCTTAGATTTAGAAAGTTTGATATTCCAAAGTACTGTTGAAAAGAAACAAGAATCCACATCTTGCTAAATCATAATGAAACTGGACAATGCTACATCAGAGAAAAAAAACAGAAAAAGAGCAAAGGAAAATTACCTGTCAAGCAGTTTAAGTCATATACTGGCTTGCCTTAATTTCCCTAACTGCTCTGAGTCTCTCTGGCTCTCTTTCGGTGATGCGTTTTGTATCCGTTGAGTATTTATCATACACTTTCCCCCAATACTTTGGTATTTGTGTGCCCCTGTTTTCTGTTGTCTCTTTTGAGTCTTACGCATCTGGTTTGCTTTTATGTTTTGTTGTCGCGGTTTATGTACTTACCATATTATTTGAAGTTTATTTTTTAGGAATAACATGAGGGCCAGGTTGAAGGTCCCTTCTCCTGGAGAAGATTTCTGTTTGCTTCTTCCAGATTTCTAGTGACAGTACCAGTCGGGAACCATTTTAATTCAAGTTCAGTGCTTAAAATATTAGTCTGTCCAAACATGGCCAAACAAGCCAGTAAGTTCACCCTTAACTATAGCCAGCTCTTTTTCGAGAAAAATGTTGTAGAAAATCTCTTCAGTGCAAAAATGGTTTGTTTGGGTGTTTTGCTTTGTTGATGTTTTAATGAGCATAGTTTTATCTTTCATCTGAACTTAAAAATTTTTTTCCAGTGGGAAAGAATCTGGTAATCTCACTATTACCAAAAGCAGGATTCATAGTCTTGCTTTTTTTTTTTTTCAAAAGTTCAGGTTTGTAGACTAAACTGATAATATATTTGGTGGTACTGGGGGTGGAACCCAGAGGCTTTCTACCTCTGGCCTATACTCCCAGACCTACTTTTTTTTAATATTTTATTTGGAAACAGGGTCTCACTAGGTTGCTGAGAGCCTCACTAAGTAGCCGAGGCTGGCTTGGAACCTGTGCGATCCTCCTGTCTTAGCCTCCCAAATACAGGGATTACAAGCATGCGCCACCACGCCCGGCCTCTGCTTAATATTTTAAAGAAATTAAGTTGTACTCTATTGGTAAACTGCTGCCTGATTAGAACATGAATAATAAAAACCCTTAAAGTTTGCAAATGATTTATAATTTACAACAGTGTGAATATTCAGAATAGTTCTTTAGAATGCAATTTTATAAGTAATACTTTTTGTTCATGCTCTGCATCATTTGAGCATGATACTTATGGATAACAGGACATACATTTTCCAGTAGTTTCTTCCTTTTCTCCTCCCTCCTTCATCTAATCAGTGACATCTGCTGTTATTTCTGCCTTCTCAGTATCTCTTCAAAGTATGTACTTCTCTCCATTCCCGTATCCTTCTCAAGTTTAGGCCTTCGGTTTTGCTCCCCTGATTTCTGAAACAGCCTTCTACTGGTGTCTGGCCACTGTTCTTAATCTTGTCCATGCCATTAGTCTTGCTTAGATGGCTGTACTTACTCTTTTGTTCCTGAGATCGCATTTTCCTACCTTGCTTTCCATTTTCCTCCTATCTTTTATATTCTTCACTCAGACAATAGCTGTCCCCAGGAAATCCTCTCAGATCCCTAAAACTTGATGCACTTCCGTATGTTTTCATTGTACTTGGATCATAGTCCAGTTATCCTTTTATTTTTTATCATTGTTACTAATTCTTTTAAAAAGGTTTACTTTTTGTTAATACAGTATAATTCTTTATGGACAAAGACTCAGAAGGTCTGTAGTTAATGATTATAGCCCTAAAATCTACCACCTTATTCAGCCATTACTTGGTGGGCACTTGGTAATTGTTCATTGAATGAATGAATAGTGTGTATGAAAGAAAAAGCTAGGGAGCTCCAGGTAATAATGCTTCAGTCCCAGAAAAGAACTTATGGTTCATGTTTCTATTAGAGGGCCATTTAGGTAGTTGGTTTAGTCCTATCACATGACCAGTGTGTTAGTATTTGAACATAATTCATTAATTTTAAATATCTGTCTTTAAAGTAAACCTTTCAGTGAACCAAAAGCAACAATCCATACAGCTCCCCTCAGCAATTTGTATTTAAGCTTTTGGTCTCTCCTCAATATCTTTATGTGTGAATTATAGAGGTACCTTCATAAGTAGTAACCAGTAGGTACAGACTTCATCAAGAGCTGTAGGTCAGACTGTTTTTGAGTAACAGCACTCACATCAGATACTAACATCATCTAGTATCACAACAGATACTAACATTATTTCCATTTGTGAAGTACTCCGGTGGTACCCACATTTGTTCCTTGGATCTTTGGTAGTAAAGCAAAGACTTTGTCATTCCTAGGAAAAACCCATCATTTTTTTTTGGATTCTGGAATGATGTGATTCAGATGCCTTTTCTCTGGTTTAGATGATATAGCATTGTAAGACCAACTGTGAATTTCTGTAGGGCGTCTTAGAATAATATCTTTATCATCATCTATTGACAGTGCTACTTCTTGTCTTACTATCTTTTGTACTTACCAAATTTCTCTGATCCACTAAAATAAAAATTTCTTTTTTTTCTATTTGTGGTCTGATCCTGCTTTATTAGAATAACTTGAAAGGTCTTATAGCTACTTATAACTAAAAACAGTTCTGAGGTATGTAAATTATTCTTAAAAACTTAGAAGTCATTCTTACTAATTTTTATTCTGCTCTTTCTTTAGGTGATAAGAAGAAATTATATATACTCCAATGATTTAAAAAATTGTGATAAGCCGGGCGTGGTGGCGCACGCTTGTAATCCCAGTATTTGGGAGGCTGAGATAGGAGGATCGCAGTTTGCGGACAGCCTCAGCTACTTAGTGAGGCCCTTTGCAACTCAGTGAGACCCTGTTTCAAAATAAAGAATAAAAAATTGGGCAGGGGGTGTAGCTCAGAGGTCAAATGCCTCTGGGTTCCATCCTTAGATCCGTAAAATAAATAAATAAATAGAATAAAAAATTGTGGTAAATAGTACCATAAGCCCTTTATTCTCTCCTGCCCATTTAGAATCTGCTTTTCAATAGAATCTACTAACCAGCCTGACCATATTGCTTTAAAACAGCACTACTGCTGGGCGTGGTGGTGCACACTTGTAACCCCTGTGCTTGGGAGGCTGAGACAGGAGGATCGCACAGGTTTGAAGCCAGCCTGAGCTACTTAGTGAGGCTCTCAGCAACAACTTAGTGAGACCCTGTTTCCAAATAAAATATAAAATAGGTCTGGGAGTATAGCCCGGAGGTAGAAAAGCCCTTGGGTTCTACCCCCAGTACCACACACACACACACAAACAAAATCACTACCTGTAAAGATTCAGTGCCCCTATCACTAGTTCTCCTTATTCTTTCTTATTGACTTTGCACAAAACACCTGTTTGTGTCCCTGTGCCTTAAGGTTTGTCTACACAGTTTTTTTTTTTTTTCTCCCATGGGTCTAGGGAGATGGAACTCAGGGACATTCGACCTTTGAGATATACCCCTTGCCCTATTTTTATTCTTTTTTTGAAACAGGGTCTCACTAAGTTGCGGAGGGCCTTACTAAGTAGCTGAGGCTGTCCACAAACCTCAATCCTCTGTTCTTAGCCTCTCGAATGCTGGGATTACAAGCGTGTGCCACCACACCCAGCTTTACACAGTTTTTTACAAGCTAATTTTTCGGGCGCAAGTTTCTCCCTTTCCCATTATATTCTTTGTGGTGTCTACCACACAAAACTTATAATAATTATGCTGCAAACAGTTAACAAGTGCTTAGTATGTAGCAGATACTGTGCTATGTGCTTGATATGTATTATTGAATTCTTAAAATAATACCAAGAGTTAGGACTCAATGTTCTCATTTTATAGATGGAGAAACTAGTACAAGGCTAAGTAATTGGCAAATGGCGGGGCCTGGGTTTGAACCAAAGTCACCTGCCTTCTGAGCCCAAATTCTTAAATTCTGAGCTATTATTTCCCTAGAGGAAGTTGGGTTAAAACCAAATGATTCAGGTGAACATGATGTTTTTGCCTGAGCTGATGCTGGACTAGAGTAAAAGCCGTTTGCACTTTGTATTTTTGCAGCTTACAAACCATCTTAGCATAACCTTTTGATCTCTAAAACATTCAATTTGACATCTATTAATTTTTTAAATAGAATTTATAAAAATGGCTTAGATTTTATTCAATTAGTTTACTCTTTCTATATTTCAAAAACCATTTAATTTTTGGGACAGTAGCTATCTGTGGATTGTCTTATATATTCACAGATGGCATTATTTTATCTTTCCTCAAACCATCTGTAGCATCAACCTAGTCTATTCTAATTGATGTCATCTTTCATTTATGCAAGAGCAAGTTATTAAAGTAAATCTTTATATTTTTATAGCACTTGGGGTAAATGTTAGAGTAAAACATTGGTTTATTTTATCATAACAATCCTGTGCAAAGAAAATTTAATTTTTTTCTCATCTTGATTTACTTTATACGTAGTCTTTGGAAGCAAATTGAATTCAGCATCTATTTATTGAGTACATATTGTGATCCTGGAACTCTCGGCATGAAGACATGATTCCCATCCTTCCTGAGTTTACAGTCTAGCAGGAAAGATGAAGTAGATAATGCATTTGAAGAAGAAATACAATTATGAGCTAGATGCAGTCGTACACTCCTGTAGCTACAGTACTTGGGAATCTGAGACAGGATTGTAGGTTTAAGACTAGCACACAATACCTTAGACCTTGTTTTAAAATAAAAAATTAAGCTGGGCGTGATGGTACACACTTGTAATCCCAGTACTTGGGAGGCTGAGACAGGAGGATTTCAGGTTTGTGGCCAGCGTCCCGTACTTAGTGAGGCCCTCTGCAACTTAGTAAGACCCTGTTTTAAAATAAAAAATAGGGCTGGGGTGTACCTCAGAGTTAGAATGCCCCTGGGTTCAATCCTCAGTACCGCAAAAAATAAAAAAATTAAATAAAAAAATTAAATAGCGCACCCTTGGTTCATTCTCTAGTAAACACACACACACACACACACACACACACACACACACACACACACAAAATGAATACATAAGAGAGAAAAGAAGCGGTATGGGTAAGGATCGAAAAGGTGTTAAATCTGGCCTGGTAAGTCCAGAAGGCCATTTCAGATGAAGAGTAGGTAAAATGGAGCTAGTGGACAGTGGGGAAGACGAAGAGCCTCCTGGTTAGAGTAAGTATTAAAGTTCACTCTCACTGGGACTTAGAAGCAGACAGTGTCAGGTGACCTGAGGTGAGACTTTACAGGCGAGCAGGGACTGGTTGACTTGAAGGTAAGCTAAGGATTCTAAGGTTCATGGCAAGCCATTGATAGACCTGAAGCAAAGGTAGAACCTGAGCAGGCCTGGATTTTAGCAAGTCCTCTCAGGCCATAGTGTGAAAAATGGATTGGAGAAAGGGTCAAAAGTCGATGGATGTGGAGAGGAAAGTTACAAGGCTGTTTCAGTAGTCTTGAGAGAAATGATTTTGGCTTAGACCCAGGATAGTGGCAGTAGAGATGGAAACAGTGGATGTATTCCAGGAACCCCCTGCTGAGAATGGAGGACCCCGACCCAGTGTTCACAGAGTTCTACCTTGTTATACACAGGAGGATATGAGCTGGAGAAAAATGGGACAGAAATGAGACCTGAAATTTATAGCGAGTGGCTCCACATTGTGAAAAGGCATGACATTGCAGTGTACTTACAGGGGTAATGAAGATAAAAGCGCTTTACTCATTGTAAAGTATTCAGTCTAACTGTCGTCCAGGTGGGGAGCTGATGTAAGGTTTACCCTTTTCATCAGTGTGTACGATACCAACACAACTTTGAGAGGCAAACATGTTTATTTAGTGTTGGATGTCTCCATTTCCACTAAAACATCTGTTTATTCTTTGATCCATATGATTTTTTTATTTTTAAAGTCGTTAGTGAGGGCTGCTATCCACCAGATGTTTTCTCTTCTTAGTCACATATTGCCATTATACGTAAAGTAGCCCCTTGATGTTTATAGGTACTCAGTGGGCCACACCTCATTTAGGATGCATTTAGTCAGCCAAGTTTCCATTTCAGCTTGATAAGGCCTTACTGCTTCCCATGTTGGTCATCACTTAAGGTGTAGCCATTGAAAAAATCTTGCAGCTCTAATTCCCAGTGTTTCCTGATGTCCTATCCTCTTCACTTCATATTGTCACTCCCCAGTCTTTGTTCAGGGCCCATTTCAGTGAAATAATTGATCAGTTCAACCATCCAAGTCTCTTGTTGCTCATTGTAGGCCTGCTGTATTAGCCAAGGTAATGCAAGCCATTTGGCAAACACATCCTAATCTCAGTGGCTTAAGTATGTTAGGAATTTATTTCTTGCTTTAATAAGTTTATTAGGTAGCAGACATTTGCGTGGAGGATTTTCTACTCCACTTATAGACTCAGGCTGATGGCGTGAACACGTGGCTCACAGAACGTTTTGAGCTCAGCATCTAGCTGGCAAAGGGAGAGGGAGTGAATGTGAAAGCTCACACAAGAAGTTCTTACAGGACGTAGCTTAGGAAGGCGTACATCATTCCATCATTCCGACCCACTCTTCATTGAACAGAACTTGGGTGGTGGCCACACCTAACTGCAGGGAAGGCTGGGAACTGTAGTCACTATGTTTGCTATGGAACCAGTCTTTACCATACCCAGCTAATGACTTTCCTTGTGTGGTACCTGCTCTTTAATTCAAGTGGTAGGAAGAAGCAGGGAAGAACCAAAGGTATGAAAGCATCTCCTTTGTATTTTCTTAAGGGCCCCAGTCACAGTCCTGGGCATTAAAGTGGAAAACGTTTGCATTCTGAATTCGTAACATAAAATGATCATTGCTATTATTTTGTTCTCACAGGGAAATAAATGCCCGACTTGATGCTGTATCTGAAGTTCTCCATTCAGAATCTAGTGTGTTTGGTCAGATAGAAAATCATCTATATAAGTTGCCTGACATAGAGAGAGGACTCTGTAGTGCTTATCACAAAAAAGTAAGTGCAATAAAAGTCAAATCTCTTAAAACTCATAATGTTTCTTAATATGAGGGCACCTGATGTTAAAGAAAAATCATCTGGTAGCTCTATATTATTTGTTTCCTGTTTTGTTAAAATCTTGCAAGTAGTATGAAAGAATAGCTGAATCCTTAGAAATTTTACTCGTACAAATTAAGGTTATTCATTTTTTGGGGGGAGGGGCAGACAGGGGTTGAACCCAGGGGCATTCTACTTTCGAGCTACACTCCCAGCCCTATTTTTTAATTCTTAATTTTGAAATGGGGTCTCACTAAGTTGCGGAGGGCTAAGTATCTGAGGCTGGCCACGAACCTGACATCCTTCTGTCTTAGCCACCCAGATACTGGGATTACAAGCGTGCACCATCACACGTGGCTTGGTTGTTCAGTTTTTACAGTACTTCTTTTAACTATAACAACATACATTTTGCTTTATCCTCAAAGTGCAAAGTAGGAAAATTATTTAGATCTGCTACTTGAGAAAGGAGATAGCTTATTTCTTTTGATTTTAAAATAATATACCTATGTGGCTTAACCAAATAGAAAATCTGCCCATGTAACATTTGTGAGGGCATATCAAATTTGGATATTGAAGGTGAGTAAAAAGTATTAATTTGGTTTTTGTCATTTAGTTTTTACAGATTAAGTGATAGCACTGATGAGAGAAGTTTTTGTACATGGGAACTAATTTACTTTATCAATTGAAATTTTAAAAATGGTCAATTAGCTGGGCATGGTAGCATATGCCTGTAATCCCCGCGCTTGGGAGGCTGAGACAGGAGGATCGCACAGGTTCAAAGCTAGCCTGAGCTACTTAGTGAGGCTCTCAGCAACTTAGTGAGACCCTGTTTCCAAATAAAATATAAAATGGGTCTGGAAGTATAGCCCAGAGGTAGAAAAGCCCCTGGGTTCCACCCCCAGTACCATACACACGATGGTCAATTAGTTATATTTACAATAATTGATAATAAACTTTTTAAAGTGTTTGTCTTTTGCAGAAGTCACTCACATATACCTTTATACCTTTTGTTCACTGTAAAAATTATGAGAGGATAATATATTATTACCTACTCCTGGGAAATTAACATGTTATATAGATATGTATGTGTATATATGTGTACAGTTTGTGTTATGTTGGCTAATACATAGCTGCTGGGAGAGGGTCAGTAACTTGCTGATAAGTAATAGAATTTGTATTTAAACCCAGTGTCCTTCACTGCATTTTTAGTGGCTGTATCTTTTGATTGCTTCCATGTTTGATTTAGCTGTCTTGACTGCCTTTACATTTCTTTTTCCTGGCCACCTCATTTCATAAACAAGTTTTATATTTTGCCCAAATGTAAATCTTTGCCAGTTTAATAATTTTATTGTAGTATGATTTTTTTATATGCCCAAATTTTAGTATGAACAAATTTTCATTACTGTTTACTTTTGTAAGGCCGTCTTACCCCCACAAAGTTTTACTAGAATGAGAAGTACTGCCTCAGAACATTTGTGGTCCTTAAGAGAACTTATATTTCTGTCTCATATGCTTCAGTTAAACTTGAAAATAACGTTCAAACCAGATTTGGGAATACTGATCCTGAGGAAAGAGGCACATAAGTTGGTTATGAAGTTGGTGGAATCTATTGCACCATTTCTTGGTACGCTGTATTGCTTTGCTGGCAATGACAGAGCTATGCTGATATTAGAAATTTTTATGGTTGACTTTTTTGAGGTTACACAGGGGTGCCAAAACCATTTGTTATTTTGTATCCTTGGCCCAGTGCCTGACAAGCAGTACAATATTACCCCTCATCAATCTCCAAGCACCTTGCCTTCACTCCTTGAAAGGATTCACTGGCAGATGTCAGGGAGTTTTTATTTTCTCAAGAGAAAATAGCAGCAGAGTCGAAATTCTTTCAATTGCTGATCAAAAGAGCAGAGTGCGAGTGCCCCTGGCATCAGGATGGAGCACGACTTCATGCTGCTGTGGGGTCTGCTGTGCCTTGCTGCCTCTTTACGCTGGACGTCGATGTCTGCCTTTCATGAGGTTTAGGATTTGTAAGTTTCCAAGCTCTAGTAAAAGTCACAATCTAACTCATGTAAAAGTGACCAGACCGCAAGAATGACTTCTATTTTGGAATTACAGAATATATTTTACTGAAGAAAATTATGATTGACTCAGTAGCTATTTTTCGGTGCTATTTTAATGTTGAGATAAGGACATACAATCTTGTTTACACATGGTTGTTTGAAAAGTGAAGAGTAGAAATGAGTTGGTAGCAAACCAACTTCAGAACGTCTGAATGCTTTAAACCACTTTTTAAAAATAATTAGTTAACTGGCTCTTGGGACATACCATTCATACATGTCTATTCTTTATCATTACATTAAATAAGCTTCTATACACACAGTAATGAGTAATATCCTGGGTACAGGTTTTGCCAGTTATGTGAAATTCACAAAATGGGAACACACGCTCTGTATGGATATTATAGAAGTGAGAAACTTTGGCTTGGCAACTATGTGGAAAGTACCGTGAAATTTACACAGATGGGTGTTTCATATTGTTAATGATAGAGAATCCTAACTGGATTGACCTCTCTTAATTTATCTTTCTTTTGTTTGTTTGTTTGTTTGTTTTGGTGATACTGGGGATGGAACCCAGGGGCCTTCAACCTCTGGGCTACATTCCCAGACATATTTTATATTTTATTTGGAAATAGGGTCTCTTAAGCCAGCTGAGGCTGGCTTTGAACCTGTGCGATCCTCCTGTCTCAGCCTCCCATGCACGGGGATTACAAGCATGCGCCACCACACCCGGCTTAATTTATCTTTTTTTAAAAATAGTTTTCTGTTCTTGTCTTATGGTTCCAGCATGAAGAAGAATAGGGGATCGAGGGACTTAATTGCTTCTTACAAAACTGTCAACTAATCCTCCATTCCCATCTCCACAAACAAAGATAACTTATGCACCAGTTTCCAAGTGTTTGAGAATTCTCGATGTACATCAAGTCGTGTTTCAGTTTTCCTTAAGGATAGCTTAAAATGTAGACATCTTGAGTTTTTGAAGCCCAATTTCTTATAGCTTCTAAGATTTTGTACTGTTGTCTTCTCTGTGAGATATTCTTGTGGTTTTTTTGTACGCTAAATCAATCTCTTGACTCTAGTTTCAAAACAGAGAGAGAAATTAGATGCATATGTTTAGTTCAGCCCTTTACCAGAACCTCCAGTGTAAAAATTATTCATGTGCTTATTAAAAAGTTAGAGTGCTATGCAAGGCCATAAAATAAAGAATAAAAAGTCTTTCTGTGCAACCTCTTCATACTGAACAGCCAGATGTAACTAGAGTAAGTTACTTATGTGACATTCTAGAAAGTTATTTATACAGAATAATGCAGAACATTTAAAGAATCACAAAGAAAATGTTGCTGTCTAAAGATGCATAAGTATTTATGTATTTATGACATATTATATAAGGGTTCCATATCAGTATGTCTTAATTTTTAATTGTTTCAAAGTATTACATTGTTTTGAGTTTTTCCTAATAAATTCCAATTGATAGATATTTGCTTTTTATATTATTATAAACAATGTTGCTATAAATATTAAGATACACACACCTTTCACTATTTGCTCTAGTATAATTTTATATAATTTTTTGGGTGGTGGTACCTAGAGGAGTTCTAGCTCTGAGATATATCCCAGTCCTATTTTTTTTTTTTTTTTCTGAAACAGGGTCTCACTGAGTTGCTGAGGGCCTCGCCAAGTTGCTGATGCTAACCTCAAACCTGTGATCCTCTTGTCTCTCCCTCCCAACTACTGGCATAACAGGCCTGTGCCACTACACCCACCTAGTTTTAGCTAAATCTTTAAAAGTGGGATTGCTTAGTTAAATGATATGTGTATTTTTAAATTATGAAGATATATCAAGCTGCTCTTCAAAGATTACACTTGTACTAATAGCATATAAAGGTCATCTCTCTTTTTTTTTTACACATGGTTGTTGTTAAGCTTTCAAATCTTTGGCATTTTGGTGACTAATGCTACCTTGTAGCTTTAATTTGCTTGCCTTTATGTATAAAGTTAATCATGTGTTTGTTGGACATTCTCCTTATTAGCTATATGTTTGTTTTGCCATCATTTATTAGATTGTTTACCTTTTTCATGTCAATTTATTATAGCCCATTATATTTGTAAAAAAATTGCCGTTATTTCCCTCAGAAATATCCTTCACCTTTTTGACATTGACCATATAGCAAAAAAAGTGATAAACAATGTATCTTAAGATAAAAATACTATACAAGAATTAGCTTTATTATCCCTTGCTCAAATTATTTTCTTATAGCTTTGAAATATTATACAGTGTTTAACCTCATTTAGAAAACATGTTGGCTAACTAGTTCTAAAATTTCTTTATTTCTTTTTAAAAATTGGTACACTATAGTCATACATCTTAATGGGGTACAAGATGGTAGAGACATATATGTATTTATCACTCATTTAGCCCTAACCCAATCGCCCCCCCATCCAACTTCTCCTCCCTCCCTCCTTCTCACGTTTGGCTTAGTGATTGACTTGGATATGTTTGTGAATATATATCATGTACATTAGGAAATTTCTTTCTGCTCCCCTCCCATCCCTCTCAGTTAGGTCACCTTATTTGCTCATCTATGGTTTCTCTTTCTTTGTCTATATAGTTCCTCCTGTGACCTTTTTTCTCCCTAACTTCCACATGTTAAGGAGAGCATCTGGTTTTTTTGTGTGTGTGTGACTGACTAATCACACTTAGTATAATGTTCTCCAGTTCCATCCATTTCACTGGAAATGATGCAATTTTGTTCTTTATGGCTGAGTAAAATTCCATTGTTTACATATCCCACAGGTTTTGTAATCCATTCATCTGTTGATGGACATGTTGGCTATTTCCATAGTTTGGTAATTGTGAATTGTGCAGCTATGACCATAGATATGCGTGCATTAGTTTGGTAGTTTGGTTTCCATTCTTTTGGGTAGATACCCAGAAGTGGTATTGCTGGATCATATGGTAGGTCCCTTCCCATTTTTCTAAGGATCATCCATATTGTTTTCCAAAGTGGTTTTATTAATTTGCAATTCCACCAACAATGTATTAGAGTTCCCACTTCTCCAAATTCTCGCCAACATTTGTTTTTGTTTGTGTTTTTAATGATTGACATTCTAATTAGATGGCATTTCAGGGTAGTTTTGATTCACATCTCTCTGATTCGTAATGATGTTGAACATTTTTTCATACATTTATTGGGCATTTGAATTTGTTCTTTGGTGAGGTGTCTATTTAATTTACTTGCCTCTTTTTTGATTGGGTTATTTGTTTTCTTAGCACTGAATTTCTTGAGTTATCTGCATATTCTAGATATTAGTCCTCTATCAGAGGAGTAGTTGGCAAAAAAATTTTCCTGTTCTGTTGCCTCTTTGTTGAGGTTCTTGATAGTTTCCTTTGCTATATAGAAGCTCTTCAGTTTAATACCACCTATTGATCCTCTTTTTTTTTTTTTGTGGTACTGGGGTTCCTGGAAACCATTCTACCTCTGGGCTACACTCCCAGACCTATTTTATACTTTTATTTGGAAACAAGGTCTCTTAAGCCAGCGAGACTGGCTTCGAACCTGCACGATCCTCCTGTCTCCGCCTCCCAAGTGCAGGGATTACAAGCGTACGCCACCTCGCCTGGCCCTTGATTCTCCTTTTAATTTCTTGTGTTTTGGGGGTCTTGTTGAAAAAGTTTTTACCGGTGCCTTTGTGTTGAAGTGCTGGACCTATGCCCTGTTCAAGGATCTGCAAGGTCTGTGGTCTGATTTCCAAGTCTTTGATCCATCTTGAATTGACTCTTGTGCAGGGTTAGAGAGGTTTATTTCCATTTTTCTGATATGGATAACCAGTTTTGCTAGCATCATTTGCTAAAGAGGCTATCTTTTTCCAAGTTTATGTTTTTGGCCCCCTTGTAAAAAATTAATTGGCTATAAGTGTGGATTTGTTTCTGAGTTTATTTATTATTATATATATTTTTTGTGGTACTGGGGATGGAACCCAGTTGCATTGTACTTCTGAGCTACCCAGCTCTATTTTTTTATTCTTAATTTTTGAAACAGGGCCTCACTGTGTTGCCAAGGGGCTAGCTAAGTAGTAGCTGAGGCTGTCTTTGAACTGTGATTGTCCTGTCTCAGCCTCCCAAATGCTGGAATTACAAGTGTGCGCTGCCACGCCCAGCTTCTGAGTTTAATTTTGATTCTAACTTTTAAGATGTCACTAATTAAACCTCATTTGCATGCACTTTTATATATATACATATATACATATATATAATTTTATTTTCAGTGTTCTACCCAAGAATTCTTCTTGATCGTCAAAACCTTGTATCATCTGAAGTCAGAATTTCAAGCCCTAATGCCCGCTGTGATTTCCCACGTTCAGTCAGACTTGCTTCGGACACTCATTTTAGAAATTCCTGAACTCCTTAGTCCAGTGGAACGTTACTTAAAGATACTTAATGAACAAGCTGCCAAGTAAGTACCAGATCCTCAGTTCTTCTTTTCTAGCAGTGAACATAGTCTAATGCATTTGTCACTGGGTGTGTGGATTTTCAATCTTTGCTAAAGTAATTGTAAAAGTTGCTTGAGTACAATATAATTAGAAATGTGATTGAATACTAAAAGCTTTATATTACAGCTGGAAGTAACACTCTGCTGTCCAAACTCAGGGAGTTCACCTTCTGGGACAGATATGGTATTTCCTCAGGTGTCAGATGATGATAAAATGAAGTGTAGGCAAAGCCAAGTAGTAGCCATTTATCAAAAACAGGTGTCAGATGCCATCTTGGACTTATTTCTTAGATATGCAGGAATGATCTGCCTTCTATTTAGAATATGCAAAAGCGAAGTTATTATTTATTTATTTATTTATTTATTTATTTATTTATTTATTTATTTATTTATTTTTGGTGGTACTGGGGTTCCTGGAAGCCTTTCTACCTCCGGGCTATACTCCCAGACCTATTTTATATTTTTATTTGGAAACAGGGTCTGCTAAGCCAGCGCACGCGGCTGGCTTCGAACCTGCACGATCCTCCTGTCTCCGCCTCCCAAGCACGAGCGTGCGCCACCATGCCCGGACGAAGTTATCTTTTAAAGGATAGTCATTTCACAGTGCATCTCACAAAAAATTCTGTACAAAACAAAAAGGATTTGACATTTACATTCATCTTTATTTTCCAAATAGGTGCATGATAAATATTTAATTTTATCTCTTGGTTTCACCACGGGAATCATGAGCATGTGAAATGAAAGTATTATTATGGTAATTTTGTCAATTCCCAGAAGCTAAGAAGTGTCCCCATAAATATGTAGTGGCACACCCAGAATTAAAGCCACATCTTCATGGCTTTAAAGCCTTGGCTATTCATCATGCTACAAAAAATAATTGATAACTGGTCTAATTCATATACTTCCATATACATATTTGTGTTTTTCATATTTCAGAATGGGAAATAAAACTGAATTATTTAAAGACCTTTCTGACTTCCCTTTAATAAAGAAGAGGAAGGATGAAATTCAAGAAGTTACAGACAAGCTCCAAATACATTTGCAAGAAATACGGAAAATACTAAAAAATTCTTCTGCACAGTATGTCACAGTATCAGGACAGGAGGTAATTTCAAACACACTTTATTTTCTATCAGCTTGCCTGGAGTAGAAAATCTATTCTAAAATGTAAATAAAAATCTGAGGATAGGATATAAGTAACTCTTTTTTCAATTTTTTGTTTTTATTCCTTGAAAATATGTTAAAATATTTTTTGTAATACTGTTTTTTTTTAACAATTTTTTATTGAACATAAGTAGTATACATTTACACTATATTTGGTGCCCTCTCCCCCCCGCCCCCATTTTCTCCCACCCCCCCACCAATGGTTGTCCAGGTTAACCATGTCTTATTCATAATTTTACACATGTTCAGGTGTAGACCCTCATTAATCAAGATCAGCCTTTCTCCTCTCCTATCTTTCCATTAAAACTTAGCTAGTATTTCCCCTCTAATATCTGGGGTCCTACTGGTATCCTTTGTGTTTTCTAGTTTGGGCATATTAGAGGAAACATGTGTATCTTCTCCTTCTGTGCTTGGCTGATCTCACTTAACATGATGCTCTCCAGGGCTTTCCATCTTCTTGCAAATGATATAATTTTGTTCTTCTTTATGGCTGAATAGAATTCTATTGTGTGTATTTCCCAGTTTTGCTATCCATTCATCTGTTGATGGTGATCTGGGTTGGTTCCATATTTTGGCTATTACAAATTGTGCTGCTATGAACATAGGTATGCATATGTTGCTGTATTTCTCTGAATTCAACCCCTTTGGAAAGATACCGAGGAGTGGTATAGCTGGATCATATGGTGGATCTATTCCCAACTTTCTCAGGAATCTCCACACAGATCTCCATAGTGGCTGAACTAGTTTGTACTCCCACCAACAGTGTAAAAGAGTTCCTCTTTCCCCACATCCTCGCCAGCATTTGTTGTTGTTTGATTTCTTTATGCTTGCTACTCTGACTGGGGTTAGATGGAATCTCAGTGTAGGTTTTGATTTGCATCTTCCTGATGGCCAGTGATGAAGAACATCTTTTCATGTATCTATTAGCCCTTTGTATCTCTTCTTTTGTGAAGTGTCTATTTAGTTCATTTGCCCATTTCTTGATTGGGTTGTTTGTTTTGCTAGTGTAGAGCCTTTTGAGCTCTTTGTATACTCTGGATATTAGCCCCCTATCAGAATGGTGGCTGGTAAAGATCCTTTTCCATTCTGTAGGCTTCCTCTTTAGGTTATTGATAGTTTCCTTTGATGAGAAGAAACTTTTTAGTTTGATGTTATCCCACTTGTTTATTCTTGCTTTAATTTCCTGAGCTTTGGAGGTTTTGTTGAGAAAGTTACTGCCTGTGCCAATATGTTGTAGTGTTGAACCTATGTTCTCCTCTACTAACTTCACCGTCTCAGGTCTAATTTCTAAGTCTTTGATCCATCTTGAGTTGATTCCTGTGTTAGGTGAGATATAGGGGTTTAGATTGATCTTTTTACAAATGGTTAGCCAGTTCTCCCAGCACCACTTGTTGAAAAGGCTGTCTTTTCTCCAGCGTATGTGTTTGGCCCCTTTGTCAAAGATTAATTGACTAAAGATGTGTGGGTTTGTTTCTGTATCTTCTATTCTAATCCACTGGTCAGTATATCTGTTTTTGTGCCAGTACCATGCTGTTTTTACTACTATTGCTCTATAGTATAGTTTGAAGTCTGGGATTGTAATGCCTCCTGCGTGTTTCTTGTTATTGAGAATTGCTTTGGCTATTCTAGGTCTTTTCCTTCTCCATATGAAGTTCATGATTGATTTTTCTAGGTCTCTGAAGAATGTCACTGGTATTTTAATGGGAATTGCATTGAACCTATAGATCAGTTTTGGCAGAATGGCCATTTTGATGATATTTATTCTGCCTATCCATGAGCACGGGAGATCTTTCCATCTTCCAAGGTCTTCTTCTATTTCTTTCTTTAATGTTTTATAGTTTTTGTTGTAGAGGTCTTTTACATCTTGGGTTAGGTTTATTCCTAGGTATTTTATTGGTTTTGAGGTTTTAGTGAATGGAATTGTTGTTTTTGTTTCTTTCATTGTGGGTTTGTTGTTGGCATAAAGAAAGGTCACTGATTTCTTTAGGTTGATTTTGTAACCTGCAACTTTGCTGAATTTGTCAATCAGCTCCAGAAGTCTTTTGGTTGAGTTCTTTGGGTCTTCCAGATAAAGGATCATGTCATCTGCGAATAAGGATAGTTTTATTTCCTCTCTTCCTATGTGGATTCCTTTGATTTCCTTCTCTTGTCTGATTGCTGCAGCAAGAGTCTCAAGGACTATATTGAAAAGGAGTGGTGATAGTGGGCATCTTTGTCTTGTTCCTGACTGTAGCGGAAATTCTTGCAGTTTTTCCCCATTCACTATAATGTTGGCTTTGGGTTTGCAGTATATTGCCTTGATGATGTTGAAGTACTTTCCTTCTATCCCAATTTTTTGCAAAGTTTTTAACATAAATGGGTGTTGGATTTTGTCGAATGCCTTTTCAGCATCTATTGCTATGATGATGTGGTTTTTGTTCTTGGTTCTATTTATGTGGTGAATAACATGTATTGATTTGCGTATGTTGAACCAGCCTTGTTTTTCTGGGATGAAACCGACTTGGTCATGATGTATTATTCTCTTGATATAGTTTTGAATGTGTATAGCTAGTATTTTGTTTAGAATTTTTGCATCTATGTTCATTAAGGATATTGGTCTGTAGTTTTCCTTTCTTGAGGTATCTTTATTTGGTTTGGGGATTAATGTGATACTGGCCTCATAGAAGGAATTTGGAAGAGTTCCATCTCTTTCAATTTCTCGGAACATGTTATGCAGTATTGGTATTAGTTGTTCACTGAAGGTTTTGTAGAATTCAGCTGGGAACCCATCTGGGCCTGGGCTTTTCTTTGGTGGAAGAATTTTTATTGCCATTTCTATTTCTTTGGTTTTTATTGGTTGGTTTAGGCTTGCTATGTCCTCTTGGTTGAGTGTAGGAAGGTTAACTGTGCTTAGAAATCTGTCAATTTCACGCCGGGCGTGGTGGCGCACGCTTGTAATCCCCGTGCTTGGGAGGCGGAGACAGGAGGATCACGCAGGTTTGAAGCCAGCCGCGCTGGCGTAAGAGACCCTGTTTCAAAAATATAAAATAGGTCTGGGAGCGTAGCCCGGAGGTAGAAGGGCTTCCAGGAACCCCAGTACCACCAAAAAAAAAAAAAAAAAAAAAAAAAAAAAAAAAAGAAATCTGTCAATTTCATCCAGGTTTTCAAATCTATTGGAGTATAAATTTTTAAAGTAGTTTCTGATAATATTTTGAATTTCTTCACTATCAGTGGTGATATCTCCTTTTTCATTTCTAATTTTTATAATTTGAGTTGATTCTCTTTTTCTTTTGGTTAGGTTGGCCAGGGGTTTATCAATTCTATTAATCTTTTCAAAGAACCAACTTTTTGTTTTATTGATTCTTTGAATTGTTTTTTTGTTCTCTATTTCATTTATTTCTGCCCTAATTTTGATGATTTCTTGTCTTCTGCTGGCTTTGGGAATAGACTGTTGCAGTCTTTCTAGGTCCTTTAGTTGTGTCATTAGATTCTTTACTTGGAGGTTCTCTGTCCTTCTTATGTGGGCACTCAATGCAATAAACTTTCCTCTTAGTGCTGCCTTCATGGTGTCCCATAGGTTTTGGTAAGTTGTGTCTCTGTTTTCGTTTGTTTCCATAAATTTCTTTATTTCTTCCCTAATTTCTGCTCTTACCCATTCGTCATTCAATAGTGTATCATTCATTCTCCATGAATTTGAGTACTTTCTTTCGAGTTTCCTGTTGTTGATTTCTACTTTGATTCCATTGTGGTCTGAAAAGATGCATGGAATTATATTACATTTTTTGAATTTGCTGGTATTTTCTTTGTGTCCCAGGATGTGATCTATTTTGGAGAAGGTTCCATGGGCTGCTGAGAAGAAAGTGTATTCTGTAGTTCCTGGTTGAAATACTCTGAAAACATCTATTAGGTCCATTTGGTTTATGGTTTCCTTTAGTTCTAAAGCGTCTTTACTCATCTTTTGCCTTGAAGATCGATCCAGTGGTGTGAGAGGAGTATTAAAGTCTCCCAGAATTATTGTATTTGGGTCTACTTGGGATCTTATGTCCAGAAGGGTTTGTTTTACAAATGTGGTTGCACCCACATTTGGGGCATAAATATTTACTATCATTATATCTTCTTGGTGTATTGTTCTTTTTAATAAAAGGAAGTGCCCTGATTTGTCTCTTTTGATGTGTTTTAGTTTAAAGTCTGTTTTGTTGGATATCAGGGTTGCTACCCCTGCTCCTTTTTGGTCACCATTGGCATGGTATATCTTTTTCCATCCTTTCACCTTCAGCCTGTGAATGTCTTTGGCTGTGAGGTGAGTTTCTTGCAGACAGCATATATTTGGATTATGTTTCCTAATCCACATTGCCAGTCTATGTCTTTTGATTGGTGAGTTAAGTCCTTTGACATTAAGAGATATTATTGAAATATGATTTTTTCTGCCATTTTGTGTTCTGTCTACTCTTGGGTGGTGTGATCTTTCTTCTTTACTTAAATGGCCCACTTATTAACTTCCTCTCTTCTCTGATTCTGAAGTCTGCTTCTTTTTTCTTCCTTATGATTTATTTCTTTAAGAATTTTCTCTAGTGTTGGCTTTGAATTCATGAATTTTTGAGATTCTGTTTATCCTGAAAGACTTTGACTTCCCCATTGATCTTGAATAGTAGTTTTGCTGGATAGATGAGCCTTGGCTGGAAGTTATTTTCTTCCAGGGTCTGAATCACGTCGTACCAGTCTCTCCTAGCATTCCTGACCTGGGTTGTATAGTCTGGGGTGATTCTTATTGTTTTGCCTCTATATGTCACCCGTCCTTTTGTTCTCACTGCTTTTAAGATTCCTTCCTTGGCCTCTATGCTGGTCAATTTGGTTATGTGGCGTAGAGTGGTTTTTCTTTGGTCCTGTCTCAGTGGAGTTCTGTATGCCTCCTGGACTTGAAGATTCAAGTCTCTTTCCATATTTGGAAAATTCTCTGAGATTATTTCCTTGAAGATATTACAGATGCCCTTGGTCTGTACCTCTATCCCTTCCTCGATGCCTATTATCCGTAAATTAGGGCACTTCATATTATCCCATAATTGCTGGATGTTTAGGTTTTGTTGCTGTAAAGATTTCTGTATATCGCTGACTGTGTTTTCGGTTTCGGATGTACTGTCTTCTAATATTGATATTCTGTTTTCCATTTCATCTAATCTTCCAGAATTTCTTTCTATTGCTGTCTTCATTTCACTTATTGCCTCTTTCATTTCATTCCAGACCTCTTTCTGATTCTTTTTTAGTGTTTCTAATTCACCTTTAACCTCCTCTATACTTGTTTTAAATCCTTTCATCATATTGAACATCAAGATTCTGAACTCCCCTCCTTGCATTTCTAGTAGGTCAGTATTCGTGATTTCTGCTGTCTCTTCATAATTCCTGGTTCTCATATTTATAGCGTTCTCTGTCCTGTTTTTCTGATTTCTACCCATCGTTCGTGAGTACTGTGCTTAGTCAAATCTTAATATTAGGAGTTTTGGGGTATTGGTTAGTCAGCAGGGCCTTGCCAGTGTTGAGGGTGGGTGATGTGTAAGATGCTGGGGTGATTGGTAAAGGAGTCGGATTAGGTAGAGGATATGTTAGGTTGAGAAAGACTTTAAGTATGATAAGGTAATAACTTGCTAGGAATGAGAGAGAGTTAACTACTAGGACTCTTGTCGTTGGTAGAGTAATTATGGATATAAGAGATACTTTGAGTATTAAACCAGGAGGTATATTATGGGGAAAAGTTTTGGGGGAGAAAAGTATGTAGGTTAGTGTGAGTAGGTTTGTAAATAGGGATGATAGAAGGAGCAGTCAGACATAAAAAAAAAAAGAATCCACACAAGATACCAAGACTGTTATGTAATCCAAGAAAAATGAAGGAAAACCAATCAAAGGAGGAGAGTGAAAAAAAAGGAAGGGAAGAGAAAGAAAGAGGAAAAAAGAACAAGAATAAAATAAAAGGAACTAGCAGCTGTGTGAAATAAAAAAATATGGCAAACTATCCAATATATATATATATATATATATATATATATATATATATATATATATATATATATAAAACAACAAGTTAAAGTAAAAGAAGTGTGGGTTAAAAGAAAAAAAAATAAAACAGCAATAACCATACCAATACAAAAGCACTGTAAAAGCAAAATAAAACAAAACATCCACATTAAAAGTAAAACAAACAGTCCTCCTTTATTACGCATATGGGGTCAGGTCCAAATAATATGTGCGTATCTGATTGCTTTGGTAGCTTTCAGAATACCATCCAATGTCTCTTAGTTTTCTTTGTACTCTATTTTTATCTTCTTAAGTCACTCTGGGTGTTTGGACACCTTTCTCTCCTTTAGCTGCTTTAGGTTTATGTGTCCGGATGTCTGATTTCCCTGTTATTTGATTCTGTACAAATCACAGGTTCTGCAAAATTCTAACCTGTGGTCAGCACCTCTGCACTCACCACCCTAGCCTCCAGCCTGTGCTTCCCTACAGCAGGGGTGGAGAATGACCAAAGTATAATTGGAACCTCCCCCTGAGGTCCTGAGCAGATTTTGTGGCCCGATGGATTTTCTTGTGTCTCTGGAAATTCCAGCTGGGCTAGCCGGTGTGGTCCCAAGATGTACCCTGGGCAAATGGATGCTGGTTCCTGGATGCCCACACTTACTGCCAGAGCTCTGCCTATTCCAAGAGTGCAGGCTGGATGCGCTGCTAATACTGGACCCAAGTGAGAGTGGATGCAGCTGTCTATTGCTGCTGGTATGCTCTTCCAAGGTGTATTGAGCTGTGTTCTCGCTTAGCACTAAGCCTCTGGCTACCAGGAGGGTGGGAACACCCAGCGGTGGGCCAGGGGTGCAGGGTAGGTGCTCAAAGGTCCAGTGCGCGTTGTCCAGCAATGGTCTCTGCCTCCCGCGGGACGTAGAAGCTGGGGGTGCCCCAAGGAGATTTCCGGGTCACCCAGGGCTTTCGCAGCCTGGACGGCAGGCTCTGGCAAGGTGGCAGGGGCTAGACACACAAGCAGACTCCAATTTAGGGGTGGCAGTGTACAGGTACTGACTACCAGCAGGGGACCGTGGCGCCGGCAAGTTGCGCGAGGAGAGTGCTCGGATCTGAGGCTTGAGCCCGTGCTGGGGGGTTGAGGCTGCGCACACGCTAGGACCCCAACTTACCAGGGTGCCCTCAGGTACCTGACTTGGTGCAGGAATCCGTGGGAGTCTCTATGCAGTTGAGATCCGGTTTCTGGTGGGCACACAGAATTCTGGTGGCCACACAGAATTCTGGTGGCTGCTGCTCGCTGCTTAAGATGCGGTCCTAAATCCATTTTTAGTCCCGAATTATCTTGTCGTGGTAATATCGGGCAGGCAGCTCCTTGGGCAGCTGCAAAAGCAGCCCGCCGATCTGTAATATTGTTTTGATAAGAAATCTTTTTTTTTTTTTCGGGTCTGGGGATGGAACCCAGGGGCATTCGACCTCCAAGCTACACCCCCTGCCTTATTTTTTATTTTGAAGCTGAGGCTGTCCGCAAACCATGATCTTCCAGTCTCAGCCTCCTGAATGCTGGGATTACAAGCATGTGCCACCACGCCTGGTGATAAGAAATCTTTTAATCATGAAATTTTATCTCAGTACTTTATGTTTTTTGGTGTTGTCAAAGTTATATTATAGAAAACCTTGATAATTGAAAACAGTATAGTAACTGAGAGAATTCACTTGTTCAAATCCACATGAGAGGTTAGTTTTTAATCCAAGATTTATAGATGATGAAATGATACCAAGTGGACCATGTATTTTGATTTGAAAACACAATTATTAAATGGGAATACTTTCTCCTGAAGTTAGGAGTATAATTACTAAAAGAAAAAAAAAAGAACAGAAAAATCTACAATAAAAACTTCCATTTAGCCAGGTGTGGTGGTACACGCTTGTAATCCCAGTATTTGGGTGGCTGAGACCTGGAGGATCGCAGTTCATGGACAGCCTCAGCTACTTAGTGAGGCCTCTGCAACTCAGTGAGACCCGGTTTCAAAATAAAGAATAAAAAATAGGGCAGGGGTTGTAGCTCGGAAGTCAAATGCCCCTGGGTTCCATCACCAGACCCCCCCCAAAAAAAACCAAACTTCCATTTAGGGAGTCTGCCATAAGATTATGGTGCTGTTTAGGATGTGTACTTCTGTTTAAAGTTTGATGTTAATATCTGAATGAGAGCCAGGAAAGGAAGAGAAAAGCTTCTCAGGTATGATTGTGCCTTTCTGTTCTAGTCTGATTCTTGAGGCATGCTGCTCTCTATCCTGTGTTTAATATAAAGATTCCAGCTGAAAGAGTAAACAGCAAGTTAGGAAAGAGATGAGTAATTTTTATAGGATGAACATTTCATTAAAGATTTTAAAACAGTAGGCATTTTCCTTGTGGGGAAAAGCTTAATTTTCAACCAAATGGCTTAACATTTACATTGCTTGTGCATTTTACCAAAAGATTGTTGGTTGTGTAGTTATTTGAAATTTAAAAAGTATATTAAGGGATACTTTATTAAAATGTTTATAACCCTATTTATGTAAATAGATTTAACAATTGATTTAAATTTGCCTGTTTTCTGGACTAAAATTATGAGGATATTATACTCAGACAGACACTTCACAAAATGCATTCCTCTTAGAGCACTATACAACAGAAAAAACTACGTGACAATATTTATAATTTGCCAGTATTTGTATGTGTGCCTTCCAAACAAGCAACCACTACATAGTTATTTGTATCTGTTGTTTTCGACATGCATTCATGCCCTTGCAAAGTAAACAGTAACCTAAGGGCCACTATTCTGTTTGGTAGAAATCAGAAGATCGTAATTTCTCCAATAATATTAATACAGGATTTGTAGTAGAAGAATGACTTCTTGGTATTACAGTGGGGAAAACTAAGTACTGATTCTATCATGTACATGTAATGTGACCATGAAATAGTCACCTGTGTTGTGAGACTATTATGAAAACCAAATAAGTTAAAATATATGAAAGTGCCTTCTAATGTTTTCTTTTCTCTTCTTCTTCTTCTTCTTCTTCTTCTTCTTCTTCTTCTTCTTCTTCTTCTTCTTCTTCTTCTTCTTCTCTTTTTTTTTTTTTTGATGGTACTGGGGTTCCTGGAAGCCCTTCTACCTTTGGGCTACACTCCCAGACCTATTTTATACTTTTTTATATTTGGAAACAGGGTCTCTTAAGCCAGCACGGCTGGCTTCAAACCTGCCTGATCCTCCTGTCTCGGCCTCCCAAGCGCAGGGATTACAAGCGTGTGCCACCACGCCCAGCCGGCTAATGTTTTCATGTAATAACAATAATAGCAATATAGTTACTATTTATCAAGCACTTGGTAAAGTCCAGAATGGTGCCAAGTATTAATGTTTTCATGTAATAACAATAATAGCAATGTAGTTACTATTCGTCAAGCACTTGTTAAAGTGCAGAATGGTGCCAAGTATTTTACATTTATTATATTATTTAGTTCTGATAACAACACACAAAAAAAGTTATTCGGGGTTTGTTGGAAAGAAAGCCAAGGTTTGGAGTAATTCTGTCTGCCATGTAATTATTAATTTTTCCACTAAAATATTAACCCAAGAAATTAACAACATGGATTTTATTTGATAAAATTATACATTTTCAAGTCCATACTATTCAAACTTAAATAAAACTTCAGTCTTGGGAAGAAGTCTGAGACTTGGTCCTGGGTTTCATTGGCAATTTTTTTTAAGCAAAAATGGGAGACAATGATAAAAAAAAATTCATAAGAATAGTAGATTGGTTATTCATTATGAGTGTAGAATTGAAGTTTTAAGGAAAACTACACCATAGATATTAAGTAATTGTATTATATATGATTAGGAAGGAAGATAAATTTTCTTATTCTTTATACTTTTGGTTAGTCAGGTGATGATTTTGAAAAAAGAAATTTCTTAGTTACTAACTAAAGAAAAAATTCTTACTGGCTTTTAACAACAACTTCTAGAATTTTATTAGTATATTTATATAGTATTACTTTGTAAAGTTTCTGAGAAATAATGATGCTATTCATTCAAACATCATATGAATTCTAAATATTCAGAATTGTTCTATTCAAATTTTATTTATTTTATTTTATTTTATTTTACTTGTTTGTGGAACTGGGGGTTGGAGCCAGGGCATTCAACCCCTGAGCTATACCTTCAGCCCTATTTTTTATTCTTTACTTTGAAACAGAGTCTCACTAAGTAGTAAAAAGCCTCACTAAGTAGCCAAGGCTGTCCACAACCCTATGATCTTCCTGTCTTATCCTTCCAAGTAATGGGGTTACATATGTGTACCACCATGCCTGGCTTACCAAATTGTATTTTAGAAATGAACTAAAAGGAACTGGCAAATTATTTAGAGATACTTAGAAAGCTAAGTACAGACTCCATCAAACATAATTATGTAATCCTGAGAAGTGAGGAAGGCAGGGAAGAAATCTCTTTCCATATATGTATGTGTGCTTATTTTATACCCTTCTGTACTATCTGAAAATTCCATGCATATGGCTTTTGTAATAATTATAAAAACCTATTGAAGCAGTCCCATGTAGAACATGGATCTTATTATTAATGAGAATCTATACCATTGCTATCAAACCAGTGTTATTTTTGACATCAAATTTTTCACTACTGTTCAGTAAACTAATGAAGCATTACATAGTTCACTGCTTTTGTAACAATCTCTATCATGTTTTACGTCCATGGAGAATTATTTCTTAATCTTATATCAGAGATGGGGTCGTATTGATAAGTAGTAGTATTTTTAAAGGAAAAAGAAGGCAATATTGGAAATAGTCTTTAGGAGAAATTTTATTCATTCATAGCATATAGCATATCCATATATCTGTTTAATTGATTTGAACTATGGAAAACATTCCCTGTTAAATCTTCTAAATAAACAAAAATTGAAAATTCTTGAGTGAAAAAGAAGAGGGGAATGGGCTAAATGTGATTTTAGAGAAAACAAGCAGATTCTGGAGTGAGCTAAGATTTCATCAAACTTAATAATGGTACCAGCCAGTGATGTCACAGGCTGTGGTTGGAGTAAGAATGTCCATCATTTAACCAAGACAGAAGTGGGTTCTTGGAGAAGAATAAACAAAATTGCTAGAATGAATTAAGGTAGACTTCTCTTATTAAAAAAGAAAACATCGGAACTTTAAGAGCAGGGAAAGTTGTGAGGACTTCCTAAAGTTTCTGGAATATGTACTATTTTCCAGCGTCAGTTTCCTTTTTGTTAGCAATAAAATCTTTAAACAAATGGCCTGCCTGCTTATTCTAAGAATGAGAAAAAGGGAGTTCCTAGAAGAAACTTTCCTGACCTGCAGCTAGTGTCGTACGGAGAAAAGCTAGTGGATGATGATAACTGTGAGGAAGAACTTGAACTGAAAGCCCCAGGATATATCAGAGCAACACAGGGCCACAGAGGTTTCAGAAGCTGAAGGTCTGGCAGGTCCACGTGAGCTTTCCTGATTCTCTATTTTTCATTCTAAGTTGGCTATTTATATGGTGGCTTCCTGGAGTTTCAATGGCCCCTAGAGTAGATAATAGTTACAGATTAACAGTGGTAATCAAAATTGTTCCAAAGGTGATCCTTGTTTTTATTGACTTCATTTCAAAATTTCTGCCATTCATTCCTTAGGCAGTAATTTCTGTGCAGCTGTGTTAGTCACTATAGATCTGGGTGTTCCATTATCAAATATCAATGAGCCAATGTGTTCCTGAATTTTGCTGTTTTCTTTTGGCATAGCTCTTCCTAGAATTATTGTGTAAAAATGCAAATTAGTCTTCTCATAGAGTATTTAAATTTTTTTTATGTGTGTGATACTGGGGATTGGGATCAAGCCCATTGGAATTCTACCACTGAGCTACAACCCCAGGACCCCTTTTTCGTTATTTTTCTTCTTCTTTATACTGGGAATTGAACCCAGGGGTGTTCTACCTCTGAGCCCAACCTTATTCTGAAACTGGGTGTCACTAAGTTGCTGAGGCCCTCTAACCTGTGATCCTCCTGTCTCAGCCTCCCAAATAATGGGGTTACAGGTATGTACCACCACGCTTAGCTTCTCAGAGGATTTTAAAATAGCAAAAATAAGCTGGGCGTGGTGGCGCACGCTTGTAATCCCCGCTACGGGAGGCTGAGACAGGAGGATCGTACAGGTTCAAAGCCAGCCTCAGCTACTTAGTGAGGCTCTCAGCAACTTAGTGAGACCCCGTTTCCAAATAAAGTATAAAATAGGTCTGGGAGTATAGCCCGGAGGTAGAAAGCCTCTGGGTTCTACCCCAGTACCACCAAAAAATAAATAAATAAATAGCAAAAATATTTGTTATAGTTTAAAAGTGATTTTATCCTTCCCATTATTTATATTTATTTTGTGGCTATTTTTTTTCAGTTACTTTTTGTAGCCAAAGGAATTTATTAAGGCTTTTTACTCTGAACTATATAACTGAGTTGTGGTAGATTTGGTAGTATATTGATTCTTCTCTATGCAAGAGGCCATCATTAGTTCCCAAATTTTTGCTAAGGATAAACATTCTTAAAATTAGTAACTGATTTCTATTATAATTAATATAAAACACATTTCTATTAATGAGAACATAAACTTTTAACCAGATAGATACTACTAATAATGTGACTGTCATAAATACCTAAAGTTATATGGATATTATAAAACTGATAAATGTGAAAAAAGTTTCCATAGCCACCTCAAAATTAACAATGGCCTTGGAGCTTCTGGATTCCATTCTGTACAAAACAGGTTTTTAAGAATTCATTTAAATGAAGTGTTGACTTTTTAATTTTTGCAATAATACAAAGATAAAAGCACACTAAGAAAAGATGACATACAACTAATGTTAAATACAAAAGGCGTGGCAGAAGAACTTGTCTTCACTTGTTTCATGGGTGATTTCAGATAAGCTTGCCTACTGAATCAGTAAAGATAGGGTTTCCATAAGTGAAAACTTAAACTTCCATATGAGAAGAAATAACTTTTTCTTTTGGTAATTGAAGAATTAAAAGATTTCTTTTTGCCGGGTGTGGTGGCGCACGCTTGTAATCCCTGCGCTTGGGAGGCAGAGACAGAAGGATCGTGCAGGTTTGAAGCCAGCTGTGCTGGCTTAAGAGACCCTGTTTCCAAATAAAAATATAAAATAGGTCTGGGGGTATAGCCCGGAGGTAGAAGGGCTTACAGGAACCCCAGTACCACCCCCAAAAAATTCTTTAAAAAAATTTTTTTAAAAAAGATTTAGGTTTCTTAGATAAAAACTATTATAAAAAACAATCTTCTGTCCAGAAGGACCAATCTCAAACTAGTATCAGATTTAACTGAATATTTTAAAATTTTATGTATATAGACATTTGATCTTATATGAATAATAAAATTCTTAGATAAGTGAATTCTAATAAGTGAAAGCTTATTAACAAAAGCTATTTGTATTATATATGTTATAATATTATAAGCATTAAAACCCCAAATTACATCCTGTATTATAAACTTATTGCTAAATACAAACTGTACTTTATAATGATTAGTCATGGTTAGCTGTATTGACATATATGAACTCTCCCAAGAACAATACTGGATTTATTTTGAATGTTTAGAACAATATTTACTAAACTGTAATACCACAATTTGAGGAAGCTTTAAAAATATAATGCTTACTCAAATATCTAACTGTTCATTTTTTATTTTAGTTTATGATTGAAATAAAAAACTCTGCTGTATCTTGTATACCAACTGATTGGATTAAGGTTGGAAGGTAAGTTTAAAAATCTTTTATTTATAACTTGAATTATAATAACATCTCTATATACTTTATAATTATGTAAATTATATAATTATATACCCTATAATTATATACTTTATAATTATAATAACATCTCTCTATATATGCTACTGAACTGATAATAGCCACATTCTTGAAGGTAAAGCATTTTTCCCCCTTTGATTTTCCTATGGAATTTTTAACCAAAGAAAGAATTGTTTATAGCTATATTTATCTTTGATTTTAAAATACTTTTCAAAAAATCATCTTATTTTAATGTATCTGTTTTCTTTCATAAATTATTGTTTTACTCTTGCAGTTCATAGTACACAAGTAAAAAGCGTCGAGGAACCTTCAGTCGCAAGACTAATTTGGTTGCTTGAACTTCTTGATGAATGCTCTGTCTGACATTTCTTTTAAGAAGCTGAAATTTCATTTTCTACCTCACTGAGCTTCACATTTCTTTATTCCTAATGCTTTTTCTTGACACATAGTTATAATAGTTCTTACATATTCTTCTTGTAGTTTATATCATGAATCAGTGAAAATAAACTAACCCAAAACAAAATTAGAGAACCCCAATGAAACTCTGCCCTTTCCCCTTTTTAGCATTGATCTCCAGGAGCAAACTCATTTGTAGAAGTAGGAGTAGAGAAGTGTACTTTCATGAGCTGTGTTCTTTTTGGAATATTTGTTAGTGCTATTTTAATGAGTTTGCATGAATCTGAGATGAAAATCAAGACACTTGATTTTGCCCAGGACACTTTTAGAGAGATAAGAAACTGATGATGGTATGAAGGAACTATATGTTAAGGATGAAAGGAAGTTTTGACATTTCATGTGAATGATTACTAATTATTTTAACTTAAAACTATTATCCATTGCCACAGCAACAGACACCAGGTTGTACAGGTTTCTTTAGCTCTAATACCATCTTTTTTTATTTTTATTTTTTTTCCTTTTCTGGGCCACCAGAAGCTATACTGTAGATTTTAGTATTGTTGATTTTAGGGGACCTTTTGTTTTTTTCTTTGCAGACATACTTTTAAAGAAATCTACTTCGATCTTATATGACAGCTAATAAGTTGAAATATGCTTTATAAAAAAATTCCTAATAATCATGTTAGCCTATCAAGAACAATGTCTTACTAACTGAATTTTGCTAGAGAAGGCTATGATAAATATTTGCGTAGAAGACTAGATAATGTAACTTAAAAGCAAGAACCATGGCATAAATCAATGGCAGACTCTCTCAAACATTCAATAATATAAATTGAAGGAGCAAGTAAAATTGTTTAGGGAGGTACATTACCTTTTTTTTTTTTTTTTGTCTGTTGTTTGGCCCTCAAGGTTTTGACACAAGGAGAGGTTTTAAAAGTCAGATTTTGAAAATAAAGGGCTCATCTCCATCAAGTAATTTGCCAAATTAAAGATAATGGTGACAGCATATTACAGGAGTGGGAGCAAGCAGAGGACAGAGCACACCCTGACCTTTCTTCTTGAAGACCTAACATAGTATTAGTACCAGCAGTAACAGCAGTGATACCCTTCTACTATTTGTTGAATGCCCACAACTAGATAACTCTGCTAAACACTTTTTTTTTTTGCTCTCTCAGTAGTACCTGTGAGGTCAGTACTATTACAATCCCAGCTTTACAGAGGAGGAAAGTGATGCTTTGAGAAAGCCTGTTCCATTTGCCCCAAGTCACAATAGCTAGAAGGTGGAGGCCTTGTCTTGGATTCTCTGACTAAAGACCTCCAAAACCATTCATTGTGCTCTACAACGTTTTGACAAGGAACTTCCAGACAAGGAACATTTCTTCCATCCAGGGTCACTGGCTCCTGAAGAACTCCTCATAGTTGATTGCCTCCTGAACTCATGCTTTGCTATTCTTTGTGACGCTCTATATTTTTCCTTTTACCCCTCACTGCAATATGTCAATTATATAGAAAAGTATAAAGTACAAAAAATAATATGACCTTCACTGATGTTTCCTCTTCCCAACTTTGTCACATCTTATTTTGCTACATTTCTGATTTTTTAAAGCAAACATTTTATTTTAGTATAATGTAAAGAAAAAATGTTGCTTATGAAATAAAAATTCTAAACTCTGACTTTTCCATATGGATATAATTTGAAATGTATTTATAAAGCTTCCTGAACAAAGTCATAGTCTTTGGAATCAGTAGTTCAGGACCATGACATAATTAAAGAATATTCTTTATTTATAGCTATTTACTTTCAAGGCTCATCAGTGAATAATAGATGACTACTTTAATTTTCTGAAGTGATGGCATTACTGATTCTTATAACCTTGACTTCTTATTTGTGTTTTTCCCCCCTCTTCTAGCACAAAGGCTGTGAGCCGCTTTCACTCTCCTTTTATTGTAGAAAATTACAGACATCTGAATCAGCTCCGGGAGCAGCTAGTCCTTGACTGCAACACTGAATGGCTTGATTTTCTAGAGTGAGTTTACAATGAAAAATATAATCTGACTCTTTGCTATGAGAAATAGACCGGAAAATCTTTCCAACAAAAAGAAAAGTAGAGATTAGATGCTTGTGACCTGCTATAAAATAGTTGAGTACTTGTATTACTGAATTTTATTTATAATCTATTGAAACATAAGCTCATTTTAGTCTTTGGTGAGACCAAATATACATTATTGTTACTGTACTCACATTTTGTTGCTGATGATGTTTAATAGTTACTTTTTGAAATTCTGCATTAATTTACCTTTCATATTAAAGATTTAATGTCTCTTTTACAGTGGACAAAGTAATGGGTTAGTGGTTTTGTTTTTATTATTTCCATTTATTTTTTTTTCTTACTTTTTATATTCTTTTACTTTTAGCTTTTTATTTTGAAAAATTTTAAACCTTCAAGAAAGTTGAAATGATCATTTCTGTGCTCTTTGTCTGGATTTAGCAAGTGTTATCTTTTTATTGCATTTTTATAATAGTAACTAAATACATACACACATACAGTTTTTTGGAAATAAGTTTTAGACATCAAACTTTACCTCTAAAAAATTCAGCATACATCTTCTAAAATTAACATTCTGTTATATAACCAACACCGTATCAACCTAAGACAAATTGATATTAATTGAAGAATATATTTGTTTTCTCAATGATTCCTATCCCCTATTTTCAAATGAAAAATGTAATAAACTTTCACATATTGTATTTGGTTATGTTTCTTTAGTCTATCTGCCACCATTTGTGTGTGTGTTTGTGTTTATTCATTCATTTATTTATTTTGTGGCACTGGGGATCAAGCCCAAGGCATACTAACTCTGAACTACATCCCCAGCCCTATTTTATTTTTTATTTTTAAACAGGGTCTCACTAAGTTGTATATGGCCTCTCTAAGTTGCTGAGGCTGACTGCAAACCTTTGATTCTCCTTTCTTAGCCTCCCAAGTACTAGGATTACAAGCATGTGCCGCTGTGTGCCAGGCTTTTTTGTTTTTATAGCATGTGATTTTTGGGGAAAGAGTTTTTGTTATTATTTTAGAGAATGTCTCACATTTCTGAATGAATGATAGCCATGTGTTTTTTTTGGACAGCATAAGTCAGTGGTGTGCTGGCAAATGTTTAATGGCCAGCTTTCTGGAAGAATACTTGTGTTTTGCTTTTGGTGATTTCTATAGATACTCCCAAGCTGGCTAATTTCCAGCTACTACTGAACTGGAGTTGAAAAGAGATAGGCACAGTTGAGTGTGTGTGTGTGTGTGTGTGTGTGTGTGTGTGTGTGTGTGTGTGTACTGGGGATTGAACCCCGGGGCATTCTAACTCCAAGCTACACCCCATCCCTGTTTTATTTTGAAACAGTCTTACTAGGTTGCTGAGGCTGTCCTTTCTCAGCCTCTCAAGTTCTAGAATTATAGGCCACCACACCTGACTCACAGTTGGCTTTTCTGAGTCCCTACGAGCTGACTTCAGGGCACCCCTGGTCTAAGTGCTTAAGCAGTTTTTATTATTACCAAGGTAGAAAGAAGGGACAGAGCATTAAAGCACTAAATCAGAGAGAAACATAGTGGAGTGCCTTGAGGGTTAGACACTCACTTCTTTTTTTTTTTTTTATTGGTGCATTATATTCATACAACTTATTGGGGTAAAAAACTTGTGTGTACAAACATGTACTCATCGCTGATTTAACCCCTACCCAAATCCCACCCCATTCCCTCCCTGTCCCTCCCTCCCTTGCTTGGCTTAGTGATTGACTTCGATATGTTTAAGTACATTGTGAGCTTTAGAGATTTTCCTCTTCCCCCCTCATTTCTCCTCCTTTAGGTTGTTTTGTTTGCTCATCTTTTTTCCCTAACTCTCACATATTAGGGAAAGCATCTGATTTCTTATTTTTTGTGCCTGACTAATCTCACTTAGCATAATGTCCTCCAGTTCCATCCATTTCCCTGAAAATGATGTAATTGAGTTTTTTTTGATGGCTGAGTAAAATTCCATTGTGTACATATCCCACAGTTTTGTAATCCATTTATCTGTTGATGGACATCTTGGCTGGTTCCATAGTTTGGCTATGGTGAATTGTGCAGCTATGAACATAGATACACATGCATTAGTTTGGTAGTTTGGTTTCTTTTCTTTTGGGTAGATACCCAACAGTGGTATTGCTGGATCAAATGGTAGATTTGTTCCCATTCTTCTGAGGATTCTCCATACTGTTTTCCAAAGTGTTTGCACTAATTTGCAATCCCACCAACAATGTCTTAGAGTTCCCACTTCTCCACATCCTCGCCAGCATCTATTGTTGTTTGTGTTTTGAATGATGGCCATTCTAGTTGGAGTTAGGTGAAATCTCAGGGTAGTTTTGATTTGCATCTCTCTGATTGCCAGTGATGTTGAGCATTTTTTCATGCATTTATTGGCCATTTGAATTTCTTCTTTTGTGAAGTGTCTATTTAGTTCATTTGCCCATTTTGTTATTGGATGCTTTGTTTTCTTAGTGTTGAGTTTCTTGAGTTCTCTGTATATTCTAGATATTAGTCCTCTATCAGTGGTGTAGGTGGCAAAAATCTTCTCCCATTCTGTTGGCTCTCGATTGAGATTCTTGATAGTTTCCTTTGCTGAACAGAAGCTCTTCAGTTTCATGCAATCCCATGTATTGATTCTCCTTTTAATTTGTTGTGCCTTTGGGGTCTTGTTGAGGAAATGTTTGTGCCTATGTGTTGTAGTGTTGGACCTATGCCCTCTTCAAGGAGCTTCAAAGTCTCTGGTTTAATTTCCAAGTCTTTGATCCATCGTGAGTTGACTTTTGTACAGGGTGAAAAAGTGGGATTAAAATCCAATTTTCTGCATATGGTTAACCAGTTTTGCCAACACCATTTGGTGAAGAGGCTATCTTTTTTCCAGTGTATGTTTTTGGCCTCTTTGTCAAAAATCAATTGGCTGAAAGTGTGTGGACTTGTTTCTGGGTCTTCTATTCTGCTCCATTGGTCTATATATCTGTTCTTTTGCCAGTACCATGCTGTTTTTATTACAATGGCTTTGTAGTATAGTTTAAAGTCAGGTATTGTGATTCCTCCTGCATGGTTTTTGTTGCTGAGAACTACCTTGGCTATTCTGGGCTTTTTGTTATTCCAGATAAATTTAAGGACCGATTTTTCTATGTCTGTGAGGAATGATCTTGGTAGTTTAATGGGCATTGCATTAAATCTGTAGATCACTTTTGGGAGGATGGCCATTTTAATGATATTTATTCTGCCAATCCATGAACATGGAAGATCTTTCCATCTTCTAAGATCTTCTTCGATTTCTTTTTTCAGTGTTTTATAATTTTCTTTGTAGAGATCTTTTACCTCCTTGGTCAAGTTTATTCCTAGGTATTTTATTTTTTTGTGGGAGATCCTGAGTGGAAGTGTTTTCTGAATTTCTTTTTCAGTGGATTTATGGTTGGTGTACAGGAAAGCTTCTGATTTATTAAGATTGATTTTGTATCCAGATACCTTGCTGAATTTGTTGATCAGTTCTATAAGCCTTTTGGTTGAGTTTGTTGGGTTTTCTAAATATAGTATCATGTCATCTGCAAATAGTGAAAGCTTACGTTCTTCTTTTTCTATTTGTACTCCTTTGATTTCCTTTTCTTCCCTTATTGCTCTGGCTAGAGTCTCTAGTACTATATTGAAGAGAAGTGGTGATAGTGGACATCCTTGTCTCGTTCCAGTTTTTAGGGGGAATTCTTGAAGTTTTTCCCCATTTAATATGATGTTGGCAGTGGGCTTATTGTAGATTGCCTTAATAATGTTGAGATATGTTCCTTCTATTCCAATTCTCTGCAGTGTTTTTATCATAAATGGATGTTGAGTTTTATCAAATGCTTTTTCAGCATCTATTGAGATGATCATGTGGTTTTTGTCTTTGATTCTGTTTATATGATGAATTACATGGATTGATTTTCGTATATTGAACCAGCCTTGCATCCCTGGGATGAACCCTACCTGGTCATGGTGAATGATTTTCTTGATGTGGTTTTGAATGCGTGTTGCTAGTATTTTGTTTAATAGTTTTGCATCCAAGTTCATCAGAGATATAGGCCTGTAGTTTTCCTTCCTTGAACTGTCTTTATTCAGTTTGGGTATTAGTGTGATGTTGGCTTCATAGAATGTATTTGGGAGAGTCCCGGTTTTTTCTATTTCCCGAAATAGTTTGAGTAGTATTGGGATTAGTTCTCCTATAAAGGTTTTATAGAATTCACTTGGGAAACCATCTGGTCCTGGGCTTTTCTTTGATGGTAAGCTCTTTATTGCTATTTCAATCTCTTTGATTGTTATTGGTTGGTTTAAGTGTTCTATATCTTCTTGTCTCAGTTTAGGAAGGTTGTATTTATCTAGGAAGTTGTCGATTTCCTCCAGATTTTCCATTTTGTTGGAGTGTAGTTTTTCAAAGTAGTTTCTGATAATCCTCTGGATTTCTACGCTGTCAGTAGTAATGTCTCCTTTTTCATCCCTTATCTTCATAATTTGGGTTGATTCTCTCTTTTTTTTAGTTAGGTTGGCTAGTGGTTTATCAATCTTGTTAATTTTTTCAAGAAACCAGCTTTTGTTTTTGTTGATTTTCTGTATTGTTTTTTTATTCTCTATTTCGTTAATTTCTGCTCTAATTTTAATAATTTCCCGTCTTCTGCTGGCTTTGGGGTTCAATTGTTCCTGCTTTTCAAGGGCTTTGAGGTGTGTCATAAGGCTATTTATTTGAAGATTTTCTGTTTTTCTTATGTGAGCACTCAGTGCTATAAATTTTCCTCTTAATACTGTCTTCAAAGTGTCCCAGAGATTTTGATGTGTTGTTTCTTTATTTTCATTTGTTTCTAGAAATTTCTTGATTTCACCTCTTACATCTTCTATTACCCATTTTTCATTCAGAAGTGTGGTGTTCAGTCTCCACATGTTTATGTTGTTTCTCTGGGTCTTCTTATAGTTGATTTCTAGTTTCATTCCATTATGGTCTGAAATGACACAGGGAAGTATGTAACATTTTTTAAATTTGCTAGTGCTCATTTTGTGTCCCAGGATGTGATCTATTTTGGAGAAGGTTCCATAAGCAGCTGAGAAAAATGTAAACTCTGCTGTAGTTGGGTGAAATATTCTATATGTGTCCAACAGGTCCATTTGGTTAATGGTGTTCTTTAGTTCTGAGACATTTTTACTGACCCTTTGTCTGGAAGATCGGTCTAGTATTGTGAGAGGTGTGTTGAAGTCTCCCAGTATTATTGTGTTGGGATTTATGTGTGACTTCATGTCACAAAGAGTTTGATTTATGAAAGTAGCTGCCCCTATGTTTGGGGCATAGATGTTGATTATTGTTATTTCCTCTTGCTGGACTATTCCTTTTACCAGTAAAATGTGACCTTCTTTGTCTCTTCTAATAAGTTTGGGTTTGAAGTCTAACTTGTCTGATATCATAGTTGCTACTCCTGCTTGTCTTCGAGTACCATTAGCATGGATTACCTTGCTCCAGCCCTTTACCTTGAGTTTGTTCCTATCTTTACTTGTAAGGTGTGTTTCTTGTAAGCAGCAGATGGATGGATTCTGGCTTTTAATCCATTTTGCCACTTTATGTTTTTTTTATTGGGGAGTTGAGGCCGTTTACATTCAGTGTGATTATAGAGAGATAATTTTTAATTCCCAACATGTTAAGATCTTATTTCTGTTTGAGATACTGTTTATTCTTCTTTGCTTAGTTGTCTGCTGGATGGGAATTCTTGTTTCTTTGGTTCTGGCGTGTATTACCCATTTCCTCTTTGCAGTTAATTTCCTTGAGTATTTTCTCTAGCGCTGGTTTTGAAGACATAAATTCCTTCAGTTGCTGTTTGTCATGGAAGCTTCTTATTTCCCCATCTAATTTGATGGATAGTTTTGCTGGGTAGGAAATTTTTGGCTGGGAGTTGTTTTCTTTCAGAGTTTGGAATATGTTACTCCAAGCCCTTCTGGCTTTCATAACTTGGTTTGGGAAGTCTGGAGTGATTCTAATTGGTTTGCCTCTGTATGTCACGTGGCCTTTTGTTTTTGTTGCCTTTAAGGTTCTCTGCTTGGCTTCCACATTAGTCATTTTGACAATTATGTGGCGTGGGGATCCTCTTCTCTGATCCTGTCTAAAGGGAGTTCTATAAGTTTCCTAAACCTGTGTATCAACCTCTTGTTCTATGTTTGGAAAATTTTCTGCTATTACTTCCTTGAAGAGATTGTTGATCCCTTTGGTGAATTCGGTGGATTCGCTGCTGCTGCCACTGGCAATATGGCACCACTGCCACGCCCTTGGCCGTGATGCGGCGTATTTCTTCTCTGGTTTTGAACTCCGCTCTGAGTCCTTGCCAGTTGTGCTGTGCCCGGCCCTTGGGAGCTTTAGATGTTCTCTGCACCAACAAAACTGCTGACTGCCGCCGGGTTGTTCAGCACCTGCTCACCTCGGCTCGCTGTCCACCCCTCCTCTCAGGCGCCTGGTGGCTGGTTGAGTGGGTTGGTCTAGGGCCGTCCGGTGAACTCGCCGCTGCCGCCAGCAGTAAGACGCTGCTTCTGCATCCTAGGTCGTGAGGCCAGAGTACCTCCTCTCTGGATTTGAGCTCTGTTTTGAGTCTCCCTCCTCTCTGGAGCCTGGTGCTGCTAGGGGAGATGTGGGCCGCGCCGCTCTGGCCGCTCTGCGCCACGGCTCTGGCTGTTCTCCACCACAGCTCTGGCCGCTCCGGCTACTCCAGCCGCTCTGCACCGCGGCTCTGGCTTCTCTGCACCGCGGGTCTGGCCTCTCCGGCCGTTCCGCGACGTGGCTCTGGCTGCTCCGGCTGTTCTGGCCGCTCTGCTCTGGCTGCTCTGGCCGCTCCGCTCAGCTGTTCTGGCCGCTCCGCTCCGGCTGCTCCAGCCGCTCCGCTCCGCGGCTCCGGCCACTCCGCGCCGCCGCTCCGGCCAATCCACGCTGCGGCTCTGGCCGCCCCGCTTGGCTGTTCTGGCCGCTCCGCTCGGCTGCTCTGGCCGCTCTGCTCGGCTGCTCTGCACCGCGGGTCTGGCCACTCCGGCAGCTCCGGCCATTCCGCGATGCGGCTCTGGCTGCTCTGGCTGCTCAGGCCGCTCCGCTCCGCAGCTCCCCCCAATCCACGCTGCGGCTCTGGCCGCTCTGGCTGCTCCGGCCGCTCCGCGCCTCGCGGGCACGGCACTTCATTCTGGTTTTTTTCCGGTGTCTTGTTTTTCCAGCCCTTTTTCTCTGTCCCTTGTATTTACCGTTTTTATTTCTTTGCTGGTGGTGTTTTATGGCTCTGAAAGGTGCTGGTTTTGTGGTAGTAGAGTTGGATTGTTAGCGGGACTTGTAAGTGCCGCTTTCCTCCGTCGCCATCTTCCCGGAAGTCTCCAGACACTCACTTCTGATGTCTTAATTCATTATTCTTTTTATGAGCTCCATGGTGGTTAAGTATAGTTACTACAAATGTATACAAAGATACAGAATAAGAAGCAAGTTGCCGCACCAGTGATGAGGGTTGGGGCCCAGATTTGCCCAGACCATCTGGAAGTTAGGCATTTGTCCTCTTCATATAGACTGATGAACCCACAGGCATCATTCTGAGCAGAAACTTTGTAGTCTCTCTCTTTAAAAGCTTAAACAGGCTAGGCATGGTGGTACATTCTTGGAAGCCCACTACTTGGGAGGCTGAGACAGGTGGATCATTGGTTCAAGGCTGGCCTCAGCAATTTAGTGAGGAGATCCTCAACAACATAGTAAGAACTTTCAGAATTAAAAAAATAAAAAGTCTGGGGGTATAGCTTGGAGGTAAAATTCCCCTGAGTTCAATCCTCACTACTAAAGACAGAGATTCTTTACTTATAAAGATTCAGTGAGTTCCTTCAAGGAACTTTATTCCATTTATTTATTTTTTTATTCTTTTGATACTGAGGATGGAACCCATGGACATTCTACATCTAATCTATGTCCCAGCCCTTTTAATTTTGAAGCAGGGTCTTGCTAAGTTGCTGAGGCTGGCCTCAAACCTGTGATCTTCCTATCCTAGCTTCCCAAGGGCTAGAATTCAGGTGTGCACCACTTCAACTTAACAAATGGGAAAAAAAATACATCAGAGGTTGTTTTTTTTTTTTTTTTTTGGTGGTACTGGGGTTCCTGGAAGCCCGTTTACCTCCAGGCTACACTCCCAGACCTATTTTATATTTTTGAAACAGGGTCTCTTACGCCAGCGTGGCTGGCTTCGATCCTGCGCGATCCTCCTGTCTCCGCCTCCCAAGCGCAGGGATTACAAGCGTGTGCCACCACGCCCGGCGTCATCAGAGTTTTTAAAGAGTTGTAAGTAGATACCAACAAAGTCTTGAATTAGACAACCACAAAGAAATTCTAGTTAACTTCTCCTAAATCTTCTGAGATTCTCTTAATTCAGTGTCTTGAATCCAGGATGGGAGCTTTGTCAATTCAATTCTTTTTCCAATTTACTTTCTTTTTTTCTTAAAAATTATACATTTATTCATGCATTATGGTCTCACATCATAATATAGTTATAGTGTTGGTGAGGTACGTGCATACAGCTTTTTCCTGGCTCTCTCCCCATTCACCTGTCCCCATCTGTGATACTGAGATTGATATTGGTATCCTCACATATGTACCTAATGTCAATGGAAGTGTTTCCTTCATTAACTCCCTTGTGGTGCTGTAATTTCTGCTCCATTATCAGAAGTCCCTCTGGTATCCTCCTTACTCTATTGCTTACGCAAAGAGAGAAAACATGTGACCTTTCACTTTCTGTTATTGGCTATCTTACTTAACATAAGGTTCTCCAGGTCTATCCATTTTCCTGCAAATTACATAATTTTGTTTTTTATTGCTGAGTAGAATTCCATTGTGTGTATATCTCATAATTTTATAAATCCATTCATCTGTTGATGGATACCTGGATTGGCTCCCTAATTTGGCTATTATGAATTGTGCTACTATAAACATGGATATTTATGTATCACATATTATATTGATTTCAAAACTTGGAAAAGATATGCAGGAGTGGTATAGCTGTATCATAGGACGGATCCATTCCCAGTTTTCTGAGGAATTTCCACACTGATCTCCATAGTGGCTACACTAATTTGTAATTCCACCAGTGTTCAAGAATGATAGAGAGATACATGCACACAGTACTTGGTGAACAATTCACTTTCAATTTCCTTCATTAAGGACTTTTAGGGCTCTTGAATTTTTGAGTTTTCCTGGCTTTTTCTTTACTATTGTCATCAAGAACATGAAAATTTAACAAAAATTATACCTTTCAAGCTTAAAGGTCCACATTCTATAAGGGTTCTGGAAATTTGGTTAGGTAATTCCATGTTCACTCTATTGATTTTGTTCTTCCCATAAATATTCAGATTTAAGAAAGTTCCAGTCTCTCTGGCTAAATACCTTGGCATTACTCTTTTTTTTTTTTTTTGATGGGACTGGGGTTCCTGGAAGCCCTTCTACCCCCGGGCTACACTCCCAGACCTATTTTACATTTTTTAAAAAATTTGGAAACAGGGTCTCTTAAGCCAGCGCTGCTGGCTCCGAACCAGCATGATCCTCCTGTCTCTGCCTCCCAAGCACGGGGATTACAAGCGTGTGCCACCATGCCCGGTGGCATTACTCTTTTTTTTTTTTTTTTAATTGTACTAGGGATTGAATCCAGGAACATAAAACCTCTGGGATGCACTCCAAGCCCTCTTCAATTTTTATTTTGAAGCAAGGTCTTGCTAAGTTACTGAGGCTGGCCTTGAGCCTACAGTTCCTGTCTCAGTCTTCCAAATACTTGGATTAGAGGTGTGCTCCACCTTGGTGTTATTCTTAATTCTTTTTTCCTTTCATTCTTTTATCTGTTTCAATTTTTTGATTTTTTTCAAGTAACCCTTTGGTTTGTCTCTTCTTGTATTCTCCTCTAACTCATCACTATAACAGTTCATACTGTTCTTATAATAGCCTTCTGACTTGGCCCTTCTGCCAGATCCACTTAGGAGAATTCTGTTTTCATTAAACCATCTTTTTGCTGTAGTTCAGCATTGTTAAGAGTGAGCTAACTTCAAATATAGTATTCCAGAAGAGTATGATACTCATGGTACTGTTGAAGATGATGATGTAAAACAATATTGAAATATATAACTTTGTGTATATCTACATAAAGCATAACATATAAACCCTTATATTTTTAAAGATTGAACGTATATATTATTACATTACTAATAGCCATATATTGATCACGTGCATATCTTTGAAGAAATATGTATATATATTTCACACAAATGTGTATCTTCAGTTTACAATGGAGTCACATCCTGATAAATTATTTTGAAGTAATGATAATGAAATAAATATTTCCATTGCAAGTTGGAAATACTACTTAGTAAAAAATACACTTAACTCACCTAGCCTACCATTATACCTTAGCCTTCCTTACCTAAAACGTGCTCAGAACACCTACGTTAGGCCTAACACTTAAGTTAGGCCTCTTGAGGGTATCATGCCACTTATAACTAGCCTGGGAGAGAAATCAAAACATGTAATTTAAAATACAATTTCTACTGACTGGTTATCATTTTGGCACCATTGTAAATTGGAAAAATTATAATTTGAACCATCATATTTTGGGGACCTGCTGCCTATAGACTCCAAATGTTAAATGACTAGTTTTCGATGGGGAGGTCATGGGTGATTTCTTTTGCAAATACATGATTTCATAGTATAATAATATGTGTATTATAGAATATAAAATATATATTTGAAAATACATATTTTAAAGCTTTATCAAAACATGTATTGGCTGAAACTTAGCTCGAGCATTTGCAGCTAGAGCCCAGTTCAGAGCAGCTTCATTGCTATGCTCATTGTTTACTGTGGTGCCAGATGGTTTGAATATATTGTCATAGAAAAATGATTAACCTCAATGAACCTGACATCAGAGGATTGAACATCAGCCACACAAGTCTATTTAGCTCTGGCTGAGGCATAACTGTTGGGCATTAGTCATATTACTTTTGATCAAAATGTTGCAGAAAATCAAGGCTACAAACGCTACTGTGAATGAAATCTTTTCTCAAAACCTGTTTCTTTTGTGTTCTAGAAGACGGACTGTGAATGTTGAGTAATTGTCTCAATAGAAAATTCTTTAGAATAAATAATTTATTGATAAATTAAGGAATTATATATGGATAATATAGTATAATTAAGTATAATATAATTACTACTTAATTAAATCTTTAATTCTTTAAATTATAATGCCTCTAATATAATAGCTCAAATATTTTAAACATCTATTTGCAAATAGAAAGTAAACTATGTCTCTTCTTATCATCCTCCCATATTGTTGAGCAAGATTTGATAGAAAACCTCTCTAATTATCCTAACAGCTTATAACTCAGATATCTTTATCTGCTTCCCGTAGACCTCTTTTGGCCAGAGATTAAATCACTGTGCTTTGACTTCAACCTTAATTTGGTTGATGCTATAGCGGTAGGGTTGCATATTGTCACGCTATAAAGTTAGTCTTTCGGATTGTTACTGGGATTGCCCATTTTTTGGCTTGTTATTTTTCTGGTATTGATAATCTGAAATTTTGGCAATGTGAAACAACATGGACAAAGACCAAGAATCAAACAAGACTTATTTTTAAGAGTTCTGATGATGTTTAAAGTTTATGATAGTTTTTAATTTTATTCATTGCCAGGCACTGTACCAGCAAGAAATGGGACAACACAATGAAAAAAAAAGGTCTTGAGACTTTATTTTTGGTTTTGCAGAAGTGAGAGGGGAGAAAGCAAGAGAACCAAACTCCTGAACAAAGCTCAGTTCTTCCTTTTATTACGGGCCTACAGAAGTAAGGCTAGGTCATCAAATCATTAATTGTCTCTGGCTAAGGAATAAAGCATTGAGTTAGGTATGCTTTAGAAGATAAAGATCTGGCGGTGTTTGCAAGAGCGGCAGAGGTTGCTGTCTTCAGCTCCCTCCTTTATCCCTTAAGCAAAGCAAAAGGTGTAGTAAAACAGGAGGAAATAGCTTAGATAGCAAAGGGGCAGCAAAGTCACTGACTTCAATTCCCTCAAGAAAGACAGTCTTCTGCCAAAGCAAGCAAGAAGATATAAATCCTTAAGCCAGTATTTTTTCAGACTGCTAATAGTTTCCCACAATTCATATGTCTCACATATTCATCATTGATATGAGAAAGAACATTGTTGTCCATATAAAAATAATTACCTTATCCTTCACTGCTTTTATTTTTTATTGGCAGAAATGATACTCACTGAAAGCTATGCCACCCATTTCTGTCTGGAAATTAGAAGATCGGTTACCTGATGAGAAGCCAGTTACAATTCAGCCTCAGGCTGAGTAGTATGAACTTAGGCCATGGTGGCCTGGAGAGGTCCTGAGAAGAGGGAGTAAGAGTAATGAAAGTTGTGACACGATCATTTGTTAGTAAGAAAATTTTCTGACACTCATGTCTAGATAGGCAGAGGGCAGAGACAGCAAATAGGAGCTCTCTGGCAAAAGAGAGGGTACCAGGTTAAGAAGACCAGATAGGTCAGTAATTAGGACAAGGGGTGGCATAGGCTATAGTCTAATGGGTAAATGAAAGGTCAGATTAAAAAACAATAACAACAACAACAACAACAACAACAACAAGAAAAAAAAACATCTAAGCCTGCTCAGGAATGACAAGGCATGTCTCTGGGCAGCCACGAGAAGAATTAGGTCCCTACTGAATGTGACATCCTCAAAACAGGAAGGCCTTTCTAAGGTGTCACCTGAAGACTGCCTATCTGATGCCAGGTCACATCCTTCATGTGTTCATGATTTGCATAGGCTCTTAAAATGTTAGTATAATTCATATTTATTTAATGAACTTTAATTCAATGAGAAATAGGTAAATTATATTAATGCCGTGTGTACTTGCAGAAGTATAAAGTGTACTGAGTATATTTTTTAGTTTACAAACAGTTAACATGAAAATAAAGCTATGTACTTAAAGTGTTATTTCTAGTATGTTGGAAATATCACTTATATAGACTACTTTATCCTATACTAAAAACCAATCAGAAAATACATAATTTGTTTTGTGTGTGTGGTGTTACTGGGATTCCTGGAAACCCTTCTACATCCGGGCTACACTCCCAGACCTATTTTTATACTTTGTTACAGGGTCTCTTAAGCCAGTGAGGCTGGCTTCGAGCCTGTGCGATCCTCCTATCTCCGCCTCCCAAGTGTGGGGAACGCCACCACACCCAGCTAGAAAATACATAATTTTTAAAAAGTAAAAAAGCGATCATGTAGGAATTGTATATCCTTAATTTGACAGCTTTTTCAAGCTAAGGAGCACAGCTTTTTCAAGCTAAGGAGCACTGTAAATGTTTGGATTTAAATAACAAGTAGACTAAATCTCAGTATATATGAAATTCATACTATAATAGAAAAAAAACTTTTTAAGAGAGGCTTTCAATGTAACAAGACTCTTTCTTCCCTCTTCCCTCTTTCTGCTTCCACTCTTTCTTCCCTTCTTTCCTGTATGTAAGGAATATCTGAGCTATGCTATGATTTTATGCAGAAAGCAGGCAACTTCTATTTTATTTCTTTCTCTGTATAATAAGGAAGTAAGCTAGTGGAGTCTATAGAATTGCACTGAGAGGTGGGTGATATAAAGAGCATAGTTCAGCTGGGCATGGTGGCACACACTTAAAATCCCAGCACTTAAGAGGCTAAGACAGGAGGATTGCACGTTTGAGGTCAGCATTGCAACATAGTGAGACCCTGTTTCAACATAAGAAGGGTGGGAGTATAACTTGGAGGAGAACACCCCTGAATTAAATTCCTAGTACTGCAAACAAATAGTATGAAGAAGAAAGAATAATTTAGGGATACGGGTCCTCAGTGGAAGAGTACTTGTCCAGCACTGGTGAGGTGCTGGGTCGGAGCCATAGCACTACAGTACAAAGGGCATCCAGGTTTTGTTGTTTAATAGTTGTATGACCTTAGGTTTAATTGCTTTATTTCTCTGAACTTTATTCTTAAAACTTAGGAAATGAAGATTTAACCTTGATGGTTGTTATAAAGAAATAACATAGGTGCCTCTTGTTCTCTGGTTAGTAAATAATTGGTTTTCCCTTTAGCATTTCTCTTAGACCTTATTTATAGTTAACTCAGTTATCATTATATTCTCTCATTTTCTAGTCTTTGAAGAATTTGTGACTTATCACCACCTACACTTAAAAATGTTTTTAATTGAACAAAATTGTTTAAGCTCTCTCGGAAGCAGAAGATTTATAAAAATTTAAGCTTAGTTGTATATTTTCTCTTTATTTAAAAAGATGTTTTGCTGGGTGTGGTGGTGCACACTTGTAATCCCAGTGCTTGGGAGGCTGAGACAGGAAGATGGCACAGGTTTGAAGCCAGCCTCAGCTACTTAGTGAGGCTCTCAGCAACTTACTGAGACCCTGTTTCCAAATAAAGGTCTGGGAGTATAGCCCAGAGGTAGAAAAACCCTGGGTTTCACCCCCAGTACCCCCCAAAAAGATGTTTTATTCTCAGCATTTAAAAAATTAAGTTTTAGATCCTTTTTATAATATAATTATGTACATTTCAAATATCCACAATTGATTATTACATAGAGATGTCCACAACTTATCCAGTATTGTATACATTGACATAAAATGTTAAGATATGAGATACTAAGATTATTTAGGCAAAATAGAGAAAGAAAAAACAGAACACCTGTATACATCTTATACTTTACCCAAATAAGTCTTCCAATAAAAATAGTTTAAGCTTTTAGATATTATAGTTTTAATTGGCCAAAGATTTGAGGCAATAATCCCATTATGTTTTAAAAAACAAATCTAAATTTAAAATTTTATATGCATTATTAATAAGATAACTATAAAGTACTCTTTTCTTGCTTGTCTATAATAGTTACTTATTACAAATTCTGTTCTATGCCAAGAACATGGACTAGATGTTAGGGCTACAAAGGTTGGTAAATCTGCCTGTGACAGAGCTTCCAGTTCAGTGTAAGAGGTATTTAAATTATCACTCCAGGGTTGGATGTTGCTATAAAGAAGGTCCACAAAGGAAAGCTGACCTATCTTAATTATCCATGTTATTGAAGCTTAATGAAAATGATTTCTACATTTGTGTTAATTATGACTAAGTTGAAATATCACAAATGAAATTGTTCTATAGTATAAATAGTAGACACCTCTATATAGAAGCTGTTTTAGGTTTATATAACATTACCATAAATAAAAAGAAGCTTCAGTAGTCTAATTATATTAAAAAGAAAGGAAGTTCAGACCAGTTTCCATCTTTCTTTTGTAGATATGTCTGCTTATTTTTTGTGTGTTTATATTAGCTAGAAAAGTGATTACTTGTTGCACAGCTTTTGTAGGTCTAAGAAATCACTTTGCTTATTTTTTGTTGTTGCTGCTGTTTTTTTAGGAATTTCAGCGGACATTATCACTCTTTGTGTAAAGCAGTGCATCACCTAGCAACTGTTGACTGCATCTTCTCCCTGGCCAAGGTCGCTAAGCAAGGAGATTACTGCAGGTAACATATTTTTTAATCTACCCCCTTTATCACTGCTTCAAGTAAAATAGCATTATTTAGTTAAGTATAATACCTTTATCATAAAATATTAGTCACTCAGATGTGTTAGACTCTTGGTAAAGTTGAATGTCATATAGTTTGATTTGGAAATGAGCACATTTTTTTTCTTGTTTATTAGTACAGTGAAAATAGATGTTCAGTGTAACTCAATTTGAGTGTTATATTTTGATTTTTAAGTTTATTTAGACAACATTTTTATAAAGTTTGAGAACTCCTTTTATTTGTTTGCTTTGCTTGAACACTTTATAACTTTTTAAAATTTTTTTATTGGTGCATTGTAGTCATACATCTTAATGGTATAAAAGATTGGCGGAGACAAACATGCACACATCACCCAATTATCCCTTACCCAGTCTCCATCCCATTCCCTCCCCATCCCTCCTTTCCATGCTTGGCTTAGTGATTTACTTTGATGTGTTTAAGTACATCCTGTGCTTTAGAGAGTTTCCCTCTTCCCCCTCCCATCCCTTGAGGTCGCCTTATTTGCTCATCTGTAGGATCTCCTTCATCTAGAGTTCCTCCTATCACCCATTTCTCCCTAACTTTCACATATTAGGGTTAGCATGTTCAACTTCATTATAAAATCTTGGTTAGACAACAAAGTACTGAGGGAATGGGGGCATTTCTGTAATCTCCTCTCTTCCTCTTTTTGAGTTCCCAAATCATCACACTATTCTTTATTGGCCTCTAAACATCCCAACATAGTTTGTTCTCATATAATGGATGTTGGCATAACAGGGATCTCACTTTAAATGTTAACTTTAACTTTTGGACAAGTTGTTTGTCTTCCAAAAGCTTGAGACAGACAGACAGAAAATTTCAGAAATATTAGAATATTTAGCTCATTGGAGTATTGTGAGAATTAAAAGAAAACATATAAATGATAGTGCCCAGAAGTGCCTGTGACCTTTCATTTTGGACCAAATGCCATGTTTTTGTTCTGGTGGTACTGGGGTTCCTGGAAACCCTTCTACCTCCGGGCTACACTCCCAGACCTATTTTATATTTTTATTTGGAAATGGTCTCTTAAGCCAGCAAGGCTGGCTTTGAACCAGCGCGATCCTCCTGTGTCCGCCTCTCAAGCCCGGGGATTACAAGCGTGCGCCACTACACCTGGCTCTTTTCTTTTTTTTATTTTTATTTATACTCTTAAGTGTCCTATAGTATCCAGTAGAAAACACATGTTTAAAAAACAATTTTTTAATGTACAGCACTTCTTTGTGGGAGGAGAGTTGGAGGAATTGGCTACACAAGTAATGTGCCCTAAATGTACCATTTTCTGTATTGTTTGATTTATTTTACTGTCCATTTGTGGTGTCAAGCGTAACAGTTTCATTAAAAATCTCAGGTATGTCCCATATGTAGAAGTGAGAGAAGTAAATTTCTAAATCCTTTCACATGCTTAATTATGGGAACTAAAAGTATTATTTTATAAAACTCTGTATTGGAAATAAATTGTTTTCTAAGTAAACTTTAGGTAGGAATTAGAATGATTGTTAATTTATCTATTTGGAGTGGCCTTATATTTTTAATCTTAGATATTTTTTCTTTCATTCTGGGATTTTCTTTGTAGTAAAGAAAATCTACTCTTTGTAGCTATTTAGTCTTGCTTTGTGATGTGCCAGTATGGGCAACGTAGACTCTGTCTCTAAACAAAGTAAAATAAAATAAAGGGCTGGATGTAACTTAGTGGCTCTTGTGGCCCTGTGTTTAATCCCCATTACTGATTTTTTTTTTTTTTTTTTTTTTTTTTGCGGGTTTGGAGATGGAACCCAGAGGCATTTGACCTCCGAGCTACACCCCCTGCCCAATTTTTTATTCTTTATTTTGAAATCGGGTCTCACTGAGTTGCAGAGAGCCTCACTAAGTAGCTGAGGCTGTCCACAAACTGCGATCCTTCTGTCTCAGCCTCCCGAATGCTGGGATTATAAGTGTGTGCCACCACGCCCAGCTTGAAATTTTTTTTTTGATGAATTGTATTTCATTAAAATTAAAAGTTTCTTTTCCTCCCAAACTACCATTCCAGGAATGAAAATGTAACTAACTAGGCATGGGAGAAAATACAGAGCATGTATTTATAAAAAGATTCACATCTAAAATAAAAACAAAATTAATAACATCAATCAAAACTACCCTGAGATTTCACCTACCTCCAACTAGAATGGCCATCATCCAAAACACAAACAACAACAGATGCTGGCGAGGATGTGGAGAAGTGGGAACTCTAAGACATTGTTGGTGGGATTGCAAATTAGTGCAACCACTTTGGAAAACAGTATGGAGAATCCTCAGAAGAATGGGAACAAATCTTCCATTTGATCCAGCAATACCACTGTTGGGTATCTACCCAAAAGAAAAGAAACCAAACTACCAAACTAATGCATGTGTATCTATGTTCATAGCTGCACAATTCACCATAGCCAAACTATGGAACCAGCCAAGATATCCATCAACAGATGAATGGATTACAAAACTGTGGGATATGTACACAATGGAATTTTACTCAGCCATCAAAAAAAACTCAATTACATCATTTTCAGGGAAATGGATGGAACTGGAGGACATTATGCTAAGTGAGATTAGTCAGGCACAAAAAATAAGAAATCAGATGCTTTCCCTAATATGTGAGAGTTAGGGAGAAATGGATCATAGGAGGAACTCTTGGAAGAGGATCAGTAACTTTTAACTCTGTTTACATTGTCTTTGGATATACAATATTTTTTTTATTTTTTAGGAAGTTTATTTACTCTTTTGTTGCCTGTGCCATTGAAATCATATCCAAGAAATCACTTCCAATTTCAATGTTGTGAGGTTTTATGACCCAGATTTTCTTCTAAAAGCTTATAGTATTAAGATTTATATTTAGGTCTTTTATCTATTTTGAGTTAATATTTGTATATGTGTTAGGTAAGGGTCCAATTTTATTCTTTTTCATTTATTATTATTTTTCAACAATATTTAGTTAAAAGACTAGTATTTCCTCCACCAAAAGTTCATGGAAACCTTGTCAAAAATAACTTGACAATGTATGGAAGAATTTATCTCTAGGCTTTTATTTAGCTCCAATGGTTTATATATCTGCCTTTAGAACAGTACTACACTGTTTCAATTATTGTAGCTTTATATGGTTTGAAATCAGAAAATATACATCTTCTAGCTTTGTTCTCCTTTGAGACTGTTTTGGGTATCTAGAGTCCATACTCCATATCAGGATAGATTTTTTCTGAAAAATAAATAAATAAATGTATGATAGTTTCACCTAAAAAAAAAAAGAAAAAGAAAAAAATATTCTCTGGTAAGAAAGAAAGCAAAAAGAAATATTGAAATGTTATCTTTAAGTCATCAAAAGTTTGGTACCAGACAAATGAAACTGTTATGTGAGATTATCAATGTTAATACTGTATAAATTGCTATAATACTAGATGTCAACCAGTAAGCCAAGCGTGGGAAGGAGGGATGGGGAGGGAATGGGGTGGGGATCGTGGTAGGGGCTAACTGGGCGAGATGTGCATGTATGTCTACAAAAGTATTTTCTTTATACCACTATGATGTATGAATACATTGCACCAATAAAAATAAATTAAAAAAAATTAATAACATCAATAAGAAAATTAAATGAAAACATTGGCAAGACTGAATAGATGCTTCACAAACAAGGATATACATAAAGGGCTCAACATCCATTCATTCATCAGTGAAATGTGAATTAAAACCACAATGTAATACCAATACGTACCCACCAAAAATCAAAGTCAGTCACTAAGACAATATAAGAAAGAGGGAAGGGGGAGAGAATGGGGAGGAATCGGGAAGGGCTAAATGAGTGATGTGTGCATGTATGTCTCTGCCATCTTGTACCCCATTAAGATGTACAACTACAATGCACTAATAAAGATTTTTTTGAAATGTCAAAATAATGTACTTTATACAAGCATATAAGTGTATGGAATTTATTATTCTTAAATTTCCAGCTTATTTGAAGACTCTAGAGCATTCAAGCAATTGAATTTTAGTTCAAATTGATAATTTGGCTTTCTAATTGCAATCTTGTCTTTCTAAATGTCCTTAATACATTTTTGTCCACTACAGTCCAAACCTTTAGACAAAATTCTTAGTCTGTCTCTTTTATCAAATTTGTATTTTGGATATTATACTATTTCTTTTTTACTAAAGTAGATTATGTTCTGTTTCTTTGGGGTTATTAAAACACAAAGATGCAATTTAAAAACTACTAAGTAAAATAAAGAAATGTGTTTATGCTCAGATGGCCCATTCTCCCAAGGCAGCACGCACATTTCCTCAGTCCTTTCTCTCTCACGGCCATGGGTCAGGTTATCAACACTCTGTTCTCGTCTTTCTAGCTATGCCTATTCTATCCTAGCATATCATCCCAGCTTTGCAAATTATTCTTTGCTTCTTTCTTTATAAGAAGGGGTTTTGTCATTAAGTAATTTTGATACCAACAGAATAAGTTAGTGGAGCAGAACAAATCATTCAAAATTTTGTTCTGAAGTGATAATCTTCCTGGGAAGTCATATGAAAAAACAAGTCTCAACTTTCATATCTTGGGGGAAGGTAGATTAGTATAACTATTCTTAGCTATTAAAATAAAAAGTATGCATACCTTATGACTTAGAAATTTTACATCAGGCATTTACAAGAGCTACTCTATCTTAGAAATACACTTGGATAGAGACATATAGGGATTTTTAATGCAGAATTATTTACAACAATGAAAATTTGGACACTGTCTAAATGTCCAACAGTAAAGAATGACTAATTCATTTGTGCAACAGCTTCAAAGAAATGCTGAAACTCTAGCAAGAAGTGATCCTTTACCTTCTATATACTATACCATAAGGGGTCACTGGACCTAATTTCAGTTTCGTAAAGGTCTACCAAGAAAAAAATTTACTATTTTTTATTTCAAAAGAAGAATAAAACTCATGCTTTTATTTATCAGGTGGATCCATTGGACCCTTTGTAAATTTGAGATAGACTTTGGGGTCTTTAGGAATCTTATCTTTCCTATATTTTGAAACTTTTTCATCATCTTAGAATAGTTCAGTGTTGTTTATCATTTATTCCAACTATAGTGTAAACATTTAAAATAAAGAGAAAACTGGAGAATGATGCAAATGTA